>NC_132991.1:35658500-36274500 GCF_048564905.1 Vicugna pacos | reverse complement strand
TAGTGTTACGTGTAATTAGAACACTCAGTGGATTTTAGTGTGGACTAGGAAGAAAGGCAACATTTTAAAGCTAACCAATCATTCGGAATGCTACAAGTATGAAAACAAACTCTTAAAAAGTTGTTTTATATTAAATCTGTAGCAACAAAATCAGAGAAGAGGTAATATTAAGAGAACAGAAACATTTGACAATTTGATATATTAAATAAATAAAACGTGACTAAATTAAATGGAATGATTAATCTTCTTTTAAAATTTACTATTAGAAACTCTCAATACAAAAAATCCCATTTTATTAGGAGCCAGAAAAAACCAAAAAGTGCTCTGTAATTTTAGCCTGAAAATGAAGATAGTTAACATAGAAACAGTAATGAAGACTATTCTAGTTTTCACAGTACTGACTTTGACATAAAGTAGGAATGACTGCTTCTGAAGTTAAACCTTGAAAGCTAAAGTGGGGGAGGCGTGGGGAGAATGAGGTGTAGGAAAAGAATGGTAAATTTTTGTTTGGCTTGCCAAATAACTGGTGTTGACTTCTGTGGTGTTTAGATTTGATAGCTGGTGCGGGTGAATGTATCTGGGAAAGATTCCTTGGGTGTTTTGACAGGGGGTAAAGGGAGGACTGCTTTATTGTGGAATTTCTATGAAGTATCTAAACTAAGGTCTTCAAGCTTCTTTAGGGTTAGGAACAGCTCTGTTTACTATTATTTCTGTTATCATTATTGAAGAAAAGTATTGCGAAAATTATCATTTCTTTCCTTCAAAGGATTTAGAATTAGTATAGTCAATAGCAACTCCAACACTTTCCCCAGAAGCTCAAGACTTTCTTTTAAATGCTAAATTATCTTACCTAATGAAGATTACTCAGTTTGCTGAGCATCCCAGAGAGTAAACATCAGAATAGATAATTTGTATTTTTCTTTAAAAAATGTTTTTTGGTTTTTTTTGGAGGGGGAGAGATAATTAGATTTATTTATTTATATTTAGTTATTTATTTAAATGGAGGTACTAGGGATTGAACCCAGGACCTCCTGCATGTAAGCATGTACTCTACCACTGTACCTTCCCCAACTCCCCCAGTATTTTTCTTTCTATTCTCAAATATTATCCAGGTGGACCCTGTACTGCAGGAAGTTGAAGTTATTACAACTTCAAATAAGAAAGCAAGAGAACTCAGAACACTATATTTTTGGAGGTTTTAAACGTTAAATCATTCAACAAATGAATTTATTTTGAGGTACTAAAACTTAAAATACTTAACATTATAAACTGTTCCAAGTACTAGTTTGGAAATGGCGAACTTGTGGAACGAATACTGAAATAAGAGTTTTACACGTCGTACTTTTCATTTACACTTCCAGTATGGCACGGGGATAAGTCATTCAACTAAATCATTAAGATAAACCCATTTGAAACAGTTGGAAGACGTTGTGAAATGATTCCTTAAATTTCCTCTTATGTAAATTGGGAGAATTTGTTTTAGTGTAAATCAGTTTAAGCTTCTCATAGATGTGTATTATATATATAAAAAAATGTTCTGTTCAAGGCCTAGTTGAATATGCAATGATATTTAAGAAGGAGAAAAAACAAAAAGTGGCTAATATTTCATGAGTCCAAAACCACATTTATTCTTAATGGAAAGATCTTGGGAAATGTTTTTGTGTTGGAATATAGGATCTGTTAGACATCAACATTTCAAAGAAAGAAATGTATATTTTCCCCAATGCCTGCCTTTTTAATATTTGGTACTAAAAGCAGAAACATTTTGTTCCTTTCATAAACCAATATGAAAAATAAGGAGATGATTCACAATAGCCAAGATATGGATTCAATCTAAGTGTCCATCGATAGATGAATGGATAAAGAAAATGTGGTAGATATGCAGTAGAATGTTGTGTGCAAATATGTGTTTACATATATGTATACAGGAATATTCTAAGAATGAATACAACAGCCTTAAAAAAAAAAGGAAATCCTGTCACTTGAGACAATATGGGTAAACCTGGAGGACATCATGATATGTGCAGTAAGGCTGGCACAGAAAACTACAGCATGATCTCACTTACATGTGAAAGCTAAAAAAGCTGAACTCACAGAAGCAGAGTAGAATGGTGGTTGCTAGGGTTTGGGAGGTGGGGGCAACTGGAGATGTTGGTCAAAGAATACAAAATTTCAGTTATGCAGGATGAATAAGTTCTGGAGATCTAATGTATAGCACAGCAACTACAGTTAATACTACTACATTATATACTTGAAATTTGCTACAAGTATAAATCTTAAATGTTTTCACTACAATAAAAAAGAAAGATAACTATGTGAAGTGATGGTATATTACTAAGATGACTGTGATAATCATTTAATAATGTGTACATATATCAAAGCATCATGTTGTACACTGTAAATATATACAATTTTTATTTGTCAATTTATACCTCCACAAGGCTAGGGGGAAAATAGAAATGCAATGAAAAATTTTAATCAGCATCATGTTTCTTCTTAAAATCTTTAAGCAACTAAAGTCAGCAAAATTAAATTGAGCTATGGAACTTTTAAAGATAATTCAGCTCAAACTCCTTAATACCTATTGGTATATTCTCTCATATGGAAGAAATCTAAACTTTAAAAGGCTAATACTGAATTAAGGTGGTAAGTTTTCAATGATGTATGCTTGAACTATAGCAATGACTATTGCTTTATTCCAGGGTTCATAAGAAAAATTCCCTCCAAACTCTGGTTGAGATCCTTTCTCACAATAAGAATATTTATTTTCAGGTGGCTCAGGCAACTGAGTGTAGCCATATTTGATTTTGTTTCTGAGATTATATTTTAAAAACAAAAAAGAGAGTTATGTTCTTACTTGGAACAATGTAAACCAAGAAATAAGCCAAGGTGAGATGAGATGGATTAGTAAAGGGAATATAAATTGTGGAATAGTTATAAATACTAACTCGATAAAATTTACTACAGAAAAAGCAAAAATGAGCAGTGGAAAAAGAAACTGAAAATAAGGATTCACTTATCACTTAGATTTCTGAAATCAAGAATAAAAGGTTAAAGGAGAAACTGAAGTTGAATATTTACCAGTTTTAGATATATTGAGACAAAGATGTTATGGTGAAGTGAAGCACTGAATATGGCTGAATTAGAGAGAAAGTGAGAAAAAGGCTAAGACTGAAGAGAAAAGAAAATAGGAACAGAAAAAAATTACAAGAGATTTGATGGGAATATAAGACACAGTAAAAGAAAAGTTTGAAGACAAAAGATAATTTTAAAAAATACAAGGAAATTGTACTTATAAGAACTTACAGCCATGTGAAATCTATGGTTCTCTCACCCTCAATAATTTTACTAAAAACCTAGAAAAGCAAAAGGAACACAAATCCTAAAAGCCTTGTCTGTTCTGCATGTCAGTGTGCTAGGCAAACCCACTTCCAGGGTGGGAACAATTCCAGGACAAAATGGGATCCATCCCAGAGTTCTAAAGAAAGTGGCAAGAAAATAAACAATATAGAAATAAAATTAAATATCCCAATCACTTCCAAAGTCTTTCAAAGTTTTGGATTTAATGTAAATCCCCCAAAGCCTCTATTAGTTCAATGTTAACAATAAAACATTAAAAGAAAAATAAATTCCTTTACCAGTACTTCACAATTACTATAATTTTAATTCCATGAAGTTAATTTGAAGCAGAGTGAGATTAACACTTTCCTACTCCCTGTCTTTTGAGTCTTTCTTAATAGTTTAAAAAATCTTTATTTTCTTAATAGGAAGAAATACTGAATTGTGAAAATCTCTTTTTATGAATGCTAAATAGAAAAATAACATAAATGACCAACTTTAAAAAGTAAGGTTTTCCATGCTTCCCCTCTTCCCTTCTTCAAACACTGCATTTAAAATGAAATTATCTGGGAAAACCCCTTTCATTAGTCACAAATTTTGTTACACCATTTCATGGCGAACATAAAATATCTTCATGAAAATAGCTATTATTTAAGCAATTTGCATATATTACTTATTTAACTTAATCCACAAAATCCTGTGAATTAAGCATTTTGATTTTAAAGTTTTCGATAGTAAATAAGGCACAGTATTGTGCCAAGTTTTGACATTTAAATATTACAGAGGGAAAAACCTTTGGTATGGACTTTTTTGTGCTCAAGAATGTCCAAGTAAAAATTTACACCCTCAAATAGATTTACTAGACAGATTTACTCAAGTTCTGCTAAGCCAGATCATTTGTTGACATGGGCAATTTGGCAATAGTTTCTTAACCAAAATTTCATAGTTTAAATATTTCTCAAACTTGTTATTATAAGTTAACCATTTGACAAAGCATGACAGTGGTGTACCTTACTGTTAATTCTATCCTCTCAAAACCTTAATTCTCTTCCTGCCCTGCCTCCCTAATAGAAGACTCCTAAATAACTTCCTCCTTCTTAATAGAAGACTGGGCATAGTTATAGTAGCTGATTTAAAATCCTTGTCTGATAATCTCAAAATCTGCATCATCTTAGGGTTGGTATGCATCATCTTAGGGTTGGTATCTGTTCCTTAAAATTAGGTCACATTTTCTTGACTCTTCATATGTTGAGTAATTTTGGACTGTACTCTGAACATGGTAAATATTATGTTGGAGAGAAATTACGTTATATGGTGCCAAAGGGGGTTGGTATTTTTGGGTTTGCAGGCAATTAAGTTGGTTACACTCAGAATCCAAATTGTCACTCCACTGAAGAGCAAAAACTCGGATCGCAGTTCATTCCTTTATGTCTTAGCTGCAAACTGCTTTCAGTTTGCCTGCACATCCTTGGGCTCAGAGAGAGCTAGAGAATTGGGCTGAGTTTAAACACAGAACATAGGTTCTCTCTTCCTAGCTCTCTTCTCTGTAGGGCTCCTCTCACTCTGGTGACCATGGTTATTCTGGGCTCATTTTCCTTTCTGATTCTTCCAGCCAGAATGGTGGTGGGCTTTCAACTGGAATTTCAGTCACTGCATCTGTGGCCACAAAGGATAAAACCTCAGAAAACTGGGAATTTACTCTGAGCTGATTACATGCTCCACATTTTCACTCTTCTCCAAACTATGCAAAGTTTATATCCAAAGTCCTCAGGTAGTTGTTTTTTTGTGTGTGTGTTCTACAGAGTTATTAATGTTATCTATAGAGGACTGGTTTGTTGGGCACTCATTCCTTTGTAACAGATGAACTCCCAAACTCAGATTTGTTTTAATCCCTCCATTCTTCTAAGGATTCCCCAGGATTTTCCTGAGATGTCTTAATCACCAATCCAAAGACTTCCTAAAGCTCTCCTGCTTACTGCTCATTCAACAGTACTTCACACTTACGAACAGCTCCTTCTTGAGACTTTGACTACCAGTATAATATTTAGGTTTCCTTCTTAAGTTTTAGTGTTTTCATTAGTCCCTGTTCTTTGTAGGCCAAAAATGCGGGCATTCTCTAAGGTTCAGACATGGGTACGCTGTTCTCCCCATTATACACCTTATTACTCATTCTCATGTTAAATCTATTGAGTATTCATTTCCTAAAGTCTGTATCTTCAGGCCCACCCTCTCTGATAGCCACTCCCAAATTCTCTTTCAGTCCAATATATTTTCACTTGTTCTACTGTCTACTGTAGAGCACCAAGTTTTAAAACATAACATAATCACCTTTTCCTCAAATCTGGTTCACACTTCTAATCTTCATTTTCCTTTATTAATGAAAGGCCATACTGCTTAGCATCAAAAAAATCTTAGGGCAATATAAAACCTTAAAGAAACGGAGTTTAGGCTTTCCTGAAATAATGAAATTCAAAACAAAACTGCAGGTCTTCTAAAAGGCTACCAACTTTTTATTTTGCCAAGAAAGAACTTAGTGAAAACAAGTAACTATTAAAATCTATTATTTTCTTCATGTAAAAAAGAAATGGATATTTACCAAAATGTACGATGGAGTTTTAGATTCAGCTTTATAAAAAGTTTTCACTTTGTCCTTAGAACAAGATGAGAAACAAGAGCTGGGGACAAGAAGAGGGATTCTGAGGCTGCAGCTTGGGGAAAGAGGAGGAGAGAATGTTCAATCACCAGCAGCAAGAAGGGAAAGCAAGAGGACTACTGGCCGTCCAGCAGGAGTACGTGCTAGATGACACTTTCAGGGAATGTGGACAAGCCTGTGACCCCTGTGGCATTATTTGGATGGAACACAGAGGGAAATACTGTTAAATAGTAAAGAGCAATTAGGGGTAGAAATAACAGTGGGTGAACCCATCCAATATGGAATACAAAAATCACACCACCATTGATAAACACAACCAGAGAGAGAAAACAAAAGATATCCATCTTGGAATTATTTGGTTTTCCAGAAGAACTTAACCAGTAAAGAAAAAAACAACAAAAACCACAGGTTAATGACTTACAGAATGCCTGGGAACCACTTTACAATAGATTCATTAGGATTCTAGGATTGATCTATCGATCGATCGATTGATCTATCTATCTATCTTAGAGCAAAATATCAAGTGTATGAAAAGATGTCTAATTGGCAAAGAAAAAAGTCTTTCAGGGAAAAAGTCAGCTTTTATAACATGGCAAGAGTGCCTTAAGCAAAGCAACAAATAAGTTGAGAGAATATAACCTATTAGTTGCAAATGAAAAACCAGGTGAGCCTTCCCCATCTCTCTTCCACCAAATTCTAGCAATATCTTCAAGGGGACTACAAGTTCAGCAGGAGTTGTTAATATACAATATTGGGAAAAGTGCTAGCTAGAGATTTTGTGGTAAAATGAAGCTAAGTTATTTTCTTACTGTTGATTTCAGATCCTATAGTATATTCTTGTGCCTTTAAAAATTACCACAGAGAATACATAGTACGCAGCATTTCACAGGTCTAGGGTTCTGTAGAACACCTCAAGAAATACATCACTCACCACACTGTCTTTTAACTGATTAGAGGCAGTTTAGTTTACTTTAGACTTAATACAGTATGTGTAGGTAAGTAACCATGATTAATTTACAGGTATTATGATTTACAGTATAAAGATGTAAAACAAGTAAGTACTCAATAAATGTGAAAGGAACTGATAAGCAAGCTCCATGAACTCTATGCCCAAATAAGGGTACCTGAGATGCTAAAGAACTCTTAAGAACCTGACATTTTTTCAGTAGGATGAAAAGTAAATAACTTACTGAGGAAAAAAGTTAACATGATTTTTCTAACAGGAAATTATAATCTGGTAAAACCAGTGGTTCTCAAAATATGATCTAGGTTCACTGTGGGTCCTGAGATCCCTTCAAGGGATGCACTGTTGGGACAGGAAATCTGCATGGGCCCTGAGTGTCCCTGCACATTTCTGCTGTGTGTGCCAAGAATATAAGGCTCTGATTGTCCCTTTACTTGGGACATTTCTCAGGGTTGTGTGTGCAAAGCACAAACTTGAAGGATGTCTCCCTCTTGGCCAACAAGCAGGCTGCTTACTGCTTGCTATAAAATGGTAGGTTTCCCAAGCTCAACTGTTTCTGTCCTTTATTTATTTATTTATTTATTTATTTATTTATTTATTTATTTATTTAAATGGAGGGAGGTAATTTTAGGTTTATCTATTTGTTTATTTATTTATTTAATTATTTATTTTATTGAGAATTTTTTTTTTAAACAGAGTACTGGGAATTGAACCCAGGATCTTGTGCATGCTAGACATGCACTTTACTACTAATCTATACCCTCGTCCCAGTTTCTCTCCTTTAATGCAATCCATTGCATATGTAGGCAACCATCTGGGTCTTCCTTGTGTCCTCTACCACAGGACCAATGTAAATATAATGCTCTTATTGCTCAATGTTCTATGAATAACAAAGACCTCTTTTCTCTGATTCAAGAGTCATGCGTCTTCTTCCAGCATCCATGAAGTAGTAACTGTTTAACTTACTGCTTGTAGGTAGGGTAAAATCAAATCCCAGACACTGAAATCCATGGGGTCAACAACTGTCACAACAGTATTAGGTATCATTTGCCTTTAAAAAAAAATTTTTTTTTTTTTACTGTGTTGACATTTATACTAATGATGCAGAAGCAATGATGAGTAAAACTGCTGATGCCTAAGTATGACCAACACCATGGTACCAAACTGTAGTCATTTACTCTTCAGTGCCATACATCTAGTAAAAAAAGAAGCCAGTTTCACCTCAGAATGTCCTTGATGACACAGTAAAAATTATTAATTTTATTGAATTTTGTCCCAAGTTAACATTTTTTAATATTACATGTGACAAAATGGGAAATATACACAAAGGACTTATGTTCCATACTGAAGTACAGAGCTGTCTTGGGGAAAAGCACTTGCGCTAGTGTTTGTTTGAGCTGCAAGCTGAGCCAGTCACTTTTTTAATGGAATGCCATTTTTCATTTGAAAGAATGACTATCATGCAAACTATGGTTATTCAGACACTTTCTCAAAAACAAATGAAGCTAGTTTCTTACTTTAAGGAAAACAACTGGCAAGATTTGTTGTCTATGAAAAAATTTAAGTATTCAAGTGAAAATTTTGAAAAACTCACACCTGTTACAGTAACCTTGACAGCTGCCCAGTAAAAAGACTCTTCTGATAATTGATGATGTTAAATGTGATTTAAAATATTACAGCATGAAATAAGTCAATATTTGGAAGATCGGCAGAGCTCAGTGAACCAATATTTCCTAATGACCAATTTATGATGCTACAAAATCATAATGAAGTAAAAGATACATACAAAGTATAAGACAGACCAATGGCTTTTAATGTAGCGGAAAAGTCTGTTGGTTTCAGCTTTTATACTGCAGCTAACATTTAAGAAACTACCACTATCAAGTTTGGGTATAGTATCAAAGAAGAATATCCACAATTTCTAAAAAGATTATTAAAATACTCTTCCCTTTCCCAACAACATATCTATGTAAGGCTGGATGTTCTCCATGTAATTCAACCAAAAAATCCCCCAAAGCCCCCCAAACCCCAAAACCACCCACCACAACATATCACAACAGATCAAATGCAGAAGGATTTCTAACTCTGAAAAACAAACACCTTCAAAATAGACTTTGAGAACTTTGGGGATGACAGATTACATTAATAAGAGAAACTAGATTGTTTTGGGGGAACAGCCCTAACCTGCTGAGGTTGAAAAAACAGCCTTTCATGCCTTAGTCAAAAGAAATTAAGGCTGAATAGAATATACCAACTCTGTTTGTAGGCTCTGGAGAAGAGTAGAAAAAAGAAAAATGGGAAATATGAGAAAGGGTACAATAAGGGGAAATAAGGGGAGAAAAGCCACATTAGAGATATTCAAATTTGCTTAGAAGCCAAGGAAAAGAATTTAAACAGTGATATGCTACTTCTCATTTTCTTCTCCTCTCAAAAATTATTTCCAGTATTAATAACAAAGCAAAAACTCTAAAATTATATATTAAGAGACCCAGAACAGGAAAGGGTTATGATGGATTACTAATTCAGCTTTGCAAACAATTTCTACAACAGAAGTTTCAATGTAAATATTAAAATGCTTTGGAAATCAACATTTTTTTCCTTAGAGTTCATGATATATTTATTATAACACTTTGGGAAAAACTCTGAACTTTAATAAATGAACTTGCTGAAAGTAACTTTTTCCCTTCTAATTATTACTCTACCAGAGAGTCTATAAGCAAGACTAATCTCAAAAGAAAAGTAATATAGAAGTGTTATATATAAAAAGAAGGCATATTTGATCCAATCTCCAGAAATAAAACCAGGGGGAATGGGACATTTGCTCTGACCAAGAAGGCACGCTGCTATACACGTGCACGTCTTCTCTAATGCTCTGGAATCCCCAGACGAGACTGGCATGTGCCACTGTATTGTGGGCATTTCTATTTAATAAAAGATTACAAAAAGGAGGAATCAAGCATTAAAGGAATATAGGGATAATTTTTTTTTAAACTTGAGTAATGAACATAAGTAGTCATATTTTTTTCAAGTTCTTCTCTGAAGAAAGGTACTATGATAAAGATAATACAAACCACATTTGCTTCGCCACGGAAACCACTTGATAGTTATGTATCTTGACTAATGGTCTAACTTTTAACTTTTTTTCAAATAATAAAAACATGTTTATCATATACCTGTATATGATACTCTAAAGCCTTTACAATGTATATAAAATCAGGTACCTGACAATATATAGCTATTTAACCAAAGAGATTTGCAATACAGAAAGTATCCAGAGCGTTGAGAGAAGCTATGGGGGCCTGAAACTCAGATGGAGATCCCTGAGTGGGAGGTGCACCTCAAGTCCAGAGTATATGAGATATGAACAGTTCAAGGATGGGGATGCCATTCAAGACCTAAACTTGTGAGTAGGATTTTATAAGCTACAGAAGCCCAGAAAGCAGATCAGGTTAAAGTTCACACACTTCCTGTAGAAAATGTCATACATAGTAACTCGAGAAACACATCATGGGTAAATGTCTCTCACTAAAACTGTCTATAGATTAAAGTTAACAAAAAGGTTAAGAAGCACTCTCTCCTCTCAAGTCACAATTATGTCAATAATTTTAAAAAGGTTATAGTAAATAAAATTGTTCTTCCAAAACCCTCAGTTTTAGCTTTCAGTTTATTTAATGTTCTCCAAAGTTCTTGCCTAGATTCTTGCCTAGAAATTATTCTTCTTCCATTAAAATACTGCAGAAAATTTAAGTCTACATATCTATGCACATACTAACTACCAAGATATAAGCAAGTTAAGAATTTGTTTTCTTTTCCCTACTTAAACTAAATGTTGAGCACCTGCTCAAGCCTACTTTCAGCTCAGTGGGAGTTTTTATTTTTAAGTTAAGGTCCTATATGTTTTCTCTGTACCATAAATTGATAATTAGGATTTCATTTTGTCATGTAATTAGGACTTTACATTGTCATAATGCTTGCTAATTGCTTTTGGGTCTCCAAATCTTTGTTTCCCCAACCAGACTGTAGCTCCTTAAAGGAGACAGATCTTGTCTTACTCTTTTTTTGTATTCCTATCCAGGACTAGCAAGACAGGCCAAATAAACGGAGTTCAAGAAATACTTTTTGTCTAAGTGACTGACAAGTGAATTTTTAGACATCAGCTTTCTTCAAACATGTCAGAGCTTCTATATTTACTTGCAATTGCCAGGTACAGCACTCTTATTTCCTTAATGTTAGCACTAATGGCAGCTCCCCAGCTTCATCACTGTTTTACTATTCTAAACCTACAAAATCTTTCCTGCTCAAAGCTACCATGTATCTGCTGATCTAATCACAATGATAGCTACATTAGAATTCTGCCAACTGTCTGACTGGCATCTTTCAGTAACAACTGCATTCTTTGTGTTTTTAAATTTTTGACTAAACCTTGTAACTCAGACGAAAAAAGACATATAAAAAGAATAAATCATGTATATAGAAAAACAAATAAAGCATAAAACAGCTATTTGTGGGGAGGGTATAGCTCAAAGTGCTAGAGCACATGCTGAGCATGCATGAAGTCCTGGGTTCAATCACCAGTACCTCCTCTAAAAAAATTAAATAAAAGCTCTTTGTACACATGAACACATGATCTCTAAATACTTAAAACTTCAAATAAACTCATACTATAATCTACTTCATATCTTGGATCCTAGAATCTGAAATAACTTTACAACATTCAATAATGTCTATTTTGGTTATTAAACCAAGACTCTAAGTCGGAGGGCAGTTCAGAGTTACTGAATGAATGAGTAAAGAAAAATTACCAATATCCCCAAATTCTTTTATGTATTCTATATTATTGCGCTCTACATTTTTTCTTGCATCAAAACATTCTAGACTTTTGTATAACTTCTACAAAAACAAAAAATAGGATAGAAAGATGAGGGCAAAATTTTTTGTCAAACCCTAGACATCAAGGATAGCATTCAGTTTGGCAATTGAAGTGCTTCCCAGAAACAGTATTATTAAAATATCTCATTTCTAAGATCATAAAAATGACCCAGTATATTACAATCCTAGTTTAAAAAAAAGTGAATTAAACAATGCCAATATGTATTTATATTAAACTATAATTTGTTAAATAATAACTGTCATGACATATGTTACTATGTCTGACAATGGTGTCCTGCAAACGAGATAGGAGTCTTTGTCAAGAATAAGTGTGTATATTTTTGTGTTATTTGATTTCTTACATATAAATATTTTTAATTTTAAAAATTAGTTATAAAAGAGAGTAAGTAATAACATGCAACAGTTTCTTGATTCTCTAAAGCACTGCTCAGCTAATCCCTGGAAAGTCTATATTCATAACAGAATTTCTGAAATTATTCTCAAGATAAGTTATGATATTTCTTTCCTCTGAGATTAATAATGATAGGATTCAGGAAGCTGAATTGATTATTAAGTTCTGTCAGGTTCCTTTACCTTTCATTAATAATTATCATATGGTAAATGAAGTACCACTCCCCACCACACCCTTGATCTCTGATACCCTCTTCTGCACACCACAATCTGCAATCCCTGGGATGCTTTTAAAATATGTCTACAAAATCTTTGACTCTTTCTTTCAAGATGAAGAGCTAATTTCCTTGTCTCTGGAGCACTTAGTGACTTATTTCTAATGAATAGAATGAAGTGGAAGTGAAGGTATGTGATTTTAGAGACGAGACTGTAGAAAGTACTGTGGCTTCCTCCATGCTCTCTTAGATTTCTTAGAAGATAGCTGGCACTCTGTGAGGAGAGGATCATACGGTGAGGTCTCCTGCCAACAGTCATGTGAGTGAGCCATCCTGAAAGTGGATCCTCCCACTATGGGCAAGGGCTTCAGTCATCTGACTTCAATCACATGAGATCCTGAATCAGAACCACGCAGCTAAGTCACTCCTGAATTTCTGACCCACAGAAAGTGAGACAATAAATAAATGTTGCTAAGTATTGGGGTAAATTTGGGGTACTTTGTTATATGACTGATAATACAATGAATCCTAACTCATCAAGAAATACTGAGCAAACTACTGTTGTGTACAAGAAGTGAAACTCAGGTTTTCCATTAAACTGAATACTTCTGTAATGCTTCTGAACTATAAGGAGAATACTAAGGGTCATCCAATGATACAGGTTCTGCTACCTTGACTTCTATATGTCCTTTTAGAAATCAACCGCTCTTGCACGCTCTTTGTGTAGGATTACCAAGAACAAAAATTCAACTATAAATTTCACGTTTCTCAAATATTATTTTCTAAAAGGGCCTCTTTCCCCTCAATATACTCCTTCCTTTTCCCTCTACTCTGTGTCTCATTTTCCAAGGCAGCCTGAGTGGTCATTTGCCAAAATGTCTAAGGGTCTTTCCCTTCTCAAATATCCTAACCAAGTCCTAAACAAGACAGTCTAAAGAAAACAAATCTTCAAACTACCCACCAACAGGAGGAGGAAAGCACAGTAGATGGGTAGTAGTAGCTTCCTTCTGTTACTAGTTCAAAGGATTTCTATTAATTTGCTGATCCATTACAGAGGGTAGGCCAACTGACTGGGAATAATCAATTAGTTCTTGAGAAGACTAATAATATAAAAGCATGTTAAAAACAAAAAAACTGTACCATTCCCTTAGCATTTCTGCACACTGCCTTGTAGTTCTTGTCTTGTGTGTACATGCATACTTCTGCAAAATTGCAACCAACCAATATGGAATTTTTTCATTTTGGAAAAGCCTTAATATATCCACATTATTCAAAGTTCTTCAGGAAAGGATTTCACTTGTATTAGCTAAAAGTGAATTTAATTATAACTTAATAAGCATAGATCAACATATATGCCAATGGAAAACATTTTAATTTCAATTGGCCAGTATTTTTCTAAATTCAGCTTAACTGTTTACAATAAATATACAGCCAGCTCTTAAATATTCAACAAATCCAATTTATCCATTCTTTTAAAATGTATTTTCTTTTCTCTTTAATTCTTTACATGTTTAGGCCTCATTAGCACTTTGGCTCTATATGTATACAGAAAGATGAGAAAGTTGAAATATAAGATCATTAACTTTTATATAGTATAAGAAGACTAAGTTGATGAGCTATTCAAAGTATTAAATAAGTGGCAAATAAATCTTTTTCCTATTAGTAAAGATAATTAAGAGAACTCACTGAATTTAGATTTATTTTTTAGTTGGAGATTTAGATTTTTTTCCTCTTATTGTCTGTCCACAAATAAAGTTACAATTGATGCAACATTATTAATTTTTTGGAAATAAGCTATCTTTGACATGATTTCTGTTTCTTACACTTAATTTCAGCCCAGGTGTCCAGATACATGTTTTATAGATAAAAATATCTTACAAATTAAAACCAATGTCATTTAAAAAAGAATTCTGTTCCCATAAACAACTGGCAACACAGTGCCTCGTGGCCACCTCCCACTCCCTCATCTTCGGAGATGGCCTGAACTCTTGTCTATGGAGTATGTAACTACTTTTACTCTAATTTGAGCACCCAACCCCCACACCTCATGGCCTTTCTTTTGCCTTTTGAAACAGCCTACATTCTATGCAGTATGTATTTCTAAATAAATCTACCTTTACTCAAAAAAAGAAAAAAAAAGAATTCTATTGAAGATTCCCTTTGAACACTAATTGACAAACTGAAAACTTTTATAAATAATGACAAATTATCCAAATTTAAAATAAATTATATTATTAATATACGTTAGAGCTTTTCACATCATCCCTTTCGTTCTAATCTAGATTGCTATTTTCAGAAATACCTTCTATGTATTTTGAACTGGAGATATTTTATTATCTTCAAAGAAATGTTAAAATTGTAATAAATATAAGAATTCTGACTAAAAATTAATGGTAAACAATGACATATAGAAGTCCTAGAAATAGGAAAATGGACTGTAAACATTATTTACTTAAGCACTAAATTTATAAGCAGCATTCCTGAATTTTGTCTTCTGCAAAATAAACCTAAACATATTCCAGTGTCATGGTTTCTTGTCTTTATCAGCATTTTTAGATAAATGGAAATTGGAGTGGGGGAGAAGAGAGCTAAATGATTCAACTGAAAAAACCAATAATGATTCTTGGTGGGGAGGGTATAGGTCAGTGGTAGAGTGCATGCCTAGCATGCACAAGGTCCTGGGTTCAATCCCTGGTACTTCCATTAAAATAAATTAAAAAATAAATAAACCTAACTACCCCCCCAAAACAAACAAACAAGAAAGTTAAAAACCCAATAATGATTCTGAATAAAGAAATATGAACTGGGAGATGTGTACACCCTCCCTGTATATGTTTTCATACTTTTACTACATATTTGTGTTTTTATAAATGATGTCAGAATGTTTTATATGATTGAAAAACCTACATAAATTATTCCCAATTTATCATTTTGTAATTTCCATTTTTTATTCAACCTTGTTTTTGAAATCTAGGCATATTAACATATAAGTATTTAGTTTAATTCTTCTAAAATGTTTAATTGTAAAGATGGACCATTCTGCTCTTGATGGATGTCTAGGTTGTTTCTAACCAATGTAGCATGAACATCCTTGTACATGTCTGCAGATATGCAATATCCCTCTCTACATTGCTTTAGTGAAGATTTTTGCTTAAGCTTTTTACATGATTTTGTGTTTTAATTAAGCAAAGGCAATTGGAAAGCTGGAGTGCTATTTTCTAGCCCAGAATCATCTGTGTCTTACTTTCTTAGTTTAATCTTTGTTTGTTAAATCTTTTATTTCTTTGTTAAATGTCTATTATAATAGAAAAGAGACAAGTAGGAAATATGAAATTTAAGCCTCTATTTTACTTGGAAGTAGTGCTTCTATTTAGGAACATGTAAGTCATTTGTTTGTATATATAGAACTTCTGTTTAGAATTCCAGTGGTGGATCCACTCCAGGAAAATAAAATGAGGAAGACGTGTTATGTATCAGCATTTGAACTTTGGTTTTTGCAGAAGCAATGTTAAGGTTGAAAAGAATTTTGTCTACTTTCTTCCTGGTTCCTGCTCACTCCCAATTGTGACAGAATACTGAGAAAGTAATTCAGGAAGTCTATGGGACCTGATTTCTCACTTATTTCCTTCAGGGAATAAACTGGCAGCACAGCCTACCTTTGATTCATTTTCTCTTGGTATTCCTGATTTTCCTTTCTCATGTGGCTCATCAAGAATCAAATTATTCTTCTTTGCTTCACTGTCTTCACGCAGGGGAACACAGACATAACTATTATCTGTAAGATAAAAACCTCTTGGATATAAGTGGGAAATCTTTGTTTTTGGTACCACCTGGAAAAGTAAAAAGAATACAAATCCAAAGCCCTAATTTTAAAGAGTAGAGATTTTAACCTATGAGTTTAAAAAATTCTTTAAGTAATAGTTATTTTGACAATTTAGATTTGCCCCCTTTAGATTTTAGTATATTTGCTTCAAAATTTTCTTCATTCCCACTAAATTGAAAAAACCCTTACTCTTCCAATATCAGTAGTATATAAAATATGTAGAATTTAGAAAACTAGATGTATACTCTTTTTAGCTTACCATCAGTAACAGGAATTAAAATTTTATATGTCATATTTTCAGGTATGCATTTATTTAAGATAATTATTTGCATAATTACTTCATGCTTATTATAAAAATATTAGAAAAATACAGTCATGCCAAAAAGAATAAAAAATAAAAGCTACCCACAATTTTTATCTGTGAATTATTCTTGCTAACATTTTGATTTATATTTTATCAGAATTTTTCTCTTTCAATACATATAAATTCACACAAGAATCTTTGTTTTTGCACAGATAAAATTACACTTATTATTTATCTTGCTTTGCTCATTTTGCTATACATCATGAATATGTCTCATGTTAGTAAGCAAATACCTATTACCACTTTTCTTGGCTATATAGTTGTTCACTACATGAATGACTGTAATATTTAACTACTGAACATTTCTCTATTTCTAGTCTTCCATTATTAGAAATTATACTGTGATGAGCATTCTTGTACATATATCTTTGAGTACTTAAAGAAATACTTTCATATGATGCATTCTAAGGACTTGAATTTTTGGTTTAAAAGGCACAGACATTTTAAAAGCTTTTGCTATTTATTGCCAAATTGACTTCTAGGAAGTTTTGTCAACTTAGAGTTCCACCATATAGTATCTGTCCATATCCATTTTCCCATTTCCGGCAAGTGCTCGTTTCTTAAATAAATACAGTATGTAACTGCACTACAGTTATTAAAATATCAGAACTATTGAGAAACAATGGAGAAATAAAATACAAAAATTTCACCACCACCTTTCTTTTCTCCAAGAAGTTTCAGAAATACATAAAAAATTAACATAAGCATACCTCGACTGGAATTCACAAGGAGTAACTGTGATTTTAGCTTGTCAATAATAGTTTGTTGAAGTGACAGCTGTTCCTGTTGCTCACGTATTATCTGCTCATAGTTCTCAGTCTGCTGACATAAAAACCAGTTAACCTGATATTTACTGACAGACATGTACATACATTTACTGTCCATTAATAATTGCATAGATACGAATTACCCATATTGACATTTCCCAAGTACTGAGCATTTATTTATGAGCTAAAAATAGGCTCCAGCAATGTATTTATAATCATTACAAACTAAGTCATTTAAAACACTGTAAAATTTAAAAAGTCATCTTAATTAAAGAAATTTCCATTAAGAGTTTCAATGTATGGTTTCTTGGATAAAAACTGTAATTCAGAATTTAATCCTTAATGATAAAAAAAGCATGAATGATAAAATAGATGCTATATTAAAGTTATTCTATAAATATCAACTAACTTTAAAAAGTTAAGGTTTCATGTCTTTTAAATAAATACACTTTTGATTTTATTTTTAGAGTACAAAAACACACAAAGGAAGTAGCTCTAACTAAAACACTATGAAAATCAAAGGGACAAGTATAAATTTAAAAATTATATTGATCAGAAACTTCTTTCCTAGATTAAGTTTTAAGGTGTCTTGAGCACACATGGTTAATCTTTAGTGGTTATCTTTAATACCACAATTTCCCTTAACATTTTTAATCCATTCATCTTGCTACTTAATGCAATGGCTGTGAGAATTAAGCAGTGAAAGACGATATGAGTTTGCTTTAGAGAATATAAATGTTGCAGACCTGAAATTTGAAAATGTTTCATTACAATTACCAAATTAATACAGAATCTTAAAAATATATTACTCTATTAAAAAATTCTTTACTAATTTCTATCATTGGAAGAAGAAATAAATAAATGACTAAATTGTAAATTCCTTGAAATATGAAATGAGGTCCTAATAATCTCAAATGTTCTTTAGTAGACACTAAATAGTTGATCTGGAATTAATTCTTAAAGTTCAAAATTAGTGAAGCAATATTATTTTCAAAGACCAATAAGCCTAAAATTCTTTATAAATTACACAGCTATTCCTATATTACCGAAATAAATTAGCTTAAGAAATGAAAGCAAAATACCACATTTTCCCAAATAAAAGGTGAAATTTTGTAAGTAATACACTTCAAACATGAGTAACTGACAAAGCTGATCAGTAACCCAAGCTGTGTGTTGTCTTTGCTTGTTGCTTATAGGTAATCTTATATAACTTGATACTCCCATTAAACTCTGCAAAGTAACTTATACACAGAAGGTATTCAGTACATGCTTACTGAAAAGAAAAAAAAAGAAAAGAAAAAGAAAGAATCCAATTAAAAGAAAATCCAAGTAAATTTTATTATTATGAATATAACAATGAATCTTGTGAATCTGTCTGAACCATATGTCCTATGACTAGGAGTCTCAAAACAGAACCTTAAATAACAAATTCCAGTCTAGGGCTAGGCTTCCCAGAATAAGACTTCTTATTCCTACATAAATTTATATCCAAGCCCTGAGAAAGAGTGGGTAGATTGACTATGAGGAGGATTTAAACCCCAAATGCAAATTCTGTAATAACTTAATTTACTTGGCTACACAGAGCCACCAGGACTGAGGAATCAGCAAAAATGTTGATGTTATAGTCTTCTATCTACTTCTGTGTATTTAGAATTTTCTCTAAAGAAGGCAAAGCTTTTCATAAACATCAAACAATAGTTACCCATTCTTTCACTACTTTTTGATAGGTATATATTCTACTATATACCTTTTTTGTAAGTAACCAGTACAAAAAAGTAGTAAGTTACAAACAGGCTCAAAATAAGTATGTTAAGTTATTCAAGCCTCAGCCCATTGCCCATCTACTACATATTTTCCGTCCCCTTAATGGGAAACCAAACGACCTGTATTTTCTTTTGGAACCAACTCAGAAAACCTCTGCCAGGTGATTTTCATCTTCTAGTTTCTGGCTTAAAAAACATACTTAAGCTCATCTGCATATAACATATAATAAGTGAATAATACTGAAAATATATTCATTAGCTGGAAAAAAAATCAATAGATCAACAATTTCAAGTTGAAGTTTTAAACTATTTCTTAAACCACTTAATAAAGTACTTTATAAACTCAAGCAAATTCTGTAATAATTTGAAAACGAATATTCTGGAAGGATATCAGGGGAAACAGAGTAACAATGATCCATGTTCTTTTACTGCTCTTTCCCTATACTTACATTATACCAATTACAGTATTCTAGTCTAATTGTTTACATGTGTTATTTCCCTTTAGAATATGACCTCCTTAAACTCAAAGGCAGAGACTATTTTCTCCTGGTATCTCCAGAGTATAGGACACTACCTGGCACATATTGAGATGCTCATACTAGTCAAATAAATAAACGAGTTAAGTTGTTAAGGAAATATCAGAGAAACAGGTATGCCTTCAGAAGTGACCTGAAGAATGGAGAAAGGTTTTGTTTATATTTCTATAAGGAAAACAAAACAGAGAGAGTAGGTCAGTAGGTAAGTAAGACAAAAGGAAATTAAGTTTCAGAAAACAGATGCAAAAAAAAAAGAAGGCAATGTCTGAAGATTTTTTCCTCCTTTTTTGGGGGAGCTTATACCATCGGAAAAAAGGGACACTTACACCATCAGAAACAAAGGTACTAAACCGAGAAGAGAAAATACATATTCAGAAAATAGTTTAAAGATTTTGGCCACCAGGTTATGAGAGGGAAAGTCCAGAAGAGGATAGTCTATCAAATTGGGAAATAACCAGCAGAATTCAGTTCATTTGCTATGTTTGGAAACTAACAGAAATAAGAAGCTTTTTTCCTTTTTATTAAATGCTTTTGTTCATTGAGCAAGATGTTAATAAACTTAAAATTTGAAAAGTCCTTTTAAAAGGTCAGATAATTGTTGCACTGTTACAGTAGTTTTTTAAAAATAATACAATTACAAAGTACATTCCAGCACTATCAAAGAACCCACAAAACAGAAAAATCACTAACAACCACATTGAAAATGTACAACAGCAATGTCTTGTCAACACTTCTGTACAGAGCACAGACATGACAGCTAAAACAGACAGAAGAGAAGATGCTTTTGACAGCCAGTGTGTGTGAATGATTCTTTGAGTCAGATGGCAGCAACAAGTTACCAACTAGGAGATCTGCATGACAACTAACCATCCATCTGTATCAAACACCATCTGGCCAAGATGACTCTGGCTTCTGTGTATTTGACACTCTTTCCAATTCTAAAGACTATCAAAACAAGTGGTCTACCAGCATCTAAAGAGGTAAACAGGTACTTAGGTACTTGTGCCATAATATTCTTTGTATTCTTTCTCAGTGTTCAAAAGCAAAACTTAAAACAATGGTGATCAAATATAGTACACATCTTGAATTTACTAAAAATGGTTGTCCATACACACTCTTGACTATCATAAATAAAGCAAAAAGCTTAAGAAACGTCCCTTTATCTAGGCAAAATTTCAATTCATCTTCAAAACTAAGGCAGCACATTCTCCGTAATTTTGGACATACAGCTGCTCAAGTTTTCATGGGTTTCATAAATATTAAAATAAGAGTTCTATAAATTGAATTTTTTCCCTATTGCTGACATTAACAATTCTCATTTTTCATATTTTCCAAAGCACTTATTTCCTAGATAGGGAAAAAAAAGTTCCAGTGTCCTTAAGTCATCCATAATACTCTGAATAGGTCAAACACTATCTCTTCTCTTCCTCAAGAATGAATCCCAATATTCTGAAAAAATACCATTCTTTCCCTCCAATTCTATTAAAAGGAACAGAAATGGAGTAAATGTTGCATGGATTAAAAGAAATAACCTTGGTTTAAAAACCTTTCCAACTGTTTCAAGATTAACAAAGAGAACAAAAGCTTTATTGAAGGATTGCTTGGCTACCATAAAAGCTCTCAACAAGGGAGCTCCACAGTTTATGAAGGATGATAATTAAATATTATTCTAATACATAACACTTTAGACACAAACTAACTGTTTAATGTAAAACTTTGATAAAATAAAAACATCAACTTCAATTTCAGGTTAAAAAAAATGAGACTGTATAGGATTAACAATTCAGAGATCCTGGTTTACACAGTTCATTCCTCAGCCATCCTCTGTTGAGTCTCCTATAACTAGGTTATAAACCCTGCTCTCCCCTACCCTCCTGATACCAAGACTAAACTAGGAGATCAGCAATCTGACAGATCAGATTATCCATCTGATTATCTACTATTAGGTGACAGTGCTGTCAGCAATTTCTCTGCATGCCAAATAGTAAACTATGACAAACTATTTTTAGTTTTTATTTTACAATCTTTTGTTTTGGTCTTGATTAATTTACTCAGCTTCTTTGAGCCTTGGTTTCTTTCTCTCTGAAATGAAAATAATTATTTACTTGAAGGATTGAAGGAGATGGCATGTATAAAATATATGGCACATAATAAGCTATTTGCAAATTCTAGTTCCTTTCCTTTAAGAATGAACAAAGTTTCTGCATAATATCTCTTACCATAGCATGTAATGCATACGTCCATTAACTAAGGCTCTGATTACCATCAAATACAGCCAATTTTGTCACCAGACTTACCACACAACCACGCCGGGCTCTAAGCCAGTTTTCTCATCTTTCTTCTAGCTCATTGTAATCTAGGACTCAGAAGTTTCTTTTTGAGAAATCAGTGTGGTATCTCCATTGAATCAAAAACATTCTGTCAAGCAATAAAAAGAACAAAACAAAACAAAAACTCTGGTTGTTCAAAGTTTACAAAGAGACAAAATAGGCTCAAAGATGATTAAGAAACAAAATGGTTGTTAAAAATCCCAAAAGTAGCACATTTGTTAAAGACAACAAAAAAACAACAAAATGTCCACCATCATCACCATAACAAAAACCCATATATGTACAAAGTAAAAAGTGACACTCTCTTCCTTTACTTGAACATATATTCTAGCATACCTATCTAAATATTTTGACAGAACATATTTCTGGAAATAAAGACTTGGAACAAAGGATACAAACATTTTAAATTCTGGTAGGTGGAAAATGAGTTTATGGCAAAGTACTGACAATGTATAATAGAAGAAATGAGGCTTCGATCAGAAACAGCCAGAAGCACCTTTATTCTAATACTAGACGCTTCAGTAGAGAAAAACCAGAGTGAACTACTTTATTCCCCTACCACCCCAACTCACACTTCACACTGAGATATAAGTTTTGAGGAACAAAGAAAGGAAAAAAGGAAGGGTAGCAAACAATAATGTGAAGCTAAAGGCGTTTCCAAATAAAGTAGTACCTAAAATAAATTTTATGCCTTCATGCAATCCTCTAAAACATGTTTTATAAGCTTTTAGAGGTAACCGTAAGCCTTGAGAGCTTACATTTCAGATGGGTCAAGACTAGGTCAAGAATAAAGCAATCTGACAATATAGTCCTATGGCTTTACATTTATTGCCGGAAAAATGTTTAGATCTGTAATTTATGATAAAAAGGCAGCACAAATAGTCTTATTTGAGGTCTTCACCTTAGACTCATTGGTTAGTCAATAAGCCTCTTTGCTTAGCAAATGAGATCATTTTAAACATTCTATGTCCTTCACCTTTCTTATCAGTATTAAGGAAAAGCAATTTATAGCACAACATCTGAACTATTTTAGAATTAAGATTTCTTCCTTTCTATACAAGGTATTGTTGATTTTTTTCTTTTAATCAAGAACTGGGCAAGAAGAGACAAATACATTTTATTCTATATTTCTCTTCTCAACAAGGAGATATTTTCTGATTACATAATACAAAGGATCTTGGGACAAGCAGATCAGTTGTAGGAAGTTTTTTGTAACTTAACCATTTATGACTATGATAATCTGACTTTAAATTGGCAATTAGGGTTAAAATTTTCAGATGTTTGATAATTTTATTACTGATTCTTCTCTTGGAAAGATATTCAAAGAAGCAATAGAGGGTACTTAATTCAATCTTTATTAAATATATTTGGTATCTCCCACAGAACAATGGCAGAAATGAATGACAAGCAACTTCGTGTAACCGATAAAACTGATTAAACATTTAATTCCACATTATGGAGTCTTGTGATATTTGAAACTCTCCAGGCAACTTTTACTAGGCAGTCACAAGATATGGCAAAGACCGCTAATTATTACCACATACATTCTCATTCTTTCTTTTAGTAATATAGATTTTTAACTAGGCACACATCATCCAGCTAGAGAATATATTTATTGGCCTTCCTCACTATGAGATGTGACCATGTAACTAAGTTCCGCCTAATGGGGCATGAACAGAAGTGACCTGCACAAATCCTGGACCACATCATCAAAGGGAAGTTGTCTGCTCTGTCCCACTTCTGTCTCTCTTCTCACTAGCAGGGAGATGATAACAAGTAGAGCCGCCACTATGATTCCAGAGAGGGAAACCACATTTTAAGGATGATACAAGCTGCCTTACTAGCCCTGGTACTCACTTCTGGACTGCTGTTACATGAGAAATAAACTTCTATCTTATTTAAGTATGATATTTCTTGGTCTCTTTGTAACAACAGCTTATCCTACCTATACCAAATTCTGGGGCCAAGCCAACTCTACCACTGCCCTATATAATAATCTCTTCCCTTATACTGTATGCACATTAAAAGTTGTCTATGCCAGGGGCTACTATGATTGAAAATTTTCTCTACTTTGGAACAGTCAGAAGACCTTTTAGTCTGAGTATACATGAATGCTTATACAAAGCAAGAAACAAAATAACCAATATTAGACCATGAATACTTTAAGTGCACATTCTATGTTTTATCTATCTTTGAATCCCTAGCATTTAATACACAGATTACCTGACATTTTACTATGGTCTAGAAAAGATTCTACTGCAAGGAAAAGCTAAAAATAGTCATGTTTTCTTAAAGACTAAAGGCTCTAAGACAATTTAATGTCATGGTGGCGGCAGGAGTGCCTTGGTATAATAATGGAAAATTTGGTAGAGAAAAACACTATTAGGGACCAGGGAAAGTAAATATACTTGATGATCAAGTATGAGGGATCATCCTTTGAAATTTAAATGAGGAAATTTAGGATACATAAAAGGCAGTATTATTTCACAAAGCAGCTTATAAACTCATCACTCCTTTGATACGGTGCAGGTAAGAAAAAATAGTGGATATATAAGTTCAGGTCTGACATTCAGTTTAATGTGCTGTCCAAGTGGCACTGAGATATATGGGTCTAGAGCTCAGAGAGTTAAGTCTGGAGTGGGAGATAAATTTAGGAGTCACTGTCATAGGTATCTGAAGCCACAGGAGAAGATGAAACAGCTCATACAAGAATATAAAGTAAGAGCAATGAAGGCTCTGAAAACCTCTAATAAGCAGTAGCCTGGTAGTAGAGAATAAATCTACAAAAAAGATTGAGGAGGGAGGAGGTTATAAATAAAAACCTAATTACCTCCCCACCAAAAAAGGTGTAAAAAAATGCACTTATATGAATACATTCATTAAACAATTCGGCTTAAAAAAAAAGATTTGAGGAACTGCAGCCCAAGAGGGAGTGAGAAAAATCAAACATGGTGTCTGGAATGTTAAAGAAAAATAATGTTTTAAGGAAGACGTAGTGGTATGATCAGTTATTAAATGGAATGAGGTAGTTCTATATGTGTGAACTTGAAAGACTATCAATGATTTTAGGCAAAGAAGTTATAGACATGAAATTTATGATCAAGCAATTTTTTTCAAATCATAGTTCTACTCCCTTAACTACTTGTTAGTGGTGTGGTTGTGGGCAAGTCATTTCATCTCTCTGCACTTAATTTCCTCAACTGAAAAATTAAATAAGACTTCTTCATAAGATCTGTATAACGATTAAATCAGATGACTGTAAAGCACTAACGTAAGCCTCAATAAATCTTAGTGATGATGATAGTGAAGATAAAGACATTTTAAAAACATTTAAAACCTTGTTCAAATTAGCACAATTCCATTTTCGAAAAAATATAATTCACACATTCTGGAAATATATATATATATATGTTAGTATATATATCAAATTACTAACAATGGTTACCTCTGGGGAATGAGGGACAGGACCATTACTTAAAATTCTGTATGTCTTGAATTACTTCCATTTTTTTCATTAAGTATGTGCTGCTTTTGTAATTTTGGTCAATAATATTTTAAAAAATCACTTACCAGCCTTATTTGTCTTTGTCTCCTTTATTGATTTAGAATACTCAGATGCCTTTGCTTGACAAAATGTTCTTAAATGGATGTAGCACACTGACTTCTCAAAGAGGAGCTTCTGAGTCTTAAACTGCAGTGAACTAGAAGAAACACTGTGAGAAGAACTGGCTTGGAGTATGGACAGCTAAGTGGTAAAAGGCTGGTGAGTCTATACAAACTGATGAATGACAGATGAACGGTAATAAAATATAGCTAGGAGAATCTAGGCTATATTAACTTTTGGGTTTTGGTAATATTTTTAAAAAGTTTTTGTGAAATATATACAAGATAAAATTTACCATTTTAACCATTTTTAACTGTACAGTTCTGTGGCACTCATGTTGCTGTACTACCATTACTACCATCAATCTCCAGAACTTCTTCATCTTCCCCAACTGAAACTCTGTACTTATTAAACACTAATTCCCCACTCCCTTCTCTCAGCCTCTAGGAACCACTCTACTACTTTCTGTCTCTATGAACCAACTGTTCTACCCATTGTATGTATACACAGCATTTTGTTTATCTATTCATCCACTGAGGGGCACTTGGTTTGCTTCTACCTTTTGGGTACTGTAAATAATATTGCTACAAACGTGGGTGTACAAATATCTCTTTGAATCCCTGCTTTCAATTCATTTGGGTATATATCCAGAAGTGGAATTGCTGGGTTACATGGAAATTCTATGTTTTGTTTTGAGGAAACATCATTTATTTTCCACAGTGGCTATACTGTTTTATATTCCCATAAGCAATGTACAAGAGTTCTAATTTCTCCATATCCTCACCAATACTTACCTAAAAAAATTCTGTTTTATAATAGCCATCCCAATGGGTACAAAGTGGTATCTCATTGTGGTTTTGGCTTGCATTTCCCTAATGATGTCAAGCATCTTTTCATTTACATATTCATCATTTGTATAACTCCTTTGGGGAGTGTCTATTTCAAGTCTTTTGTTTTGACTACTTTTTCATCAGGTTGTTCTTTTGTTGTTGTTGAGCATAGGAGTTCTTTATATATTCTAGATATCAATCCTTTATCAGATTTATGATTTGCAAGGATCTCCCTCATTCCTTGGGTTGCCTTTTCACTCTGTTGATAGTGTCCTTTGATGCACAAAAGTTTAATTTTGATGAAGTCCAACTTATCTAATTTTTCTTTTGTTGTCTATGTTTTTGGTGTTGTATATATCAAGTCCTATGATTTCTTCTAAGAATTTTATAGTATTAGCTCTTGCATTTAGGTCTTTGATCTGGTTTAACTTCATCTGTATATGATGAAAGATTAAGGGTCCAACCCATGAACACAGATTTCCCCCATATGTTGGTTTCCTCTTTTAATTTCTTTCAGGAACATTTTGTAGTTTTCAGTGTATAAGTCTGTCACCTACTTAAGTTTATTCTTAAGTATATTATTCATTTTGATACTACTGTAAATAGAATTTTCTTAATTTCCTTTTCAGTTTGTTTAATGCTAATGTATACAATAATGTATATAATGTAAAGTTGCTTTAGTATCTTAGAACTTTGCTTAATTTGTTTATTATTTCTAACAGTCTATTTGATGGAATCTTTACGGTTTTCTATACATAAGATCAAGTAATCTGCAAACAGAGAGAGTTTTTCTTCTCCCTTTCCAATTTAAATATTGTTTTTCTTGCCTAAATGCTTTGGGTAGGACTCACCGAAGTCCTATTATGTTGAACAGAAGTAGTGAAAGTGGACATCCTTGTCTTGTTCCTGAGCTCAAGAGAAAAAGCTTTCAGTCTTTCATCACGAAGTATTATGTTAGCTATGGGCTTCTCATATATGGCCTTTATTATATTGAAAGTTTCTTTTTATTCCTAGTTTGTTGAGCATTTTTATCATAAAAAGGTATTGAATTTTATCAATCTTCTACATCAATTGAGATGATCATGTGGTCTTTATCCTCCAATATTCTGTTTAAGTGGTATATTACACTAACTGATTTGACCATCCTTGCATTGCAGGAATAAATCCCACTTGGTCAAGGTGTATAAGCCTTTTAACACGCTGCTGAATTTGGTTTGCTAGTATTTTGTTGAGGATTTTCTGCATATATTCTTAGGGGATATCAGTCTATAGTTTTCTCATGGCACCTTTGTCTGGCTTTGGAATTAGGGTAATAATGGCCTCACTGAATGAGTTAGGAAGTGTCCCATTCTAGGTCTATTCAGATTTTCTATTTCTTCATGTTTCAGTCTTGGTAGGTTGTGTGTTTCTAGGAATTTTCGATTTCACTAGGTTATCCAATTTGTTGATATATAATTGTTAATAGTGCTTTTATAATTTTTTATTTCTATAAAATTGGTAGTATTGTCCCCTTTCATCTCTGATTTTAGTTATCTGAGTATTCTTTTTCTTAATCAATCTGGCTAAATATTTGTCAATTTTGTTGATCTTTCAGAAGAACCAATTCTTGGTTTCACTGGCTTTATTAGTTTTCTATTCTCTATTTTGTTTATCATTGCTCTAATCTTTACTATCTCCTTTCTGCTAGCTTTAGGTTTACTTTGTTCTTTTTTAAGGTGTAAAGTTCGGTTACTGATTTTAGATATTTCTTCTCCCTTTCAGCACTGCTTTCATTGCATCCCATAAGTTTTGATATGTTGTGCTTTCATTTTCATTTGTCTCCAAGACATTTTCTAATTTCCCTACTGAGTTTTTCTTTGATCTACTGGTTATGTAAGAGTGTATTATCTAATTTCTGCATATTTGTGAATTTCCCAGTTTTCTTTCTGCTACTGATCTCTAGTTTCATTCCACTGTGATTTCAAGTTTCATTCCACTTTGTATGATTTTAATCTTTTTTATTAAGTCATTTTTAATGGCCTAAAATATGGTCTATCCTAGAGAATGCTCCATGTTAATTTGAAAAACATGTGAATTCTGCTATTGCTGGGTGGAATAGTCTATATATGTTTATTAGTTCCAATTGGTCCATAATGTTGTTCAAGTCTTCTATTTCCTTACTGATCTTCTGTCTGGTTGTTCTGTCTATTACTGGAAGTGTTGAAAGTTAAGAAACTGAAGTCTACTACTATTGTAGAACTATCTATTTCTTCCTTTAATACTATAAATGTTTGCATCATATATTTTGGAGTTTTGATGTTCAGAGCATATATGTTTATAACTGCTATATCTTCTTGATGACTTGATCCTTTTATCATCTGTAATGTCCTTCCTTATTTTTGTGACAGTTTTTGACATAATATCAGTTTCATCTGATATTTGTATAGTCATACTTGTTCTATTTTGGTTACTTTTTGCATGACATCTTTTCCCATCCTTTCATTTTCAATGTATGCATGTTCTTAAATCTAAAGTGAGTCTTAATGACAGCATATAGTGGGATCCTGTTGTTTTTATCCATTCTGCTAACCCATGTCTTTTGATTAGGGCGTGACCCATCTACACTTAAAATAATTACTGGTAGAAAAGTACTAACGTTTATCATTTTGTTCCTTATTGTATGTATGCCTTATAGCTTTTTGTTTCTCATTTCTTCCACTACTGTCTTTCTCTATATTTAGTTGATTTTTTTGTAGAGACACATTTTGATTTCCTTGTGCATAATCTGTATTTTCTTTGTGGTTATCATTGAGATTACATATAACATCCTAAATTTATGACAATCTATCTTAAATCGACACCAACTTCAGTTGTATACAAAAATCTTATGCCTTTATAGCTCCACCCCCACTTTGTTATTGATGTCACAAATTACATCTTTATATACTGTGTACCCATTAATAAAGACATACAATTATTTTTATACATTTTCATTAAAGTCCTATAGAAAATAAAAAGCAGAGTTATAAACCAAAATTACAATAATACTGGTTTTTATATTTGTGTATATATTTGCCTTTCCCAGAGAATTTTATATTTTCACTTGGCTTCAAGTTACTCTCTAGTATCCTTTCATTTCAACTTAAAGGACATTCCTCAGCATTTCTTGTAGCTCAGGTCTAGTGATAATGAACTCCTTCTACTTGTTTATCTGTTAATATTTTAATTTCTCCTCATTTTTGAAGAACAGTTTTGCCAAATATGAAATTCTTGGTTAATAAGTATTTTTCTTCAGTCCTTTAAATATCATCCCATTGCTTTCTGGCCTGCCAGGGTTCTGCTGAGAAATCCACTGACTGTCTTATTGAGGCTCCCTTGTACATAATGAGTCACTATTCTCTTGCTTTTTTCCAGGTTCTATCTTTGTCTTTTAATGGTTTGATTATGGTATGTCTTAATGTAAGACTTCCTGGATTTAGCCTACATGAAGTTTGTTGAGTTTCTTGGATTTGTATATCCATGTCTTTCCTCAAATTTGGGAATTTTTTATTATTATTCAAATAATCAATTTTTTCAAAATAATTTCTCTCTTCTCCTCCCACAATGAATATATTCCTCCACTTGATAGTGTCCTCTCAGTCCTTTAGGCTCTGCTAACTTTTTTCTTTCTCTTTTCTTTTTGTTCCTCAGACTCCATTCTTTCAAATGACCTGTCTTTAAGTTCACTGATTCTTCCTTCTGCCAGTTCAAGTGTGTCCTTGAACCCCTCTAGTGAAATTTTCAATTCACTTATTACATATTTCAGCTAGATTTTCTGTTCAGTTCTTTTTTTAATATTTTTAATCTTGTTGATTTTCTCATTTTCTTCATATTATGCTTTCCTGATTTCATTTAGTTCTTTGATTCTGTTTTTCTTTAGCTCTTTAAGCATACTCATTATGAAGACAGAAAATCCTAAACATCAATATTTACTCATTGACAATAACTCATCCTTTGAATGCTCACATTCTTCTACTCTTTCTGTATCTGTTCTCTTACTTCATGAATACTTCAGCCATAAACCCCCTTTTTGTTCTTAGTCTATTGGACTCCTTCTAGAGTAGCTTCTTTCTGATTTTAGCTTATATTGCAAAGCATATAATTTCAATTGCTTTTGTATGCACTTTCTGGTCACCTAATCAGAAATTCTTCTACTCTAAACTCTACAATCTCTTAATCCTGGATTTGGCCACCTAGCTGTTCCACTTGTATATTAAGAACATTGCTGAAAAAATAACCAACAAACATGGACTGACAAAAATTCATGGTAAAGGCTGGATGTAACATTTTTCTTCTTTCATTTCCTTTCTTTTTTCTTTTTAAATTAAAGTACAATTAGTTTACAATGTTCTGTCAATTTCTGGTGTGCAGCATAATATTTCAGTCATACATAAACACATACATTCATTTTCATATTCTTTTTCATTATAGGTTACTACAAGATATTGAATATAGTTACCTGTGCTATACAGTAGAAACTTGTTGTCTTCTTTCATTTTTTAACTGAAGTTATTTACTACCACTTACAGAATATCCTAAAATTACTTCACTCAGTAGGTGACCTCATCTTGTATTTCACAGGAAAAAAGACTCTTATATGATAAACCTTCTATTTTTTTGTTGATTTTTTTTAATTGAATAAATTTGACATGTCACATTGTGCAAGTTTAAGGTGTACAGTATGTTACTGATACATTTATATATTGTAATATGATTGCTGTTGTATATTTATTACATTAAATTATTATAGTACATATTATTGTCTATATTCATTATACTGTACATTAGATCTCTATGGTTTATTTACCACTTATTACAAATTTCAACACCATCAATTTTATCTGCTCCCTCCAATTTCCGGGTAACCACCATTTTACTCTCTGGTTTTGCGTTTTTTTAAAATAGGTTTGACTTTTTTGGATTCCAGCTGCAAGTCATACATGATAATCCTGTTAATATCTTGCCACCTCCACCTCCTATCTGCAAATTTATTTTCATCTGCACATACTTTTCCTCTCTTGTTCCCTCCAGTTCTCAGAGAAACCTGTATTTCTCCTCTTGTTCATAATCAATTCCTTAACATACTTCTGAAATTCCAGTGACCAACTGGTTGGGGCCTTATTTCCTTCCTCTTACCCTCCTGTCCTTCAAATAGTACTTCCCCCTAAATACTCTAACTTGTAAATGTTACACACATTCAAGACTATAATGAAATCTGCTGTTCTATAATCTGTATCTCTAATCTCCAATTCAGAACTCTACCTAGGCTCCTAGCTCTGTATTTGCAATCATTCACTGGACATTTTCACCTGCATGTCCCATAGGTAACCAAATCTAATAACTAAAATCTAATTATACATCTTATTTCCCCATTTATTGAATCTGAACCTTCTCCATTCTTGGTTTCAGTCATCAGCACCACCAATAATCCATCTTCTCTTCCAGATACCTAAGTATTATCCTAGAATCTATGCCATAACCCTCAGAATTGACTTATATTCAGGTGCCACCTGCTTTCCATTCTATTGCCTAAATAAATCTTAAATCTCCCAATTCATCCCCAATGCTTAATTTAAGTCCTCATTCTGATTGCTTGAAATGACTTCCATTCATTTCTTCTTTTGAAAGTTGAAGTATAATATACCATACATATATATTTAATATATGTATATTAATAGATACTATATATAATTATATGTATGTGTGTGTATATATTGCACTATATATATATTTAGTGCAACTTGATGGTTGCCACTTATTTTTATACTCCTGGGTCTCAGAACATTGCTTAGCCTCAATATATGTTTGTTGAGTGAAATCCACATTATTTTCTATCCTATCTATCATCTATCCCACTGTCAGGAAGACTTTTCTAAAGCATATATTAAATCCTTCAGTAAATTATGAATGAATAAGAATATAGTACAAACTACTTAGTCATAGTCATCATGTTAAGGCCCTAATCTACCTTCACAGCTTCTTTTCTTATATTGCCCTATTGTTCTCCCTGGAGCCACAGGATCACCTTACAGTACACAGAACATACCAAACCTTCCTTCACTTCTGAGTTTTTATTATATATAATGCTCCTCCTGCTCACAGGACCCTTCTTGTCTAATTTACCCAACTCTTCCTAATCTTACCTCGTGTTGGGCTTGGTAGTGGGCTTATGACCTGATCCTCCGAGAATGAGTTAAGTGCCTCTTCTCTGTGCTCATATTATACTGCACAGAGCTCTACTGTAGCACTTTGTATGCTGTGGTAATAATTACTGATTTTCTTTTTTACTTATTGAAAAGTTCCTTAAGGGCACAAACCATGTTTTATTTCAGTATTCTCAGAACCTCATTAATGGCCCAGTATAGAGCAGACACTTAATGTTTCTAAAATCAGGATATTTAGAGTTTAACATATATGAACATACAGTATATATTTTTTCTTCTCCTATTCTTGAGAAACACAAAAAACATTTCTCTTTACCTTCTTTAGGATAATTGCTGCTGTGAGTGAAGGCTTCTTCCACGGCAGATAAGAGATTAAATTACAAAAATTTTCAGTTGCTTACCACTGACCAGTGTAGGAAGAGGAGGAGATAGAGAAATTCCTCTTTCTGCCTTTACCCAAAATATCTCAATACTCCTTTTCCCTAATTCTGTGTTTCCTAACTTTCTGAGAACAAGTATAGCATTGTTGAAGTTTCTTAGTGAACCTAATAGGAAAGTAAGAATAATAAAAGTTGGAAAGTTTTATTTTGTTTTTTTAAAAAGTGATTATGTCTTATATCTAAACTGGATAGGAAAAGAAATCTAAATTCTAAACTTCATTTCAATAACTGAGAAAGTGCCCTGTCATTATCATTCTCTATTTTTCTTATGCACCCCTAATGAAGACCTCTAGTCCATAAATTTACCTATATAACTGGAAGAATTCTTTTGTAAACCAACAGGAGAATCACAAAGAATAATGATAATTTCTAAGGAATGCAGGAAAGTAAGTACTATAGCTAGTTTTATAGTAGGTATATTAAATAGAAAGGAGGAAGGGAATTGTGTAGTTCCTATATTTATGGAAGAAACTAAGAACTGTGTGGCTAGCATATTTCTTAGACTTCAGAATTTCATAGGCTATTAAAATTTTTTTCAGTTGAGGGAACCAACGAAAGATCCTCCACTTCGAACTGACTATACAGGAATAATATAACATAGCAGGCCTTAGGCTATTTATCTTCAGAAAGGCCTATTTTCAAGGCTAGCCCTTGATTGGTATCTAGAAACTTGATATTTGAAAACACTTCCTAAGTGATAAGGTTCTAAGTGCTATGCCAGCTTCCTAATTAGACCGTACAATGAAATTTAAGGTGAATAAGTACTTTCCCTTCAAGAATCTAAAACTTTGGTTGACAGAGGGTGCCTGTGTAACCATTCCTTAGTAAAGCCCCAAACTCTTGAGCCTCAAATGGAATTCCCTGTGCAGAAGCACTGCACATGTGTTGAGTGAATTTTTTAAGCTGGAGAGAGGATGCGTTCTGTGTGACCCTTCAAATGAATGAAAGAGTGTAAGAAGCCTGTATACGAACTCCTCTAGATTCCACCTGATGTCTTTTCCCATTAATGCCTGGCTGCTTATCTTTACAATGTCACTGTAATAATAAACGTTAGCTCTGAATATGACTGGGTACTCACTCCTGTGAATCCTTGTAGAGAATAACAGAATGTGTGGGTAGTACTGTGAACATCTAAAGCACTAAGTAATGAAAAACAAACAAAAAACTATGATCATTGTTTGACAAATGTGTATGCTAATAAAATTTTGCCCTTTATTCTGATAGTATGGAAACATGGAAACAGCATCAGAATACAGGACAAAATTTTAAACTGAATAAATTTAGTATTTATAGAAAGTTCATTACATTATTCTCATTTTTCTCATCTTGCTGTAGATTGGTGAAAACCTGATCATTGACCAACAACAGACATGTACCTGGGAACTACAGACCAAGTAATTTTTGTCTGGATATATCTTTCCTCCAATTTACTTTCTTTTGAAACTGAAAGTACTAAACAGAAATTTTATGTGTACAAGAGTAGTTTTATAAAGCTGAAACTTCTGATAAGTCATTAAAGATTTCACTGAAATAGTTTACTTTAAACCGTTACAGTTAAAGAGTGGAAGACCACTATAAGTTAATAACAAATTTAGTTCCAGGATATTTTAAGATTTGTACAGCATTCCTGCCAGCCAAGTAACAATGTAAAAAAACAAAAAATAAAACTAGCTGATACTTCTGATTTTCAGTTTGTCATTTTATTTAAAAAACATTTATGCAAGATAACATTCTTCACATTTCCTCAACGTAATCATCTTAAATGAATTCTTCCCACAGTTCACAATGTTTTTAAAAAAGATAGCAAAAAAAAATCTCAACTTTCATTCATTAATATATCCCTGTGTTTTAGTTCTTCAAGGTACTTACTAACAATATAATATTCTTCCATTGCATAAGACTTTCAAATTCCATTTACTAAGATAAATAACAACTTTCAAAACCAAAACTACATACCTTCTGCTGTAGTTCTTTTACTGCAGAATCTCTATCCATGCATGCCTGTCGGTAGGCTTCGTAAGCTTTATTGAGTTGCTCACCAATGTTTTTATCCATTCCTCTCTGTCCTGTAGCATCACTATAAAGGATGGAGTAAATGACAGGTCTGGAAAATAAATGAACAATTCAGATAGTTATTAAGTTATATAAATCTCATTTTTAAAATGTACCTCAAGGACAGTTCTATATGGTTTATCATGAACATTATAGCACCAAGTACTTAAAGATTTATAAATGCAAAAAAGTCTCATCTAAAATCCTGATTATAAATGTTGTAAAACCTTAACTTCTACAATTTAAAAAAAATACTCTTTACTATTGTTTAAGGAGCAATTGGGGTTCCAGTTCATAAAGATGCTACTTTGGAAATAGTACTCTATAAATGCAACCTAAAAATGGAAAAATATAAAGGTCATTTGTTATTAATCTTGAAATGCAGAACAGGATTAGCAATGTGAGAAGGGATTTCTTTTTACTAAATGGACAGTTACTCCCACTTACAAGGTGAATGCTTGCTACACTGAAATTAAAGCAAAATTAAGTAGATAATAAATGTTTGTGGATGGAGCTCACACTGCTGTTATCACAGAGCAATTAAAATGTGTGAAAATGCTCTTATTTTAGCACAAAATCTAGGGAGAGCTCCTGTTGGATTGTACTACATTCAAAAAGAAAAATCACATCCCATCAGTCTACCCCAACCCTCTGTTAGTTTTCCAACTCCTATGCTATTTCTGAACTACAGGTGATCTACTCAGTGGACGTAATTTAGTTTCATCATCTCAATTTGCATAACATCTCTAATGACATCCCTCGGCTCTGAGCAGAAGGCCATCTAATGACTATGATTCTTCCTGTCAAGCTGTAAAAACCAAACCAGAGCCTTTTTCTTAATCCTCTGAAAGCCACAGAACAGACAAAGTTCTCTATCAGTCATAGGGGTTTTGGGAGGGTACCAAATTATTTCACTTCTTTAGCATTGGAAATCCTTCATAATCTGTCTCTAATCTTTCATAACATCTGTATCTTTGGGTACACATGCTTTAAAATTTTTCAGTATTTTACATTAAGATTTAATTCATATAACATAAAATTCACCACTTTAAAGTATATACTTCTGTTGTTTTTAGTATAGTCACTATGTTGTGCAACCATCACCATTATCTAATTCCAAAACATTTTTATCATCACAGAAAGACACTCTGCACCCATTAGCAATTAGTCCCAATTCCTCTCTTCCCTCTATCCCCAGACAATCACTAATCTGCTTTCTAACTCTATGGATTTGCCTACTTTGGATATTTGGAGTCATATAATACATGGCTTTCATGTCTGGCTTTTTTCACGTAGCATAAAATTTCCAAATTTTATCCATTTAGCAACATGTAATACTACTTCACTGCTTTTTATGTGTGAACAATATTCCATTTTATGGCTATACCACATTTTGTTTGTCCACTCCCTAGTCAATGGACATGTGGGTTGTTTCAACTTTTTGGTTATTTTGAATAAAGCTATTATTTGTGCATAGATATTTGTGTGAACATATGCTTTCAATAATCTTAGGTATATACCTAGGAGCAGAATTGCTGGGACAGATGATAATTATGTTTAACTTCTTGAGGAACTGCCACAGAAGTACCAGAAGTTTTCACAGAAGCTGTATCATTTTACATTTCGACCACCAATGTCCACGTCTTTACCAACAATTATTGTCCATTTTAAAATTATATGCTAGGATCCCTGTGGGTGTGAAGTAATATCTCATCATACTTTTGATGCTGAGCATCTTTACAATGCTTATTGGTCATCTGTTTATCTTCTTTAGAGCAATGTCTGACCAAATCCTTTAGCCATTTTTTAATTGGGTTATTTGTGTCTATTGTTGAGTTGTAAGAGCTCTTTATATAGTCTGGAAATTAGACCCTTATCAGATATATTCACAAAATTTATAAATATTTTCTCCCATTCTGTAAATTATCTTATCCTCTTTTTTGTAGATTATCTTTTCATTTCTTTGACAGTGTCCTTTGACACACACAGTTTTTAATTTTCATAGTCTAATTTATTTGTTTTTTCTTTGTTGGTTATGCTTTTCATGTCATATCTAAGAAACCTAATCTAAGATCACACAAATTTTCATCTATATTTCCTTTTAGGAATTTTATAATTTTAGCTTTTACATTTAGATCTTTGATTGATACCGAGTTAACATGTATATGGTATGAGGTAGGGTTCCAGATTCATTCTGCATGTGACTATCCAGCTGTCCTGGCATCATTTATTGAAAAGGCTATTCTTTTTCCACTGAATGCCCTTGGTACCCTTGTTGAAAACCAGTTGACCATAAATCACAATACTCTTTTAAATACCTAGGTAATATTTCAATCCTATCGGCCAGTCTTCCATTTTAAGATACTAAATACACTCCTAAGTCATTTTTTAGGCTGAACAGAAACAATTTCAAGGTTTTTATTATGGGGAGCACAGTGTCTTTACCTTCTGAAACAATGAAAGAATGATAATTTTTTTAAGGCAAACTATTTAGGAAGTTTGCTTTTACTGCTACCTCTGATAGGTGGAAAAGACAAAATACTGTTAGGATAATTAACATTGCTAAAATCTTTGATATGTCAAAGACACTATGGAAACACAGGTAATTAGCATTAATACAAAGCATCACTTTGAGTATTTGTTTAGACACTATATCATTCAAAGAAGGATTCAGGATGGCTTAAAAAAACACACGAGATTAAAAATAAGTATATAAGCAGGGAAAGAAAAACCAGGGCAGGTAGCTACAGGGACTATGATATACTGTAATATGTTCATGCAGAAATTAGATAATTTAAGTAGCTATGTGGCTAGGTAGTCTATCACTGTTTTAACAAGCTGCAGATGTCGTAACAAACTGTTAATATAAACCACACCTATATTTTAAAATCTGGGACAAAAAAGAGCCTTGAATTGGGAACCCATCTAGTTTCTTATTTTGTTCCATTACTGACTGACCCTGTGACCTTAGTTCAGGGCCACTAACTCTTTTTGGACTCAAGTTTCTATCTCTTTGATACAAAAAAAGATATTTGGCCTCAATTTGTAAGAAACTGTTCTGTTCCATAGCTTTTGAGTCTGTGAATCTAAAAATGCATGTCTGTTCCATCAAGAAGGTGCATTCTTGTTTTTAAAAATGTAAATACAGTACTAAAAATAACTGCATCATATGCAAGTAAATCATGTGGAGACCACGTCAGGTCCTTTAATTAGATCACACAAATGTCACTAGGAAGAGTTACTGAGTAAATTCCACATGGATGCATCCTATTTCCTGAAATAAAAATGTATGCTGGGAAGATATGATTCAGGACAATATAGCTAAATAAATAATACATTTAATTTCTATCTCACAACCAAGAAGAAAATTGGGTGTTAGATCAGTGACACTGACCAGAGAAAAAGGAAACAGTCTCTAAGACCCTGCTAATTAAATTGGGCAGATTTCAAATATTAACACCCTGAACTTTAAGGCCACTTGTTCATTTATTTTTTTAAAGCATTTGTTAAGTGTAAAATTAATCTCACAATTTAAGAGGCAGTCACATTTCAATTACATTTTGGTATGCCTTCTGCAAAACTTGCCAGGCTCTAGGGAAATGGCTTTATTTATAACAAACATGCTCAAACTCTTATCTAAGGGCCACTCTTATCCCCTAAACCCAGGAGGTCTAAGCTAGAATAACCTTTGCCTTGGAAATACTCTTCTAGTTACAGTTTCACTCTTTCAAATGTATTTTAAGGAAAGCCTTCATGGTAATGTCTTTATTCTGGGTTTCATTTGCTGGTTTCCTCATACCACACAAGGAAAAGATTAAGTCACTGACGCCACAGAAGGTAGCTGGGTGAGAATACAAAGCATCCCAGCCCCGGGGCAATCCTCCAGCAGCCAGGATGGACCTGACTCAGCCACCTCTGTTCCTCTGGCAGTGGTTCCTTTTTTCCTTTGAGTGGTTCCTGTGAGAGGGAAGATGGAGGGTAGCAAGTTCCTGTTCTGCCTCCCAGGTCCAGCATGTGCCTGCCCAGGAGGAAGCACCAAGAAAATCCCTGGGCATCAGGCTGCTTCCTCTTCCATTGATCCTTGGTTCAATAATGAAACTGTCCTAGGGTAGTAGAGTCAGCCTCCACAAGGGAGATCATTTCATTTTCCCTTGGTAAAATTTCCAGGCTTCAACAATGATCTGTCAACTGCTAGGGCCAAACTTTGACTTGAATAATATACATACCATTACTATTCAATTAAATTAGAAAAAATGAAGTATTTGTTTGCCTAATACATGTAAAGTACTGCGTGGGAAGCAGCAAGGGGCCTGAGGGATAGTACCACCTTAGACTTGTGTTCCTTTCACAAAGGTTTTTTTTTTTTCAATCAGGTCTTCATTTCCTATTATTCATATTCCCATTTGACTGATAAGGCTCAGAGGAGTTGAATGACCTGCACACAGCTACAAAGCTATAAGCGAGTGACTGGGACTAAATCTCTAAAATTCTTAGTTCAAGGACTGTTTATTAAAGCCAGCTACAAAGTATTCTCCTATGGTGCATATGGACATTTCATTCAATAAACATTTACTGAGTGTTAACTAAAAACAAAGCCTGGGATGGGCACCACTGATGCAGTGAGAACAAGACAGACATGAAACCTACTCTCAAGAAGGCATCATTCTCTATAACTTACTGTATTTGAGTACCTGGAGATATCCAAAGACTAGAGTTTGGAAAAGAAAGTGGTCACATCTATTTACGAGGTTTAGGAGAGGCTTTGAGAGGTAGGCGGCATTTGACTTGGGTTTTGAATTATGGGTAGGAATGACCTCACGCATTCCTTTTATTTAACTGTCAAATAGCAGTTATCCTTTCTAAAACAGGTTCCTGATAGCTATAAAGATGTTTTTAATGCTAAATAATATCCATTATTCACTAAAATAGGCCAGGATTATATACATTTCTTACGCTTTGTTCAGCTTGAATTTCCAGATCAGGACAACTCTGCAAACCTGAGACAATTCTTAAATACAACAATGACGGTTACTTACAGAAATGATTAACTAGCTAGTGCTTTTCCCATGATGCTTGAGAAGAAGCAGGGGTGGTAATGAAATAAAGGACAAGTTCTGTTATCACTTTTGGACCTCGATCTTCCTTGCTTTTAAAATGAAGGCATTACATGGTATAATCTCCAACTTTATGATTAGATAGCACTTCTAAACAATTACAGAATACAGAAGCTTTTGCTGGGCAAATATGTGATTTATTGACATCACAGATTTAGAAGTTACAAACCAGTTGATATAGCACTTCATTTAAAGGCAGTGAGAAGTACGGAGTAAAGTTATACAGGGTGTCCTAGCAGTAAAGTGATAATATGATACTGTGAAAATATATAATATGAAAATATGTGTTATAACACTGTGAAAATGACTTTATTTAATAACAGTCATATATTCCCTCCTAACATTTTACTAGGTAGAATGAAAGATATAGGCTTTGAATTCAGATCTCAGGTCTTCAATTTTCTAGCCATTTACTTAGCTCCTCTGATTATTAGTTTTTCTATAAGCAGTTTGTAGGGTTATTGTGAAGATTAAATGAGATCATATATGAAGCATACATGTTAACTGTTCCTCAATATCCATTTTCTCCTCCTCTAGTATTCCTGATTTTTAGCTGATGTAGTCATGTGACTACATTCTGGTCATCGGCAAGTAAGTGTAACTTCCAAGACAGCTCTTCTCTTCACCTTTTTCCCTTTCCCAGCTGGATGGAATGCTGTGGTGAGTCAACCAAAACACTGTGGTGAGGGTAAGACTTCCAGGATGGTGGAACAACAAGTGGATGTGGTTTGATAATTTTCCTTTGTATTATCTTGGCTTCTTTTTACTTTTTGTGATTCTATTGTAAGCTTTTGGCTTGTGGTTACCCTGTTTAGTATGTATATTAACCCATTACTACATCTGTTTGTTTTAAACTGATGGATGTGGAACAACAAGAATGAAGATGCCTTGGTCCTTGATACCGTGGAGCTGCCAGATCAGCCCTGGACATCTTATACTTTGAATTGTAGTATGTGAGAGAAATAAAATATCTGCCTCATTTAAGCCACTGTCTTTGTGGGTCCTTTAAGAGAACAGCTGAGCTGTATCCTAACTGATAAATTATTCTAGACTGACTCAGTGCTGAACGCATAGTAGGCACTCCTTTTATCCATGGGAAAGAGACAAAGTCATAGTCCTTGCCTTTTCCTCTAATTAGAACTTATAATTTAGTAAGGAGGAAACACATGAAAATGATTAATGATATTAGGTCAATTATAAATGTGTGAAAAGGCATGAGCATACCTCGATAGGAGTCTGGGAAACACAAGTAAAAGCACTGTAGGAACTCACTCAGTGGTTCACTCAAGATTTATGCTTTTTCTATATCAGGAGCAAACTCTTAATTTGAAAAGATACATGCACTCCAAAGTTCATAGCAGCACCACTGACAATAGTCAAAACATGGAAGCAACCTAAATGTCCATCAATAGATGACTGGATAAAGAAGGTGTGGTATGTGTATGTGTATATTCACACACACACACACACACACACACACACACACACACACACACACAATGGAACACTACTCAGCCATAAAAAGAATGAAATAATGCCATTTGCAGCAACATGGATGGATCTAGAGATCATACTAAGTGAAGTAAGTCAGACAGAGAAAACAAATTATCATACAATATCACTTGTATGTCGAATCTATTAAAAAATGACACAAATGAACTTATTTACAAAACAGACATAAACTCACAGACATAGAAAATAAACTTCTGGTTAGCAAAGGGGAAAGGGGGAGGGATAAATTAGGAGCTTGGGATTTGCAGATACTAATTGCTACATATAAAATAGATAAACAACAAGGTCCTACTGTACAGCATAGAGACCTATATTCAATATCTTGCAATAAACTAAAATGAAAAAGAATTTGAGAAAAGAATATATATATATGTATAACTGAATCACTATGTTGTACACCAGAAACTAATACAACATCATGAATCAACTACACTTCGATTAAAAAAAAAAGAATTTGTGTGTTTCTTTGTATTTAAGTTTTACATAGAAAGAAGAAGAAGAAAGAACTTAAATAAGAAGTATAAGCAGGAAAAAGGCTCAAAAGAAGGAACAATTAAAATTAGAGGAAATATGGAAGGCTTCAAAGATGTGACACATGAACTGGGACCTGAAATATGAGAAGGATTTCAACAAACAGAGAATGAGAGGGGAAAGAACATTGGCTCTGAAAGAGCAAAGGCCCTGAGAAGTCACTAGTATAGTGCTTTTAGGGACTGGTGGTGAGTATTCTATTTACGTAAGCCTAGTGTGTGTGCAGAGAGGATGAGGGGTCAGGGTGCTAAGACAGGATAGTCAGGGCCACCATGTATGACTGTGTTGTACTTGAAAAACCCTAGGGGCATCATTCATGTAGACCATAATTGAAATGAAGCCCCCTAGAGTTACAGAGTGTGTAACTACATACATAAACTATATGCAGCAGATTTAGCTATGGTCAGACTGGAGCAGACCTTGAATGTCACTCTAAGAAATTTAGACTTTAACTTGCTAACATTAAGGAATAACGGAGGATTTTCAAGCAGGAGATGGCTATGTTTTAGAAAGATAAGCTGGATATAAGCATGGAATATAAACCAGTGAGGGAGACAAAGTGAGGATATTCATAGGAAACTACTGCTGTATTCTGGGTGAAAGATGAAGACTTGTGCTAGAGTAGGGGAAATGAAACATGAATGGATTCAAGAGATATTTAAAAGGCAGAATCAACAGGATTCATTGGCCAACTGGATCTGCACAACAGACAAGAAGGAAACATTCAGGTCCCAGCAATTCTAAAATCAGTTGGCCTGGGATGCAGCCATAGAATCTGCATTTTAATAAGCAAAGTAACGAGGTTATTTTGTTAAAGATGATTCATCAGCCACAGTTTTCAAAATACTAGGCAAATAGTGATGACAGCCTGCCACAGAGAAACAGGAAGAAAAACTGAGGGGGTGGGGAGAGGATACTGAATTCAATTTTAAGTGCTAACAGAGACATAATTAACAATAGGTAGGAAAAATGTACCAATTGAGTGATAATGAAATCTAGAGGAAGAAATGATGGCTAAGTATGCCTTCCCTCCTGCTTATATTCTTAAAGTTCTATCTGAATGTCCTCTAACACTACTTGACAGTCAACCAGGCCAAAATCTTTTTACCAAAAAACAAAAACCAAAACCAACAAAGGAATCCCTACATTTTTGAAACGACAGTGGAGAGAGAAAGCAGCAATATGCATTATTGTACCACTTTGTGTCACAAGATGTACACTTTTTTCCCCTCCCAAATATAGATCAAAATCAGGACAGGCCCACTTATTATCTGGATGATGTCAGAAGGAAAATTAGGAAATGCTTAAAACAGTCAGGCATTTTGGTATAAGTTTATTATCTTATGTGAAGAGACTATTAGCCAAATAAGCAGGAATGTTATCTAATGCTGTTCTGTTAATCTTATACACTGTTAAATAACAGGAAAAATAAATTTCTAGTAGAGAAAGTTTTGAAAGTTTGAATCTGTGATTTTTCTTAAGTCTCTTCTACTCTACTGGATTTATGACAATGAAAATAGTATTATTAATGATCTTTCACAAGAGTAGAACAGTTTGTACCTGTCTTCTGGTTTTAAACAGAGGAGTCTGAAAAAATGTTTTTGGTAATCTTAAAAAGGTCTCCCTGAACAGAAGACAATAATGTAAGAGAAGTCACAGGCTATGCCAGATTCATAAAGGGCAAATTTGTTTTTGAAAAAGGAGTAGTTAAAATCTCATGAGTTAACAGATTAGGGGCCCCTCCAGCATCTCTGAGTCATTTACTGTATCAGAACTACTATGAAAGGAGAGAGCTCTTTTATGAAAAGAGAAAGAAACTTCAGTAGACAGAAGACTTTTTCACAAAAAGACCTGCTTCCTCTTAAATAGCAGTTTAAATTGCTGAGCAGTCATTTAGCCTTGAGAATACGACCAAGGATAAATGGGAACAGGCAAAAGCCCACATAATTATAAGTTGTACTCTGTGCTCTAAACCACTGTCACAGAACTCTACAGCTCTTCATACCCCTGCTTTTAATTTCCCTGAGGACACTTAGAGGCTGTTGGGCAAATGTTTGCAAGTCACAACTTGTTTTATTAGAAGTAACTGAGAGAACTCCAGTGAGAAAATAAATAAGGTTTCAGAGATTTTCAGGTCTCTATTTCCAGTCATTCCCAAGATGTTTAGGGTGTGATCCCAAGATGTTTAGGGTGTGACTTAAAATGTATAATATGATAAAAATTTAAAACCAGATACAGTATTTTTATACCATGCAACATACTCTTTTACTCCAACTCTTGAATACTCCTGAAGGCAGGACCAAAAATTCTTGGGTAGTCTGGCAAATCAACTTCTCAAACCTGCCTCTGTGCCAAAATTACCCAAGTTTCCACTCTTTCAGGGTCACACCAGTTTTTCTCAAATATGAATATTCAGATCTAGTGAATCCTAAAACTTGCTATGCTATCCTACTGTGGAAAAGCAAGAGTTTATTAAAAATTTTGGTTTGCTGTTTCATGTCCTTTTGTATCTGGAAAAAATTAAAAGACACTATAACATAAAGATTTCAAACCTAATTTTCAACAAGACCACATCTTGTGTAAAAATGTATTAATTTCTTTCTAAATTCAAATCAGAGTATCAAAATGAAAAAGCCTACTCAACCAAAGATAAAATCAGATTTGGAGTGCAGAATACATGTCCAGTCTAGATATGTTTGTTGATGGGTAAGAGTGAACAAGCTGTAACCTTTCTGTGGATCTCAGGTGAGGGGAGGACGAGGAAGAAGCAAATGTGAGAGATTCAGAATCACTGACATGGGGGTAAAGACATAACTGGGAAAGAACTGTACTCTGTAAAACATTACAGAAATATGCACCAAGGCAGAGAAACTGGCTTTCATAAAGTGTCCTGTTCCACAGTGATCATCTGATTTTTGAATTGTTCCAGAAGTGCATAGAATTTGGAAACAAAAATAGCAGTTGCTAAGGTAGATGTTCTTAAGGGAAAAAAAAAGGTATTCTGATACTTTGGCAGAAGGCCCAGAGCAACAGCACTCTGTTCATCTTGGTTCCATGAAATTTCCATAACTCAGTCTACATGACAAGTGTTATCTGTATTAACGAAGAGATACCATTAATGGCATTTGCACTGAAGTTCATGTTGAGAAAGAAATCTGAGTGTGACCACAGCTCTTCTCCTATCAAGCAGCAATGGTCCTTTTAACTTAATGTTCCCCCTATCAATACTCTAAATCATTTCAATTCTGTTTAAATTCTCTAACTATCTATGTAGATAGCTGAGAATGGACATAGATCCCAATGACATGCCTTCAATCTGAAAGATCCCAATGACATGTCTTCAATCTGAACAGGCACAGAGCTATGGACCAGAAGGGCAATCTTAGTCTGTATTTGAATAGCAAGTATCCCAACAAGGGTGGTGGTTCCCTATTTCCCCATGGGAAGCATTAGGGGCAATGGTAGGGACTGACACCTACTGAAGTAAAATCACTTGCCAGCTGCTTCACCTAAACTATCTTACTTTAATCTTCCCTTTGTAGGAGCATATATTATCTTCCCTTTTCAGATAAGGAAACTGAGCTTCAAATGGTTAATAAATTCCACAGTCACAGAATTAGAAAATGGAAGACCCAGATAAATACAGGTTTCTCTGATGTGAAAGTACAGTATCTAGATCTTTTCACCCTAATCTAGTTTTTATTTTTAATCAAAGCGTAACATATCTCTATTTTAATGAGTCAAATAGCTTTACAAAGCTTAAGAAAAACAGTAGTCTCTTGCTCTCCTCTTCCTCCTCCCCATCTCCTGCTTCACCTTTGCAATAATTTTCAGCATTTTGGTTGATTCCTTTTGGTATTTAACTCTGTATCTCTAAAATAACATGCTAATATGGCTACTACTGATTTTTCAGTTTTACTTGTCTCCCGCTAAGCAAAATAAGGATTCCGCTCTCTTTAAAACCTTCCCTCTCTTTTTATCTTCCCCATTCTCCCAATATAGTTTACATCCTATTTTTAGTTAGATTTGCATTCCATTTTTACTTTCTTATGACTATGTAATGCTATTCACTGTTGAGCCGTATAAAATACTATGGCTCCTTTTCCTTTCCTGAAAAACATTTTCTTTGAAAAAACTTGTTTGCTTTATTTCTTACACTAATACAACTCCTCAATCCACTCAGATGCTTCAATCATCCTATCAATTTCATCTTCTTAGAAGAGTAAGAATCTCTCCTTGAGTTTTCTGACTTGCTCTAGTCTAGACTTGTTGATCTCTATGTCTAGAGGAACACTTTTATCTGGGACCTTCTTTCAATTCGAATTTGGTAATTTCTTTTGTTCATTTCTCTCTCTAGCCGAATCCCTCATTTTTAGTATCCCAAATCTTCATCCTTCTTGTTTTATTCTCCAATTTAGTGGAGTAAACTCTCCAGTAGCCTCCTGATAAAATGTCCTCAAAGTAAGTTTTTTGAGACCTTGCATAACTGAAAATATCTTAAGTCTCAAATTTAACTGACAGTTTGCCAGGTTAAGATTTTTAGACTGGAAATAATTTTTCCTCAGAATTTTGTAAGTTTTGCTCTGCTTCCTTCTAGCTTCCATCTTGTTTTTGTTAAGTCCAGAGCCATTCTGATCCCTGATCTTGTACTTAACCAAACTGTAAGTTCGTCCTTCAGTTCTTGCAAATTTTCTTGAATTACTTTCGGGCAATTTCATTCCTTCTGTGTCCCTTTCTGGGACACCTACTATCTGGATGTTAAATTTTCTGAAGTGGTACTCTAACTCCTCCTACCCTCTTTCTCTTTTTAAAACATTTTTCTTATTTTATATTAAAAATACCTTAAGTCTGTTGTCTTTTGCAACCAGTATTATGCTGCCAAATGATAGTTAACCATTCTGGAATAAATAAAGTAATAATCAAGGAACGTAATGGTGCTTCTAGAACTTCACTGAGGCTGTGGGTGTGTGAGGAAAACAATGTTCGACCATCAATTGCCCAGTTCAATCAGAGCAGCTCCACTTTGATTAGTTATATATATTGGGATTTCAAGTCTGAAAAGAATCACAGGCTTAAAGATATATTACCACCACTTCTACTGCCACAATGATTTATAAATTTTTAACAAGGTCTACTTTTTTGTGGGGTGGTAGAGACAAGTATGGGTGACTTGGGAGGTGGGAAAGGGTCCTCTGCTGGGTTTCCACCACTGTTGAAACTATTCTGCTTCTGGTGTAAGTGTTCTGCCAGGTTCATACTTGTGGTAAGAGGCCAGTTAAAGCAATTTCAGGATGAGGGGAAGGAAATCACGTAGAGTAACTGTTACCTCTTCTACTCTGCCCTAGAAAAGAAAATCAGCTGCTTTTCCTAACCCCTTGGGGTATGAATAATAATAAGAGTTCACATTCTATTTCAGAAAAGTTGCCATCTTAGCAAATGAAGAGGTGAATAAGTGAGTGAGAGATACACCCTGTCTTTTCTGTATCTTAGCTCTATGTCTGCCTGCTCACCAACAAAAAGCGACAGAAGCAAAAAGCAGAAAATAAGTCAATACTGAAGTACATACACATAAACAGAACATCCTCTGTCTTAGATGGTTAAGGTAAACCTCTAAAAGACACTCAAAAGTATGTGTTTTTCTTATCTGAAGAAAGGAAATGGAAGAGAACTGTCACTCCCAACATTTACTTATGATCATTTCCCACTTTTAAGAGAGTTTGAGATTTGCAGATACTAACTGCTATATATAAAATAGATAAACAACAAGTTTCTACTGTACAGCACAGGGAACTACATCTAATATCTCATAGTAACCTATAATGAAAAAGATTATGAAAAGGAATATATGTATATATATGTATGACTGAAACATTATGCAGAAATTGACACCAGAAAGTGATACAATATTGTAAACTGACTATACTTTAATTAAAAAGAGAAAGAGAGAAAGAGAGAGAAAGAGAGAGAGAGAGAGGGAGAGAGATTGAGAGAGCGAGCCCAAGTGAGTCCCATAACACAAGCAGCCAATTCCCCAAAATGAGAGCTTGTATTTCTATTCTCAGTTTCCAGATTGTAAACTTTGGTTATGGATATACCCGTAGCACACTGCACTACCCTGTTACTACATTCCAATCAGTAGCTGAAAATAATAGAAACTTAAATATCACAGATCCAGCAGGGTCAGAATTTGAATTTTGTATTTTTTCCCATAGGCTGGTTGGCAGGATGCATCAGGATAAACAAGGTAAGTCAACTGCACTGATCAAACCCAAAAGTCCCCAGACCAGGTTTTCGATTTTGCTGGATATTAGAATTCAGATGAGAGTTTTTGTGCTATCTTCTAAGAGTTAAAAGAAGATTTTACAGCCAAAGACCATACCCATAAGTCTCAGCTTTGCCTCACTTCCTTCTTTTTTTTTTTCCTCCAGTAGTACTTCTTTCCCTCAGACTATTTATCAAATTCTATGGGTTGAAGTGCAGAAGTAAACACCAAAACAGAAATTAGGCATGTGATGTACCCATCAAGGTAAACACAAACACTGCACTGCTCAGCTTGCTCAGCCATGTAAGGGGTATCCTCTCTGCTGAGCAGGAGAGCATGTTAGAATCTGAAGACAGGATGGGGGGGGGATTATCAGTTTAAAATGGCTATTTAATGTTAAAAAATCTATTTTCATAAATTATATAAAGTAGAGCTGTACAGAATATTCTTGGATGAGAAAACTACAAGAGAAAGTTTATATTCAGTATGAGGAGGTGTAAGAGAGGACTTTGAGGAAGAATTTGTAATATTTTGTGTTTATCAAAAAGGAAATATGGATTTTAAAAGGTTGAAAAGCATCATTATTAAGGGAAAGAAAGGCATTTCTAATTTAGGGACAGCAAATATATAAAGTCATAAAATTACATTATAGTAAAAATCACATAATAAATGGCTGTAAAAGTAAAACCATTTAAATATCCCATAAGATCAGCTGATTTTCTTCAAGCAATTTAAAATAATATATTATCTTGAAAATAATATATTATCTTGAAGGGACCTGTGTCCCTGATTTCTGTCCTTATAGCAAATCATTCTCCACAGCAAAATTACCTGACTATGTTTATTCTGCTGCTCAAGAGAACAATTCTCTATACCTCATTCTCCTGCAAATATCTCAAAGATTATTACAATTTCAACTTACTAAGTAACCATCAAAATGGAACTCATGTTATTTTTCTCAGTGCACTTAATTTCCAATAATTCCTTACTGCAATGACGTGAAAGACAAACATTGTTTTCACTGCTAACAACCTATTTTCAACAGATCCTTCTTTTTTGCAAAGAAAAAGTACTGGTGGTAAGTGAAAGGTATTACAGATTACAGGTGCTCAAATTGTTTACTCTCATAATTTAGTAATAATAATTACCATCATGAGAGTATATCTCTGAAGATAAAAGGAAGAAAGCTCAGGTTGCTATCCAGGATATTTCCTCCGTGAGACAAAGAATTATTATTTACTTTCCAAACATTTTTCTTAAAAAAAGTAAATCTCTTAAGAAATTTTTTCTTGCTTGTACAACAATGTGAATACATTCAACACTACTGAACTATGTAATTAAAAATGGCTAAGGTGGTAAATTTCACATTATGTGTGTTTTACCATAATTAAACTGTTTTTATACACTAGGGATTAAAAAATTATGACATATGCATTACACAGGTCCCAAAGGCTTGTTTTCAGTTGCAAAGGAACTGGTACCACTGCCTGTTGTAAGTCTCCTCAACTTTTGGGAACAGTTGTCAAACACTGCACATAGTTCAAAAGACTCTGTACATTAATTAGCTACCCACCCGCACGGCAGTTCATTTCATATTCTCTGTTATCCTTTTTTGAAGATAACTCAGAATCTTGGTCCTGGACTATAAAGAGATTTTGTTACCTATTCTAGATAACAGCCTCCTCTTTCCCTCCATCCACAACTGCAAACCACAGCAGCAAGCATAGAAGACAGCATGGGAGGAATGGCAGTCACAACATAAATCCTACAGAAAATAGAACCTGAAACTTGGCTTGACATAATTAAACACAAACGAGTTGAAATCGACCAGTAATACACACGCTTAGAAAGGTGTTATAAAACAAAAGGATAAACAGTAGGAACAGCTATATCAGCTAAAGCACGAGAATACAGTTGGCTCTTGAACAACACAGGTTTGAACTGTACAGGTCCATTTATCCGTGGGATTTTTTTCAAGAGTAAATATTATGGTACTGTATGATTTGTGGTTGGCTGAATCCCTGGATGTGGACCTGTAGAAATGGTGAAACCACAGATGCAGAGGAATCTTGGATACAGTAGGCTGACTGTAAATTATATGCAGACTTTCAACTGTGCAGAGGGTAAGCGTAAGCATCCCTAACCCCTGTGCTGTTGAAGGGCCAACTACAGTTTGAGTAGTGAAGTTTTACATTAATAGGCTATCTATTTTTATTTACCATTTCCTTATGGATAACAGCTATGTTTTTAAAAAACATGCAATGTCTTTGTCTGTTACAGGGCACATCCCCAAATTATGTCAATAATTATTTGTTCTAGATTATTAAATTGTTCTAAACTAAAATACTCAAATATCCAAGCGTTGACATAACATTTATGAGCGTCTTGAAGAATCCTCCACAGTTCACAGATGTACATTGTTAAATTGCATTATCTAAAGTCATAGTCTTGAAAGTAATCAAAAAGTATTAGAAATAGCCATTTATAAAAGTTAATAACTCTACCAAAGATTACATAATACACTACTGTACACACATGAACAGTAAACAGTTGAGTAAAACGGTGGTTAGATGGTTTGCATTTCTTAGAAGCCAGCCTACTAATGATTTTCACTTCATGTTAAGTAAAAACATGCTGCTGAGCTTGCATATTTTCTTACCCACTCATTCTGAAATACCCCTATAGGATTTGTCTAGAGTAGAATGTCAGCTTGACTACACCTCTAAAGCAAGAAATTTCCCGGCAAAATTGGGAAGCTGATGACAACAAAGTGAAACTGATGCTTTCTCAGCTGAGTTTCACTCTTGGTTTCTTTCAGGGCATAGAAGAGCTTGCCCATGTAGAAGCAATACCCTCTTTTATAAACTGGAGTAGAGGAGAGAAAAAAAACAGTAAAACACTTCATTATCAGCCTCAGCCTACCTACAGCATTTTCCCTGAACGTGAGAAAGAAAAAAAAAAAGGGCACGGGATAAAAATGACCAGCATCAGTACAGCAGTTCTTTGTTCTTGACATTATTGGTGTTTCACACCCTTTCATTTATAAGGAAAACTCTAAGGAGTTTTTATTTGTTTGCTTTTTAAAGTTCTCTACCTTTTAAAAACAACATACAGTTGACCCTTGAACAACATGGGTCTTAACTGCATGGATACACTTACAGGCAAAATTTTTTTTCCCCACTAAATACATACTTTAGTACTACACTATTTGCAGTTGGTTAAATCTGAGGATGCAGAACCTCAGGTATCGAGGGCTGACCATAAATTACAAGTAGAATTTCACTGCTTGGAGGCTCAGCACACCTAACACCCAACTGTTGTTCAAGGGTCCATCGTACTTTTAGACGATTTCATGAATTCTTTCATGAATAGCCCTTAAGCTAACTAAACTACCTCAAAGCAGAGAAAGAAGGAACTCTTCTCAGTTTTTTCAGGAAACCAGTATAACCTTGGTAACAAACTCTGGCAAAGAAAACATAGAAAAAAGATGACTACAGATGAAACTCAACTATTGATTTTAAATAAAAATGTTACCAAAGAGGAAACTATCTGCTTAAATATGACACAATGACCAAGGGTAAGGCTGGTTCAAAAACTGGAAATCTACTAAAATAATTTGCCATTAGGTCAAAGAAGAGAAGCACATGATAGGACATGACAGATGCCAAACTGCCGTATGACAAAACTCAACCTCCATTCCTGATAAAAATTTAGTTAAGTAGTAATGAATAGACATTATCTTAACAACAAAAAATATACAGACCAAATGAACATTCAACATTATTTAAAATTGCTCTCAACATGCCAGCCAATCAAATGAAAAAAGAACAACAAAACAAAAACTTTAGACACAATCCAAAATCCATTCTCTGCAAAAATCTCAGTAAGCTAGAAATATTAGTCACTTCCTTGATAAATAAAATTTACTTGAAATTAATTATAAAATTCATATTCAATGATGACACAGTAAAAACATCAAAAACTAGGAAATAAGAAAGAGATGGCCAGAATCACTATTATTATATATCACTGTTCTGGAGAAGCTTGAAATCATTAAATCAAAGAAACAAAGAAGTATAAAGAAATAGGTAAGATTATATTTAGATGATCATTTTTTCTAGAAAATTCAAGAGAAACAATTTATTAAAATTAGTAAGTTTAGAAAGTTGGCCAGATACATAAATCATCTACATACCAGGCACAAAATATTAGTGAATAACTAAAACCCCAAAAGGATTATGCTTTAATGAAACATAAACAGTTTACTTTAAATTTTACTTGAGAGAGAATGCAATAATCAAGGGCATTTTGAAAAAGGCAAAGAAAAGAGGGACTTACTTTGTAAATGACTAAAAAGTGTTCAATCAAAAAGACTTATTTGTAAAGAAGAGATAAAGAGAACAAAGCAACAGAAGAATTAAAAAAAAGACCCATGTACATATGGAAATTTACTATATTAGGTAGTGTTTCTAGTTAGTTGTCAAGAAACTGATTTCAACAAATGATCTCAGGAAAAATGGCTAAATCCCTATCTTATACAATGTACAAAGATAATTTTCATACATTTTAATAAGTAAAGCATAGAAAACTATAAAAACAACTAATAGACAATACAGGAAAATAATTTTTGAGTGGGGACTACCTTCTTAAGCAATACAAAACCTGGGTATTTTAAAAGAAAGACTGATAGTTCTTGAAAACATTTGCCATATAATTCACAAAGGATTAATATATCTGTATCCTAATGAAATACAGACAACTAACTTTGAAGAAAAAGGGCAAAATATATGAATATATTTGTGATGGTTAACTACATTATGGTACATCCAGGCAAAGGAATACCATGCTGACATTAAGATAAAGCTGGGCTACATATGGTAAGATTTTCATCATATTTTTTTTAATCTGAAAAAGCAGATAATAGAATTGTATGCATGTAAAGTCTCATTTTCATAAGAAAGCAAAATAACACGTTTATGTACACACAAGAGCAACCTGGAAGGCGCTGGAGTACCTGTGGTTGGGGAGAGGGCTAAGAACAAGTTTCATTTTCTGCTTTATACACGACTGTATCACTTTAGGATTTTCCTCCCCTCCCCTATGAGAGGGACAAAATAATTTTTCAGCAGAATACAGAGCATGCTTCTCCGCTACCTCTCGTTTGACATATGTATTCCAATCTTGATAGGAAGGCAGATCATTTTATCTTCTTTCACTTGCATTTACTTCACTTCCTTTACTACCATTTCTCCCTTATGACATAACCTGTCAAAAGAACCTGTGAGATAAATGACACTCTAGGTAGCAAGGCTGCTTTACTTTTTTGCTTGTTGCAGTATACCAACAAGAGACACAAAGACTTTGGTTTGAATATCTTCCCGCTTCTTTCTTCACTTTGTGACAAACACAGCTTGTTATACCCTTAACTCATCGCTGATTAGTTTACACCGCAATGGGGATTCCACCACCGAACGCCCGGTTCCCACTGGGGGCAGAGTTTGCTTCCGTTTCTTCCGCCTCAGCCACCCATTCTCTCCGTGACCCTCGGAGAAGTTACCCAACTTCTCATTGACAAGGCTATGATGACACCCCACAGGAAAGCTGAGGGCGGAAATGTGCAATAACCTTGAGAAAAATAACAGAAAGATCCTAGGAAGTTTTCGAAAGCGTAACAACGGTAGCACTAGCTTCTGGAAGGCAGCCTCTGTCCGGAAGGGAAGCTGGGACACTCCCGGCGGGGTCCACAGCTCGCCCTGACACGGCAAGCCCTGCCTCCCCGGGCTGGCCGGCCAAGAAGTCACGTCACCGACAGCGGCTGACGCGCAGTCAGGCAGGATCCCGCCCCTGGGGCCGGCACAGCGGGGGCCGTCGTCGCTGCGCTGACGTCGCGGGCCCGGAAAGCCCCTCCCGGGGCCGCTCCCGCACGCCGACCCAGGTCGCTTCTCTCACACAAGTCCCTCCCCACGCCGAGAACTAGTTCTCTCTGCAGTTCCTCGGCTTCTCTCCCCGCGGCGCCCACAGGGGCAGCAGAGCCCTCTCGCGCGCGCACACACACACAAGTTCTGTGTCACCGTGCCCGACGGATTCGGACACATCAACTCGCTCACAAAGTTTCTTACTCACAGTTCCGGGATTCTGCGCCGGTCTCTCACGCCTCTGGTCGCCGGCGCCCGGCGGAGACTCCAACCGGAAGTTGTTTTCCGTTCCAGTTCAGAGGGCAGCGCCTGCGCGCGGAGCCATTAACCGTTCACCCGCCACCCCGCCGGGCCCGGCTGGGCTCTTCCTGCCCCGCCCATTCCTGCCTCGCCCTCTCTCACCCCGCCCCGCCTCGCAGGGAAAACAAAAGCCGCGGAGAGGCATCCACTGTCAAGTTTAAAGGTCACCTGAGGGTCTTGGCTTGCTTTTTGCCAAACAATAGATAACAAAGTCTAACATTATCCAGTGTGTAGCTGAGAATCACCTGACAGTTGTAGATCCTAAAGTTGTAGATTCATCCCTAGAGATTCCCAGAGTTCAGAGCAACTGGGATGAAGCCCAGGAACCCACATTTTCAACAGATTCTTATGTGAATGTGATTAAGGTGATTAAGGTCTGCACTCTGCGAAAAACTACACACGCACACACACACACACACACACACACACACACACACACGAGTTTGTTTTTTCCCCCAACTAGTAACACGTTTCATTAATGTACTTGCCAAAGTTGGTTGCTACTAGTGAGTAGACCTTTATTAGAAAAATTTCCATGACTTAACAACTTCCCCATTATTCCACTTCCTAGCTGTGCTTGAATATTGTCCAAGATAGATAATTTAGACAGATACCTCAAGAAAAGTTTAGCTCTGATATCTAGTACTTCAGGCAAGTTGCTTCACCTAATGAACCTTGAGTTTTTAAACTCTTACAAATGAGAACAATAATAACCTACTCCACTGGATAGATGGTTACAGGATCAATCAATAATGTAAGCAAAAGCTCATGGTAAAGTTTAGAATGCTCTGCAAATGAAAGGTGTTGTCTGGAGTCGTGGTGTCGTGGGTGTCATGCTAACTCCTTTCCACCACCAAGGTCATCCCTAGGACTCCTTTTAAGAAGAGAGCAGTCAAATCTACAGCCCATGTGGAAGCTTCTTGAGAGCACTGAAGGCTGAGACTCTCTGCCTTGACTGGAGCATGATTGTATCTGGCTGAATACATGTAGCACTTTCAGAAACTTCCATGGTGTTGACCTACTGTTCATTTAAACAATATTTTTAAAACTCTCATTATTTTTGCATATATCTGACAAAGGTTAATGGTGTTTGAAAAAGACTTCATCACTAAACACAAGCATACTAGCAATGTTGAAATAGCAATTTGATAACCAAGATTAAATGACCATGAATGCTGTGTATTGTTGTCAAGCAGAGTCTTCTCTAGAACACAGCTCTACATCCACAGACTTGACAAAATTTCCAAAGCTGGGAACACTTCTCCCCTAATGATTTTGGCCAAGACTTGCTTGGACAGGTCTTCCGTCCATCCATGATTCTTTCTTCATCTTGAAAGATTCAAGCCAAGCTCTGGTGTCTTGAGCTTCTTTTTTTTCTAGTCATATTGTCCTATGTAACTTAGAAGCGGCTATCTCCCCAAAGGAGCCCAGGAGTTTGCTCCTCCTGGGATAGTATCTTTTCTCTGTTAGATCAGGAGGATCAGATTCTGACTGCCTCAGTTTCTCCCTACACTTCTGAATCATGGACGTTTATACTTCTTTCCTTAGGCCAGTAAGTTTGAGGATTTAAAAACTTGCCAAGTTGCGGTGTATTCTACTTGATTATTTTGAGTATTGGGCTTACTTTAAAAAGGCAAAACCAAAACATAATTTTAAAGATGTTTTCTTTTTAACAAACAGAAACTTCTTGTATATAGCATTGTGACCAGTTGAACTATTTTCTTGTAATAAGTAATTGAGTTAAAGATGACAATATAGCACTTTTTTTAAAAAAAAATTTTAAGAGTCATTTTAAGTTCACAGTAAATTTGAGAGGAAGATACAGAGATTTACCATATGCTCCCTACCCTGAAACATGCATAAGACTCTTGTCATCAACATGTCCCACCAGAGTGGTACATTTGTCACAACTGAACTTACACTGACACATCATTGTCACCCAAAGTCCATAGTTTACATTAGGGTTCACTCTTGATGTCGTACATTCTCTGGGTGTGAGCAGAGGCAAAATGACACACTTCCATCATTATAGTATCATACTGTACTAGAGCAGTTTCATTGCCCTTAAAGTCCTCTGTGCTCCACCTGTCTCCCCCCATCTCTGACAACCACTGATCTGTTTACCATCTCCATAGTTTTGTCTTTTCTAGAATGTCATATAGTTGGAGTCATACAGAATGTAGAACTTTTAGATTGGTTTAGTAATATGCATTTGAGTTTGTCTTTTCATGGCTTGATAGCTCATTTCCTTTCAGTGCTGAATAATATTCCACTGTCTTCATGTACCTCAGTTTATCCCTTCACCTACTGAAGGACATCTTGACTGCTTCCAACTTTAGGCAATTATGAATAAAGCTGCTATGAACATTAGTGTGCAGGTTTTTGTGTGCACATAAGTTTTCAGCTACCTTGGGTAAATACCAAAGAGTATGATTGTTGGGTTGTATGGCGCAAGTATGTTTAGTTTTGTAACAAGATACCACACTGTCTTCCAAAGTGGCTGTACCATTTTGCATTCCTACCAGCAGTGAATGAGAGTTCCTGTTGCTCCACATCCTCATCAGCATTTGGTGTTTTCAATGTTCTGGATTTTGGCCATTTTAATAGAAGTGTAGTGATATCTTGTTGTGCTTTAATGTTCATCTCCCTGATGACATATGATGTGGAGCATCTTTTCACATGGTTATTTGCAATTTGTATATCTTCTTTTGTGAAATATCTGTTAAGGATTTTGGCCCAAAATTGGGTTGTTTGTTTTCTTATTGTTGAATTTTAAGTGTTCTTTGTATATTTGGATAACAGTCCTTTATCCAATTTATCTTTTGAAAGTAGTTTCTCCCGGTCTGTGGTTTGTCTTTTCATTCCTTTTGCAGTGTCTTTTGCAGAGCAGAAAAATTTAATTTTAATGAAGTCTAACTTACCCAGCATTGCTTTTGAGCAAATTGAAGGAGTTGCTTTGACTATTTCTAATTGAAATAGTAGAATTTAATAATACACTCAGAATCTAAAACTGAATTCATGAGCATTTTGAAAAATGAAAGTGCTAAATACTTTGAATAAGGAAAGAAAAATTAAATGTACATTTTAATCTCTTTCGACTCCTGTGATTAGTAGTCATGAAAAGAAGTGACTGCATACTTCTTCAATGTGTGAAACATGCATCAGTGCTGGGGTAGATGGATGAATTTTGTGCTAAAGTGGTGTCAAACATTTTCCTTTTTTATAATGATGATGAATTTTTTAGAATTGACATACAGTATGTTTAATTAAGGTTAGGAATTGAGTTGAGACACTTATTTGAGGAATAATTCTTTTTTAAAAATGACATAATTTCACTCCAGTTTTCCATATATTATTGTATACCTCAGGTTAGCAAGCAGTACTGGGGGTACAGTGAAATGAAAATGAGAACTGCAGGCTTATTAAACTATTTCAGGACCTATTTCCAAAACTGATTAATATTTTACTGAGAATCCTGAATATCAATCTAGAAACAAGGAAAGCTGCCAGTATAAACACTTACTACAACTTGGAATGTCAGGTATACATCAATGATCTCAGTCAAATCTTTGATGTGAAATATCACTATTAATAGAATCTGGTAGTCTTCTGATTTAGGATGACATCTGGACTAGCTGTTTATGTCTCAGATTCTCTGAATTACACGCCTAATGAAAAATCAGAAAAGTATCAGGACTCATAATAGCATCAAAAGGCGGGACTGATGACCAGGGCCATGTGTATGGCTGAGAGGCTGTGCCCTGTATAGGGTACCCAGCTGACATAAGTGCTCTCTTGCCAAGCCTTGCCACCCTGGGTTTGAGTCTTCCAGAGTAGCTGTAACCCTGCTGAAAAGCATCCCACTGACAGGATTTGACAGGATTTTCCACCATTTGCAAGAACTATAGGGCTGAAGTGAACATGAACTTTTACTGTTGGAAGGTGAGCAGATCTGCAGCCCTAAAGGATAGTAAGAAAGCTGTCTGCCTCGTGGCACCTACCAGGGAACTGGACAGTAACCCTACTACTACTACGTGTTACTTACAAGTAATATTTTACACCTCATTGCCCCATTGTCCCCCATTAGAATTTCTTTTGATTATCCATTTTGGAGCCATGGTTTGGAATACACCAACGTGATCCCCATGGGCGTGGACAGATGTGATACTCTGTATCTAAGGGTATGTGAAGCAAATAATGGAAGGGCCTGGACAGACAGATCTGTGTGCCTAACTCTCTGGGAGTTTAATTTTTCATACATGGCTCCCGTCAAAGAAAAGACCAACATTTTTTTTTTTTCTGATTAACCAGGAATTCTTCTCTTCGTAGTAAAATAACTAGGCAATAAGGCTGAGGGATCTCCCCTCAGGCCAATACTAATAGTGACAAAGTTGATAAATGTTAGCTTTAGGTCCAAAAGTTAGCTGTGAGCTATGTATGTCTACGTATCTCCAGCTCAAGATCTCTGCTGGAGAACTATGGCCTCCTATTTCACTCTGTCCTTTCCCTTTTATGACATACATCACATTTGAAATCCCAAGATATACATTTGGATGTTTTTGAAGTTAGAATGGCTATTATAACTGACATTAATTAAACTTGCAACCATTAGTCTGAGGCCTAGATGGTCATTTTCTTCAGAAAGGCAAACTCAAGCTGAGGTAGGTTAATGTATGTAGGTCTTAAATGAGAGTTCTCAATAATATTGCCTCATTCAAATGTTGGTATTGCCATTTACTAACCATATGACTTTGCTAACCATGAGCTTCAGTTTCTTCTTCTATCAAATGTAGATTGCAATAATACTTGCCTTAGAGGTTGTGTGTGTATGTGTGTGTGTACAATGAGATAATATATGAACAGCGACTGGATTATAGGAGGAACTGAATAAATATTAGCTAATACTGCTGACATTTGTACAATGTGAGGGTTGGGGCACCAACCCCCCCCTAGTTGAAAATCTACATATAACTTTACAGTGATCCCTCCATATCCATGGTTCATTATTTGCAGATTTAACCAACTGCAGATTGTGTAGTACTATAGTACATATTTATTGAAAAAAAATCCATGTATATGTGAACCTGCACAGTTCAAACCCATGTTGTTCAAGGGTCAATTGTATAGATAACATCCGTAAGTTAAGTAGGTGGTTCTACATACAGTTGATTTTTAATTTAAATAGTCAGAATTATTATTTAAAATGTCTTTAAAAGTTCACACTAAGGAAACCTAGAGATTGTACTTATTACAAAAATCTTTTACTTTAAATCAATTGTCTAACATATGCCCAGAGAGCTAAAGGGAATCTTGGACAATACACATTCTTCTCAAGTGGATGTAGAACCTTCTCCAGGATAGATCAAATGTTAGTCCACAAAAAAGGACATTACCACACCAAATAGAAATAACAAGGATTATAATAGAACAGTGTGAACAATTGTACACCAACAAATTAGATAATCTAGATGAAATGTACAAGTTCCTAGAAACACAAACTACCAAAATTGAATCTACAGGAAATAAAAAATCTGAACAGACCTATAACAAATAAAGAGATTAAATCAGTAATCAAAACCCTCCCAACAAAGAAAAGCCCAGGACCAGATGGCTTCACTGGTGAATTCTACCAAACACTTGAAGAAGAATGAACATCAATCCTTCTCAAACTCTTAAAAAATAGAGGAGGAGAGAACACTCTCTAACTCATTCTGTGAGGCCAGAATTACCATGATACCAAAGCCAAACAAAGACACCATAAGAAAAGAAAACTAAAAACCAATATTCTTTATGGATGAAGAGGCAACAATTTTCCATGAAATACTTGCAAACTGAATCCAATAGCATATTAAGTGGATTATGTAGCATGACCAAGTTTCATTTACCCTTGGAATGTAAGGGGGTGGTTAGACATAAGAAAATCATTCAGTGCAATATATCACATTATACAATAAAGGAAAAACATGGCCACATGATCATCTCCATTAATGCAGAAAAGGTATTTGACAAAATCCAACTCCCTGTCATAATTTTTTAAAAAAAAGATAGAAAACTAGGACTATAAGGGAACTTCCTTAATATGACAAAGAGAATTTTTGGAAAACCCACAGCTAACATCATAGTCAATGATGAAAGACTGAAAGATAACCCCCTAAGATCAGAAATAAGACAAGGGTGCTTTCTTTCACTACTGCTATTCAACATTGTCACAGTAGATCTAGCCAGAGCAATTAAACAAGAAAAAGAAATAAAAGGCATCCAAATTTAAAAGGAAGAAGTAGAACTATCTCTATCTGCTGATGATATCTTACATGTAGAAAGTCCCAAAGAATCCACAAGAAAACTATTTGAGCTAATAAATGAATTTAGGAAAGTTGCAGGATACAAGATCAGCACTCAAAAATCAGTTGTGTTTCTATCCATCACCAATGAACAATTCAAAAAGAAAATTAAGGAAGCAATTTTACTTATAATAGCATCCAAAAGAATGAAATATCTAGGAATAAATTTAACCAAAGAGGCAAAAGACTTGTACACTGAAAACTACAAAACATTGCTGAAAGAAATTAAAGAAGACTCAAATAAGTGGAAAGACATTCTGTATTCATGGATTGGAAGAATTATTAGTGTTATGATGGCAATACTCCCCGAAATGACCTACAGATTTAATGCAACCTGTGTCAAAATTCCAATGAGGTTTTTTTTCAGAAATGGAAAAGCCAATCCTCAATTTCATGTAGAATTGCAAGGAGACCTGAGTGGCTAAAGAATATTGAAAAACAAAAACAGAGTTGGAGGACCCACACTTTCCAATTTTGAAACTCACTACAAAGCTACTGTAATCAAAATAGTGTGATACCAGCATAAAGACAGACATATGAACCACAGGAATAGAATTGAGAGTTCAGAAATAAATCCTTACATCTAGGCCAACTGATTCTGACCAGGGTACAAAGACCATTCAATGGAGAAAGTATAGTCTTTTCAACAAATGATATTGGAACAACTGATATCCATAATCAAAATAATGAAACTGGACCCCTATCTCACACTATATACAAAAATCAACTTGAAATGGAAAAATAATCTAAATGTAAGAGCTAAAACTATACAACTCATAGGTAAAAGGTAAATCATCATAACCTTGAATTTGGCAACGGATTCCTATGTATGATACCAAAATCATGAAAAGAAAAAAATAAGTAGAACTTCCTAAAAATTAAAGAAATAAACTTTTGTGCATGGAAAGACATTATCAAAAGGCAATCTACAGAATGAGAGAAAATGTTTGCAAATCATATATTTCATGAGTCTTATATCCAGAATATACAAAGAACTCTTTGTATAGTAGCATGACAACAGAAAGACAACCCAATTAAAAAATGGGTAAAAGACTCGGAGACATTTTTCCAAGGAGACTGTACACGTGGCCAACAAGCACATGAAAAGATGCTTGACATCATTAGTTATTAGGGAAATGCAAATCGAAACCATAGTGAGATACCATGTCATATCCACTAGGATGGCTATAATCATAACAGTAATAAACCGGAAAATTACACGTGTTGGCAAGAATGTGGAGAAACTGAGACTCTCCTATATTGCTGGTGGGAATATAAAATAGTTCAGCCATTGTGGAAAGCAATTGGGTAGTTTCTTAAAAAGTTAAACATAGAATTACCATATGACCCCACAATCCCACTGCTAGGTATATACTCAAAAGAACTGACAACAGGTAGTCAAACAATGTAAATGCACAGTGATAGCAGCACTATTTACAAAGCCAGAAAGTAAAAATAGCCCAACTAGCCTGTTCATCAATAGAGGAATGGATAAACAAATTGTATATATATATATACACACACACATACACACATACATACACCAGAATATTGTTTGGCCATAAAAGGAATGAAGTACTGATATATGCTATGACATGGATGAATCTCGAAAACACTATGCTAAATGAAAAAGCCAGACAGAAAAAGTCGCATATTATATGATTTATATGAAATATCCCGAATTGGTAGATTCATATAGACAGGACAGATTGGTGGTTGCCAGGGACTGAGGAGAGCAGGAAATGCAGAGCAACTACTTAATGGGTACAGGGTTTCCTTTTAGGGTGATAAAAATGCTTTGAAACTAGATAGAAGTGGTAGTTGCACAACATCAAGATTGCACTGGATCATTCACTTTATAATGCTTAGTTTTATGTGAATTTCACCTCAATTTTTTAAGAAGGAAAAATAAGGAAATCTGAATAAACTATAAACTGAGTTAATAAAAATGTATTAATATCATTCCTCTGTCACAAGCGTACCACACATTATGGTGCTAGTAATAGGGAAAACTTCATATGTTTGGGTTGGGGCAGGCAGTGGGGAGGAGGTGGGGTGGTAGATAGGAACTCTATGTAGGATTTACTCCTTTTTCCCCTAAATCAAAAACTGTTCTAAAAAAATCAAATATATTAACTAAAAAAATTTATTCTCCCAAATAACTTTTGGACCAAAAAGGAAATAAAATTGCAATTAAAAAACATAAAATAATGTGAAAGTGACATATCAAAAGTATGAGTAGTTAACCTGGTACTTAGGGAAAATTCCTAGCCTTAAATACTTTCATTACAAAATAAGAAAAAATAAAAATAAATGAGCTAAGCATTCATTGCTAAAACCAAGAAAAGGAAAAGTAAAATAGTCTAAAAAGAGGGACAGGCAGTAAGAAAATAGTAGTGAAGATAAAAGCAAAAAACTAATTATTTTAAAAAGATCTAATCATAAAAGTGACAAATCCAAGAAAGTAACCCTTTGACACATTCAATCGGGAAAAAAAGAGAAAGAAAACATAAATGGACAAAATTAGTAATGAAAGGGTTATCCATATGGTTACAGAGATGACAAAAAAGCACAATACTGTGTATACTAATACATTTGAAAAATTTGATAAAAAGGATTATTTATAAGCAACACAAATAACCTAACTTGTGTGAAAAAAATAGCATAAAACCTGAATAGATCAATAACAATAGAAAGCACTGAAAAGCTTTGAAAGAATTACTTCTAAAAGTGAGTGTCAAGAAAAAAAAGGAAAAAAAGTAGGTGCCCAGGACAGTGTTAAGATTTGCTCTTTAAACATTTCAAGGAGCCAATAGCTTCCATTAAACTTCTTTATTTTAGATCATGGAAAAGTTTGGTATTTTTATCAGAAAATAAAAATTCAGATTAATTTCACTTATGAATATGAATGCAAGAATTCTCAATAAATTACAGACATTTCTTTTTCAGTATATATTTTCTTAATATGAATTGGTGTAAGATTAATCAGTTTGGACACACATTTTGCATACCGCTGTTGGTTGTAACTGAATCATGGTCTGCAGTTTGCAGTGTTAAAATAGGGAGAAAGCTTTTTGCACACGTGTAGGAACAGCTGCTTTGTTTGAGTATCTGGTTGCTCTGCCTTGATAGGGTTCCTTGGCTATGCCACGTTGTTTTCATTCTTTTCTGTTAATTTGAGTTGTGAACCAAATTGTGAAGCCAAAATAATAGAGGAGAGGCGTTTAAGCATGTGGATTGAAGAGAAAATGAGGAAATGTGTAGGCTTGGTTTGTTTTGTTTGATCAAACAATTTATTACCTTAACTAGAGCAATAACAAAATATACTTTATAACTATACACCTACTTTTATTACTGAGGCATGGTTTTTAACATCATTTAAGTTTTTAAAAATGTAGTTACTGTATTGTGTAACAGCAGAGCATTATATAGTTTAAAGAAGAAAAACCATACAGTTGTCTCTAATGGTACCAAAAAGACAGTGAATACAGTTTAACATGAAATCTTGATACACTTTTAGCAAACTATGGTTAGAAATATACTTGGTACTTATTTGGTTTTTATGATTAATGTGTTTGTCTCAAACCAACAGCCAACGTCATTCTCAATGTTAACCACTAGGGAAATTCCCACTGAGATGAGAACAAGACGAGGTTGGCTGCTATCTCCTCTGTTATTAAACACTGTTCTAGACGTTCTGGCCAATGTGTTGAGAAGGAAAAAAAGAGAGAAGAAAAAATTAAATTTTTCCTATCGAGGCATCACATGTGAATTACCTAAGATAATTCAGTATAAATAAAATATCAATACAATGACTGGACACAAGACAAAATTATGATATCCAGAACTGTCCTAAATGTCAGCTGTAATTAGGTAGAAAATACAATGAAAAGAATGTCCCTATCAAGGTAGCATCCTATTACACACATGAAGAAGATGATACATATTGGAGTACATTTTATAGTAAAGAACCTATGTTTCCTGAGGCCTTAACACATGAGGAGAAAGATATTTCTTAGACAGGAGGGTTCTCTACTGTCAGGATGATTATTTTCACCAAATTAGTACATAAATTTCATGAAATTTTTTTAGGAAACGAACAGATTTATTTTAAATCTTCCATTTGGCCATCTCTTTCACTGTCACAAGTGTTTAAGAGAAAGAATTGAACATTGCTTTAGGGCCCTAGTTGGCTGCTAGCAGGAAACTTCAGTCAGGTTGGACCTGGTGTATATAGCCCCAGGTCTCCCCTCTTGCATGGAAGCAAACAAACGGTGCACCTGTCACATGTGGAAATGTGCCCTGGAGGGACTGAGGGGGTGGGGTGAGCAGTGAGGACAAGGGAGACCCAGGAATGAGTTTTAAGCTTCCATGAATGACGGCTTCTCTGTGACTTAAACCAAGTGTTGTCCTTTCTCCCCTCCCCGACCCCATGATTTTGCAGTTTGGATAAGGGATCTCAAAATACTTTTTCAATACTGTAAGAAGGCAGGGCAGTGGTAACAGAGAGCTACAGAAAAAGAAGTGATGTGGATTTATGGTTAAGCCTTGGCTCTACCACATACTAGCTGGAAGATCCTGTGACCATTTCCCTCCAGCAGACATTCAATAAATGGAGGCTATTAATATAACAATAGTGATGATTCTTAAAGTTTAATCCTTTTGAACAATCAACTTGTCCTAGGATTATCCTTTAAAAAACTACACCATCTTTAATATTCACTTTTTGTAAAAATAAAAGCCAATTGGTAATAGAATAAGACTAGATTACTATTATTGTGTAAATATGAATGTTCCAAGGTAGGAAATGCAAAGTTTTCTATAAGGTTAATACTTTACTGTAAAGAAATATTCATTAATGTGTTCCTTAGAAGATGGGAAAATACTAAATGTGAGTTAATGTTTGAATGAACACACTGGATCAGGCCAGAATTGATCTTTAAAAATTTAACCAAAAAAGTATAAATATATACAGTATTAGCTTACTTTTCAACCTAATAAGCTATATACAACTTACTTATGCCAAATACATATCTTTTAAGTCTCACATTATGTTATAATAACCACTCATCGGAGAAAGCTATATTCCAGACAGAAACTTTAAAAAGTTATTTCAAGCAGAGACATAAATTCTATCTTAAAATTTGAGAAGAACGCAAAGAGATCATTGTATTTTAAATTTTCCCTTAGTCTTGGCTAGGTACCCCATTTTTTAAAGGCCAAATTTCCCACTATGGCAATGAATAAAAGGCATTAATGAATCAAGTCATAAATTACTCACTTAATAGAAGCAATTATAGAACAAATCTGCAACACTTCAGTTTAAGACATCCAGGCCACCCTGCTAGTCTGAGAATCAGTAGGAGCTGCTAAAGTTTTGCTTACCTCTTCTCCAGGTTACAAGTCTTCCTTCATAGACTCTTGCTCTTTAGAGAATTCGGCAGTTACAGAGCCTGGAAGCTTTATTTGCAGGCTCTAGCAGTGCCGCCCAAACCGTCCTGAGATCTCCCTTGTGTTAAACTGGGAACTTCCACTGAGAAATCCCCTGACTTGAAGACTTCCTTTTTTGTAACTATCAACAGCCAATCATGGCAAGATATTGAAATGAAGCAAAGACTACCAGAAAATGTTCTGTAAACCACCGTAACTGTAGCTTCGACTTCCTTTTGAAGCAAAGACATGCTACTTGAATAGTTAGGACATTTTAACAAAAATCCAGAAATTGTAAACCCCAGAATATATTTGGATTAAGCACACTGTCATGTAAGAAAACTGAAAAGTTAGCTTATTGGATAAGTGGCTTTTTTAGGTTTAAGAAGTCACTTTTTGACCTCAGGAGGGTATTTATAAACAGCAGGTGAAGACTAGCTTTGAGTATAGCTGTCTTCGCTTCACGGCCTACAGAGGTCACGGATGAAGCCTAGTAATGATAGACTTTATGCTGGATTCCAAAGCCTGACCTCAGGTACGGAGAAGAGAGGGGAAGCAAAGACGGCTCTTAAGAGATTTTCTCCCCGGGAACTAAGATGCGCTGTTGGTGTGGATGAGTGTATGTTTCAGCACACCGGGGAAACGCTTTCCAAATGCATGTACCCTTCTCAGGCTACTTGGAGCAAAACATCAAGTTGTACATGCAAATGGAAGGCAGCATATGCATCCCAGACATTTTTCTTTGTTTTAAAATTTTAGAGCTGGAAATGTTCTTAGACACCATCTGTTCCATTTCCTTTTTATTATAGATGAGGAAATAGGAGAGGGTAAATGCTCAAAGTCACAAAGAAAGTTAGAGGCAGCACTCAGAGTGAAATCTGTCTTCTGAATTGGAGTGTGTTTCATTGTATTGAGTTATTGAGCAGAAAAAGGATGGTAGCAGTAGAACCCTCGCTTTGTTCAGCTCCTGCATTTTGCAGACGAGGAGTCTGAGACCTTACCCAAAGGTCCAGAGTTAGTAAAAGAGCTAGAATTTAGAACTTCTGATGCTCAGTCTAGTTTCTTTTCCACTTTAAAACACAACCTTCTCTTAAATTAGATGTTAAATAAACCTGAGATACTTCTACTCATGAAGAAATTATCCTATAAAAAGGAAATAATTCTGAATTAACCTAAAATGATCAATAAGCTTATGATTAAACACATCGCATTTACTGATTTAACACATAATGAAGTATTAAGTTCCTTCAGCACCCTGTATTTTATAATTATCTTATTGATATCAGACATTAAACTTCCTTGTGTGTAATGGAAAAATAAAATCTATCTAATACCATAAATACAGCAAAACAAAGCAAAAAAGTGACATATTCACTGGTGGAAGGAAAAGTTTCTTCTCAAGACTTAACAGTTTGGGAGGAGCACGATTTTAAAAACAGCTTTTCCCCTCCACTTTTTTTTTCTTCCTACTTTCTTTTTTTTCTTTAAAGCAGTGCTGATGTTTTAACTGGGAAATGCCCCTTTGGTCTCTCCATTCTGTGCCCCTTCCCTTTTCTATTTACTTTGGCATGTGAACTTGGCCTGGGCCCAAGCTCCAGCAGAACTGGTTAACCCTGGGTATTTGGTTTCAACCTGGTGAGACACTGCTTATAAGAAGGTCGTGGGGCCAGGACAGGGAAGCTATGGTTAGAGACGCTTTTTGAGGAAATTCTGGCTGTGTTCGTGGAATTTAAAACCTACACCACGGACTGGTTCTGGCTCTAGGCAAAACATGTGAGGCAGATGGAAGTTTTGTCTTTGTTGTCTCTCGCGGTTCCTTTTCCTATTCCCTCCCCCTCCTTTTTTCTTCTCAGCCATAAGCCATGTGACCCGGGCAGGCAGATAGAAATGCAGAGATTCTGCAGGGGAGGAAGGAGCAGATTGGTACCAAGTCAGGAGTGGCAAGGGTTAGGGTACAATGATGAGGACAGGAGGGGATTCAGGGGGTGGGGGAGCTCCAAGCCCAAATGAGAAGAAGGCAGGCAAAATTCCCATTTAGGCAGAGGTGAATGGCCAAGGGTTTGGTAACCAAAGAATGAAGAGATCACCAACATGAGGAACAAGGTTCTCAAGGCAGGTCTGAGTAAAAGGCCTCCCTAAGAATTCCTGGAAAGCAGAATCTTCCCTGGGGACAATGGAGGGCACAAAAGCCAGTGTTCTACATTGCTGACTGGGAAGCAGAGATGGGCTTCCTCCTTCAGGAGGGGACCCAGGTGCTTATAACTCTGGCCAGGGAGTGAATTAGGCAGCCAGGCTGCGTGGGGTAGGTGTTTAATTGAGAAACTTGGTTCAGACAATCACAAGGACACCTGCAGTATAAATCCATGTTCCAGGCATGGTATTTGTGGGAGGAGCAGAGTTTTCTAGCCTCTACTTGCTGGTGGGCTGATGCTCCAGGCCTTCATTGGCCAATGGCCACAGCGGGGCTGGGACCTGCGGGGATGATGGATACTCTTTTTCACCACCACCCCAATCTCTATAGACTTCACAGCGGGGAGTAGGGGGACAGTAGGTGGTATCACTACTTTGCAACTTAACAAATTTATGCCAAAGTATCACTCTGGTGAGGATACATGCATTTTATGTCGTACAGAGTAGTAGAATTACAGTGTCTTTATCTAATTGAATTTCTGGCCATAGTGAGCAGGGGAAGGGGGTTTGATGGAAGTCGGGAGGAAGTGGGGGAGGGGAAATGTCCTTACTCCTTACAATTCTTCTACTTAAGCCGTAACCTAAGTTAATGGTGGGCCTTGCATGAGTAGAGACATGTGGTTAGCATGCTTGCTTAATTAGTTATTCAATAAACTCATATTATCTATTAGGTCCTGTGCTGGGTGTAAGAGTTATTAAAATGCTTTCCCTTGCCCTTGAGGACCTCGTGATCTTGAGGAAGAGACAGACAGGCAAACAACACTTTCGTCCTCCCATTGCTAAAGACGAGAGCAGAGAAACGTACAAAGTGCTCTGTGAGCAGAGAAGTTCTCAGAGCTGGAGCCTCATGAAGAGATGCCTAGACATCCAGGAACTGAACACGGAAAAGGATCAAGGGTTAAAAATCAATTTTATACCTTTTTGGATATTCTCAGTAAATTTATTCTGATTTGTTTTGGGCTAAACTTGTGGCTTTCTGCTCATTTTCATAGCTTTTTAAAGTAAAAAATTTCTAAAATCTGAATTTGCCTTTTAACATTATAGAGGATTATTTATAGTCTTGATGATAATTAGATACTTTTTTTTCCAGCGTTTTTGTCACCTGTCCTTAAGAAAAAACCAAGCTGTGAGGTGCACAGATAACCTGAACAGTTAAGAAGCATGTTAGGCCTATTATTTTTGAGACTAGGAATAAAAGTGGGACTCTGGCTTCCCCAGCACTCTGTCTTCCTCATTGTATAGCTACATCTTTTTGGCTCTTAAAAGAAAGAGGACACTTCATGACATACAATGAAATAAAGGTTGATAGAATTAAAGTCCAAAAATATCTTGACAAACACATATTATAGGATGATGTCGACATGAAGTGTAACAGGATTTATCATAAAGCTGTCTGGTTCCTACTCCCACTTACATCCTGCATTACCCTACAAAGAAACAAAAAGCAAGAAAAAAATTTGCAGAGAAGGATGATGAGATGCAATTTGTAGCAGTCATACAAAAGTGACTTAAGAGTTTTACTTGAGTTGTTAACATGGGGATGCTAAAAAAATTCTAAAATGAACAGCACCTTGGAATTCCCTCTAGAATGAGGGAAGCACTAGTTCTGCTTTCAGACCCATCTTTCCAGGTACCACTCTTTAGAAGACCAGAGACAAACTAGTTATTAAATCATTATCCCTATTACATGTGTATAATTACAGAAACGGAGGATGTTTAGTGTAAAGAAAATGAGAAGGAAATAACAATATTTAAACATCAACTAAGTTTTTCTATACAGCTTCAAGGTAGATCTCAAACCAGTAAAGAGGAGCTAAGAGGAAAACAAATTTTAGTTCACTGTGGAAAGATCAACTTTCCAGTAGTAAAAATAATGGTAAGGCATCTTGGGAGACAATGAGTTTCATGCTCCAGGGGAAAATCAAGCATAAGATAAATGACCAGTGCTTGGGAACGTTGAAAGTTTATTAAAATCTCAGATAAGATGAGTACCTATATAGAATTCAGGGCGGGCTGGCACAATTCTAAGTGCTCTATGTGTATCATCTCATTTAACCCTTATATGTACCTTATGAAGAAGGTACTCTTCTATAGACACAAAAATTGAGGCATAAAGAAGTTAACTAATTTACCTAAGTACACGTAGCTAGTAAGCAGAAACTCAGGCATCTGTCTCCAAAGTCCATGCTTTTAACAAGTTTACTATAGTGAAGCAGGGATGTCCATTGTAGTACACTTCATCAAATACAGATTCCCTCATTCACTGAGAGTGTGGAAGTTTGGAGGAGGTGAAAAGAAATTCAGATGTTTTCCCTATCATTTTTTATTCCTTCTTATGCCCAATTTTGAAAGCTTCCAGCCTGCAAGAAATTAATGAGCTGAGAATATGTCACCTCCAATCCTGCTCAACATCTACCAGTTTGGTCTTAGGATGTACCATATAAGAATGGTACAATGGGAGACAGCAAGAGGATGGGTGAGGAAAAGGAGGGTGGGGCAGGAGCGGGGCTCAGTTAGAGAAGTGGAGGGCATATTAGACTCGCTGCCTTTTCTCAAATACCAATTTATGAAAAAAGGGCAGCCTTGGAGCAGATTCAGTGACACTAGTTAAGGAAGATGACAGTGCACATTTTGCTTCTGCAGAATTACTTATCCTTCACTTTTTTTTTCCTTTCTAATCTGTTATGGATAGCTTAGTAAGTCTCATAAAAAAAAACCCATGATACTTTCCACAGGGTACAAGGTAAATTATCTAAGTCTCCATAAAAAAATCTCTGTAAGTTGACAGAAGTTCATCAGGAAATGAAGGGATCTCACCATGGAAAGGTTTGTTTCAGGTATTACACATTCCACTTTCTCTTATAGTGGCCAAGGTAGAATACATTTAGTTCATTGCCAAACAGCCCTTTTATTTTGATCTATATACTAGGCTTTCTACTGTCTAAAGTTAATGAGAATCATGAACCAAAAAGAATGATTCTTACAGGCACTTTCTTTCTAAACTGAGAAACTCAGAAAGTGGTTTAGATACCAGAATAAGGAAAATGGAAATTACTTGGATCTTTCACAGAGGTCCAGAATTTCTAAATTGTAGGAAACAAACTTTGCATTACCTGAAACATATTTAGTTTGGATATATAAATTTATGAAATTGCTATAAGATGCTTAAGGTCATCAATAAGTTTCTATGTGAGCATACAGTATAGTAATTTATTCCTGATATAGTTTCTAATATTAGCAGGGTTAAGAGTTCATACTTGCAATTCTATATACATGAGGAGATAAAAAAAATCTATAGCCTATCTATAACCTCTAAGACACAATGGCAGTGAGAGAGAAATTACAGAAAAGAGGGAGAGACAGAAAGGATAATCCATAAACTCTGGGCTTTTCTATAGCTTTAATAAAATAAGTCAGGCTTTCGAAGATCTGACCTTTGAAAACTATTTAGCTTGACTCCAGGGGGATGTTGGGAGGATTAACCGGCTGAAGCTTGCAGAGAGATTTCAAGGTTCCTTGTGTGTTATTTATTCTTTGGTTTACCAGTTAAGTTCCTTTTTAATTTGATCATATTTGGAGGGATGCCAGAGCCATGATGAAAGATTCAATAAACATGGGTTCCGAGTAAAATCACAAGCTATTATCTGGGTGAGTGGGGAAAATGAGGTAGTGTTAGGAGTGTACGAGTAATTGTGTGTGTGTGTGTGTGTGTGTAGGTGTGCATGTGCTGTTTTTCAGATAACCTTGTTGTACTCCTTTACTTCAAAGAGGAAGAAATTGAGACTCAGATTGATTTTCTCAATACCAGGCGGCTGATTGATGGTGTTGACAGCTTTGCACTGGAATCAGAGATCCCCGATCCAAAGTACCTTATCACCTCTGACTTTATAACTTGAGGATGCTGGTAAGATTTGGAAGCTGAGTGGAATGGGACTGGAGAACTTCAGATTACTCTGTTGGTGAAAGGTCTATGTGCTTTGTCTCTTGTCATTGGGTTTCAGGTTTTAAAATACTGTTAGAATGGAAAAAAGCTCTCTAGGAACACCTCCTTCCCATGTTTTCATTTGTCCTTCATTCATCAATTGCTCTATGCTGATCACCTCTGGGGAGAGGGCATCATAGAACCATACTCCACAACCTTTCTGTAGCACATCAGAGGAATTAAAAATCGCCTCTTTGTTGAGAGACAGTCTAGCAGAAGGGTTAGGTACCCAGTTGCTGGAGCCTTATTGTCTAGGTTCCGAAATTCTGGCTGCATTCTTAGTAGCTCCTTGCCTAAATCTTATGGTGGTCTTGAGGATTAAATGAATGAGTATATCTAAAGCATTTAAACCACTGAGCACATGATGAGACTATATAAGAGATTCTTGTTTATTGTTTGTTGTATTTATATTCATTTTCTCTATAAAATCATAATGTGAGTTTATACAAGCATTACAGGAAAACTAGACAGAGAGTAATTAAATTACTTAAGCAAGATCCTTCTGTTTGTCCCTTATAGCCTATGGGAAAAGTCCACCCCCGATTCCATAAGAAAGCGAAGACTAGCTTAAGCCAGTCAGCACGTTACATTTCCCTGAGCTTTGCTACTGGGGTGAGCCTGTGACCCAAGCCAATCTAATCTGGATGAATCCAAGGACTCTGGTTTGGAATACAGAGCTCACTTCCCCTTTACCTCTTGACTTTCATATTATGTAGTTCCCAAAGCCCTTTTTTATTGTTTGATCTACTTGGACTTAGATTTTCTGTTACTAGAGACTGAAATCTTTTTGCTATAATACTCAATATAGAAAAAAAAAGTCATAAATAACAGGAAAAACTACAAAAAAAAATAGCCTTTTAGAGACGTTGCTACATGGCAAGCCCTGTCCTAGGTTCTGATCTTTACAATAACCCCATGGGCTGGGTAATATGATTCTCTTTCTCTGCTACTCAAAGAGTGAAACTTTAAACACCATGTGCAATGTTTCATGACTGCAGACCTTATATTCCCAGTAGGCCTATTTGTGGCCTATTTCATGCTTACATTTTTTGGGGGAAAACAAATGTAAAAGCCTAATTAGTCAGGCTTTCTCTTCCTTGATCTCCCAGAAAAATTTTTAAACTAAATACAGAAGATACTCACTTGAGCACAACAATACTGAAAGTTGACAACTGATTAAGACCCTTGTGTCTTTAGGTTTGAATTTTTAATTTGCTTGTATATTTTGATTTATTTTACTGCAGGTTTAATATGAGAATCCTTTTTTCTAAAATTTTTCAGTGCCCATTTTTTTCTATATCATTTATTGTAACCGAGATGTTAGACTCATTTGCAATAGATTACTCTGACAGAAGGTCAAACTCTCTCTCTGGTGCTTTGCATTCTTTGGGGTTTTTAAACAAATGCTTCAAAGGTTTATTTCTCAGGATATAAACTCTCGTATCAGTGAGAGGTCAATGAAGAAACAGACACCATAGAGTAATTTTAACAGGGAAAGTTTAATACAAAGAATTATTAACTGTAACTGGTAGTGGTTTTATAAAGCATAAAGAAAGCTTAAAAGAATAGCTTAGGGCTCAGGGAGGGTACCCAAGGAAGGAACAAATGTGGAAAAGATTCCCTTTCCCCAAGGCTGAGATTCAGGCCATGTTGGAGAAGGTGGGGACCACTGGATTGCAGAGAATTTTTCAATCCAGTTGCCCAGGCCAGAACTGAGTCACAGATACTGGGCAAGCAGGAAACACTCCTCCAAGGTGCAGGTGGGCCAAGGTTGGGGAATTCACTTCTGGGATACCTGTGAGACTCATTGGGAAGCTGTCATTAGGGATGCTGCTGAAACTTGATGAGAAGCTGTCCATACATGTGCCACAGAAACTTGATGGGGTGAGTGCCACTGGATGAACCCCAAGCGTGAAGCTGGCAGTCATGGTTACGAACAAGAAGAAACAGACGGAAAACACCAGAACCAGCAGGAGAAGCGCTATTCCTCTTGTAGAGTTTCTCCAGTTCCCTATACTGATGCAGCTCGTGATCATTGCAAAGAAGTATTCTAACATTCCAGCTCCATTTTTTTCAGGGCAGACAACAAATGGTGGCTTTGGACTGGGAGGCTGGCACACTTCTGAATGTAAGGAATTAGTCTTAATTTTACCCTGCTATGTCAATATTCAACAGTACCGTTTGTTTAAGTAGATTGTCTATATTACTTGAAGGTAGGTAAAATAGGTGTTAACTCTAAAATGTCTCTTCAGGTATGGTCCCCACCAAGGTCCTGGGGCTCCTCAAATACTCCTTGACTGATGTCCAAAATAAGTTAGACTTTTATTTGTAATATAAGACCTTGACCCCAAATAAAATGTAGCTACCCCATGCAGGAGAACCTGCTGTTATACTGTTATGGGCCATTAAACCTTTAGGTGGCTGAAGACTCTAATGATAACTTTTGATAAGGGAAATGAGAAGTTTTTGAGGAACTGGGATGGAGGTGGTCACTGAAGAGGAACATGGGCTCAGAATGAAGAGGCTAAGAGCACAAAAAAACAGTGTGTCTATTTCTCAGTTTTGTCTAAATGATTACATACAAAAGAAGCAGGGCATAAAATTCTTAAGGACAAGGGAAAGTTAGCAGTAAATACAGTTACTGGGAACTCTGTATATAATAGGGTGGCTTAGATGTTTTTGAAGTGAAATAATGAATGATTGAAGGATAGTAGGAGATGGAAAGTCTTCGAATGCCTACAGTGGATGAAGAGAAGGGTAATCTGTGATGTCTAAGATGCCATCCAGCTCTAACATACCAGTAACTTATCATTTTATTCTTTGGTGTGATTGAATTTCTTAAACAGAGCTTGTTTATGAGGGGATAGGACCCAGAAGAAAATTGAGAAGAAAAGAAGATGGAGTGGGGGTAAAAGTGCAGAACAAAAATGTGTACAAGAATGGTGGGCTGCATAGATGGGTTTTTGCCCAGTGTTCAAGGCCGAGGTTGGGGTTCTTGAGAAGAAAAATGAAACTACCCAACTTGGAACAAATACAGTACATTTAGTATTTGATGGTATATTCATTGTGAACATTCTGTTCTTAAATTAAAAGTCATTTATTGCCCCAACCTGAAACTTTCCCCTACCATTAGGGTAACTGTCCTGTCTCTTCTAAACTTTTCTAGCACAGAGACTCTGAAACACACACATTAGCTATATCTCATATATTCCCTCATCCTCTGGAATTATTCCACATATTTTGAGAGTAGAGGCCATGGCTTGCACATAATTTGTACTCTCACAGCACCTAGAAATGCTATGCCTGTGCTAGGCACTTAATAACACATCAGAGGGAAGAATTTCCTACTTGGCATTGCATGTTAAGAAAAACTTCCTATAGTGACAAGACACTTATTCACGGAAACAAGAGTCTAAAGGATTTGGGCATTCACTCTTTTTTTGGATTGAGTCCCACCCAAAAACTTGAGGAAACTACCCAATTGAATACCTTGGTCCTATCCATTTATAAGAATTATGGTTCAAGGTATTAAACAAAGAAACTTTACAACAATACCCAGTACGAGCTAAAGTCATTACTGGCAGGACTCCAGGCTTTTCCCCAAGATCCTCAAAATAATTCACAGTGCAAGAAGAGAGAGCCAAAAATAAATATTAATAAAGAAAACAGAGAAACATATTTATTAAGTAACTTCATTGTGCCCGGTGCCATACTAGCTGCTATGTTCAAATGCATTATCTTGAAAAAAATTTTTTATTAAAGTATAGTCACTTTACAATGCATCAATTTCTGGTATATAGCAAAATATTTCAGTCACACATACACATACATATGTTGGTTTTCATATCCTTTTTCATTATATGTTACCACAAGATATTGAATATAGGTCCCTGGACTATACAGTAGGACCTTGTTTTATATCTACAAATATGTTATCTTAATGACTCACCTCAACGACACTATTAAGCCGATTTTGTTCTCATCCTGCAGATGAGAAAACAGGGATGGCAGAGTCACACAGTTACTACTGTGGAACCAGGTTTTGAATTGAGGCCTTTCTAGCTCTGGAGCCCAGGCCCTTTCTACCATGTGACACAGTCACTCTAAACAAGAAAGTCTTAGTTTAGGTGGATGACCTGGGCCTCCTCTAAGAGCAGAGAACATCTTCTATGGGGATTGGATTGGTAGCTTTGAATGAAATTGGCTAGAATGAAGTGAGGGCTTGTCAGAGAAACTGCCTAGACCAGAACCACAGTTTTAATTCATCTGGTGGCCCGGCAGGGAGGGGATGTTCTGGGGAAGGTTTTTGTTCCAGTTGGGTGCTCCTTGCCAAAGTGAGGGGGACATGCTCTGGAAACAGGTGGTACCACAGCTGGGATAGATTTGGAGCTTGGTAAATTTCTGAAGCTAAAAGTACCTGAAATATTTATTCACTGGGACTTCCCATTACATTTTTAAAATTTCTGTCAACTAGAGGAGACACCTTTTTGTATATACACACTCTTTTTCTGAGGCTTTAGAGGAAATGGTTATTTAATTGCTGAAAACTCTGAGTAGAAGAAATTACTTTGCACTAGTATGTGGGGTATGGAGAGATATAAAACATTATAATCTAATGAAAAGGCGAGAGATTAGAGGCAGGGAGATCAGTTAGGAATGATTATTTGATTGTAAAATTGGTGGAAATATGGGGACTGGTTAAGTGTGGGAAATCAAGGAAAAGGAGTTATTGATGACGCTACTGGGTTTCTAAGTGGATGACTGGAAAGCTGGTGCTCCCACGGACTGAGAGTAACTGCTGTGTCAGATGCGGTTCTAGCTGCCGTGTGCAAGTATCTTATAGCAAGGGTTTCAATTCACCCATTAAAGTCTTAAGGTGGTAAATCTTACCAAGAGTCTGAGCAGGCTTTAACTGAAGTTCTGTATCTTCATTATTATTCCATATTCTCCCACAGTTTTACTGAGAAATAATTGACATATGTCACTGTATAAGTTTAAGGTGCACGTAATGATAGTTTGATTTACAAATATTGTGAAACAATTACTACAACAGTTTCAGTTAACATCCATCATGTCTTACAGCTACAATAAAAATAAAAGAGAACAAAAAAACCCCTTGTGATGAGAACTCTGAGGATCCACTCTGTTAACAACTTTCCTATACATCATACAGCAGTGTTAACTATAGTCATCACGTTGTACATTACATCCCTGGTACTTGTTTATAGCTAGAAGTTTGTATCTGTTAACCACTTTCCTCCAGTTTCCCCTCTCCCCACCCTATGCCTCTGGTAACCACAAATCTGATCTCTTTTTCTATGAATTTAGTGTGGTTTTTTTTTTCAATTAGATTCCATATATAAGTGAGATCTTATTCCTTCTTTGTTTTACTTATTGCACTTAGTGTAATGCCTTCAAGGTCCATCCATGCTGTCACAAATGATAGGATTTCCTCATTTTTGTATGAGTGAATAATATTCCATTGTATATATATGTATGTATATATACATATATATACATAAACAACCTTTTTATTCACTCATCCATTGATGAACACTTAGGTTGCTCCCATGTCTTGACTGTTGTAAATAATGCTGTAATGAACATGGGGATGCAGATATTTTTTCAAGTTAGTGTTTTCATTTCCTTTGGATATATTCCCAGAAGTGGAGTTGCTGGATCACGTGGTAGTTCAATTTTTAATTTTCTGAGGAACCTCCATACTATTTTTCATGGTGGCTGTACCACTTTACAATCCCACCAGCAGTGCACAGGGGTTCACTTTTCTCTACATCCACACCAGCATTTATCTTTTATCTTTTTGTCACCATTCCCTTTTGAAAGTTTTTGACAAATGATTACTGTCTCTGAACAATTCCTGCTCCACCCCCAACCCCCATGCCAACTATACTCTTGTCAAGAGTCATCACTTTGCCTCCAATTATTTTGGGGGTTGAGTTTCTGGATTAGCTTTTTGGGTGATCCCTGAGCAAATTTATAGATAATGTGGGCTCTTAACCTGATTTTCTACTCTTGGGCTTCAGAAAATCAGAGGCAACAGGAACAAGTTGACTCATTGTGCTACCCACATCAGTAATTTTATTATTGAGACAATTTAGGCACAAAATGTAGATTCAGGCCATATCTATCAACAGAACACGGTGGCTTAACTTACAGACTTGTTTTCTCAAAGAATTGGTTCAGTCAATATGGTTGAACCAGTTTGGTGTGTAGAATTAGCCTCAGAGACTTTCATCATTCTTTCAGGGTGGCTCCCACAGACAGGCAACGAACAGACCGAGCAAATGAGAGTGATTTTGTTAGGTTAGAGCCAGCAGAGGAGCAGGTTTCCAAGAGGACTATTTAAGGTTTCTTAGACCTTTTTTCCCAGAAAGCCCAAATCAAGGGGCGTCACCTAGCATCCATCTATCTCTGGTCTTTTCTGTTCCCGATCCTCAAATAATGATCTAATTCTGATCTATTGTGTTCCTAATTTTGGCATACTCACTGGGCCTGTGGCTGGTGCGGTTTCTACCTTACTCCTGGTTTCAATGATCATAGTTCCAATCTTGACTTTACAATCTTGGCCTGATTCCTGCTTCGCCCTTGCTTGCATTCTGGTGTCTGCAGCCTTAAATGCGCTTGCCTGTGATTCACTCCATTGTTGTGACTCACCAGGAAGGCTCCTGCCAATGCTTTCACAGCTTGCCTACGAGAAAGGATTTCAAAAGTTAATATATCTCTAATCCCCAAAATCTTTTCTTTGATTTCATCTTTGCTGTCATTGAGGTCAGTTTAGAACACGGGAGAAAACAGAGCTGTTTTGTCTTCTCTTCAAAGCCAACACAACTTCTTACAAGGGATGGCAGGATTAAAACCTGACAGAGACTCAGAAACTTGTTCCTCTTCTAAATATTTACACTGTGTGGGCTGCCTCATGAACAGGCTCAGAAACTCAGCCCACACAGGGTGGGACAGTCTGTGGCAACCTGACTGAGATCAGAGATTCACATTCCGAAATAAATGAGAAAAGGAAAAACTCGCTTTTGTCCATAACCGGGTATTTCCTCAATAGATAGTAGAGAGGATTGCCATACTTGGATGCGATAGAACCTATCAGTGTGGAAGAGCAGGTGAGGGAAAGGAGCTGAGATGGGACAGACGGACAGAAACTGGCCTTCCAGGAACAGCTGGGGCCCTCCACACAGACCACAGCAAGCATGTCAGGCACAGGCCTGGTTTAGGCAGGCGCTGATTTTCAAGCCTGGTTCTAAAAGAGCCAATTTGTTCCCTGAGCAAAGACCCTAGTCCTTGTTCATGAGGGAAACATTACCTGCTGCCAAAAGTTCCAGTTACTTAAGCCTGTGGTACCCAGAGGGCAGTATATGAACTTTTGTCTATGAGAAAGTTTTTATCAGACCGTGTGAAATGAGAAGGATAATGTAGTGATTTTTTCCTCTAAAGCTAAATTCATTCACTTCAAAAAACTACTTTTTATTCTGAGAGTTGTTCCCTCCTACTTGACTTTTTGGTATTAATAGGTGCTCTGTAAAAGTAAAACAACAGCCTTAGTGGATGTTAGTTATTTGTTTTTATACCTTTGCTTATCAAATTAAAGATTAACAACCTCATACTGTTCTCGAAAATGTTTTTTTGAAAATATTACTAGTTCATAAAATCCAAACATTTTGGAAGTTCTGATTTAAGCCACACACTGTCCAGTGATATGGCAACTGAGAAAGCAACAGGAAACCTAATTAGGGAGAGACCATGTTCTCTGGATGGTAGCGAACAGGGTGTGGGGCAGAACTGGCATCAAATTCCAGACCCAGTTCTCTAAGTCAGCAGTAGGGGCTGCCGACCATCATAAATGTCATCCATGGGTGTCCCAGCAAAGCTATTTTTGCATACCATTTGAAATTATTGTTGTTGTTTTGTTGTTACTGATAGTAAATCAGGAAGATGAAAATTAAGGATTTCATGAGAACTATTGATAAGCACAAACTACAATTGCAGAGTACAGGTAAAATGAAGATTTCATGTTATCTTAAGTGTGTGAACTTCAAACATACTAGCTTATCATCACTGTCAGGTTGGTGTCACAGAGAGATGCTGTTACTGACTTGTCCGGCCAGGCCGAATCACAATCCCCTCCCTTCAGAACATGCTCCTCATGGAGTTGATTGTTTCCTCCTCTAAACTCTTATCATCTTCATGTGAGGGATGCAAATATTGGATATTGAGTCAAGTTGCTGTGTTGGGAAGGATTCTAAGGGTAAATGTGTGCTCAGAGAGGAAGGATGCTATGAAAAGCCACTGATTTCTGCCAAGGACTCCAGAGGGGAGGCAGGGGACACGTGTGTGCTGGCTGTGTGCTTATCCACTCAGTAAGACACCCTCATTTGGTACTTAGCATACACTGCTGCAAACTGTAGCTATTGGTGAATTCATACAGGAAAACTCCTTTTTTTCCACCATGGTACTTCCTGTGAACTGAGTATAAAAGTGGATTTTCATAAAATGGATGACGCTTTTCCATGGGAGCAATGCTTTAATTGTGGGATACTTTTCCACCCACAGACTCAACATCGAATATGCCAGAAATAACAAGCAAGAAATGACCTACAAAAGAAAAAAGGCCTCGAAATAACAGGATTGCTTCCTTCTCCAGAATTTAGAGATGAAAAAGACCATCCATGTCCTTGCTATGTCTGGGTGGTGGACAGATCCGCAGCATTGGCACTGTGAGACTACTAGAAATGCAGAATCTTAGGGCCCTGCTTCTGCATTTCTCAACCCAGATCAGTGTTTTGACTAGACCCCAGGTGATTCTTGCTGTCCAGGGAACCAGGACCTGGAGCCCTAGAACACAGAACGAAGTCTATTATGACCACAAGATGGGGGCATCCTGGGCATAAGTTTAAAAGAGGAGCTCAGAGCAGCGAGGACACAGGATCAGGTCGGGTCATCAGGAAGCCTGAGAGGAACAGCTGTGTCATAGGAAGTGCTGCTGGGATGTGCCTGGAAAGTCTGTGCGAACTCACCGGGTGGCCTCCTGGGAAGAGGTGATGTGGCTCTTCTAAAACCCCAACCAATGCCCTGGTTGGAGTTGGGGCTCGGAGATTAATCAGTGGGCAGCAGGGCTCTGAGGTATAATCAACAAAAGGGGGGAGAAGTAGTCATGTTTCTTCCACCCGACTCCCCCTCTCCCCCCACCCCGGCTGCTCATTAACATCGTCTGGGGAACCTTAGAAACTCTCCAGTGACCGGGTACCACCCCAAGAGATTCTGATTTAATTGGCTTGAGGTCTGTCCCAAGTGTCAGTATTTTTAAAATTTCCCCAGTTGATTGTTCTGTGCAAAGAGCATTGCAAAGTCATTACACATATGCCACATAAATTAATATAAACATGAGAGTAAACATTTAATTAGAAATAATCCTTTTCATTGTGTTAGAACCGAGAAGGATGAGGGGAGCATGAATTTGAAGATCTATATGTTTTTCTAAAACTACAAATAAAGTATCTGCCCTTTCTTTAGATTTCCTGTCACAAACAGATACTCAGAAATTGAAGTTGGGATTAAGAACCGGGAGGCCTGGATCCGCTCTGTGACCTCCTGCTGGTGATTAACCATGTTGAGACTGGCGGAGGCGCGGGTGAAGGCGAGGAGTGGGTGTTAATTAGACTGCCCGGATCAAGCAGCTCCACAAAAGACTAATCTGAGAAATGCAGAGATGCTTCTTATCACCTTACCACCTAGTTTGCAAATTCCTGTAAAGGAAAGAAGCAGGAAGCGAACTTTTATTGGGAGGCCTGTTCTCTGCTGGGCTGGGCTTTCTCTTTTCGTTTTCACAACTACTTGGGGACTTAGATGTTTTTTTCAGAGGATAAAGCAGGGTCCAGAGACCAAGTAACTCAGACCCAGAGAGTAAAGGGCAGATCAGGATCTGAATTCAGGTATGTCTGTCTCCAAGGCCTGCGGTCTTTGCGTGACACACATGCTGTGTTCCCCAGAGGGCAGAAGGGCCTGTTAGCATTTTTTTTCCTAAGTCTGCAAAGATATTTCCCACACATGTTAGATGGCTGACAAGTATGTCTTTAAGAATTCACAATGAAGCTGCATGTGAAACAGGTATTAGGCAGCTGTGTCCGGCTGTGTGTTACATGGTGGCAGTGGGCTGTGGTCTGACTCCTCTCACTCCCCATCACCCCCATCATTCTCTTTCTTCTAAACCTTCAGCTGTCCCCATCCTATGATGTGCTCCTTCTCTCCCCGTGGAGCTGAAGAGCCAAATGCCGGCCTAAATCCCAGAGTCTCCATAAATCCTGCGTCCGCTGATTCTGGCCTGACAATCTTTGCCATCTTAGGGGAAGGGTCAGATTGGACCAAGCCTGGAGAATTCACTGAGCTGTATGGTGCTAGAGCCTTGATTTGAGTTAAATCCTGGTGGAATTAGGTAAACAACAACTTCTTCTGTACAGCACAGGGAACTATATTCAATATCTTGTAGTAACCTGTAATGAAAAAGAATATGAACACGAATATATGCCTGTGTATGTACGACTGGGGCATTGTGCTGTACACCAGAAACTGACACATTGTAAACTGACTGTACTTCAAAAAAAAAAAATCCTGGTGGAATTGGGATAGAATTGTAACAGCAAACACTCTACTTCAGAGATTAGTTCAGGCTTAACCCTCAATAGTTAACTTCAGGGGTTTCTGAGACTCTTCTATTTCCAAATTATTGATGGAACGGAGTAAAACTGACTGTTTTCAAAGGTTAATTTTGGGGCTGCCTCTTCTGTAGAATTTGATGTATTTAAGACTGCTTAAATCAGTAGGGTGAGCTCATGGGAAAATTTTTTTGATAGCAACTCCACAAAGTGAACACTCAATATTAAATAACTAAAATTAAAACTGTAATTCTTGTGGGATTTGAATTAGAGGAAGTGCTAAAAGTAAGCAAATCTATTTTAAAAAATACTGGTGGTTAAATAATTGCTAAGAGTTGTAAGATGGGTTTGGTGATAGAAGTAATCTAGTAGTGGTGTGGGACAACTGTATGGGCACATGACTGTCACAAGTTATGGTTTCAATACTAAGTGTGGTGTGAACATGCATTAATCTGGGTAAGGGTTAGCTAAGCGGAAAATACTGTTTTGTAACTAGCCTGAAAATTACCCAGTGCATTACTTTGGGATCTCCCCACCTCCAATTTAATGTTTGACTGATTTCCTCTTTACTCAAAGTTTAGATAAGAGAAACAACAATGATGAGATTAATATTTATGATTCACTAGGTACACAGTTGTTCCAGGTTTTGTGTTAGACACTTGTGTACATCCATTAGCCCTGAAGTTAAATCTCGCAAATAGAGAAGGCATTTTTTTAACTTCAAATTTTTTTCTTCCAGTTTTACTGAGGTGTAATCCACATGCAGCACTGTATGAGTTTAAGGTATACAGTTTAAGGTATACATAATGATTTAATTTATATACATCATGAAGTGATTACCAGAATAAGTTTAGTGAACATCCATTATCTCATATAGGGACAAAATTAAAGATATAGAAAAAATAATTTTTTTCTTGTGATGAGAACTCTTAGGATTTATGCTTTTTAAAAAACTTTCATATATAACATAAAGCCGTGTTGATTACATTTATCATGTGGTACCTTATATCGCTAGTACTGATTTATCTTATAACTGGAAATTTGTACCTTTTGATTGAGAGGACTTATTATAGATACATTGTGCCAGCTTGCATCTTTTATTCCTTATCCTGAAGAAGCTATGGTATTTTCAGGGACACCAGCATCATTATTATTGAGTTCTCGTGGAATTGTGCTTGAGTGGGACAGATACTAGAGTTAAGTCAGGGAAACACAAGTCATACTCTGTTCAGGAGTCTTTGTGCCCTGAAGAAATTGAACACTGGGGGTACTCTTGGCAGGGTCTGATCCAATTCCTTTGTTTCCTAGTACAGTTAAAAGGACAGAGGAAAAAAGTACTAAGGAAGGGAACAATTCTGTGTTCACGGGTTGTCTGTTATAGCCTTTCCTAGATAGGCATTTTTGATGGGGTGAAAATCATGCAATCAAGGGGCTTTAAAAATAGACAAATTTATATAGCAGATTTCTTCTCCCCAGGGAGAATGTACACTCCCTTCTAGGTGTTATATCAACAAAAGAACAGATCTGGTGAACAGAGTTCTGACTGGATGTTGACTGCCATTCAACCTCTTGCCTGAGCTCTTGGGTAGTACACCTCCTGAACAACCTTTCATGGCATCCCTGACACAAGATTTTATTTTATTTATGTTAGTTTATTGCTTGTAAAATAAGGGGATAGTTTAAGAAGAGTATTTCATTTTCAGATTCTCAATAACTTATGTTTTCAACTTATAAGTAGAGGGAAAAAAATTCTCTCCTCCCAAATTGAAACTCTAAGAACAAAAACTACAACAAAAACCAAGTATGTCCAATTTTCATAGGTCAACCAGTGGCTTTTGCACTTCAGAGCAAAATTTATTGTGGATTCTACTGTGGGTTTACAGAGAGGGGAAATGTAGGTACTTTCTGGAGGGTAGATCTTGGTGCTACCCCTTGGGAGACCGTGAACAGATGCAGGAACTTGAGGCCAGTAGGGGAGGGAGGAGAAGAAGGAGAGGATTTGATTTCTAGTTTGAGGAGTGAGTTAAAGTCTTAATGATAAGTGTTTGGATATTAGTGGGAAGATGATGGAAGTGAAAAGACCTTACTATGGTAAAGTGAAATCTAAGTCCCATCAGAAATCTAGGTAAACAGAATTAGTCACTTTCACTTATTCTCTTGTTTCATAATACTTGCAAGATAGTGTTGTTAATCTACTTGATAGAATAGTCTGAGGCAACCATTTGTATTCCCAAGCTCTCTCACAATCTATTTCTTTAGCTTAAATTGTAGAAAATACACATTAAATATATTTTTGAAAAAAAAATGGAACGAGATATTCATCCATAATCTTATAACTTTTCTCTTTTGTTTTTTTCCAAACACTTACATATATTTAGTTGTAGCAATTATGTGCATGCAGGTTTGTGCTCTACATTTTTGTGTATTTTCTCATAGATGTTTTTATATTGCTTAACAGTTTTCATAATGATCACTTGTAACAACTGCAAAATATTCCATTGAGAGGATGTACTATATAGTTAACTCTTTTCCTATTGTTGGGTATTCAATACTTTTAGACTCTGCTTTTTAAAAAAAATTTTTATTGAAGTGTAGTGGATTTACAATGCTAGTTTCAGCTGTACAGCAAAGTGATTCAGTTACACATATACATACTTTTAGTTTCTTTTTCAATATGGCTCATTACAAGAAACTGAATATAGTTCCCTGTGCTATACAGTAGGTCCTTGTTGTTTATCAGGCAGTATCAGCACCTGATCTAAAAGTAAAAGGCAAAGTTATCCCACTTACTAAAACACCAACAAGAGATTAATCAACAAAGCAACTAATACGTTAATCTTAATATAAGACACTGAGGGAAAACCAAAACAATATATTAAATACCACTCCACTGAGCCTGGATATAACCCATGGACCATAGACACATGAGTTTCTATCTGGCAGACAACGCTTTAAATATTTTTCTATAAAAAAAGGAAAAAAGTATATCAGGAGATGCAAAGGAAAGGTAGAAATGTGAAAAATGCATCTAGTTCCACAATAGACTCTGCTTTTTAATAAAGATAATCAGGCTTTATAATTATATAAAGATAATATACTATACTTATATTATTTAGATGCACTTGGTCTTTAGAAATTATTTTATTTGTTTAAAAAACATTTCTTGTCTCTTGCTCTTTTTTTTTTTTGCCTTCAATGAATGGCCTATGCTTTGTCTTATATTCTCTAATTTAGAAGATAAACATAATTATTGAAATTCTATTGGTGATTATTTTAAAAGACAAGATCTCAAACTTTAGTGACTATCAGAATCACCTGTGGGGCTTATTAAAAAAACATATTTCTGGCTCTATCCTTAGATGTTTTGATTAACTAGATCTGGAGTGTGGGCCTAGACTTTCTTGTGTAGGGATCTTAGAGCACATGTGATGAACGCTGTCTTCAGGAAAATCTAGAACATCTTTTAACACAATTGCTACTAGAATTAACCATAGAATGCTTAGTTTCTATATTTTAGTTTAACTAAACTTTTAAAGATAGGCTGTAAAACCTAATGATTCTTCCCTCTGTAAACATAAAATCTAGTTTTGACTTATGCCATCACTCACTAAGCAGCAGACAGGAGGTGAGCCTGGAGGAATGAAGAGAAGATCAGCTACTCCCGAGCTGGGAGACAGACAGGGAGGCAGTCCCGCCCACCATGTGTGTGACAGGATGTGTGGTGTCGGGAAGATGTTGTAAGGGGGACTCAGGGATCCCTGAGCTACAAAACAATGTGATAAAGAGACAGCAAATCTATTGGATCTCTTAAGAGACCTCAGTAGTGATTTCAATAAAAACAGAGTATTTAAACACATCTAGTCAGCTTTATAGTTTGATAAATCTAATGGCTTAAGTTCATGTTCAGCGTTAAAAAATGAATACTTTCACCTTATCAGAGTAAGATATCTTTATGTTTATCATACTTCCTTCAAAGTCATCAGAGTATAAAAGTGTGATTAGGACCTAGTGTGTTTTTATATTATGTTCTTCTAATTTAGAGTGCCCATCATGAAACTCAAAGCATTTGTCAGACTGTTCTTTTTCCTTTACTTCTCAAAATAAGCAGTGAGTGGGCTGATAAGATTTCTGTTTTATAATCACAGGAAGAGAAGCACTGAAAAATGAACTTTTTTGCTTGCAGTTTGCTACCAGCTAGTAGATCTTATTTACTGGATTATTTGAGGGTTGAGGTCATGTTGTTTTCTTAGCCTTCAGAAATGCTGCAGCAGGCTTAGCACTGTTTTTCATGTATCCTTCCCATTTCTGCATGTCTTAGGAGCAGAGACACAGATTGCCCTTTGCTATGGAGTGTCTTCTCAAGAAGGTTTGTATAGCGAATAGCCTTTGAAGACAAAATAGTGTTTCCCACCAGAGCAAAAGGCAGGCATGCTTGCTGTTCAGTATAAAAGATCTAAGTTCTCTAAGTTCAAAGTTCCTTTCCTGAAATGCAACCCACTGCATGCACAGGCATGCATCTGGATCCATCTATGTTGCCTCCATGGGATTTGAAGATAAGGAAGAACTGACAAAAATATGCTATCCATGCTGCTTGCTGTGCCGTGAGAAATAAAGTTCTTCATCTTTGACCCAAGAGTCTCATGTCATCAGTCAACAATCATGAATCCATGGCAGGCAAATTCGATATCGAATCAATAGGATAAAGTCTCCAGCCTTCACAGTTCTTGACAACCACGAAATGGCATTCAATTAAAGACAGTGGAATAGAATCACGACCCAAGTAATAGACTCTGGGTCTTCTGATCATAAATTCACGGTGCTTGGATAAGTCAGCTCTGCCCTACAAAGTATAGCCAAAGAAGGACTAACAGCAGCCACACATCCCCTGGGAGAAAAAGACACCCAGGCAGCAGGCACTGCTAACAAATGTGCTCAATCTATTTTGTTTGTATTTGAAACTATTGAATTTGGAATCATAAATGTGTGTGACCAAGAAATGTCATATTACTTTACTTCTGTGCACTTTACTTACTGAACAGATTAAAAAATCCAATCTTTGTCATCATCGTGCTCCTTTTCCTTCCTCCCAGAAGTTTAAATTTTGCCCAGAAAATGGGGGCAGAGCCAGTATGGTCCAGTGTGGTCACTGGTAAGCGCTTTATCTAAGCCACTGAGGTTCCCCTTGAAGCAGCCAACCCTGTAGCTTCTGTGACACCTGACCTTGGACATCATCTCTGCTGAGGCTCCACCTCAGGAAGGAGGTGCAAGTTGCAGGCTCCTCCTTCTCCTTCCAGATGAGGGGAAATCTCATTTCTCTTTCAGGCCAACTTCTTTCTTATCATCCTTGTAACAATACTGTAATACCTTCAAGGAGATTGCAATTTTTGGAAAACAAAATCAGAAAGGAAACATTGGGCTCCTGGGGCAAAGGGATCCAAAGTGCATGGTTCTTTTTCTCGAAAGGGACTGAAGAGGGAAGTGTAATTTAAGGATAAAGCATGATTTAATATCTCAGTAAATTATCCTGCCACACTGTGTTTTATATCTTTTCTTCGTTTACATTCTCTTAGATCCTTTCCTTTAATAAAAGGGAATGATCATTTTAAAAGTGTTGCATGGACCATATTAAGGATGTAAGTTCCAGGACAGTAGCCTGGGGGTAGAAGTGGGGTTTAAGGAAAAAGGAGACACATACAGAGAGCAAAGAAAACAAATCGGAAACCTGTAGGTTGATGCCTTTGGCTCTAGTCCTTTGTTCTCTTTAACTAGTGACCTTTCCTCCCTCTATCAGGTCTCAAGGTAAAACCAGCCGGCAAAATGCCTGCTTAAACAACACTTTTACATTTGAAGACTATGTAAATGACAATAAAACACTGGCAGTATGTGCAGATTCCCTTGCATACTACATTCAGAAAGGAAAATATGGTCTGTCTTGACTCTCACTGCTGTCAAGTGTTTAAATTGTCCTTCCAGCATATATTTAAAACACATTGTCATTGCAGTGTTACCAAACAGTGAGCAAGTCAATGTATCTGAGACCACACAGTGATTGACACTTTCTATGTCAAACAGAGAGACATGGAACCTCATCCTCTGACTGCTGTTTCCAGCTCTGAGCACGGCTGATGCAGTGTCTGCCAATGTGGAGAGATGCGTCATGCTGGTTCGCAACCACAAGCTGTAGAATCAGAAGGCAGCTTCCACTCCTTGGTGGCTTGGCTCACGTGGCTTCCTTGAGGGGGAAAGAACCGAGGCAAAGGGCAGTGACGCTGCTAACACATTTTCAAACAGTTGTTCTCTTTTATGTGAATGTGTGGGGGGGATTCTTATTCATTGATTTTGGTCTTTTGCTTTATTTGGTTTGGAAAAGAGGAGCATATCTGGGTTGCACGATCATATAAGGATCACTTATGGGCTCACAGAGCCCACACAGTCATACATGGGTGAGCAAGGTCCTTGCCCTCAATTTAAATCATTTACTAAGTTTCTCACAAATCATCCCAAGAATTCAACTAAGCTTCAACTTTAAAAATGAAATTTGCACCTGGAATGAAAGGTCAGACTAACCTCAATTAGAATGAAGTCCTGTCTAAGCAGCTGCCCCAGACACCATCTCAACCGAATTAGGGTGAAATGTTTTTTCACCCCTAGATTATCTGCCATTGTGGAAGGCAGAAAATGCATTTTTCATCCTTGTACTCTAAAACTGCTTGGCATGAAATACATGTTTGATAAATTTTTGTCAAATGAGTAAAGGAATGAATGCCAACAATTAAATAACAGTGCAAATTAAAAAAAAAAAAAAGGGCTTTTCAGGTTTCCTGGGTCTTGTTTTCAGAGGTTACTCTTTCTGGGCCATTTTTTCAGCTCTAATGACTACATCTCATTTTATTACATCTTTAATTTTTTTCTAATTAAGCTTACCATGGTCCACAAACCCTGAGAAAATAGCAAGGTTATCCACTAAAGAGTGGTTTTTTTTGACCCTCATTCCCTTAATAAGCATCCCTGGCAATGTTTTTGACTTCCCCAAAGAGTTGTTACATAGATTTTATACTATTTAGATGGAGAAAGAAGAGAACAACATGATCAATGAAATTAAGGCTTTTGCATAATTAGGGGGAAAAAAAACCACCCTTTGCCTGGCACGACTTCAATCTTCTTTTTCACCAGCTGCTAAGTCATTTCCATATCCCTAGCTGCTTCCTCCAAGCACAAACACACCTGTTCTCCCAGCTCAGTACCCATTTTATGCTGGCTCCTTGTGAGCAGGAGATGTGAGTGTTTTGACTTGCATCAGAGAGCCGAATAATCATCTCTTTATTCTGAGATGACAATAGTCCTCTTTGGCAGATGCAGGCAGCAGATTGGTGACTGACCTCAGAGTTTTCCTCCGGAGACTTTGAGGAGGACAGTTCATTTAGTAAACTATTTTAGGTATGATGACAAGCTTGAATTTCTTCCTCTGGTTAACTTGTTGCTCTATCCACCTGTGAAAGCCCCTCTGGCCCAGCTGTACTTTCTGCAACGCCCAGAGCTTCGTGTCTGGGGGTGAGTCCAGAAACAACCAATCCTGTATTTCCATGTCCGCTGCAGATGAAGTCGCCGACAGGTGAGGTGACTGGCAGCCAAAGTGGCTTGTCTTGCTCTGACTCTCAAGGAAGGAACTCGAACTAACGCATAAAGCCTGCACAGCTTATGTGTAAATGGGAACAAAGCAAAAGCGAGTGTCGGAGATAAGATTAAAGGAGGTCAGAGGCAGAGCAATCAGTGTGCTGACTGGTGGTGATATTTGGCAAAAGTAGGGGCTATTCCCACCTCTGCTATTCCTATTATACTCCCATCAGGTACAGATGAATTATTTGGAGTCAGGAGTTTTACTCCTCAGTATCCTTAATGCTTTTTATCTCCGAATGTTCAAGAGTGACTGACTCATTTGTTATTGGGAATTGCTTATAGGTCCCCAACCCCCATCTGATTTATAACCATTTCGTAAATAATGGTGTCATTCTGAGGATTTCTTCCCATTGTTCCACTCTGTATCCCTCCCATCTGGTTAGTACACCACTCATCTTAATTAGTAAAATGCCATCCTGTCCGGCTCTCCCTTGCCAGCAAGTCATTCAGTTTCTGAATCACTTCTTCACCCTCCATCACATAATTTAATATTTTGCAGCAGGAAAACTGTAACCTACCACATTCTTCTCCTAACAGGGAAAAGTGAAATCCGCTACAGCAGTGCTAATTAAGCAGGGTTTAATATTAGCTTTAATTTAAAGCGGCCCTTCTGAGACTTCCTAGCATATACTCAGGGTGTCATAAAATATGAAGCCACACTCCCTCTCAGTTAGCATCCATTTATTTGGGATCAACACCACGCAGCAATATGCAGGCACAACCTGTTCCTTTCTCCCCTATTCTGCCCAGCAGCAGCCTGTCGTTGGAGACTCGCTTCAGCAGCAGCAGCAGCAGCACCACCCTTTGGGTGACTGGGTTAAACCAAATCTGGGCCAAATAAAATGTCTTGCTAGGCATCTCTCTCTCTGTCTAATCTTGGGTGTGTTTTACAGTTTAAAGTGCATCATAGTAGTGAATTAACCGTTGAAATAACTTGTATGAAAAGGAAGATTAAGTCATACTCAAAACGGAATTGGTTTGGCCAGAGGTGATTTTAAGCAGGAAGCAAGCAGATGGTGGAGGCTGCCCGGCATGAGACTGGGATGTTAGGTCTATGGATCAAACTGCTCTTTTTAACCTTTCATATCTTGGCTATCACACCTCCACCTGCCAGAGCTAACCCTCCACCCCTCTCCTCCTATCTCCTGGTGGCCAGTGCCCTCATTACGGTGTTCTCCTGATTCCTCTCCTTCATGGAATTATAAATGCTCAGTGTATCTCTGGTTAGTAGTTAATGCTACTCTATTAGTTTAGCCTAAAGTGGTGATGTTAGACCTCCCGGATCAGCATTTTTAGTATAGGTAGGGTTTTTAATTTTTTTCAGTTTTAATTTTATAAACATCAAACACCTAAAAAGAATGTTCTAAAAGAAAAGAAAGAAACCTTGTTGCATCAGTAACTCCTTAATAAGTTGTGTCAGTTGTTCCTGCTGGTAAGACCTCAATTCAGTTACACATGCACGGGACTAACATATTTTAAACTGTCTGGATAAGATGATCTTCACAAATTCAGCCCGAACACACAAGCCTTCTGTTTCTCTCTTGTTATGTAGATCAGAGCTAGAATTTTAATAAATAATAAATAAGAGAGGTGGGAAGAAGAAAAAAAACAAGGGAAATATCAATAATATCAAACATCTTCTAGGTTCCATCTGTTGCCATTAGCCGAGAAATTGCAGAGAGCCCTAATAATAGTACTTGTGATTGAAATAGCACCTTTCAAACAAAGAGCTTGGCTGTCGCTAATCTCATCTTTTACAATATCCTTCTAGAAGCACTTGGGACAGGAATTATTGTCTATGTCTTACAAATAGAAACCCACTGTGGCAGAGGTTAGTGGTTTAAGCAGGGTCATACCGTTCGTCGGGGCAGGTAGAGGACGTGTGCCATGGGCTGTGACTATGGTACACGTTTGCAGCAGCTACATTGCTTAGATCTATGCAGACCCAGATCCACATGTAATGTAATGACCTGAACAGGACTGTCCATAAACTAATTGTGGGCAAAGATCAGCTCCCCTGCTTAAGGGAATCCTGGTTGCATACATAATAATATGTGTTCATTAAATGCATAATACATGTCCAATTCCCGGGTGAAAACACTTAAAGGTCTTTCTCTTAATGGCCTTTCTCCAGCACAAATTTATTGTTTTCATGGAAATACTTGTTTATCACAGCCTGAGTTCACTTCTTTGTGTGTGCACGTGTGTGTGCGTGCGCGTGTGTGTATGTGTTTAGGTGTGGAACTTTTTGATACGCTGGTCAAATCTGAACTACTGTTACTAGAACACATTTAGACAAAAAGCAGCAATAAGTCCTGTCAGAGATAAAAATGTTACAAAGTTCTGTCAGTCTTACATGCACTCCAGCAGGTTGCCTCGGCATATGTAGTCATCTTCCACCATCGGAAAAAATTCCTAGTTGGAGGCCAAAGTCTACTTGGCTGTGGGCAAGACCACAGTGCTTCACAAGAAGAACTATACATAGAGGGAACCGGAGCTCCTTTAATATTTAAGAAATGTTTAGTATTTGAGAAAAGAAGGGCAAGCATCACATTTTTTAAAATGGCATCTAGATTTCTCACTTCTTATTTTATAGCTCTGGAAGCAAGGATTTAATAGATCTAGTCAGCATTCAGTCAATCAAAAATATTAACTAAGCTCCTGCTATGTGTCAGAACTTTATGTGGGTGCTGGGGACAGAGCCTTGAACAAGATAATCCAAGGTCCCTGTCTACATGGAACTGATATTTGAGGGGAGAGGTAGTAAGCAAGGAAAGAGTGGGGACTATAGAAAACAAAGCCATTGGAAACAAAACAAAGAAATAAGCTAATTAGAGATTTTTTTTTTTAAAGTGCTCTGAAGGAAATAGGGTTAAGACACACACACACTCAGAAAGAGAGCGAGAGAGTAAGAGAGAGAGGGGGAGATATACCAGGGGAGGCCCCTTTGGACAGGGTGGTCAAGGAAGATTTTCCAAGAAAGTGACTTTGAAGCTGAAGCTTAGAACCATTGTTAATCTGATATTTGTGCTATTTATGTGCTCCTTCCTCCCTACTGGATCCCTAGTGCTGTAAAAGTAGAACAATATTTCATTATTGATTCCTTTGCAGTAAAGCTTGCTACACAACACGCACCTTGGTTCTCACTGACCCGTGGTTTTCAGCATCCCTTAACACCCTTAACAACAGTTGAGGACCCCAAAGATCTTGGGTTTATGTGGGTTGTATTAATATTTACCATTTTAGTAATTAGAGAAATTTAAACATATTTATTAAATTATTTAAAAATAATATGCGATGGGTTTATTATTAACATAAGTAACATATATTTATATCTCATACATCCATCTATAAATAAAATTATTTTTTAAAACAAAAAGTAGGAGAGTGGTTCACATTGTTTTACATTTTTGAAAATCTTCATCTTATTTTGGCTTAATAGAAGACAGCTGGATTTGCATGTCTGCTCCTGCCTTCAATCTGTTGTGAAATGTTGTTTTGGTTGAAGTGTATATTTTTAAAAAATCCAGTCTTACACAGTTTTGTAGTTGGAAAAGGGGGGACCTCATGTATCCTCTGAGAACTCACTGTCATAGAGTAGCTTTTAGCTCAACTTCAGGAAAAGTGAAAAATATTCATAGGAAGGAAGATGGTGATCTTAATCATCCTCACATTTATGACTTTAAAGTGTTTTACATCCCTCCTTGTTATGGGCATGTGTTGGGTTAAACTCAGACAGCAATAAAACTAAAATCCGACTTCCAGTAGCTTATTCCTTTTTGAGTGATTTACAAAGAGACTTAAATTTCTGAACATAGAAAATGTAGCAGGTGGTAGAAATTTACACACCAAGACTCATATTTTCACTTTATTTTCTACCGCTGATTTCATTGTACTCAGGAGACCTTATTCCCACTGATGGCAGAGCGCATGGCTATGCCAAGAGCACATACCTTCGTCTCCGCAGGCTCAAAACAGTCTCTTTTCTGTAATTAGTCAGGTTTTCAGGGTATCTTCCCAGAGGTGAATTTAAGGGAAGCTTATGCTTCAGGGACTCGCTTGCCTGGGAACTTTCAAGTCCCTGGGAGGTACCCTAGCAATTTTCTGTTTATAATCTTGTATTATTTTTTTCCCGAAAGATGAGTCTTTACATTGCAAAAGCTTCAGGCACTGCAAAATCTGGATTTGTTTTTCCCTTCCTCTTCACCAGAGTCTTCCCTTCTCTCTCCTCAAGGTGGCATCTAGGTGAGAGGAGATGCTATCATCCTTTTGGCAATGGGTGAGTGACATCTGCTCCTACTGAACTCTGGGTTTTTGCTGCATGAGGTCTGAAGTGCCCCGGCAGCACCATTCTGTGCTGACTTGACCCTCCCCTCAGCTGTAGTGAGTTAACTGTACACTTAAATGTCTGGCTGCCATCCCGGGCTTAGCAATGGTTCACCTATGATCTTAGTGAGCCGCCCATAAGCTTGACGGTCAACATTCTCAGCAGTCTTCTGTGACCACCCCAGCCACATGCTGGCCTCCAGGGACAACGTGCTCTCCTAGGCCCTTCTGCTCAGGTACCTCGTTTAGTTACTTCTCTTCTATTGCTCAGGGTCCATGTGACGGTGCGGCTCCTCTGAGAGGCTCGTAGCTGGTCCAGGAGAAATGCTCCTGCTCTGGGAACCCGCTCTCCTCAACCACTTTGAGTGTTTCTGCCACTCAGTCCATCTGAAGTCTACCCTGAAGGTATCCTGATGCGGGGGTGAGTGCATTTGATCTGATCTCTTGTCTCCTCCTCCTCCTCTTTTTTTTTTTTAAACAACCTTAGCCATTTTTAAGTGTACAGTTCCATAGTGTTAACAGATCTCCAGAACTTTCTCATCTTGCAAATCTGAAACTGTATACCCATAAACAACAACTCTCCTTTCCCCGTGCCCCAAGCCTCTAGCAAATATTCTACTTTCTGTCTCTATGAATTTGACTACTATAGGCACTTTGTGTAAGTGTACAGTATTCATCTTTCTGTGACTGGCTTATTTCAATTAGCATGATGTCTTTGAGGTTCATCCATGCTGTAATGTGACAGGATTTCCTTCCTTTTTAAGACTGGATAATATTCCATTGTATATATAGACCACATTTTGTCTATCCATTCATCTGTTGTTGGACATTTGGGTTGTTTTCACTTCCTGACTATTGTGAGTAGTGCTGCCATGAAAATGGATGTTCAAATGTCTCTCTGAGACCCTACTTTCAATTCTTTCGAATATATATCCAGAAGTGGAATTGCTGGACCATGTGGTAGTTCTATTTTTAATTTTGTAAGCAACCTCTATACTGTCTTCCATTGACACCTGCACCATTTTACATTCCCACTGACAGTGCACAAGCATTCCAATTTGTCTCTATTCTTGTCAACATTTTTACTTCATGTTTTGTTTTTGGTTTTGTTTTTTTGATAGTAGCCACCCTCATGGGCATGAGGTGCTATCTCATTGTGGTTTTGATTTGCATTTCTCTGATGATTAATGATGTTGCTTATCTTTTCATATGCATGTTGGCCATTTGTATATCTTCTTTGGAGAAAAGTCTCCAAGTCCTTTGCCCATTTTCCTTCTCTCTCTCTCTTTTCTCTGATATCTCCTTCTACTTTGTAGAAGAAAACTTCTTTTCTTGGGTCAGGAAATTCCTATAGCTAATAGTCTTATCTCCCCTACTCCATGGGTTTTGTAAAATCCTACACTCCACTATTTTATACCTGGTTCTTGAGAAATAAAGTTCAGCTTCACAAGTAAAGCCTGAATATTGCAAATCAAAATAACTTGTTTTAGACCATTGTCTTCCTATTGACTAAACAAGTGATGAATTCCTCACTTTAGGATTTATTGTGGAGGGAGATTCTCCCAAAGCAACATATGAATCCACTCAATAAGGTTCTTTAACGATATTCATTTCTTGCTCTCCACTCTACCTCCACTTAAATTCCATCTTCTCTGCTTTGATTCTAGTTCAAGCTCTGATCATTTTTCATGTGAACTCTTGCAATAATTTTCTATTTGGTTTCCCCATCTCTGGTCTTGATCCTTTCAAACTATTCTGTTCCCTGTTGCTGGAGTGTCACTATTTATAAAATATAATTTTGACAACTACTGGCTGTTTGAAACTTTTCATGGCTCTCCTGCCCTATAATAAAAAGTCTAGACTCCTTAGCACAGAATATAAGGCTATTTCTTGTCTGAGTTTTGATTATTGATTTGTGTTTCCATGACACCCTGAATACCATTTTTTCCCCCTCATAGCACTAAATTGCTTCTCCTTTTCTAGTGAACCTCTTGAGGGCAGGGCTCTGTATTATCTTTGTATCCTGTATCTCACATAGTGTCTTACAAGATGGGAACTTAGTAAATATTTGTTGAATTAATGAAGGCAAATAATCACTCCTAATTGTCCATTTTATTATTTTAAATTTTATTACATTGGCTTTTTCTTAAGCTAGACCATGTATGAATAAAATTAAACTGGCTTTTCCTAGAACAGGTGTGTGTGTATAGATACATATATCCTGTTAAGAAATATTACTATAGGGATACATAACATTTTTGAATGTTCCCCCATCCCAAAAATCAACAGTGAAAATTAATAAAATTTGGAGAGTAAAATAAAATGAAACTATGTGGTTCATACCTGTAAGAGATTTACAATCTGCTAACAATTTCATAGCAGAGTTCTAATAAAATGTCCTAAATAGCAAGGGATATGGAGGAAGAGGGATTCATTCCACATGTAATCTCATTTTCACATTTAAACAGAGGATGCCGCTGTTTTCACTGTCAATTTCTTCTTGTCTTAGACTGATGATCCAGGGACTTAATCATTTATGGCATTCAGATCTTGGTATTTAAGAGACATTCTTCCTCATTTTACCATGATTTAACTTTGCAGGCTGAACCAAACATGATGGAATAAAACAATGCATCATTTACTATGTTTTCAAAGTTATTTGTTCACCAAATTTGAATATGTCTAGCACTTTCCATCTGACGGTTGAAAGCATGGTCGTGGCTGAAGTTCAAAGAGCCCTTTCAGCTGCACTTCGCGTGTTCTTTCCCAAAGTGTTCCTGTGTCTCAGTACTCCTCAGCCAGCGTTTACCTGGCAGGGAAAATGTCTCATCCCTTCTGTGTAACTGTGTGCAGGGCTGCACATCCGTAAGGCGGCCTCATTCTTCTGTGCCTTTGACAGCTGCCTCTCTGTGGGCCTGGGAATTTATGCCACCAGAAGTAGCTGAGGGCTCAGTCTGAAAACCGACATGGCCCCTTGGCCGTCTGGGATAGAAGTTTCTCACGTTTTCTTTCTTCATCACATGTCTTCCTGTTTGGTCATGTGTTTTCCAGAATCATGGTTAGGTTTATGCTGGTTATCATTCCGTTTTGTTTTGTTTTGTTTTAGCTGTCTCTTGTAATCTAAGAAGCCAAAGGTCCTCAGAACTTGGGCATGTCCTTAGATTTGAGGAATCTGGGATCCTTACAGGCTCTGATCCTAATTGAATGAATTTGGGTAAGTCATTCGACGGAAGTCTCTGTTTCTTCTTCTATTGTATGGAGTTTTTTATTTTTTATCACCTGACAAAAGGATTTCTTTAAAGTTTCAAAGAGATTATTTGTGAACAAGTGCTTTGAAAGGTATAAAATGTTGTCCAGTTTGGACTTGGTATTATAATAATGTATTTTTCTGACATATAGCTATCAAATTTCTGTTGGCAATCTGGTGGATGAAACTTTGTTATATTGTAATAATCAGCAATTTCACCTAATTCAGCCAAATGTCTGGTCAAATCCATTGTAATGTTATTTATTTAAAAAAAATTGGGAGGGTAATTAGGTTTGTTTGTTTATTTATTTAATGGATGTACTGGGGGTTGAATCCAGGACCTCATGCGTGCTAAGCATGCGCTCTATCACTGGGCTATACCCTCCCCTCTGTCATGTTATTTTGACTGAACTGATTGATAGGCCTGTATTGAGAAAGTCCAAAATAGCCTGGAAATCTAACTTGGCTATTTAATAAAGAGGCTTCCTGTTTGTCTCACTAATGGCACCTGTATGACTCACTTTTGAGCCAGATGTTGTACTTCACCATTTCACAATGTGTCATTTCTGCACACCGGATTTCTTTTCATAGTTTCTGAAGCAAACTCTATTTCATCCCGTCACCAGGATATTGCTGGTGACAGCTGCAACACCTGAATAGGTAGCTTCAGCTTTCATATGGACATAGAGATGGAACATGTTCTCAGAAGGGAGCCAGCAGGGAATGAAACATATGGCAGCAAGTGGAGGAAGTGAAGACTGGTTTCTGTAACAAACTCCTGCGAGTTTTGACAAGGCTCTCTGATACACTGTCAAACCACCCCAGGGCTGAGAGGCAGGTAGTGCTTCCGCATTTCTAGTCTGAAAACTAAGATCTGCCTGCGGAAAAAGCTTTCTTTCATTGTTATCCAAAAAACTACTGGGAGAGTGAGTTCTTCATTCCTGAATACAATAAAGAAATGCTTTATAACCACAGAGGCTCATCAGATTCACCTGTGTAGGTGCTGAGGAATCCCCAGCCCCTTTCCCCCCTTGGGTTTTTAATTCTGCAGGTCAAGGATGGGTTTCAGGCATCTATATTTGTAAGAAGTTCTTCTGGTGTTTCTGATGTGCCAAAAAGCTAGGCAGAAATGTACTAGAGAATCTAATTATCTAATGGATGATTGTTCTAGGAGATGGACTTCAAACCTCCTGCCAATGCTGAGTTTATATGAAAGTATGAAGGTAAATCTTCATTTGCAGGGCTTGAAATCTGAAATGTATACGGGGACTAATAGGTAAAGTGAATTGAGAAGTGGGTCTGTGAAATACAACATGTGGTGGTGGGGGTGGCGGCAAATTAGAGAGTGACGCTCTACAGAAAGACTTTCCAGCTAACAAAACACATCTGTGGACAGACGTGGCCCTTAGGCCTCCACTTCTGCCTGAGTATGAAGTCTTCTGGGGGCTGAGGGGCGGGGGAGACCCTTCCCACGCCCGGACTTCTCTTCAGCTTCTCCGGTGTGGAATAGTCAGTGCTATTTTCTTTTTCAGGTTTTTAAAACAATGTGAAAACATTAAATGTAAGAAGTATATATTGCAGATTGCCTTTTACAAAAATGGAGAAGAGGAATATGATTCAAATGGATTCATTTCCTTCTCTCATTTTATCCTCCAGTTTATCCCATCTGACGACATGTTTGGAGCAAGTTTGAGTGAGGTGTGGGTAAGCGGAGTTTGGGGAACTTGACATCCAGTTTACCTCGATTTCTTCTGCTTCTGGATCCAGTCCAAATCCTGTAGGACAGTGGTAAGAAAATGTGAGTAAACTAAAAGAAATATAAGTGAATAGGAAGCACGTCCAGACAACTTAAAGAACTATTTTAAAGTTAGAAGTATTTTAGGGGCATCTGCTGAAAATGTTGCCTAACTGTGATATTCATTTTTTTTTCACTTTGGGGCAATGAAATTTTATGAGTCACTAAATACATATTTTGACATCTGGCTTCACTGCTTTTTTTTTCCTTAAATGCTGTAAATTCTCATCATAAGAGTTCCTTCTTGTCAGTCTTCTGATACTACACTTTCAATCATTTTCTGGGTGAGTTACAGATGGCTGTACCTAATTGCTTTAGGTTTTAGTTTCCTGTGAATTCTCTAGGCTAGGGTAAGGTGTTAGGGCAAGGAATGGAAATGTTAACTTTTATGTGACGACTGGCTAAATTTTGGCTTTCCTTAACTGTGTCATTTTTATCCACGTGGCCGTCTCATTTGTTAGTGTAAATTTTTATATGGAGCATTATTCAGACATGATTTCTTTCAGATTTGAAGATTTTCTTGCCTCAAAATTTCATTCTGACACCTCTAGTCTTAATTACAGCTACCAGTTTTGAAACTCTGATCCATATGAGATTCAGAGGTGTTTTCATTTTGAATTTGTCTGATTTTGTTTTGTAGAGAGATTAATTTTACATTGACATAAGGTAATGAAGGCTCTTTTTATGAGTAAATTTAAAAAATTCTTAACAGGATGTTTATGACCAAAAAACAGTTCTAATTTCTGTAACTGAAGAAGGATGTCTATGCTGTTTGATATCTGGCGTCCTGGTTCTGCATTTGTGGACTCATGCTTTGATGTATGAACTTTTATATCAAGAGTTAGATGATAAATGGGAAATGACTCTTGACAATACCACATCCAAATTGGTTGCCTAGAGAGTGATATTTTTCCTCGTATCTGTCTTCTCAAATTTTATAGATTCCTCTATAAGTATCTGTAAATGTTCCATTAAAACCTGATCATCCTCACGGGGAGAAGGACCTGTAAAGGTCATCAATCATGTTCTCCTTTAGACGGCCTTGTGAAGAGCTACACAGAGAAGGTGCTGGGGCGAATTTGCAATCACAGGTGCTAGGACATTTAGAATAATGTGAAGTCCTAGCTCCTAGTAACCACCTTGATTAGTGAAGCTGAGAAAACGTGATGGAATTCCTGTCTATGTATGTATGCTTTTAGGAAATTAGCTCGGTATCCCTCAGGAAAACCTTAACGTCTGAGATATCAACATCTTGAGCCCTGGCTGGTCACATTAATTCCTTCACTGACATGTGTAGTCTTAGACTGTGCTGCCAGAATGTGAAAAAGTGTGTTCTGAGCAGGTTACTTTTTGCATTTGCCAGCAATACTCTTTGGGGGTGTCTAGAGGTGCAGAGTTAATGGCTGAAGCCAACTACAAGAACTCGGAGGTCTGTCGCGTTCTCAGGGCTGCAGTAAGAAGCTTGGGATGGTGGGCAGGAGAGTTACCCTGAATTGCTAACATTTCTCAGTAACTCTGATTTCTAGTTGAAAACAGCTCAGCATTTATTTTAGAATCTGTGAAATGGCTTTCATTTTTTGTCTTGTTTTGGTTTGCTTTCACTTCTGACCTTGGAACTGGCAAGGAGGGTTTTGCCAGGCCTAGTGGCCTGGAACTCCTTGTTAGCTGCTTTGGGGCAGGGGTCTTCCAGCCCATATGCCTGAGGGGAAAAGGCCAGTTTTGTTTTGCTGCCTTTTTTTTTTTTTAATTTTCAAGGGACCTTTAATTACAAATTCCATTTCTTAATGATTGTAAGACTATTCAGACTACCTATCTCATCTTGGTTGAGTTTTGGTAATTGTGCGTTTTGAGGAATTGATTTCTTTCTTTTAAGTTATTAAATTTATAAGCATAAACTTGTTCATAGTATTCTTTCATTGTTTTGTTGCCTTCTTAAGGAGAACTGCTGCATCGTGCAGCCTACCTTTGGCCAGGGCTAGACGTTAATGAAACTCAGGCCCAACTCTGAGGCACAAATCCTTGAGCTGCTCGAAGTAAGTTATAGTTTTTGTTTCACTGGCTGCCTCCACACCACTCAGTGGTTTTTACTCTCAATAACATCATGCATATTCAGCCCATAAAATTTGATTAAAATATTAGAATACATTTTTATTTTATTGCCTTTTGCATCTGAGCAGAGCCTACCCAGACAGCCCATCACAGTGAGCACATTATTGATTATTCATGAAGACACCCCGGGCATTGTAATTATTAGCTTTTCTTCAAATCGAATAGGCCTAGTCATATAACTGAAAAGATTAATAGGAGCTGCAGCAGCAAATGAAGAAACCGGGAAGGCCAGCTTGCAAATCTGATTAAAATGTCTAGTATATTGAAATTGAGGAGAAGATGTAAAATTAAGAAAGTTACAAGCAGGAAATGGCAAACACCAGCTGAGGCGATAGGGAATGCCATATGTTATATGTTCTTCATGCTTTTTTTTTCCCTCTTGTTTTTTTCAAAAAGACTATATATAAAATACATTATATATATATATATATATATATATATATATACATGCATACATTTCCTTGGCACATGTATCATTAAGGATCTCCTTGGAAAGTCAAGTTGATATATTTATTTTTTGGAGTTAAAAAAAATTAGTAGTTAGTTACTTTCTGCAGCATCAGGTTTGCATTGATACCAGTCATCCCACGACGCTATTCATTGTTAAAAGATTTAAAATTCTAGTCAGTTTTCTTTTGGTTTTCCTGTTGAATTTTATCTGTCCAAGTTCTGAGCTCTGCTGTCTTTCTGTGTTTCTGTTGATGAGCATCCAAGGAATGGTTTTGGAGCCTGTTCCCATCTATTCTTCCCACAATATTTGTTTAACACGGGATAAACAACTGATCACAAGGGATAAACAATGATAGAATATTCCTAATCTTATTGTATTAGGGCCATGCAAATCTGGGCAGCATTTATTACATGGAGGCAAATGGGAATTTTATTTTATTTCATAATGTGCAATTCGTTTTGAGATGTCAAAATGAATTATCCATGTATGTTCCCTGTTCAGATTTATTTTTTAAAATTTGACATTTTCCCCTTGCAATTCACTGTTCAGAACCCGTCTGCATATTTATATTCTTTCATCGTATGCTGCTATAAACAATAATCAATAAAGCATCCAATAAAAATTCTAGATTTGCTAGTTGTTAAGAAAATCAACAGCTTTCACAAAAGGAGCAGCTACTCATCCTGTCGGCTCATCTACATTTCTCCAGGCCTTGGAAGTCTTTGACCTTCCTAGTTTGCCTTCCAGATGGCAATAGCAACCAAATTTCCTCTACATGTTCTGTGTTCATAATTTCATAGAGCTTATCTTTAAAAAAAATCGCTTATCCCTGATTGACAATTTATTACCAGTTCACAGATTTGCAAAATTTACATCAAGAATTCACTTCCTCCCTATTACCAAAAAAATAGCACTTACGCTTTTTATTTTAGAAAGGAGACTACCACTTAAATAACTCAGCCTTATTTCACGTCTTAGCTCTCTGCAGTTCTGCGGTCCTGGAACCTGTAGGGACTCTCCTCCTCTTGGGGAGACTGTGGAAGCGTGCTCTAGTAAGACAGACAAATATATTTATTATCATCAAACCATTCTGGATATGTCATTCTCTTCCGGAGGACCCATTTGTTAGAAAGAAAGGATTCCTAGTTCAGTCAAAAATTGGCAGTGACCTAGAATATTGGTTTGTGCTAGAAACAGACTGCAACAAAGGCTCTTTAAAAAGTATTTTCTAGATAATGATGACTCTAACTAGCACAGTTACCAGGACCAACATTTTAAAGGCAATTTACTGGTATGGATGCAAACATTATAGTTCCTAACTAACTCAGAAGTCAAAAAGCTCTAAGACCTGGAGAATATAAAGGGTTGGGGATTATGGAAAGCTATGCCTACAAAGATAACGATAATCTTTGGGTTACTCTACAAAGCCCTGAGTTACTGCATGTTTCAAGTAAGTTTCTCCTCTCCCTCCTCTTCTTCATCTTTCTTTTTAAAAAATAAGTAAATTATCTACCTATGTCTTAGCTGTCTATTGTATTTCATATATGACAGTTTAGGTGAAGGAAATGAAAACTGGAGATAGGGAAATGAATAAAAGCTTACTCTCTTTATATTATAAATGAAATGGTAATTATAAATACAAAATCCTGGGGTAATTTGGCTGACAAATGTATCAGACCTAGCTAATTGTCTCAGTCTTTACACAAAGAAATGCATTACAGCTGCCAGGAATCAATGTAATTTTTGTTTCTTAGAGGAGAATGAAGGAAAACTGAAGGAAATAAGGACTATGCCAGAACAAATGATTAACGAATTACAACACTGGGAAGTTGAGAAGAACTGTGTTATCAGGAGAACAACGAAAGGAGAAAATAAACGACCGAGAGTGGACCAGTCAGTAGGTTTTGGAAGTGGGAGGTGAGAAAGAAAGAAGACATTTTGGAACCTTCACGTAAGATAGGAAATGAAATAGAGCCACATTCGTTGCTGTCATTCTGTCTCCTCACTTCCTGCATCTCCGGCCAGTCATCACGTAGACGGCCAGTGAAACCTGTCGACTAGGACGGGTTTCACCAGTCATCCAGGACATCTGATCCCTTATTCAGAGTGGTTTTGACAAATGTGCTTAAGTAAATACATTTTCACATTTCAACTAAACCATTTGGTAGGAATCACAGGGTAAACTGCCACACTACGTACCGTATCACTTGTCCCCTGAAAAAGTACAGGTGGAGTTTATGCGCTTGTAAATACTGATAGATGGTATTTCTATTAGTGCTTGTTTTTTACAATGGTATTTGCATTCCATGTGATGTTCAGGTTCTGGGTATTCCAGGGGTAGAAAGATAAGCAAGAAGGGGAAAAGATGAGAGAAGTATTTTGCAATTCTGTAATATTTCCAGAGTACTGGTGCCTACTTTTTTTTTTAAGTTTGCTTTAATTGATTTTTCTATCTTGTACATGTTTCTAAACAGAGCTGCCTTTGAGTCAAATGTTCCTTATACAGTAGGATTTCAGCGTTACCAAGATAATCTTATCTCTTCCAAAATATTTTTAGTTTCTTACTTTTTCACTCTCTATGGTTTGACTATTCAGAATTGATTTCTTCAGGTCTTCAAAAATGTACCATTGAAATTTAGTTATACGGGGAAAGATAACATCTTGAACTTCTGATGGTGGAAACCAGGGTGTGGTGGGTGGGAAGTGGACTTACAGTGAGATACACTTGCTTGAATGTAATACAGGCTAAGTGCGAGGATAGAAGGGACAGCAATGTTCCAAGAGGATAGCTGAGCAGGGAGGTGAGAAGTTGTGATGTAGACTGGGAGAGTTGTAACTCGCTATGAAGAGAACTAGTTGGCAGTTGAATATAGCTTCCATCCCAGAACTGAACAGATGAGTTACTTAAAATGGTTGCTTTGGGGGGCAGGTTGAAGAATTTCATGTCGTTCATCATTTGACTGAGAGTGATATACAAACAGGCTTACTTTCTATTTTGAAACAAAGAAAACAGAGGGCTCTGACAGAAGCACACTGTAATTGTGACCATGTGTGAAACCCAAATATAGGCCATAACACTTATTTCTACCTGCCCCTGCAGGAACTAAGACATTTGGTGAGAACTACTTTCTAAAACTTCAAATAAATTATTAAAAATTTAGAAAATATAAAGAAAAAATTTTGTGTAATTTCATCTTCCAAAGACAACTGCTGACAATGTTTTAGAATATTTATTTCTAGTCTTTTTTCTTTTAAATTAATAATGTTCCTAGTTATCTTATGAAGGAAATAGATAGCCATTGTGGAAAGTTTAGAAAATTCAGAAAATAAAAAGAGAAAAATTATCCCAAACCGTACTAGAGATGGCCACTTTGAACCTTTGGGTATATTTCTTGCTTGCTTTTTTTTTTTTTCTTTCCAAACAGTGTATAATGTGATGTGGTAGGCTACTGGTTGACTTCAAAATTCATTCTGCTCTTCTTCCTGGATACATGGCTGTTCAACTAAAAATCAACATTCTCAAGGCTTCTTGAGGCTGGTGCAGCCATGTGACAAACTTCTTAGCTATCAAACATGAGCAGAAGTCCTATATGGAATTTCTGGTCATTTTCTGTAAGGTATTGCTGGAGCTCTGTTCCTCTGTTTCATTCCCATTCACAAGGCTTGAATGCTAGGAGGGAGCTGGAGTTCTAGGCTAAGTGGGAAATGGCACGTGCACCCACCCCAGCCTGGGTCTTGCCCTTGCTCTTCATGTGCCCTTGGGGACTTCCTAATGGGTATTCAGCAGAAGAAAGCCTGAGGGTTTGTAATTTGGAAGTTAAGAGCTAATGATCCCCACAGGGAGCAATATTCAATATCTTATTATAAACTATAAAGAAAAAGAATTTTTAAAAAAGAATATAGATATATATGTATAACTGAATTGCTGCAGGCATGAAACTAACACAATATTGTAAATCAACTATACTCAATTTAAAAAAAAATAAAAAATATTTAAGCTGTAAACTATTTGTTAAACCAAATAAAGAATATTTAAAAAAAAGAGCTAATTATCCCTTGGATTTACTGACCTTTCTCACAAATAGGCTGATGGGACCTAGGGGAAATTCAGATTTACATATTAAAATTGTTATGACTACTCTACACATTTATAGATATTCTGTGAATATTTTAATAAATACTTTACATTAGTTTTAGCACATATCTCTCTATATCATTATTCTTTGGAATATGCTCTTTAACAGTTATATAAAAATTTATCACATGGATGAACAGTTATTTATTGGACATTCCATTTTCCATTTTTATTATTAGAAATAATTTTTGATATAGATATAATTTTTGTTTTCTTTAACTTACTAATTTTGTACTTTGGATAAAATGCTACAAGTGGAATTACTGGGTGGAAGAGCATGTGCATTTTACAGATTCTTGACATATTTTGGGGTCAATAAACTGTGACCACAACTGTGAGGTACTAGGGATGGATCTGTTAAGTCTCTTCCCAAAAGATAAATTATTACATATGGCAGCAAGGGAAGAGATTATGTAATGTTTGTACAGGGATCGTGAAAAGTCCCTCATTATCAAGAAATTATGCCTGTTTACTCTGTTTCTATTAGAGAATAGAGCAGGACTTGCTTTTCAATGCACTGAATAAATCAAGAAATTTGAGATTCATATTACCATAGACCTGGGCTTACGTAAGACCCCTGTGATCTCCCAATTTCTGATTCAGTGGAGGTAATAAAAGGGGAAATCATCTTTTTCCTGTTGGAAGCAATTGCACACTTACCACCTTAGAGCTTAGCTGTAGTCTGAGGTCAAATACTTCCCTGGCTGCCATTCCTAAGACCAAGAGTAGCAGTCTGGAGGGGATCTCAGATGCACAGTATCCCACCTTCAACAGATGCCTAAGAATTGTGAGGTATTATTTGAATATTGTTTAGTGCTGCACATGTTGGGGGATAAAGGGAGAATAGAAGCATTTGGCTTCAAACTTCCTTTTCACTGTGATGAGAAAACCTAAGTAAAACTTAGCTCAGTGTCAGAGAAGCAGCTCTGGTTCTGGTAGCTCATAACAACACAGTTACTGAAGCTTTCAGTTTCACAGATGAAATCTATAGCCTGGAGAAGCCTTCCATTGCACAGATGTGCCATTTGCTGCTACTCTGATTTTTTTTTTCCTATTTCAGATTACAATTTGCAGAATCAGCTTTGATGTGGATTTCATGATGAGGTTTTCCAATCACACTTCACAAAAAACCTCCCACATTTTATATTTTTATTTTTCTCTGAAAAAAGATCTGGTTAGTAAGACTGTATTATTCCAATTACTGTGAGTGCTCTCCATAGCGAGAAAGGAGATAACTTCCTAGGAGACATACACCAGACCTACTTGGGAGTATGCAAGTCAAATTCTCTACTTCCTCCACTCCAAGTTGGTTTATTCCATTCTGAATTCATAGGATAGCCCATCTATTTGCTCTTTGATGTAGGAAGCAAGGAAATGACTTTGGTTGCTCACTTTGGAAATTAAAAACAGGAGTATAGTTTCTCTTAACCCTGTGTTTTCGGAATGGCAAATGTAATCTTCATTGCCCATTTCCTCTCCCACCCACTTGTGTTAACCAGCAGTGTTGCAGTGACAGGAGCAATATTCCCAGACTTCCCTGCTGCCCATAGCCTAGCTAGGAGCTGATTTCATACGGCCTCCTTGCTTACCAGCAATCGGAGGAGCAGTTATATCACGTGCTTCAACTGGCCAGAGACGAACTGGCCAGGTTCAGTTGTGAGCGCTAGCCCTGCCGTTCTACAGAAACTACGAAAGCAAAGGAAACTAATTACAGCCTGTGGGTCAAGGTCTACTGTCTGTGTGGTATCCCATTAGCAGGCACTAGCCTCTCATTTCCCATTTCTTGCTGCATTCCTGAGGTCAGACATCATGCAAAATGATACTTAAGTTTATCTCAGGGTTGGGGTAGAGAAAGACCCAGGCAAATTATGAAACAAAAGTGTAATAATGAGGGGTGGGACTAGGAGCAGAGAAACAGCCACACCAAAAAATATGTATAAGTGTATAGCAATTTAAAAACTTTGAAACTAGACTGACCAACAGAATAGAAATGAGAGTCCAGAAATGGAACATTGGAATTTTAAATTAGAGACGCAGATATTCATAGTCAGCAAAAATGTTGGGGTTCTGGCTAGCTATCTGAAAAACATAAAGTTGTATCACTAACTTACTCCATGGCTGAAATAAGTTGCAGACAAATCAAATATTGAATGTAAAAAATAAAACTGTAAGAAACATTGGACAAAAACATGAGTAATTTAAAAAATTGGAGCAGGGAAGGCTTTTTTTTTCCTTAAGCATAACAAAAGAATCTAGAAATCATAAAGGAAGAGACATACACTTGACTAGTGAAAATTTAAGACTTCTAAATAGAAAAGAATCCCACATTATTAAAAAAGTTAAGAGACAAATACTGGGAAAAAATAACCAGCAAAGGTGGAAGTAAGTGTAAACCCAAGTCTTACTCTGCCACAGTCACCTACTTTTATGTTTTAGTTCTTACTGTGTCACGAGCCTACTGAAAATATATGTACAGAAATTTTGCTGTGCTTGAATTTGCCAACATGAAGACAGTATTCATTCCACCCAATGCCTTCTTGTTCGAGGGAGAGAGCACGGTGGGTGAAGTACCCTCTAGGTAAAGGCAAGTAAGTGGTGAGAAGAAAACCCCTCAAATACTCATGATTCTGCAAAATTATGTCTCCAGTTTGACGATGAGGAAACTGAGCCTGAGGCTTATCTGTGTTACACAACTTACAGGACTTGAACTCGAGTCTGTCTGGTTCCAAAGTTGTACACATTCCTGACTCCTTGGTGGATAAAATATCGAGAGCTAAGGAGATGAGGAGCTTTGTGTCTCCTGGGAAAGCACATGGCTGAATGTTAAGTGTTCATCCCTTTGGAATGCTTGTCATTTTAGGCTAAACTGACTAGAAGTGGAGTTAGTCCTCAGATGCTTTCCCCTCATTAAGATGTCATTTGCGAAAAGTTTGCCTGTATTTTTCTTATTTTAGTTCTGCCAGCAAAGCAAACTAAACCTACCTGCCTATTTGCCTACTTTACAAAATTGCTGAGGGCTGGCCCTTGTTCTAGACTGCTAGTACAGGTCTAACTTGTCAGGATTCCAGGTTATAAATGGATATTAGACACATTGCCTCAGTTTCCTCCTGGAGGAAGTCCCATGTGGACGCTGTGTTTGGAAAGGCTTGGGTCATATGTGTGGCATGGAGGAAGGTGCTTTGGTATGAAACCTCTGCTTTAAGGCATAGCTCACTGTGCCAGAATGTCCTGCCCATGTATTTTTGGCTAGAAAAGCTACGTGGTTTCCTTCTTTACTCTTGTTTTTTTTTTCGCCCTTAAACAAAGCTCTATCTATAATCACAAACCAGCTGGAGGAAAGAAGAAACTCTGTAGAGTTGAATTCAAACACTGGCAATTATTTTGGAGACAAATGATCGTCTGAACTTAACATGTCCCCCCAGCAACAAGTTCTAGCGTGAAGACGCAAAGTTGGAGAAGGGCAGCAAGTTCAAGAAGCACAAAATAAAGGAGGAAAATCTGCTTTTATTTGGTCAATTGCAATTACTCAGTTCAGGTTGCTCTTGTCCACAGATTTGGATTCAGGATCTTATTTTATATTTAATCCTACCAGGACCAAAACAAGGATGTGAGACAGTTTGGACTTAAAATATGAAATACGTCAATCTACATACATACTACGTAACTGCCAGAAAGTGGCTTTTTCTTGCTCTTTATCCTTTTCTGTGTAGTTTTAGCCAAACAAGAAAACACAAACGGATGGATTTACCTCATTGATTCCCATTGCACAGAAAGTATCCTGCTTGTTTACGTAGTAGGTCTGCAGCAATTCTGTTTTCTCATCTCATTTCTTCCTTAGTAATTAGCATTTTTTTTTCTTAGAGGAGCATACGGCATCCTTACTTGTAAACGAACCCTGCAAACCTCTTCTAGTGCTGTTGAGATCTGAACTGAGCTATAATTTTATCGCGTCATACTCACGGAAGCCAATGCAGCCCCAGAGGTAACGAAATGTAACACACAGGCATGATAGGCAAATGGTCAGGGACTAGAGTAGCTGTGTCTTACGTCACCAGATGATTCGGGGCACATAGAATGTACAGAACCATAGGATGAAGTGAGGAGACGTTATGCAGCAACCTCAGCCTGCAAACAAAGCCGGGAAAAAAGAAAGGCCAGACAGAAGTTGAGAGCCACTGTGTTGGAACCGCAGATCTGGGTTCAGTGACTCTCCGAGGAAACTGAAGTTGTTCTTTAAGCCAAACAGATTTTTGCTAAGAAGATTCCTATATTTAGTCCGAGAAAAAGGACTAACCATGATTTTTAACAACATAATTTGTCATAACTCAGTAGGGAAGGGGTGATTATAGACGGTCACATTTTGGACTCTGTTGTCTAAAATTGCACACGGAAATTTTGCTTGACAATCATTGTATTCAATATGCTCATCACAACTGTAGCACACAAACAACATTTATCTATTTCCTAAATGTGTAGGTGTAAACGTAGTCAATCTAAGTTAAAAAACAACCCGCAACATTCAAAAAATTCTGGCCTTGAGTTTGGAAGGCCAATTGTGCAGAAATCACAGTGCATATTTATAAATTGGTCATGAGAAAAAATTCTAACAAGATAATTCAAATACGCCTTTTTTTTTTTTTTTTTAAATGTACTGGGATACTTCTCTTCACCCCAGGAGACAGCATAGGTGACTAAGTAGAGAGGTTGAGTGGGTGCTTGCCTTTTGCCAAAAGAATCCTTCTAACACTGAAGCTGTGCTCTTATGCCACCTTCTGTACGATATACAGGATGTAGAGAGAATGTGAATTGTTCATATCACAAAGAATAGAGAGAGGAAAGGAAGTGAAGACTGAGGAGGGCCTCGAGATTCTCCCTCAGCCTTCCCTCTCTCCCAATCATCACCTGAAGCTGCCATGTCCTAGACTTTTCTAAACACTTTGTAGAACTAAAAGAGCCCAGAAGATTCATGTCAATTTACATCCATCCCCCTTAGGTTACGTTAGTGTCTCAAGTGGAGAGATGGTTCTGGGCCCTCTCAGAAAGTCTGAGCTAAGTGGTTTGGGAGTAGGCTGAGAAAAAAGATGAAAGATGTTATGAGGTGTGTCAGAAATCCTGGGATAGCCTTAGGACTCCCAAGCAGAGGATTGAGGATTCAGGTTGGGATACAATAAACACCACAGCTGATACCCCACAAAGAAGGTAAGGGCCAAAAGTAGTTGGATCTCCCAGGGCTAGGGGGGAACTCACTTCATTAATTGTTCCCATAATTTTTGACTCTATATTGGTCAAATAATCACAAGAAACTCAAATGTATATCACAATTACTTAAGGTACATCTTATATTAGTGGGTCTCAGCTTTGGCCACATTTTTGAATTGCCTGGGGAGTCTTAAAAAATACTGATGTCTGGGCCCTACTGTTAGAAATATTTATTTAATTGGTTAGGGCTGTAGTACAGGATTTGGGATTTTAAAAGCTCTCCAGTTGATTCTAACAGGTAGCCAAGTTTGAGAACCACTTTCATTGAGTCTATTTAGGTAAAAACATTGACATTCACTTTCTCTAAAAAGGTGAAACAAATCGGTTTAGTCAGAGTTCATTTGCACGAGGACTTTGGGGTTCAATAGGTAACAAAATTTAAGAGTTGAGCCATGCACATTTGAGATGTAATAACAATCCAGGGTCAGGTTCCCTCTGGGATTGAGCCTGGGTGGCCTTGGCATGAAGACACTTGCCCGCCTGTCACCTCAAACTCTTGCTGTAATCCTGTGTTCTCTCACTGGAGTCACAAAACACTTGGTAGTTGCATATCTTCTTGCTTATCATGAGTGAACAGTGGCAAAAAAGGATTCTTAGGAACCAAAGATAGCTATGGTACCCTATTATCTGTAAGATAATTTGGTTCTTCACTGAATCATTTGGAAAGTTTTTTTTTCTTGGTGTGTTGTTAAGGCTTTGCTTTTCCTTTTCCAGAAAAATAACGTCTTGTTCAAAATCTGTCAACCAAACATAGCTGAAATATTGTGCTCAACGGATATATTGCCTCTTAGGATTTAAATATGGATGAGCTGAAAGCTTTGAAAATCTGGCAAGAAGAAAAATGGCTGGAAAACACTTTTGATTGCCCCTGGGTGATGGTGAAAAAAAGTAGAAGAAATGGAATCTAGTGACTTTGGGTTGTGCTATCAAATCCTCTTGAATGTTTATAGACACTGTCTTGTGATGATTTCTAAGGGACTTTAGTGCTGTTTTTGTATCATTGGCTCTCACTACTGGCTAGTTTAAATGGACCCAGGATTCCTGCTCCCTGCAGAGGCCTTGCCTCTTGAAGGCCATGATTATGAATTTCCTCCTAGGATTATTTAAACTAAATATGTAAGGAATAAGCTCTAAAGGTTGAATAAATGAAATGGGATGGAGATTTTGGGGTCTCTCCATATCACATCACCACCCCACTAATTCCAAGTTCAGCCCTGTCTAAGCCTCAGAATCTGCTTGCAGAGGAAAGATACTAGTTTGCCAAAGCAAGAAAAATTTGCTCGGAAAAGACCTTCCTGTTATGTTCTTGGATCAGATTCTACATTATTTACTGAGACCGTTAGTCTGTTTGCAAAATTCTTGTTCTGCTTGTAGAAATTTCGTTGCTGTTGTTATCCCTTCACTTAGCGAAGGGGAATATAGAGATCTTTTGTACCGTCTTGTCATTTGGACAGAGAAAACCAGATCCCAAGGAAGTTAAGTTGCCAAAATCAACACTGTAAATTTGTAAAAGACTAGAACCTGGTTCTTTAGCCCCACATTCATGGCTCTTTCCTTCTCTCAGGGGGCTGTAGCTTCAGAACGAATTGAATAACCTCATTGGTCAGTCTCACAGTTTGACTGCTGATTAGCAACTATGAAAATATTAAAAAGACTTGTTCTTATGTAATTTATTAGAGAGGAAAAATCAAAGGTCATCTACTTTGAACTGGGTGGTATAATAAATTAGTGGTGAGAGTACAGATTTGTCTAGATTTCCTGGAAATAAACATTTGGCAGTATGCACCAAAAGCTTTAAAAATGTTCACAGTTTTGACCCAGTAATTCAACTTTTGGAAATTTTCCTAATAATCAAGAGAAAGTCATGAAGACTTATAGTTATGGATGTTCACCCAGCATTTATTTATATTATAAAAAATTGGAAATTGCTTATATGTCCACAGAAGCTAGAATTGCTTGGTAAAATACTGTTTCCATCACATAATATGATGGAATATAATCCAGCCATTAAAAAAAACATATTATTACCAGAAATAGACTCATGGACATAGAAGACAAACTACGGTCACCAGGGGCAGAGAGAGGGATAGACTAGGAGTTTGGGATTAATAGATACACATTACTATAAGTAAAATAGACAAACAAAAGGACCTGCTGAATAGCACAGGGAATTGTATTTAATTTCTTATAATGAGCTGCAGTGGAAAGAAGAATCTGAAAAAAATATATGTATGTATATGTATGACTGAATTGCTTTGCTGTACACATAAAACTAATGTATATTGACTACACTTCAATACAAAATTAGAATTTAAGAAGGTCATGTTCTTGAAACATACTTAAAGATATTGAAAGATTATCATGATAAATGGTAAACAAAAAAAATCACGTCTACAGAATATTGTGTATGATATAATCCAAATTTGCAAGAAAACTTTCTCTCTATCTATATATACATATACATACATATTTATACAGACAGAGAAGACTATAAAGATAGCAAAATGTTAACCATTGTTATTTCTGAGTAGTTCCATTATGACACAACTTTACTTTCTTTATACTTTTCTGCATTTTCCAAATTTTTACCATGAACCTATATAACATAAATATGCAAAACAAAAATATAATTGAAAATACAGTTTGGATGTATCTTAAAAAGGATTTATATCCAGGTTCTTTAGACAGAGGAACATTTGTCTCAAATGGGGACCAATACCTAGACTTTCTGCCCTCCAGAGGGACTTCAAAAGAGGAACAAAAAGCCTTGTTATAAAGGGCAGACTTGTCAGAAATACCCTTACCCAATGTAAGTGAGGCTCTCAGGGCCCAACATAAAAGAATAAACATCTTAAAAATGCACAAGGGTGGGAACATCTGAGTCCAAGACAGAAAAAAAAGTTGGAAAAGCGTTAAGTTTAGATGCTAAGCATTATTTCTAAACTACTAGCCTTGGTGTCTAAGGCTACACATTTCTGAAGTTTACAGAGAGCCTTCAAATGTCAGCATCATTTTTAGCCCAGAGCTCTTTTCTTACACAACATCTAAAAATATCTATTAGTTTAAATTGTCAGCATGTAAAACATTTGCTATGACTTTTTCTCATCGTATCACTCAAATCATGTCAGAGCTAGAAAGAAAAAAATGCCTGGATAATCTGGCAATTATTAATATTATTTGATAAGGTTTTCATGGGAATATTTGATAGCAAGTTAATAATGCTATTTATAATCACAAGAAGCCTAACCAAGCAGTACCGTCTACTGCACATTTTCACTTAGTTATCCCATAAGCACTTCAAAATATCAGTATCCCAGACTAAACTCATAATCTTCCCCATCCTTATTTTTACCCTTTGAGTTCCTCATCTGTGTACCAGCATCCATTTAGTTGCCTAAACCATGAATTTAAATCATCCTGTAATTTCTAGATTTCTGAGTGGGATTACTGTAAATGCATTGGAATGGTCTCTAAATCTAGACTTGAGTCCCTCTGAGTTATTCACTCCGCAGATGCTCTAAAAGGAACCAGATCATGTTATTTCTAGCTTACAATCTTTTATTGGAGTCCCATTGTCTTCAGGACCAAATGTAAGATTGGTCTTGAAGGCCCTATCTGATCTCTATTCTTAGACATTTAGCCTCAAAGCTTTCTAGTTCCCCAGATACACCACATTTTCGATTGTCACAGTACTGGCTCCTTCCCAACTTTTAGAACCCAGCTCGCGTGTTGCCTTCTTTGGTATTTAAGGCTGGATAAGTACCCTACCCAAGGGGTTTTCCTGGCACCATGATGTAACACTCTGTGTTGTAGTTGCCTTTTTTCCTAATGGAAGTATGATTGACTTACAATGTTGTGTTAATTTCTGGTATACAGCAAAGTGGTTCAGATAAATATATACACACACACATGTACACACACACACACACACATATATACACACATAAATATATGTATATATATTTCTTTTTCATATTCTTTTCCTTTATGGTTTATTATAGGATACTGAATATAGTTCCCTGTGCTATACAGTAGGTCCTTTTTATCTATCTATTTTATATATAGTAGTGTGTACCTGCTAGCCCAAATTCCTAATTTATCCCTTTCCCACCCCTGTTCCCCTTTGGTAACCATAAGTTTGTTTTCCATGTCTGTGAGTCTGTTTCTGTTTTGTAAATAAGCTCATTTGTATCACATTTTAGATTCCACATGTAAGTGATATCACATGGTATTTGTCTTTCTCTCTCTGTCTGACTTCACTTAGTATGATGATTTCCAGGTCCATCTATGTTGCTGCAAATGGCATTATTTCATTCTTTTTTTTATGGCTGAGTAGTTGTAACTGCCCGTTTACTTGTACACCTTCTCTCTTAAAAATGTAAGCTCCTGGAGGAAAGGCGTTAGGTCCTGTCCACTATTATATCCTCAGCATTGATCACAGTATCTGTCATCATCTTCAGTTTAAAAAGATTCCCCCCTCTTCTCATGTCATTAACAACATGGAGGACTGGGGCAGAAAAGATTGCCCACCCAACGTTCAGGCCACACACCTCACCCTTACCCCATCCCTGCCCCTGCCTCCACTCCTAATCTTTTTTCACAGCAGAACACAGATTGTGTCCAAACACCCATCCTCCAAGTGTTTAAAGGGAAGCAACTCCACGCCTGATTTGTCTATGACAATTATATTCATCTCCTTTGCCTTACTGTTGATTGAAGAATGGCCACATGACCAGCTCTGGCCAAGGAGGTTTGAGGAGTAACCTGATGAGAGCTTCCATGAAAGTTTTCCTTACTTCTAAGAAAGAGAAACAGGAAGAGCTGGTTCTTTTTATTCTTCCTGACATTTTTATGACTAAAACTGCTGTCTCCTTCTTGTTCCCCTGAAAGGAACCAGCCTGGGAATAAAGCTGAGACATCAGTAATGCCTGTTTGGAGAAACAGAAAGGACTTGGGCCTCTTTTGGCACAACTGAGCCATTGATCATACTGCTTGGAGCTTCCCAAGCTCCATACGTCATATGTGGGACAATAAATTTCCTCATTGCTCAAATAAATTTGAGTTGAAAATCTCTGTTATTTGTAGCCCAGTACGTAGGGAGTGATTCAAAGATGAATTATAAATAGGCCTCGTTTCATAAGATTTCTTATCCTGGTATAAAAAAGTGGGCTTTGTTCTGCTGAGAAGCATAACGTCGGACTTAATGTAATTGTACAACAGTCAGATCTGGAATGGCAAATTGTTATTAGTATTGATAAACTGGCGTATATCTTATTTATATGCTCTTGTCTGGTTGTTCGGTGGTTCATGTAGTTCCCAAAGGAAAACATGACATTTGAGTTTTGGGAATTTGTGGTGACAGAGAAACCAGACTTTGAATTTTAAGTTGCTGAAGTCATTATTAACAGAGTCAGATAAGTCATAACCTGCCTATAAAAATTAAATTAAATCTGATTAAAAATCAGCTTTTAAAATATTTTATATATCTCATTATTTTATTGAGGTAGATATAAAGTCTCCTAGATGCTAAAAATCATAGGACAATTGGAAAATACTGACAAATGTAAAAGAGAAAGAAGAAGTAACAGATAATTTTATTATACACAACTAACTAATTTTATTCTTTGATGTATCCCTTTAAGTCTTTTCAAAATTAAGTTTGTAAATATAAACGAATATATATATTTTTTATTTCTATATACTCATGTAAAAGTATATATGAGTATATACATAGTCTCAAATCATGAACATTAATATTTCGCTTATTTTTTCATGAACAATTTTTCATGCAATTATTTCTTTGTCAAAATTACATTTTTAAATGGTTATACAACACTTCATCACCTGGATAGATGTGACTTCATTTGTTTAATTACTCTCTTTGGTTGGCTATTTCAATGGTTTCTTAAGATTTTTGTTATTTAAGAAATATTAAAACCAATCAATTGAGTACAAAGCTTGGATTCTGTCCTTAGGATAAATTTTAATTTATGCTGGTCTGTCATTGGGCCATCTATTCTATTTTATTGATTTTCTGCATATTCTTACATGAGTCAGTATCACTTTAAAAAAATTATTGTAGTTTATAATATGTGTCAGTTTCTAATAGAGCAAACTACCCCCACACAAATCTTTTTAAAAATATATTCCTTATCCCTGGGTTTTTTCTTCTAGATAATTTCTTTTAATATTGGCCCCAATTCCAAAAAAACCTAACAGAACTTCTGATTAAATTGTAATAAACCTATATATTAACTCGGTGATGATTAACATCTCTACAATATTGAATCTTCTTATCTCATTTCCTCATAGATCTCTCCATTTATTGATGCTTCATTTTATGTCTCTCAGAAATATCTGCAGTTTTCCCCTGCTTATTACTTTTTTAAGCATTTTTCTTAAATTAAAAAAAAATTGTTGCAATTGTAGATATGTAGGCAAAATTCTTATAAGTATCTTACTGAAAGTTTTGCCCTTTTGTTGTCAGGCTATTTTTCTTGAGATATTCACTTTGACATTTTCTGGTAATAAAATATAACTTCCACTAAATATAAGGCAGGAATAGTAGCATGTTCTGAGTCCCAGTCCTACCACTAATGTAACAATTTATAAAGAGTGAATCCCTTCTTATCTCATTTTATAAATCTAAAAGTAAATATATAGTATACTTTGAACATGCCATTTAAAAGTTGTAATCACGGCAAAAAAATTAAAACTAGACTCTAAAAAAGGTAAGTTATAAAACAACAAAACCTTTTTCTTTTTTTCTCTCTATATTAAGCAATTTCTCTCTATATAAATCAGTTGCATTTGGTTTAAGTGATTTGATGCCTCACATAATTATGCAGAAGTAATTAATTCAAAATCTGTTTATCAACAGTAGTCTGTAGCTACAGCATTTTCTCCCAGAGGCATTAACAAAGGCTTATCACCTGCTTTCTTGTTGCAGTTTGTCTCAAAGGCAAATCAATACGAAAAATATAAAAATGCTACTCCCAGAACTAACACTTTCAACAACTTACAAGAACTTTAGTATCTGATACCAATTAGTTTTCTTAGCTTAAATTAAAAGTTTTATTTAGCAATGAAATGTGTCAAAATAATAAGAATTTTAAAGGCATAATAAAGTTTTCCCCAAGATTTTTTAAAATTTAAGATATATATATATATATATATATATATATATATATATATATATATAAATATACATAAAATCATCATATTTTTTCAGGATAAATAACTATAGCAGATGGTTGAGGACAAAAGCATATAAAAGAAAGCTATTAGATGCTTTATAGATTAAACAATATAATGTTCCTCATATACACGCATAAAGAAATAAAAGTTATTCACATCCTGAGTGATACCTTCCTCTGTATAAGATTAGCAAAACAGCAGAAATGAGTGATCAGTGAATGTATGTGTCTGATTTTTGATAGAGTTTTCTGATCAGTTAGATCCCCGCAAACTGTATTCTAATTACGATGTTCCTGGATGTTATTTGATAGGGAGAATGTGAGAATAAAACAGGTGTTTTGGGTTAGAGAGCCAATATTTATTTACTTCAAAAAAGGAAAATGAGTTTCAGGAATTGAAATTCTCCTCTCCCTTTGTTTTGTTTTGTTTTGCTTTGTTTTAATTTTAAAGGTGCATTTGTCTTTTGAACAATGAAAAGTGCTTCCTGTAAAGTAAGTGAACTTTTGCAAATGGGAGCTTGTTTTATAGTTGGCTTTGCAGGCTCAGGGAAAGGGTTCACATTGGTTTCTGGCTCATTAACATCAGGGTGCCTTTGGATTTGACCCTTTTTGCAACACAACTCAAGAAACTGTTAGGAGTTCCCTCTGCCAGATCCCAAATAGGTGAGAATCTGGTTACATATCAAACCAAGCATCTGCACCTCTTGGTTGAGACTGTGCATTAGGTAATAAGTAACCTGTATTGATGAGATGCCCTGAGAATGGGCATGAGTCCTGAACCCCTGAGGGGGCTGCGTGATTAGTTAGGCATAAAAGCTGAAGCTACCTCAGAACCTATGACTTCCTCGAGCTGAGAGGGTGAGTCTGTGTTCACTGAACTTCATCTGTCATCATGCCTGTCCCCAGTATACAGTATACTGGGACACTGGGAGTGGTCCCTGGGAGTCATGAGACCTCTACTACACTGTTATTTGTATACTGTGCTGTTATCTGTCCTGATATTCTCTTAGGGTGAGTAAATTTGGAGATGGGTGAAATCTTTTGTGCCTCATGAGTTTAATTATCTGAACCCAGGTCAAGCAGAGTGGGTGTTGAAAAGGCAAATTTCCAGAGCAAGAGATTATTCTCTGTATTCTGCTGAAGTGTCCACAGAGAGGAAAAACCTACTTAATTAATGGGTAGGTGGATTCTCATTATGATTTAACAGAAATATCCCTCCCAGCATTAGCTCAGCATCTTCAAATACCAAATTGTCTATGACTCAGTAATTTTCGGAGGTAGTAGAAAGTTTAATAAAGAGGTTAAAAAAGGGGTACAAACTCTCTGGTAAAATGGCATGCAAATATTAGCCCCAGATTCAGTTTCTCTCAATCTCACACTAAAATGTCTATGAAATATTGACAAAAAGACAAAATGCTCACATTAACTCATGCAAAAAACTAAAACTGACAGATAATCTATTGCTAAAACCTGTGAAGAATTTACCTATTATCGCAAGCCAAATAAATAGAAAAAAACCAATTTGTGACCTAACTAATCTTTGCCTCCTGAAATAGAACAGTCCAGCTAAGCTGAAAGGAGGTAAAAAGCCATGTATTTCTCCACTGACCCCAGGTGAATTGATCAGGGTTTAGAACAATTGGGGAAAAAATGGACGGTGTAAGAAGCGCTTTGCGAAGCATACTGTTCTCCCTCATTCTCACTTGCTACATCAGGTCCTAAGCATCCTGGCAGGAAATGGGATTGGTGGTGTGTTACTGCAATGAGGGAGATCTGGTCCCCACACATAAAGCACGGTAGTTGAGTGAGGTAGTTAAGAGCCAGCCAGACTTCCCACTTACTAGCTGGGTGACTCTGGGTAGGTTATTTAACCTCTCTTTACTCAATTTCCTCATTTGGGGTTGCTCTAAATATTAAATGAGGTAACAAATGTAGAGATCAAATCACAAAGCCTGATACAATGCTTTGTTCCGTAGAACGTACATATTATTTTTAGTATGACAAAGAAGGGCAGAAAATGGGAAAGTTCAAATAGTTCTACCAAGTATATGGGTGTGTGTATTGTAGATGTGGCTTGGTTTTATGCTGTCTGTATGTTCAATGTGTCAGAGAATCTAGCCAAGGGATGAGAGTGAGTTCTACCTCAGCCTAGCACAGTCACACAAGATGAGTGCCTGACAGGTAATAAAGATAATAAAGAGAAAGGCCAGGTGCTTTCCACCCCAGCCACACCTCCGGTTCGTAGTCAATGAGGGGATCACATCAATGCCCAAGCAGATAGGATTCTGCACCCTGACTTTTGGCAAAAGGAAAAAAAAAAAAAACAACTAACACTGCAACAGAAAAACTAACATGGGTTATGGGTCTATGAAAAAAAATACTACAAGAAGAAAATGGTTTGGAATCCTAAGTAATACACCAGAAGACATGGCCTCTGTAAAACAACAGAAAGCGGATTAGCCAGTCCCCGACATCACTGAAGAGTTTGTACCTCATTCAACAAATGTGTACCCCGCTTCACCTCTACCTTGCGTTGTACCATCGTTTCAGTGCCTTCAGCCTCTTTGTAGGTGACCCATCTATTGTGGTGTGAACTGCATCCTTCCAAAATTCATATGTTGAAGTCCAAACCTCTGGTACCTCAGAATATGACTGTATTTGGAGATGGGGTCTTTGGGGCATAATTAAGATAAGAGGAGATCATTGAGATGGGCCCTAATCCAATAGGACTGGTGTCCTTACAAGAGGAGGAGATTAGGACGCAGACACACACAGAGGAAAGGTGACATGAAGGCACTGGGGGGAAAAGCGGCCACATGCAAGTTGAGGAGAGAGACCTCGGAAGACACCCCATCTGCTGACACCATGTTCTCAGATTTCTAGCCCCCAGAACTGTGAGGAGATCAGTTCCTGTTGTTTAAGCCCCCTGTCTGTGGTGCTTTGTAGTGGCAGCCTTAGTAAACTAACACATCATCCAGTCATCTGGACTCTCAGTTTCTGTATTTTTTCAGCTCCAGGGACTTTGACTTCTATTTCTCTTCAGTGCTCTCTCCCAACCCCCCAGGGCAGCACCATGATGTTGTCATAATCCAAAACTTCTAACTTGTGAAATATTATACTCAAACCTGTCCTGTTTACTAACCTCTGACTGTCACACTGCCTTGCAGCTTCATACTAGGCTACTCCACCTGGTCTGTTCTTTATTCTCACTGATCTTCCCAAATACACCCCACTTCCTCTCTCCCAATTATCTTCTGCCTTCTTCCTCCTCCACTTAATCTGGATGTTCTGGTTTATCACTTCATCCTGTCTTGTCAGTATCTTCAAACTTCTATTTTCCTTCTATTGCAACAGCCTCCAAAACCCCTACCCTGTCGGTCTGCCTTGGCTGTGCCCATGCAGCATTGCTGGGCATTGCTGAAGGAAACCGCACGACCACACCATGTCTGCTGAGCCACAGTAAAGTCATTTAGGCCCTCAATGCTGCCCATCATCTCTTTCCTTCCCCACAACCACTACTGCAAACTTCCTCTATTCTCTTCTTCAAAACCTGGACCTCGCCACCTCCACCGTCTCTGCCAGCAGATGACTTCACTTCCTATTTTGCAGGGGAAATTGAGGTCACCGGAGAGAAATTTCCCCACATCCCATCAACAAGCCTGCAAACTTCCCAGCTTTCTCAGCATTTCCTGACCTCCCATTACAAGTGAAGACCTGCCCCTCTTCCTTGTGAAGGTTAAAAGTCCTTAATAATTGCTTGGAATTTCATTTTTCACCATTCTTGCATGCCTCACTCTTGTCATCCTTCTCTATTTCTTTTTGTGTTTAACTCTCTCTCTCTTCTCTTCCCCTATTTGTTCTTTCTGCTCACCATTTAAATAGCCTCAGATATTTCAAGAGGCCCTGCTACTGCTGGGTGTGTCTCAGGGTGCTGGCACAAAACAAAAACTAAATGTTGAGATGAGCCCCACTTGTACGTAAAATTTTAAGGCACTAAAAGCAGTGACCCAACTACTTATATTGAGCTGAATTTTTATTCATGAGTGGAAGAAATGAAAAGATTTTTCTCAGGTTTTGGGAGGCTCAGGAAACACCCCACATGTTAGAAGAATAAGAATAAGAATAAGAATAAGAATAAGAATGGTGATGATATAATTAGCAAACACAGAATTTGCTTGGTGGCAGACATTGTTCTAAGTGCCTTCCATATTTCAACTCATCTAATACTCAACAAACCTCTGAGGAAGGTACTATTTTTATCTCAGTTGGAGATCTCCGAAAACAAACCATGTATAACAACACCAGCAAAAAAAGCAAATATTTACATGGCACTTACTATTATGAGTGCTTTACATTAATAACTCATTTACTCCTCATACCAACCCTATGAGGTGCGTATTGTGATGATCTCTGCTTTACAGAGTGAGCTTTCCAAGGCCATGCAGTTGGTAAGGGTTTGAGCTAGGACTGGAACCCAAGCACTTCCAACATTCTCTCCCTGCTCCTCTACGTGTACTTAGGCAAATTACTTTATAAGTGATCAAAAAGCAGATCAGAACTGAGAACTGAAGGAGAATGTTATAAAATAAAACTGTCATGACTAATTTATGTCCTGTGAGTGAGGGCTCTGGAGGCAGCCTTCCTCATTTTAAGTCGCTCCGCCTTACCAGCTCTGGGACCTGAAGCAGGTCGCTTAACCTTCGTGTGCCTCAGTGTCCTCCTTGATGAGAGGGGGGAAGAGAAAGCTTAGCTACCTCATTGATGGCTGTCAGGATTAAATATGATAATGCATGGAAAATGCTTGTATCAACACCTGAGAATATGTGTGCTAAACAGCACTATCTTCTTTTGTTTACATGATTATATTTACAATATAAATAATTGAGGATGAACAGGGAAAGTGAAAGGGGGACTGGGAAAATCTCTCCTGAAGAATTTACAGAAGCGGCTTAGTACCCCCTGGAATGTCCCCCAGTGTCGCTGCAGTGGGTCTCCAGCAGCACAGCTCTCAGCCCAGGCCAGAGGGGCCTCTGTGCAAGCTCCACCCTGGAGAGGACCCCCGTATCACACGTAAAACACAGTCATCAAAGAGCACGTGGTGCCTCTCTCACCTGGTGATGCCAGGCAGTCATTCTCATGACTAACACCATCCCGGCTCCAGAGGGCACTTCTCTAAATGTGCTTGATGTCCTCCAAACAAAACTCAAACGTGTACAGTTTGAATCACTGGAGATACACCCTACTTAGAGTCCAGGGGGGTAATTTAAAAACTGGAAACACCTAGGCAAGAAAAAAATGTAAATGCATTAATTTGTCAAATTCTTTCTCTTAATTAGCATGAATGAAATAGACTCTGATGACGAATCCCAGTAGTACTAAGCATGTCTATTTTCTTTTTTCTTTTTTTGGTGGGGAGGGGGAAATTAGGTTTATTTTATTCATTTGTGTAACGGAGGCACTGGGGATGGAATCCAGGACCTCATGCATGCTAAGCATGTGCTTTACCGCTGAGCTAACCCTCCCCCATGAGTGTGTCTATTTTCTTGCTTCACTTCTTGTTCCAGTTCACGGTTCCAGTACTCATAAATTAGCACAATATTTGAGACAGGTGCATAAGGCTGTAGGAATTCTGCAATATTAAATACTTTATATTACTCAACTTTGTATATATGTAGGTATTAACTTAAAATGCATGAAGCATGTAAAGAATACTGATTCTGTACATGACACAATGAATTTACATACTGCTTAAAGAGATAATAGTTGTAATATAAGTGATAGTTGCTCAGATGGTGAAACGAAAAACATTTTGTAATGTTTTCTATACTAATAATAGTTTATCATGTATTACTCTGTTATAATGTTTGAGCAATATACATACATATATGTCTTATTCATTTCTAAGTTTATTGAATTAGTAATTTGACAATTCCTCTTGCTGTTGCCCCAGCAGATCAAAGTTTTTCAGACTAGAATTAATAAAAATCTACTTAGAGAAAACGACTCACAGAAGATTGTCTAATTTGGCATTATTGTCTATAAGACACAAATAATGTGAAAATTTTGATTTTAATGACAGTATTAGTGATTCTACTAAAATCAAAGCAGGAAAAAAATTTTATGGAACAAATATATGATAAATTATTATTTAAATATCCATCAACAGATGTTGCTGCAGGGCTCTTGAGAATGGAAAAGTTGTTTTGGAAAGACAAAAACCCCTTTCTATGAAGGGGAAAAAGGATGTCTGAAGTAAGTCACCTGCTTCCATACCCTGCCTAGAGCAGGTCCTGACCTGTGGTGGGGGTGGGGGTGGGGGTTGGTTTATAGGGCTGTGCACTGTGTATGGCTTTGCACTTGCAAGCCCCAGAGAAGTCTTGGGATCCACTCCTGCCCATTTTAGGAAACAGGCCTTAGAAATTTCAGGGGTGGGACCCTTCCAGCACAAAAAGCCAAGGTGCACGATGAACTACGGCACCCAATACAAATAGAATTCTGCTTTTCTTTTCTGATAGATGCCCAGGAACTGAAACACCCCTTCTCTTGAACATTTAAAAATGCTTCCCATGATCTTTAAAAACATCTTAGAAAAATATATTCTAGGTTGTTTTCTAATTATGCAACAAAATCACTCCCAGTTCTGGTATGTTGGTTAAAAGTCAAAACAGCTTGTATTTGAATACAGCTATACACAATCAACATTCAAAAGCTGTTTTCATCATGATAATTAGACATTAAATTGTGATTTATATTGTTAAATACTGATTTGGAGTTAACTATGTAACAGTCTAGAAATTTAGAAGTACTTTAGAATATTATGTTATATTAAAGTATGCCTAGAATGTATCACATATTTTTCTCCCTAATTGAATGGATTATTTTAATTTTTATCTTAAAATATTTTGAATAGGTAAGATGTATATGTAATACAAATAGCTAAAGTTACAAAAGGATTTTTTTAGTGTAAAGTAAGTGTTCCTTCTGTCCCTGTCCCCTAATCCTTGAATTCCCCTCCTCAGAGATAAGCACTGTCAGTTTATTGTGTTTCCTTCCAAAGATATTCCATATTGCTATGAATTTTCAAATGTGCTTGTGTGTGTGTGTGTGTGTGTTTATTTGTTTGCTTTTACACTTTGCTTTTCACTTAACAGTATATCGTGGGGATTGTTTCAAATCACTATATACAGAGCTGCTTTATTCACTTACCAACTACATAGTATTCTATTGTATTGATCTATCAATTTATTTACCTGGTTCTCTATTAATGGACTTTTATGCTGTTTTAAATATTCTGTTTTCTGGACAATTCTTGTATTTAAGTCTTTCTATATATATATGTGACTTTATTGTAGGACATAATTCTAGAAACGGCATTGCTAGATAAAAGGCAGATTTTTCCTAATCAAGATGTAATTAACATGAATTAAATTTTTAACTGTGGCAGCATAAACTTGAAAAAGTCTTCTATCAAGGTGAAACACTTGTTCACTCTATTGTGCAACTCTGGGCTAGCAGTCAAATAAGACATGGTTCCAGACCTCAAGGGACTTAAATACTGTAGATAAAATGGCAACGTTTAGAAATTATGTAGCTTGAAAACCATTCTTACATATTCTGATAAGACTTGTTTATAAACCATAAAATTGAATCTAAGAGGGATATTTAAATGTTCCTAAGTGCATGTCTGGACTATGAAAATTCCTTAACTGTGGAAAATTGTTATAATATTTCTCCTTCAAAAGGAAATGTGTTTTCAAATAATGTTCTGGTGAAATCCTCACCAGGAATAATAATATTAAAACCTGTCTTGGAATTTCAGAAACAGTTAACAGAGTCAAAAAAGTGGTGTGCTTCTTTAGGGGTATCACTGAGAACTTCTTTTAACTAGAAAATTCCCTGCTTCACTGCTCTATACGTCCAAGAAGATTCCTGAACTCTTTAGAAAATCTTGCATGATTAGGGATGACTAAAAAGTGCTTTCTGGGAAAACCATCGCAATCCATTTCATAGGGAAGAAAGGGTGGGGTTTCCCAGAGCAGCGCAGGAAGGGTTAAACTATCACTCTTTCCTGACTATATTTCATATCATTTGTATAAGATTGCTAAATGTCAAAAAGTGTTTATTTTTTTGCTAACAGTATAAAACTGAACATACTGTGAGACATAAGGTAGCAGGTGTCTTGGCTCTAAACTATCAAGTCTGTGGGCATTCTGTTATAACAGGTGCTCCAAAAAATTTGAACAGATTTTAACAAGAGCTGTATGGGCTTTTTAATTAGCCTGGTTATTCGGCATGTGTAAAAAGCATTAGGTATATGCTTAAAACATCATAGGGTCTCAAAAACAAATGCTTCACATAGCCACTCTCTCTTTCTGGCTCCTCTTTGCTTTCTGCTATTACATTTGACGTATGTATTTCTTTTATCACAGAATTTCCCCCAGCTGAAGCAGGAGTACAACGGAAACCGACCATCAATAATAGTAATAGAATAAGAGATCCAGAAAACTGTCTGTTACACAGATACTCTGTACAATTTTAATAGAACTCAAGTTTGATACATATGAGGAGGCAGCCTAACCCTCCCTGGAATAGCCTGTTTTCATTCACATGTCTCATAAATTCTGACTATTACCAGAAGGATTTTTCACTAATCTCTGCAATGTGAAAAGATGAGCTCTTACGTGCGGATTCATGCTTCGGATTCCAAGGATAAATAATGAATAACCGCGCCCCACCCCCAATTCTATCTTTATTTTAGCTTCTTTTCTAGATCATTATGTTAACAAAGATATTAATTTGAGATATCCATTTCCTTTTGTTTTTATGTGCTAATGTTACATGTGATCTTTGGGGTCCAATTTTGCAGCATTAGTTTGTTTATCGAACAAAGACCAAAAATCTATTATGTTGAGTCTGTGGGGAGGGCGCATAGAGGAAAAAGAGTTCCCATTCTTAAGATACTTAAAATCTACATAAATTATAAAGCACAATGTGTTCAACACCCTGTCGGTGCTGTGAACAAAGTACACTACGGGAAGTGAAAGGATGGGGAAATTTACATTTGCTGAAACTGGGAAAAGTTTCATTGAAGCAGGTGACATTTCATGTCGGTCTCTGAAATTTGGAGAGAATTTTGAAGTCACAATAGAGCTAGCATTTGGGGTAAGGCTACATTTCAGGCACAAATGAAAGCATGTTGTAGGTTATTGAGTCATTGATTACAAGTATGGTGTAGGTTACTGTGACCAGTGCTTCACCTTTGGGATACACAGATGTCTGGTTTAGATTTGCTTTAATCAAACAAACGAAAAGGTGCCAGTTATTGGCTGCTTACAGTGTGCCAGGTCCAGTGCCAAGGGCTTTACCCACCTTGCCGTAGCCAACGAGATACCCCGAGGGAGGTATCATCACACCTTCTACACATGAGGCTAAGTTAAATAACGTACTTAAAGTCATGTGATAACCAAGTGGGAGAGGTGGGATTTGACTCAAACCCACCTAGCGCACAGGTCCATGCATTTCCCCACGGCACTCACCACTCCCTCAGTTTTACAGCTAGAAGGAATCTTACAGATCTTTCTTGAGGATATAATTCATGCCTTTTTGACAGGGGCAAAATTTAGTTCTTGGGGTGCTGGTTTCTTCAAAACCTTGCCAAGAGTGTGTCAACAAAGCTTTTAATTTTTGCCATTCTAAGAGGTGAAAAATGGTATCTCAGTATAGGTTTAATTTTCATTTCTCTAAGTTTGAGTAAAGTTGAGCTCCTTTTCATGTGTTTAACCCATTTTTTAAAAATGCGAATTATCACACTGTTTGCCATACTGAGTTGTTGATTTTTTTGGTATTTATTATAAAGAATTTTTGATATGAGGTTACAGATGTTTATTCCCACTTGACATCAGCGATTTTTAATAATAAATAATTAAACATAAAATTTCATTATAAAATTTTGTTAGCATGATGAAAAAGATTGTTTAACATGATTCATCACACACTATTTCCTTTCTCATATTAAAAAGCAAATAAATCAGGGACTTGCAAAAATAATCATATCTTCATATCTACAAGAAAGATGCAACATTGCATTTAGCATTACTGTATTTGCTTTGCCTCAGATAAAGAAGCCTGTTCAGAATACCAGCTACTTGTGCTGGGGTGGAGGTAGTTTTGTCATTTATTTGGCAAATGCTCCTTAACAAATAAATGACAGATCTATGGAAGTCCAACTTTCTAAGTCTGCTCTTTATAATCAACTGCCAATTGACCAAGAAACATGAGAAGGTTATATTCAGAGCTTGGCAAAGTACCTAGCATTCAAGGCTTGAAAAATATTTATTTATTGTGTTTAAACCTTCTCACTGTAGTTACCAGAATAGAAAGGATTTCCATTCTTGGCTGGTATTCATAGGCTCAGCTAAAACCACAGAAGCTGGCAGAAGCTTCCCTGCCTGGCTTATCTTTATATATTACATTGAACTGTATGAAATTGCCATTGTATAGATAAAAAATGGTTGGCTATTGGCAATTTCATGTGGTTCAAAATATTTCTGAAAGCCTGACGCAGTTAGAGAGGATTTAGTTCTCACAGCAAGAAGGTCAAAGCTTTTTAACACTCTGGGCTAACTAGAGTTCCTACTATCCCCACAGGTCTGCAAGTAGGAGGTTGTCTGGAATTTTACAGCGCTCCGGCTGGAAGCTAGGACTGCAGTATTCATCAGCCACCACAAGAGGGGGCATTTCTCTTGGAAATGTGAAGTTTCTGCCTGGTTTTCAGAGTAAGCCATGGTAGAGGCAGGTTGGGGGGTGTGCCACCGAGGCAGCAGTAAACATTGTCCATGAGAAAGAGCCAGAGTGGGCAGTGACTGCCTGTTAGGTCATTGTTTAGCTCAGAGGAAACCCCAGCAGTTTTCCATCTGACAACCTAGAGTTAGTAATATTGAGAAGAGGCGTGCCAAAATGACAGGGACATGGCAATGACGGGTCTTCTTCAGTGGCCTCATTGTTACCTCGGTAGCCAAGAATCAAAACATCAAAAATGACAAGCAGAAAGGGTTGGAGCCTCACACATTAGAAATAGCAGCTGCTTGGGGAAAAGCTCAGGATGACATAAGAGATATATTGCATTTGCCTGTTGCAGGCTTATCCTGTCTGAAGTTCTCAGTGCCTTGCTGAAAATGCAGGGCACACTGGATTTGCATAGATGTTACATAGGACCTTACACTAGGCACATGATGCAAAAAATATGCTCTTTTGTATCAGTACAGCTGTTAAGACCATGGAGCGCTTGATTAACAGGACACTTGTCCTTCATTTGGCTCAGGAAGTTTGCTCTAAATGAGAGAGACACAGGCTGCTCATTTCCTTGTGAAATGCCACGTGGCTAGTGGGTGCAGACCAGGGGGAGTCTTGTCTACCAGGACTGGCTTTTACAGTCAAATCCCCAATAGAGAAAGAAATGTCACAACAGCCAAGCCCCCAAAATGAGAACATCAAGTGACTGTAAAGAAGCTGCTCAGACAGAGGCATTCTTATTACAAAATGGAGAAACAGGAAAAAGAGAGAATTAATGTGACAGATTATGGCATATTCTTATGACACCCCAACTGCTGGCAATCCTGGCCAGTCTTCACTGTCCAATGTCTAGAATTAGAATTCAGGGTTCTTGCATTCAACTAGTGAACTGGTATAATTTGTTAGAGAGATAATAAACAGGTGATGATTCCTTTTCTGTGCTCCCCTTCCTGCAAATCTACACAACTATCCACACTAACTTGGGGTGCTTCATTGGGATTTTTGGTGGTGAGTAGGGATTCTCTCTCCTCTAGCTCCCAAATAAGCCATCACGCTTTTCACTTGTTATTCTGAGACAGAAACATGGTTGTTCTGTTAGAAAATGTGAGCTTCTGCTTGTTATTGTGGAGAGGCATGGAAATGGCCGTGTGACCCATCACGGCAAGTGCGAGCTGCCCAATCTCATACTAAAAGGAAACAATTTACCAGAACGTCGTTGCCAGATTAAGATTCTCAGCACATAGCAAGTGAATTACCATGCCTGTAATTTTCAAGAAGAAAAGGAAGCAGCAAAAATACAAAACCAAGAAATGGAAGGAGGAGGACACTGGGCTAAGCTTTGGTAAGAGGCACATAATTCACTTCTGAGATAACAGCTGGCTAGACTGCTCTGTTTCATTTCTGAAACAAAAAGATGTTGCAGGTGAGTGGTGCGCAAGAAACTGTCAATTGCCCTTGGAGCTGTTTTGAGATTTTATAGCCCAGAGATGAGTAATATTCGAAGAGCAGGTCTTCAATATTTTGTGTGTATGTTCTACAAAACTACATGCGGAGGGAAACATTTTAATATATTGATTTGGCAAAATAAATCTCTATCAATGTGTATTTAAAACAATGAATTAAAGGGGAGAGTTCTTAGGGAATTCTACTACATACAGCTTGTGAAGTGCATCACAGACAATAAGTACAATAACTCAGGATTGAGATGGAGGGGAAAGAGGTGGTCTATGTGAGGGAAGAGTGGGTGGGAAGCAGCTGGTGTCTCCTTCCAGCTCGGAGCCCTTGAAATATGAGCTGTGGCTTCCTTCTCTCCACAAGCCCCACTTTAATTCCTAGAGCAAAGCAAGGGAGAGGAGATAAGGATTGGATGAAGCGGAAAGGAGAACTTATTAGGGTACAGAAGTGGTGGAGTGACAGCAAGACACCCTTGGAATAGGCTAGAGGCTTTCATTTTAACCCTTTTTTTTTTTTGGCAATGACTCTTACCACATCTGTTCACGATGCTATCCTGTTAGTGAAGGGGACCAGGCAATGCTTCTGTGATAAAGGCCCACCTGGGACCAGAGGGCTGGCGAGTTCGAGCACAGGTGGTTTGGATCAACAGGTGCTTTCTGTTATTGTAATTCAGCCCTCACCTGCAGTCAGGCCTGGCCAGGCCGTCCTCACTGAGAGGGAAGTAGAACATCTGGGCTGCTATGTGTTTTTCTTATCTTGCTCTTACATTTCAAAGTGACCTTTTGTTCCAGTTCCCTTGAAATGGAAACCAGTTTTAGTTCAGGGCATTTCTCTGTCTCTATTTGTATTTTACTAGAATGTGGGCTTTCTTACGAGGAACTCAAGGGTATTAGAAATTCTAGGTCTTCTTGATGAGGATAAACCAGCTGTGACATTATATGCATTTTTTCAAGAGCACTTGTAGAAAAGGGGAGATGAGTGTGTCCTTCCTGATCATATAATTTATTGCAGGATCACTGTAAGACTTAAATTCTTGCTTATTTTCTAGATGGGAGATGGGGAGTGGGTGGCAGCTTAGACTTCAGCATCTTGTTCATTCATCCTGGAGGGAGGCAGGGATCCTCTTGGATGCTTGTGAAGAATACCTAGGCACCAGACAGAAATGGAACACCAGCCCTGGACGATTGTAAATGTATCTTTTTATCTCTAATTGAATTCTGAGGCCTAAAGTGGATCATGTTCCGTAACAGAGCTATCCTTCACAGACGTCTTATGAGAACACGAGATTTCACCCTAAGGGTCAGGCCAGTGGGATTCCTTCCCGTGGATCCACACCACTGAGACCATGCTTGTCGTTTAGGGCCAGATCCTAAAATAAAAGGACATGCCGTCGTGTGACAGCATCACAGGCACACATGCGTGTTGATGGCTGTAGCATGGAGGCCTCGTGTACGTTCAAGAGGGCTTCACTTTCTGTATCTTCTCAAAACGGTCCCCATATTAATCCTGACAACTGCTTTGTATCGATAAGCCAGTTTTTAGCATCTTTCCACCACCTATTTTCTAAATATTTTGGGATTCTAGCCTGATGCTAAGTTCCTGCTCCAGCAAGAGGAGAGATTGGAAAATTTGAGTCCTCATAAAATTTCTAAGCATATCAGAATGTATTTCCAAGAAGATGTGGTTCTTCTATGGAGGCTTTTGCCAGGCTAGAAGATTGTCCTCTCTCCTGAGGGTACCGGAGATTCATGGGCGCATAAGGATGCTTTCCAACATCACAGGTACAAAGACTGTGGTTCCTTTAAGATCTGGAGAGTTCTGGGAGGAATCTGAGCCAATGAGGCTTCCAGGTCACCTTCTCTAACAAAAACCTAGAACAGGAACAGAACCATCTCTGCCTGGAGCTCTCCCTGCTGGGTGGCCCATGTCTGCGCTCAGTCCTCTCTGCTCTGCTCTCAGGCCACTCTAACCCATGTCCTAACTGGCTTGACTACCTCCTGGGCAACTACTCATCTCAAACTGTGTCTGACCTCCTTGGACCTACGCCAAACCCCAGAGCCACCCACAGCCAGCCTCGATCACTGTCTAATCCCATTGTCTGCCTTGGGCAAGGCTGGCAGTTTGCTTCCTTAAACATGCTTCTATGTCTTTTGCTATGGTACAGACACACATCGTTCAATGTCAGGAAAGATAATACTTGAAATCATCACAACCTCAATTCTGGCGGACTAGGCCGTGCTCCTTGTTCTGGGTGGGAACAGGAAGCTTGGCTGACCAGCTGAGAATTCAAGGGCTGCTGCCGGAGGTTGGGATGGCAGATGGGGTCAGAACGGGTCGCAGTTCCATGCTGACACTGGCCGCTGGTGTGAGGGTCCTAAGAGCCTTGGGGGAGTTGGTAGGAGTGAGGGCGTATCTGGAGCCTGAGGCAGAAGCTGCTCTTTATTCCTGGTCTCTGGCTTATCCTGAAGGCCTAACAGAGCCACCAGGACAAGTGTGGTTCCAGGGAGAAGCAATCCGAGAGCTGAGAGTTTCTTGGTTTCTGTGTCTAAATGGGGGCCAAGTCAGCCCTTGGTTGAGTTGAACTTCTGCGGAGTCTGACTCCTCTCAGGAGAATACACGCCCTGACCCCTTCCTGAAGGAGCAATGAGCATTTATTAAGCTCTCACTAGGAAGAAGGCATATGGGTATTTTGTAGAGGCCACTTCATTAAATTCAATTCTATAGCATCGCAGGAGTATATATTCTCATCAACGTCTTACTGCTAAGGACATTAAGGCTCAAAGAGGTAAAATGACTCACCCAAGATCACACAGCCAATAAGGAATGGAGCTTGGTTTGAACCTAGGTCTGCTGCCCTCCACAGCCCCTAACTGCTCTATGGACAGGAAGAGAAATTTCCGCAATGGGACCTTGGTTAGGCAGCATTACTTACACCAGAAAGAGGTCTTCTTTTTTTCTTTTTCATGTGCACACACATTAAGCACACAGAATTCCCCTCAACAGGGAAACGTATCAGCGAATTTCAAACATTTCATTTTGAAAAGAGCAAGTTATCTCAGGCCATAGGAAAGTGCCCTACTGCACAAAGCAAACTACAGCTTGCAACATTCGTGTGTTGTCTGCTGGGCAAGGCTTAAGAATGTTTTTCTGTCACTTAGTTACTTCCCGTTCTTTTCTTTGAGTTGCTTTATCTTTCAGTTCCCCACACTACCATCTTAATTAAGCTTTTCAAATGTGATACCACCTTTTCATAAATTTTTAGGAGTCCACTGTTTTCACGACTATGCTATTTTGTTCTAGAAACAGAGGTAACACAATCAATCTTGGATTCAAGAGGAGGCTTTGAAAACACTGAGAAGTAAAAGCAGCAGCTCCAAAATACCTCCCTCACAAATCGCCCCTGCCTCTTGCACTTCACGGCGGCCTCCCGTGCTGGGCCCCTCCCACCAGGGACCCTGATGGCAATAAGCCCAGTAACGATCCATTTGTTTTTCTCCTCCTGCTTCCACAAAAGGAAATGCATTATTCATTGATAACCTTTCTCTCTCCTTTTGTGTTTTATCAATACTAGAGACTATCGGAGTTTCATGTCGTCTCACAGACTGTGATATCGGCTCTTTTTAGTGGCTCTGATGTGAGATGATTCCACTGTCATCAGATACCATCAGGGCCCATGACCGCATCTGGGGAGCAGCTCTCAGCTTCTCTTAAAGCTCCAGCTGTCCTTCTTAATGGCTCTCAACTGACCCACTTCAGCAGAAAGCTGGCCACACCTCTGTTCTGTTCACCTGGGGATATGCCACTGGCCTCTTGTTTATCTAACAAATACCCTACCAGATAGTAAAACCTCCTTTGGAATTACAGGGGCCATGAGCAGATCTTTTCTCCATACTCTTTTTGATCATCAGCACCAACAAAATTAGGCTGAGTCCTAAGAGCTACAACTGAATGTTTCATTGGTTGGGCCTATTCTTCAGTCTTTGAGGACCAGGGTCCCTGGAGGAGGGACTTCAGGGTCTTTTTTTTTTTTTTTTAACACCAATGAAACCCTGTTTTAAACAGTTGCTCCTTCTCCTGCAGAGCCACCTGTGGCTTTTAATTTAAATGAATAAAAATTAAAATTTCAGTTATACTAGTCACAGCTCCAGAGTTCAATAGCTACAAGCAGCCAGTGGTTACTGTGTTGGACAGCACGGTGGACATTTCTACCACCCCAGAAAGTTCCAGTAAATAGCACTGGTCTAATAGTAGTAAGAGTTAACATTTTTGAGCACGTGTCATGTGCCAGGCACTATTCTCAGCAGTTTACAGACATTAATTCTCTTTCTCCTCCTCACAGACCTGTGAGTTAGGTACTATCCTCTGTCCCATTTCTAGATGAGCAAACCTAGGCACAGAGAGATTATTTATATCAAGAAGCCACTTGCATCACACTGCGCATATGTGGAACAGACAAAACAAACCCAGGCGGTCTGGTTTCAGACCGCAAACTCTGTACCTTCTGATCAAATTGCTTCTCACCCTACATGCACTAGGAAGAGATTCAGCCCCAAACTAGCTTTGATTTCAATAAATGCTTTTATTTGAAAAGACTTAAAGTCTATAATCTAGTCATCATCACGTCTCTGCCCTCCCCTGCCCCTCCCAGCTCTCAGCAGATGGTGACCTTCCAATGTGCACAGAGGAGTGAGGCAGAACACCTGGCTCCCTCAGCCTCTTTCCTCACTGCTTGGATGCTGCCCTGTTTCTCCATCAGTTTCTGTTTCCTTCCCTGTTGTCTCCCCCTGGGAAAGGCGGATCCCTTTACAGGCCTGCTTGATCTCATCCTTTCCCACCTCGGAGCCAAGCTGCCATTAATTTCTCTTTTTCCCGTCGACTTCTGTTATTCTTTCCTGTAAGGTTCTTTGCCTTTGCAGAAAACATGAAGTATGCTCTTTTCTACTCCTTGGTGAAACATCCCAGTCTAACTCCTAGTCTTTCAAGACTCCACGGGCAGCCTGTGTCCAGGGAGTCCTTTGGCACCGTTACCTCTCCTTGTCCCAGACCAGGCGCGGGCCCCTCTCCAGTGCTGCCTACCTTGATCCTAGTCCTTACACACTGTGATGAGCAAGGTGTGTACATTTCTAGTTTATCCACTGAATTGTTTACTGCTTGAGCATAAGGATCAAGTTCTAATCATCTCTGAATCTCACCAACTAGCCCAATAGCATAAGGTAGGCACTGGATACTAAACACTGATTGGAATATAACCATGTATTCTAAAAAGAAAAAAAAATGCAGCACACACCTAAACATGCCAACTTTCTTTTGACCCTATTCCTCTTTGGATACTGGCTTATGGTATTTTTTCCTTAAACTTCGTGAAACATTTATCTACAATCCTTATCCATTACCAGTTAGTATTTATTCCCTTGCAATCTGGCCTCTGCGTCCACTGAAAAAACAACCTCCTAAACAGATGCAGTCTGTGCCTTGATAATACATTTCTGAAATCTGCAGTGTTTGATGTTGACGTTCCCTCCATAATACCCACTTCTGCCTTGAGTTCTGCTCTTTCGGCATTTGGGCTCTCATTACGTCTTTGGTGAAAGCACGTCTCGGTCTCGGTCCACTTGGCTCACTCCTACCCTTCCACTGTTCATGAATTATGTATGTTCCTTAAGCTTTAGGATATTTTCTCTCTCCCTTTGTGATGTTATAAATGTCTATGACTTCAATTATTTTCTCCATGGAATGATTCTTGCATTTATATTCCACTCATGTCTTTTCTTGGCACCTTTATTTTATGTCCTGCTGGTTTTTGAAACTTAACACCTGTCAACTAAGTTAATCATTTTTTGCTGTTAAACTTGTTCCTCCTCCTGACTTTCCAAGTTCTTCCAGTGGCTTCGCTGCTTCACATTACCATGTCTCAAACTCCTCTCTGATGCCGCCTGTATCTCCAATCCCCTGTGCCCAATAAGTCATTATATCCTATTGAGTTTTCCTTTGAAATTGCTCTCACTTCTTCTTTCCCTTTCCCCCGCCTCTCACCTGGCTGCCTTACTAATCAAGACCCTTATTTAGCTCTTGGCTGTACTACTGCAGCAGTCTGTGAGCATCTAGCCTACCCCGCCTTCTAGTACATCCTTCACACCACTGCCAGAGTAATCTTCCCAAAGAACTCTGATTACGTCTGATTATGTCTTTTCTTTATTCAAAATATCTTTAACGATGGCTCCATGCCTATTTGATCAAGTCCTTATCATTCGCTTGACAGTCGAGGACCAAACATGTACAACAATTTTTCTTTTCCTTTTTATCTCCCACGGTTCTCCTGCACATATCCTGAATCTCTCGCTGTTTCCCAATATACTTTACAGTCTTTTACCTCCATGCTTTTGTGTATCTTCTCCTTTCTGCTCACATCGCCCTCATCCATGTCCCCCTCTCCTCCGCCTCCAGCTCTAATTATTAAAGCACTTTTGTTTCCATGCCCTGTTCAAATGCCACCTGTTCCATGAAGTCTTTCCTGATGCCTTTCACCAGGAATGATCTCTCTTGCCCTGACCCTACCCCATTTTCCAGGGGCCCCTGTGAGACACCCTGCCTTGTGCTTGCCACTTGATTGCATCTTCTGTGAGATGGTAGCTCTTGAGTGTGCAAGCACGTCTAATTCATCTTCATTTTCCCCAAAATATTTTGCTAAGGGCAGATGCTGAGCCAGTATTTGTTGACTGTGGGAAGCACCCAGCTTTTCTTACTATGTTCCTTTTGTCCAGTGTATAGTATTATCATCTGCACTATGAGAACTTCAACAGGAATAAAAGAAGATATGAAAGATTTATTAAATGATGGTAAGAAGCTCTGTGGTGCATCTGCCATTCAATCTCTCAAATTCTTTTTGGATGATAACAGAGTATAGGTAATAAATAAAGGCAAGTGGAGAGGAGAGTTAAATTTCCATCTTGACCTCATCACTAGCATTTCTGTATTGTGGATGGATTTTTCCATTTCTTAGTTTCTTCTTCAGTGGGATCAGTATCCCTGTGTTATCTCAAAGGAGCCACTACCAAAACAAAAGGGTCATTTGCATAACAGCAGATGACCTGCCACTTTGAAGTGTTGAAGCTCTGTGGCCATCACTCCAAGCCATTGTGCTCTTTCCTCTGAATTTCCTTGACTCTTCTTGGATACTCTACTAACTTACACCTGTTACAGTTGAGCACTAGCTCTGAAAACACGTGTCCACACCCTAATCCCTGGAACCTGTGAATAGTACACGACATGGTTAAAGAGTAAATATTACCTAGTAAGGTAAAGGATGTGACTAAGTTGAGACTCTTGAGAGAGAAGCTTCCCTCACATTATCTTGGTGGATACGAAATTCAATCACATATATCTTTGTAAGACGGACACACAGAAGAAGACATTAGGAGGTGAATTCGATGTGATGATGGCGGAAGAGATTGGGGTGCTGTAGCTCTCAGTTAAGGAACACTAAGGATTGCCAGCAGGCATCAGAAGCTAGGAGAGGCATGCAAAGAATTCTACTCTAGAGCCTTTGGAGGGAGTGTGGGCTGGCACCTTGATTTTGGATTTCTGGTCTCCAGAACTGTGAGAGAATACATTACTGATTTAAGCCATCACATTTGTGATAATTTTTATGGCAGCTCTAGGAGGCTAATGTACCTGTCCCATCCTGTGATACATCCTATACTGATGTTTAATAGTTGCATCCATGTTTTGGGTTTCTTATGAGCTACTTGAAGAGTTGTTGACAATCACTGTACCTGAGACTTTTCATTCAACAGTAATTTCTTGAGACTCAGTTATGTGTCAGGTACTCTTTTGGGTCTCAAAGCTACAAAAACTATTAAGATCTCATTCCTGTCCTCAAGAAATCATGTTTTTTAAGGAGGCAGGGAAGGCTAAGAGGTGAGAGGGATAAGAAAGTCTTCCTAGAGGAGGTGACATTTAAACTGAGTTCTAAAGTTTGAATTGGGGTTAACTAGGCTGGGGGTGTTAGGAGATAAAACAATTTTGGGCAGAGAAGATAGTATGAACAAGATCACAGAAGTCATACCTCGTGATGTGTGTCCATGTGTGAGAAACTACAGGGTTATTGGAGACAGTGGGGTCAGGGCTTGGTGGGAACCACAGATGGAAAGTTATGGAGGAGACAGATCAAAGAGGCTTCATACGCTAAGATGAAGGGGAGAAACCAAGAGTTCTCATCTTGGTTAAATCACACAGAGTGGGTAGGAGGTTTCAGCCATATAGGAGGTACTTAGTAGGTGCTCCCTGAATGACTTTGTATTAAAATGGACACAATTTATAATGAAAACTATTAGCATTGCTATGCAAAATATACTGTTTTCTTACTGAATAGATGTCTGAACCTGTTGGTTATCATCTATGAGAGTGTGGAGAGGGTAAATGTAAGATTAACACAGGACTATATAATGAATATTTTATAACTTGCTACCTTTCAGATTGCTTATATGAGGTCCGTAGAGCAAGTTTGTTCACTGTATGTGTACTGACTAAAAACATCTTAGTATCAAGACAAAAACTTAAAATTCTCTTTGCTCTGAAAAGTGAGAACTTATTCTTGTGAGGAAAGCAGGTGTCATTGTTTATCTGGTCTGTTTATAGCAATGAAAGGTGGAGGTATTGTTCAGGCAGTGAGACTCAAAACTGCTCTAACTATGGTAGAGGAGCTGTCCCCATGCGGTATGATTATGACTTTTATGCTGTCAGTACTAAGTTCCATGGAATCAGGATGGAGTTGAAAAGTAGGCGCTGGATGAGAATGCTGTGCTGGCAAAGAACACCCAGCTGTAAGAAAGAAATGAAATTAAGTGTTTCCTGTTACTGGATCAGAGTTGTTAGGACTCTGCACATGTGATCTCTGACACAAGCTGAAATCAACTATGTTGCAAAAAAATTTTGCTTCCTGACATGTTAGCAGATTAGAAAATATTCTACATGTGAAAAGCTCCAAGTGGGCATTATAAAGTGAAGTGAATTCCTGAGAAATGTTTACGATGTGTCCATGGTTTTGCGCTTTGCCAGACACAAAGGAGAAATGATTTCAGCTTATGAAGGCCTCAGGGTTTTGTTGGGAAAGAAAATGATAAGACACTTAACAAAAATACGTAATTATATGAAGCATAGTGTGATACTTGGAAGTCCCTAAGTGGAAAATCCTGTTTGTCAACCTGATTAAAGGGTGAAAGAGGTGGGACCTGGGTCTGATTCAGGCTTAGAGGACTGGATTTGAGTTGGTGTGGCAAGAGAAACAGCTCAAGTGGAGGGACAGTGTGGGATTAATAACAAATGAGCATGTTTATGGACTGAAAGGAGACAGGTTGACTGCAGCAGTGGATACAGATTTGAGAGCAATGGGATGTTTGAGTATATATGTTGGATCCAATTTGCAAAGGGTCTTGATTTATTTTTCTACTGCTGCCATAACAAATTACCACAAATTTAGCAGTCTTAAAGAACACAAAGTTATTATCATATAGTTTTGTGGGTCAGAAATCCAGTGGCCTGGGCTGGTTTCTCGGCTTTGAGCTCATATGACCAAGGTTAAGGTGTGGGTGTGGCTGGGCTCTGGTTGGGGGGGGGACCCAGTCAAGTTGTTGGCAGAGTTAATTCCATGTGGTTATGGTGGTTACAGGCGAGAACAAATCTGACTCTACATTAGATCTGTTTCTTTTAAATAGTCTATTGATTGTTAATCACTAAAGGGATATTATTGCCTATAAGCTTAAATTACACATAATGGCTCATTTCTGGGAACCCTGCTTCCCAGGTAATGAGTGTTAAGCCAAAATACCTTTGTTTAGCTCACAGGAAGCATCCTGACCAGACCCACCTATGAATGACTGCAGGAAGGAAGAAATGAACACATCCTCTCTGGAGGCTATGGGAACCAGGAAATGTTTGATTTTACCTCCTCTCCTTTTAGTATAAAAGAAGCCTGGATTCTAGCTCAGGCAAGATGGTTCTTTGGGACACTAGTCCACCATTGTCTTGATTTGCTGGCTTTCTGAATAAAGTTGCTATTCTTTGTCCCAATGACTTGTCTCTCGATTTACTGGCCTGTCCTGTGGTGAGCAGTACGAGCTTGGAATCAGGAACAATAGGACTGAGGCACCTGTCTCCTTGCTGGCTGTTGGAGGGAGGCTGTTCTCAGCCTCTAGAGGCTACCTACATTCTTTGCTTGTAGTCCCCGTCCTCCATCTTCAAAGCCAAAAATAGCAGTTTGAGTCTTTTTCACACCTTGAATCACCCCTCTCCCTCCCTCTTCTGCCAAGTCTCTCTGATTCTTCTGCTTTCCTCTTCCACTTTTAAGGACCCATATGATTACATTGGGCCCAATCAGATCATCTCCTAAACTCCCTATTGCAAGGTCTGTAATCCTAATTCTATATGCAAGGTCCCTTTGCCATGTAAAGTTCTGGGTTCCAGAACTCAGTGCCAAAGCAGAGGGGTTTGAATGGGATCCAAAAGGTAACTGAGAAGCACTTTAGGTCCTTAAACAGAGGAGAGGTGTGTGGGTACCCGGGGCAGGCTGATAACATGGAATTCCTTTAAACCAGTATTATTTAACCATTCATGCAACACTAACTTTGAGGCGGGGCTGAGCAGTACGTAGGGAAGGGAGGGAGAGGGGAACCACTGGTGGCCGTTTTTGGCCTGAGACCGGGCAATTCTGCTCTGACCCAAACTTGTGAATTCCACTCAGTAGAAGAAAAGCCTTATAGCTGATTGTACACGCCCTCCTTAGAGGCGGTTTATCTAACACGCCCATAGTGGGAGGCTCATCCTCCCCCAGCCCCATGTGGTTATCAAATTCTTCTTTCTAAACATTTGCAAAATTTCTTTTTGAGGGTTCTAAAACAAATACTCTACATCTCATTACCTTTCCAGTGATGTTTGTGCCCCCTTTTATAGAGTGACACCTTAGGCAGCCACCCCTGCTGTAGCCCCAGCCCTGAACTGGCTCTGTGACATCTGTTCATTTTTTCCTTCATGAGCTGAGCACTTGCTCTGTCCAAGAATTGTTCTAGGTGTTGAGGTTACTGTCCTCACTCAGCTTATCTCCGAGTAGGAGAAGAGAGTCAAAGGTCAAGTAAATAAACATCAGATGACTCAAAAATGCAGAAAATAATGATCAGGTCTGGAGGACAGAAAATGATGGGTGTAGATGTAAGTGACATGTGAGTAGAGACTCGAAAGAAGTGAGGGCTTAGTCACGTGTCTCTCTGGGGCGGGTGCAGTGACCCGGAGGCCAAGCAGAGGGCGCATTCTTGGGCTGCTCAAAGCAAGTGGGTCCTGGTGGCCAGACTGGGAAGAGTGAGCAGAGAAGAGGGCTGGGAAGGGGGTCACCGAGGTGTGGGGAGTGCTGAGAAAGTCATCTGTCACCAGTTTGCACTAAGCAACGTTCTAAACCCACGGGTAAGCTCTTATGCACTGTTCACTCCACGATTTTAGTATGATTACTGTGCAGAAGGATTTATTTGTCTCAAGAAATTTGGACCAAAGAACAAAATAACATATTTCAAGTTCTGGGTATGGGTTGCTGTGAAAAATTAACTTGCTATATGCATTTATTGACTATTGTTTATGCCATAAACAAAGCTGCTCTTCTTCTATAATAGGAAGAGTTGGTAATCCTGTACCTTTCTTATTTTCCACCCTCCACATTATTATACAATAAAGAGTGGAATATATAATACACTGCCGAGAGGGTAATGAGCAGGATTCAATCACACATTGAAATGAATTTTTACAAAAATCTGAACCATGTCCAAGTTCTTCCATCTAAGCATCACTTAAGAATCTGTTTGTTCAGTTGAGTTTCATCTCCGCAGCTGCCAAGCCACTTTAGTTCTGCCAGCTCGACGCTCTCTGATTGCAAAATAAAGGGTGGTCACTTAACTGTGGATGTGAAGACTACGAGTGTTCTGTGAAAAGAACATTACGAGAAATCCCGATAATAGACAACTGGAGGCTTCCCTCCTAGGTACCCCAGTAGCCCGAGGGCGATTGATTTTGGGGGGTTATTCTCACCTTCCCCGCATCTAGGCAGGCATTGGCGGGGTGTGTGTGCTTTTGGAAGATGGCCGCACTTTGCTGCCGCTGAGAGTCATAAATATTTTTGTAGTATAATAGGCTGTCAAAACAAATCTGTGTTTTCTATTTGTGTGTGCGTGAGTGTGTCACTATGCCTCTTAATCTTTTTGTCCATCTAGAGGTAGAGCACAAATAATTTGCTTTCCTTGTGGATTTTTCCCTTCTGGGATAGATTTGTGCTGAAAAGAGCATGTGGAAAATAGGTAAATCGATTGATGACCGTAGGATTTGGGGGAACAGCTCTTTTATCTTTATTTTAACGGTTCTGTATCTGCGCTGAAAACCCAGACTGCTTTCAAGCATTTTCAATGGAAAAATCCCCTCTGAAGGTTGGCATTAACTACATCAATGAACTGTGGAGGGACAGTCAAGGTGGACTTATTGACAACACACCTGCGCCTGTGGGATGGAGCTGTGTGTTCCAAACACAGGCACTGCTGATGGCTTTCGAGTCAGGGAACTGATAGACCTGGGCTGATGTCCACTCAGTCTTATTGGCTGTGTGACCTTAGCTGAGTTCCTTAACATCACTGAGCCTCCATTTCCCTAACCTGTAAAATGAGGGAAATGATGCCTCCATCCTAGGGTGGTCGTGAGAATGGCATGAGATAAGGTAGGGAAACTGCTCGGTGTAGTGCCTGCACCTGCTAAGTGCTCTATAAACGGTAGCCATTTTCACTCTCATCATTTTTCTTTGGCATATTTCACTTTGATGGCACAGCACACAGACTTGGCATAAAGCAGCCGTTGTTCTGGTGCACGGAAATGTAGGCCCCTGGAGGATAGCACATCCAACCCTGAAACCCAACATGTACCTTCCTTTGCATTTTTCACAATATTTTTCTCTCTTCAAGTAAACCTAGAGAAAACATTTTGCTGCTTGCTGCATGAATTGGCCAGGAATTCCAGTTTCCAAGGAGATGGTAAATGGATGTATTTGCGTATGCTGAATTGCCTCAACTTCAGAAGAATTCCTCAGGGAATTCTTCAAAAGAAGCAGAGCATAATGGAAATGCTTTTCCTTTTTTCATAAGCCATAGAAAATTGTGTGTGTGTCTGTGTGTCCTTAGTGATCTAAAAGTTCCTTGGAAGTGGTCAGGCAAAATGGAAAAATTTGCTAATGAAAGCTTTATCTCCCTATGACTGCCATTTTATATGTCCTTTCAATTAATTTATCTGGGGCTTTGGCTATTTAGAAAAGCATTTAGTGCAATTTGGAATTGTAATTGGGATCTTCTGTACCATCTGCAGTGCTTGATGCAACTCTCTGGCTTCACTGCGGTTACATCACAAAGGAGGCGGGAGCTGAAGTCTGTTTTCTGCTCTAGAGAACCCCACAGCCGCCGCGCAGTGTCTGTCCTAGATCGGGATTCAATACTGGTTAATTGATAATAAAGGTTTCCTTCTGGTGCACAGTTTCCATTAGCGTTTGGGACGAAGAATTGCACATTAGTATTTTAAAAATTATGGATTGCTGAGCAGAGGATGCAGCTTTCAAAGGCTCTTGGTTTTAATTCTAGATTGACAACAACAGCCCATGTGACACTGACCCAGGCCTCTCTTAGTCTCTGTTTCCATTCAGTCAGTTGTCAGATGGGATAATACAACTGATATGCCTTCTAGCTTTGTAAGGAGAATTGTGGCTGTGCAGTTTTAACATAGCTAAATGCTGAAAATTTTAGTTAGAGCCCAATGTTGTTCTTTTCACAGAACACTCCTGCTTTTCTACATCTGTGGGTTAGTGACCACCCTTTATTCTGCGGAGAGCTGAGCTGGCTGAACTGAAGTGCCTTGGGCCCAGGATTGATTGATTTATGCATCCCCTCATCATGCGTTCGTTCAGCATTGAGTGGCATAATGTGGTGCAGAGAATAATTGTTTTAGAGTTAAGAAAATTGAAGTTTGCATCCAGCCTCTTTTACTAGCCTCAGTAAAATCTCAGTAAAATTCCTTCCGCTTTATGAGCTTCTGTGATGACATCTATGGAGGGGGGTGGCTGTGATGGTTACAAGAGAACATGTAACTGAAATGCCTGCACAGTGTATTGCTGTACAACATAATGTACTTTCTAACTACTATGCTCGCCATGCATCCCATCGCAGGGGATTAACAGAGTCCTTGTCCTCAAAAGAGTTTACAAAATCTAGATAGGGATATGGAAAGAGGAATAATTATAACATTAAGAGTAAGCAACAGCTGAGCTGTAATGGAAAAGAATCTGGGAAAACATATATATGTATGTATAAAAAAAAGAATAGATGGAGAACCATAAAAAAAAAAAGAGTAAGCAACAGCTGTCCTGGTTTATTAAAAAATGGGTCTATGGATAGTTGGGGCTGAAAGAACATGTGGTAACCTGGGTTCAAGAAGAAAGTCTGAATGAAACATGGTTGGCAGCCAACCTCACCTTCTTGTAGAGTTACTCCTTTGCCAACGCCTTCTTTACCAATGGCTAAGTCGTAATGAGACCAAAAAGCAAAATCTTTGTAGCAGTTTGCTGTCAAGGGGATTATGTTTAGTTATATGTTAGTTGTGTTGGATTAAGTATCAGTAAAGAGTTTGTTTTCTCAACTACTCCTAAATAGATTAAGTGACACACTAATGTGCTTCTAATTTCATTATCTTTAATATTTTTAATTCAAAATGTATGCAGGAGGTACCCAGCCCCCACAAGCAGATTCGTTACCACCCCATCTGCCACCCCAAATGCTAAATCCCAGGAACACCACTGCTTTGCAGTATGTTATATTTTACAAGACTTTGAGGAAAGAGAAACACAGAAAGATAGTGACAATCACTGCGGGGCTAGAGAGACAGAGAGCATAAGGTTAGAGCTAAAACTTCTCAAAAGCAATTGGAATGTTGGAGAAAAGGAACAGAGGGAAGAATTGAATATATTTACCAAGGAATTAATGAACAGGCTAAAGGTATTTCTGTAGGCAGACAGCATATGGAAAAGGGGGAAATGCATCATGGAAGAAGGCAGCCAATATTACCATACAATTTATTTCATCTTGAGATGCGTGTGTGTGTTCATACACACATATGCACACACACTAGTTAACTTTCTTCATCTATATGTGATTGCAGGAAGAAAAAGTTATTAAGTCCAGTCCATACTACTGAGAGAGGAAAAAGGTGTCTACCATGAGGTTGTCATGACAGTTAATGTGTTCTGTGGCGCTATATCTGTAAACTATATCTTGTAGGGGAATTCTCCATTAAATATGAAGAGAAAGCCATAGAGCACGGGGAGGGGTTGCAGAGAGCTGAGATCTGAATGAATATGGTAATCTCCTTCACTTGCCGGCACTTTTATTGAACCCCATCCCCACTTCCTGGATTCAAGACTTGCTGTCACATCAAGGGACTGGTGGGGCCAAAGCCCAAATAGCTCCTAGTATTGGTGTCTCTTGCAAGGATTCCTGTGGAGGGAAATGAGAGGCTTGGAGAAACTGTAGAGTTAAAATTTTTTTTTTAACTTCTACTCTTTTGGGGGGAGGGGATTAGGTCTATTAATTAATTAATTAATTAATTTAATAGAGGTACTGGGGATTGAACCCAGGACTTCATACATGCTAAGCTGAGCTATACTTCCCCCACATATTGTAGGTTTTTTGAGAGTATGGCCTGACAAGTTTGTAAGCTTCTGCAACTAGAGGCTAGAGAGGTAGGGAGGAGGGAAAAAACATGTCCCTAAGGATTTCTGATAAAGACTATCTTGTTTCATTCAATGTAAGTGTAGTGCTAAGGACAGAGTAAAGGGGGTAACGTGCAACAGGGGAGTGTGGGAAGATGTAAAGCATAGGAGAGGAGCCTGAGAATGAAACTGAATGGAAAAATGCTGGATTGGGCTCAGAGCAGTTGAATAAATAAATGGTTGACTCTGGAAGATATAAGGGTCCAAGAAGGTGGGTCTGCACGGGCCAGAGGATGCCAGGAATTAAGCTGTATGAACTCTGCTTGGGCCCCAGCCCGCCCAAGCCTTTCTGCCTCAATGGGGGAGGGGTCTTCTTCCATTTGAGTTTAAGGAGCCAGTAATGATATCGAAGCTGAGATCCACACAGCATGAGTTTTATTCAGTGGCCAAAGAATGGAGAAGCACAGATCAATTTCTTGCCCACCTGGTAAGAGGGATTTAATTTTAAAGAGTAAAGACAAAGAGGGGTTGGGGTACAGCTCACTGGTAGAGCATGCTCAAGGTTCAATCCCCAGCGACTCCATTAAGGAAAAAAATACAAACACGAGACTTTGATTATTTGACATAACACTGTAAACTGATTATACCTCAATGAAAAAAAGAAAAAGGAAAAAAAAAATCCACTGCAGGAAAAAAAAGTAAAGAAAAGGGAGGAGGAGTGAGGCTTATGATGAGAAGGCACATGAATGTCTCCTGGGGAAGGGGCAGGGCTTTTCCCAGGGAGTGGGTGCCACCCTCTTTCTTATTCATCTTTAGTGTCCAGTCATGGCCATTGGTAGATGTCATTTAATATGCTAATGTAGTAAAGTCAACCTATAATAAGACTCAGTCTGTTGGAGGTCAGATTTGTCACCATCTTGGTCCCAGCTAGTTAAATCTATTTTTTTTCTTTTGTCTGTTTGCAGCTTCCTTTCTTATCTCTGGACCTTTTAACTTAAAGATTTATATTAACTCCTGCTAATGGTGGAGGTTGGCAGGTTTTGAGCAAGGACACTCCTGCTAAGGAGGGTTGTGAGCAAGGACTTGGAGCAGCTCTGGCAACAGAACTACCTTGCTGGTATGCCAATGGGAACCAGCTGAAGTCAAAGCTGGGCAGCCAGCACAAGGCCAGTAGTCAGAGTAGTGACACTGTTGCCGATAGATGCAACCGGTGTTCCAGGTTCTTGTTCCTGCCCCAGAAAGAATTCAGAGACAAGACTTAGAGGTTAAAAAAGGTAAAGTGAGGATTATATTAAAGGATGGATAGCACACTCTCAGGGGAGAGCGGGCAGGCTCAGGTGAGCAGCTGCCCTGAGTTTCTTTGGCAAGTTAGTTACATAGGGTGTAAAAATGAATGGGCGGAATATTCACTGGGGAGGGAAGGGCTTGGGGTCGTATTCCCTGATTATCATCCCGACTCCACCTTCCCAAAGGGAGGAGGGATTTTTGTCCTTATTTAGTCTGGATCGGAAGTGTCATGGCATCGGTGCATGATGGGTACTTCTGATCTGCAAGGCTAATTTTATTGAAATGAGGGCATGATGAGCAAAAGGTTACATTAGGACACTAGAAATTCCTGCCTTTTCTCACCTTTCTTTGTTCTTCTCCAGGCCACTTGTCATCCCAAAAGGCATGATCCCTTATCAGCCCCAAGGTTCCTGCTTTTCTTCCTCTGCCCAAGGATCCCTGTTGCTCACATGATGTGTGGTTTCCTGCATTTGGCCTGTGCCCCTCCCTTTCTGCCCAATTCCTGCCATTTGGTCTGTGTCCCCCTTTCTCTGTTCATATCTAGCTAACTGCCTGCTCTAACAACATCTGTGTCAAACCCAATGGCTAGAGTGTGTTGCACCTGCAGGAACAGGGTCTGGAACCATACCTCCTGGTATGGTGTTCTCTCCACCACTACCTCAGCAAGACTGCGCATTGTGCTATGCCCTGCTCCAACTCTGTAATCCAGCACAGAGCCTTGAAAAATCTCCCGGCCATGAGTTCAAGGCTAGAGCCCTTCAGATATAAAGGGAACACACAAGAAAAGAAAGAATTTACATTTGAGGAAGTAAAGAAAATGTGGTAGTTTTATGGGATGAAAACTGTAAATATATTTAATAATCTTGAGGAGATAAAGAAGTGAAAGTATCTGTAAAACAAGAAGAGCTTATGAAATAAGAATAAGATACTATGAATCCAGAATGGGATATTATGGAAAAGAACCAATTTAATGAAAAATAAGGTTGTTGAAATAATAAAACTAAACATAGTGGACTGGGTATAACTAAAGAGAGAATTAGTGAACCATAAAATTGAGCTGGAGAAATACTAATATGATCTGATATAAATTGAATGCTTACTATGTGCTAGACATCATTCAAGCATTTACCATGTATTATCTCATTTAATTCTTACAAGAATCATATATCCCCACTTCACTGATTAGGAAACCAAGACAAAGAGAAGTAATTTACCCAAAGTCATACAACTACTTTTGAATTCAAGGGGAGACCTTGTATTTAATCACTGCATTATAATACCAACTCTCAACATTTCTCAAAATGCAGCACAAAGAGATAAAGAGATAGAAAAAAAAAAACTAAGAGACAAGGAATAAATCCTAGCCCTTGTGAATAAAAATTTTAACAAATCCCTGGGTGATTCATGTGCACTTTAAAGATTGATAAGACTGCTTTAGTAATTAGTCCCACTTGGCGATGCTGAAACCGAAATAGCTGGGCTGAGAAAAAGTTTTTCTTACTGAGGTTTTGAGAAGTCTCGGAGAAAAATCTGAAAACTGGAAAGCCAAGTGGAACTCTTTACCATATCTTGTATTAATCAGAGGAGCACACAACCCTAGTTCCTGTATATTCCATTCAGCCCAAGTAGCTATCTGATGCAAGAATAGTACTTTGGGGAAAACAAAAAAGAGGGATGAGTTTCCCCAGGCAGTCAGGTGAGGAAGTATGGAAGTGGTGTGTGTGTGTGTGTGTGTGAGTGTGTGCAAGTACATAAGGGTTGTGCCTCTTTTTGGCCTTGTTGATTGAGATGCAGCCATCAGGGAACACATCATGAATTACTTGTCTCTATCTCTTTCTAGACTATGAGCATCTTGAGAGTAAGAAATGTATCTTCTCTATATCTGTAAAGAATAGTATAGAGCCTAGAAGAAAGAAACACACATTTTGTTGTTGTTGAATGCTTGAATAAACTATTCTCAAGTCTTTTTCTTAAAACAGTACTTAACAAAGCTCTTCTTTCATCTTCTGCTGGGTGCTTCTCTGAATGATGGCTTAGATTCTGGGAGGATGGGCTCAACAAAACATCTGACAAGGGGTTTTGAAACATTATAGGGAGGTCCCTAGGGCAATTTAGTGAAATAGATTTCCTTTTGAATGTCAGCTCCCAAACGATTGGTAGTGGTTGCCTGAAGCTGTGCTGAGAAGGATTCTGAGGCTGCATCTGGCCTCAGCAGGGAAGAGCACTATAATCAATTAGTGATGTGTGCTAGGGGCAAGAAAATGGGAGGTAGCATCCTGTGAACACAGATTTGCCCTGGAGAGAACCCTATCTACCAGCCAGCTCTGGAAGTCAGTCAAGGATAGAGTTAAAGGGGGATGGGCAGTCAATGAGGGTCAGTCCTTTTACAGAGATCTAATTTATTTGTTTATTTTTTTATTGAAGTACAATCAGTTACAATGTGTCAATTTCTGGCATACAGCACAATGTCCCAGTTGTGCATATACATATATATAATTGTTTTCATATTCTTTTTCATTAAAGGTTATTGTATAAGATGTTGAATATAGTTCCCTATGCTATACAGAAGAAATTTGGATTTTTAAAATCTACTTTTATATATACTGGATAACATTTGCAAATCTCAAGCTCCCAAATTCATCTCTTCCCACTTGCCTTCCCTTAGTAACCATAAGATTGTTTACTATGTCTGCAAGGCTGTTCCTTTTTTACAGAGATCTTAAATACTGGGTTACTGAAATTTCAAAGAGTATCTTTGTTTTGAGATGACATAAGAAAGTCCTGTTTGTACCAACTTGGACTTGGGGCCTTCTTAAGCTGAACCACATCTGTTTATTCCAGATCCTAGAACTCAAGAGAGCCATGGTGTGACCAGATGATCAGAAGAATCTCTGCACCAGCGTATGTGAACTTGATTTCTGACCTCCCAAGATCTCCATTGACAAGACAGGATTTTTGGAAAATTTGTCACTATTCACATTGGGTGTAGAATGGAGGACAATTACCGCTTGGTCAGGACTTTCAACATCCCTGCCCAGTTCCTCATTTCTTCATATATATATATATATATATATATATATATTTTTTAATGGAGGTACTGGGGTTTGAACCCAGTACCTCACGCATGAGCTCTACCCTCCCCTTCTCCACTTTTATGAAATAGACCTGGCATCTGGGGCTGAGACAGCCTTCAGGAGGCTGTCCCCTCCACGTCCTGTCACCCTTGTCAGGCCATAGGGTGTTGTTACACCAAAGATTTTATCTGGACAGTTATTTTACTTTATTTTTGTTTTTTCTCTAAGTGTTTTTATTTCCCAAGTTATTTTAGAATCTCTAATGTTTTTCATTAAGGCAAAGCCTTCCTACAAGCAAATACTGGCTTATTGACAAAGAATTAAAGGGTCTGATGGTGCTAGACCAGGGGCTTAAACAATGGAATTGTGGAATTGGAGGTCTATAATGAAATTATAACATGGCTCCCTTTTGGTGAATTGCTGTATTGGAAAAATCATAAACTTTGATGTCTGACAGCTTTAGGTAGAATGTTGACTTTCTATTTTAAAATATATGAACTTGAGAAAGTCATTATTTCCTCATCTATAAAATGGGTACATTAATACCTGCCTCAGAGTGCTGAGTGTATAAGTGACATGATACATTCATAAGTTCTAAGCAAACAGTATGAGTTTCTCTTCCTTCTATTATCAAGTTTCAATGCCCAGGACTTGATATTATCCACCCTAATCTGAAAGGAGTCCTGAGGAACTAACATTCCATCAATGTTTTAGTGTTTGAACTCCCAATTAGAAAATTCTTCCTTACTCTAACTTATCTAATCCAAATATTTCGTCTTTTAATTTATTCTGTAAAATGTGAAAAAGAAAATCTGATTCTCGTGCTAATCAGGCTGGCCCTGGAGGCTGAGATGTGGGAACTGAGGACTTAAAGCTCACGCACAGTGGGGCCCAGCTGGTGCACTTTCTTTCGGTAGCAAGATAAACTGCGCTTGTAAAGGCGAAGTACTCCTCATGGTTCTTGTGTTTCTGAACCCAGCTACAACTCACTTCACAAGAAAAGACTGTCCGAATGATGAGGAAATGCATTCATTGCCATAGACTAAAAGAGGCATGACCCCATGTGAACAGTTCTTGCATCTGTAGACACTGTAAAGTTTCTAAGGTAAGATATTTTCCGGTCTCTGCTTTGTGAGGAGGCTATGGAAGAGGACACAACTCAGGAATGTTTGGGCTTCAGATGACACTTGCTTTCCCTTCCCTCTTGAACTTGATCTGGTCAATATGAGAGAAAAGTTGACTGTGATGCCTGATTAAGGAGATCTTCCATAGAAAAACATGCCATGCAGACTTCAGCACATGACAGAAAATATTATAGAGTCATCTTCACAGAGTTTAGGGCAGGGCACTGGGTACAGCTCAAAGGTAGATGCACAAGGTCCTGGGTTCAATCCCCAGTACGTCTGTTAAAAAACAAAAACCAAAACACCAAGTTTATAATAGTTAAGGATTTGGAAGCTTGCAGGTGGGATAATAGGAGAAGGTTATGATCTATCAAGAATCATTTTGGTTTTGGTGGCAGCAAAAATGCTATTAAGACCAGACTGGTCACAACTAACTAGAGAGGACCCATTATTTGCAGGAAATAGGTTCCCACAAGAAAGCCTCATGCCAATAGGGTGACAGTCATGGGCATTTCTTTGTCAACTACTTTCCAACAAGTAGCCTAGTGACACTGTGAAGACCTACAGACTCCAGCCTGTGGTCAGGATTCTTGCTCATAGCTGGTTCATGGTCTTGCTATTAAAGGGAAGAAAATATCTGAATATCAAGAGAGAAATCCACTAGATTAGTTAATGGGGCCAATTTAACTCCTTTGGGGACCAAAACCAAACAATAAACAAAACAAGACAAGAACCAAAACACCATGCCCAGAAAATAGAGGGAAAAAAAATTAGCATGGGTGTATCAAGGGAATATGAAACTCTGGAGCTTCCTGGAAAGGCAATGATGTGGAATGTTCCCAGCTAATTAGGAGGTGGAATCTTCTGCCAGAGTGGGGGGTGGAGGGAACAGAACTGAGGAGGAATCAACCTTCTTTTTGTGAAGCGCTCATTTCAAAGCTTAATTAGGCCTCCTTGGCTCTGATTTCTTGGCCATGGACAGGGTGGGTGGTGTTCCCATTTTCTTCCATGCTGCTGCCAAGCCAGCCCCACACTGTGTCCTTAGGTGTCACCTGATGACACCCTGAATCTGAGACATCTGAGTTTATACCTGCTCAGACAGAACGACAGCCAAATCGGCTCAATTTTAGATTGAATTTTCAATTCTCACTTCAGAGCCTTAAGCTCCTGGATCAGATATTGGCAATCTCTGCGCCTTTCCCAACTGTCTCCAGGAGCCTGTGTGCTGAAGGTCTTTCATAGAACAGTAGGTCTGTCAGCGCCTCAGCTGAGCTAAGTAGCTATCTCTGTTGGGTACCAGGTCAGTCCCTCAGAGTCCGTGTTCACCCTCCTCCCCAAATGTGTACAGCTCAGTGCCACACCACCAAGTGACAAGACCAAACGGCCTTTCTCCATGTTTAAGGTATAAGGACATAGTGGTGTTTAGGGTACAGGAATGGATAGGACAATTTCCTTTTCGTAATTTTCATGACTGTAGAGGAATCACATGGGTTTTGGAGTCAGGAAACCTGGGTTCTAATTCTGACTCTGCTTCTCATTTTTCTTGAGCATCTCATTTTCTTTAAGCACAAAAGAGAGATTTTTCTGGATGACCTGTAGGGTCTGCTGTAGCCTTGACTGTCTTTGGTAATCTGTGGAAATGACTTGCAATCATGAAAGAGGATTTAGACGTTGCGCTTTCTCTTTCCTACCATTTGCTTTTCTTGAGTTCCCTGCCCTCTCTTTCCACTGAATCCTCATGCACAACTCTTGGGACATTTGTCATGTTCTGCCTTATAGCAGTTTGAATTCTTGATTTCTCATTTTCTATAGATTTTAAATTTGGGGGCACCAGAGATGGCCTTTTATTTTCACCTTGATTTTTCATCAAAGTACTAAGCAAATGCCTGGCACATAGATGTTTAGTGAGTTCTCAGTGTCCAGCATGGAAGTCATGAAAAATCCAACACTGTCCCCATCAAGGCAAGTGCCTGGTGTCTGGGAACGATTCTCAGCTCCCTATTAAGGGCACATGACTCAGTCAGTCCTGCAGCCGTGGGCAGTCTGATGAGTGGTAGTTGAAATCTTTCATTTCACTTTGTGCGGAGTCAACTTGTGTGTTCTGTGTTCTTCTTCAGCTTTGGATTACAATCCTGGGATTTTTTTTTATCATCATTTTTCTTGTATTTTTTGCCCGGTACCATGGTACTAAGAATGACATGCACCAACTGCTGTAAACTCAGTGGTCTCAAAATCAGGGGAAATTTGGTAGAAAGATTTGAGGTTTAATTGAACAATGACTATTAAGGTGTCAAGTGTTTTACTGGGAAGCCATCACTTGATTAATGGATATAGAGAGACATTTTCTCTTTGATTATTTTTTCCCCTACTTTGCTTTAAAAGTCAAGAGACCAAAGCAATTTATGGCAGGTACAGTCCTCCTTTTGTTCTAAGTTTATCAGTGAATTTGTAGACTACTTTGAACCCTTGTATGTTAAAGAGACATTAGGTAGAAGCAGCTCTGGAATCTAATATTCACATCCTCATTTTCCCAGCTGTCTGAAGTCCTGCTTTTTAAATTGGTCCCCATGGCATCACTTTGATCATTGATGATACCAGTACGAGCAAGTCCTCAGGATTCAATGGTGCTCAGCTTTGAGAAGGATACAAAAGAAATGCAATTCAGGGCTGTAGTAGACATTTGTCATGCTATTTGACTGCCTAGTACCTGGACTCTCTGCCTGTTTGGGGGGAATTTTCATCTTATAAGGCAAAGTCTTTGTATCACCAAAGAAGGTGAAAATGTCAATTGTTTCCTTTCTTGGCCTTCCTTGCATCAGAGCATGGGCAGGTGACTTGGTGCTTTGGACTGAATGCATCTCCCCCAAATTAATATGTGGAAGCCCTCAAAATACCGACTCTCAATGTGATGGTATTTGGAGGTATCTGAGAGGTAATTAGGTTTAGAAGAGGTCATGAAGGTGAGGTCCTTATGATGGGATTAGTGCCCTTGTAAGAAGAGACCAGAGAGCTTGTTCTCTCTCTCCACCACGTGTGAGGTCATAGCAAGAAGGCAGCTGTTTGCAAGCCAGGAGGAAAGTCTTCAACAGAGACCAAATCTGCCATCACATTGGGCTCAGACTTCACAGCTTCTAAACTGTAAGAAACAAATGTTGATGTGTAAACCACCACTCCGTGGTATTTTCTTATAGCAGCCTGAGCAGACGAAGACACCTAGATTCTATCAAATGGGTGTACTCACCCCTTTTTGAGAAGCTAATGAAATAGAAATGCAGAATACTCAAATTTTACCCTAAGGAGGAATGTGATCACAGCAGCAGCTATGCAGGGGTTTCTGAGGTGGTCGTGGCAGCAGTTCTACTTGTATGTTCAGTGTCTCGCCTTGGGGTTGCTGGGTGTCCGCTGGGAGGGCTATGTCCGGTGATGCTGGTAGTCTGTCTTCACAGGACCAAGCAGTTCCGTGGTATGAATGGGGCCTTGATCTTGGCTGCATAGCCTCTCAGCCTAGTTTTCCAGCCCTCCTGGAGCTGCTGCGAACTACATGTTTTCATACATTATTTTCCCACTTTCCTTAGCCAAAGTTGGTGGTTCCTATTGCTTGAGAACTGCCATTGATCTGTTGGACCATGCCCTCAGAGATTTGTAGTCTTTGGCTGTGTTGGAGGTGACTAGCGGACACGAAACACATGGAATATATAAGACAGTGCACCAGATTATGTCCAATACATTGTGCTTTATACCTAAAAATACTATAGGAATAGAGAATAGGAAGAGAAAGTTGTGTAATGATTCAGGCTCCAGACTGGATTCAGGAAGTCCCAACTCACATGACTTTAAGAGCCACGCCAGTAAAGTAAATGAATGCAGCTGGTGGGGGCTTGAGGCAAATGATATGAGGTGATGTTTGTAAAGCACAGTGTATTGTTTACAGTAAATGCACAAAAGTGGTACTATAGCAATGACAGCAGCGACGAGGGCTACAGCAATAAAAACAGCCAGGACTGAGTGCCTTCTGTGAGCCAGACTGTGTTGTGGTGCTTTATTCTTAGGGTTGTTAGGCACTTAGATAGAAATGAGCGCTGAGCAGGGGGAGGGGAAGGGGAAAGGAACAACCAAGAAAATAACAGTACGTCTGCTCTCAGGATAAGGGACTCCAGAAACTTTTACTTTCTCTAAATGAGGGCCAGCAAAAGAAGCCAGCAAAAATCAAAATCCTGCAGCTGCACAGAAGAGAGGAACCCGGCGTAACTTGACCCAATGAACCTGCCTAAAAGGGGACGGGCGTGCCAGAGCACAAGGGACCTGAGTTTTCAATCAACCTGAGTGCTAGGAACCTGAGCTGTCAATCAGCCTGATCACTCCAAAGAACCTGAGCTGCAAACCAATCAATCAATCAATCAATCGCGAAAATGCCCCTAAGCCAGGATATAAAAACAGGAAAAACAAAGGAACGGTGCCATTTTTCCCTCTCTTGGATTGGCCCACTCCCAATTCTTGGGAGTGTACTGTTTTTTATTACCTTTTTACTTTACTAATAAAAATCTTGCTTATGTCACGCTTTCTGTCTCTCATTAAAAATTCTTTTTTTTCGGGTGACTAAGAACCGAGGTAATTCTTATTTCCCTTTTCCCAGTAACAGGATGACTATATGGCCAATCAGCTTGGGAGAGCCCTGGGGCATCCTGTTCAGTTTAGCGTTGATCTTCAATTTTTCTTTTTCCTAAGCAGTATTTTCATGAATAGTTGCATTAAAATAAGTTGGTAGGAACATTGATCTTTTTGAATTAAGGATCCCTCTGGATATATAAGTTGGGATAAGTTTCTGTCCATGCTTTGCCTGACCTATGATAGAATCAACCATGTGACTGTTTCTTTTTTCCAACCCCTTCTAGATACACTATAAGTAACAATTACTTTTCACGGTCTGCATTCAGAATGCACACTGTTGAAATGCAGTGCCCCTGGGCAGGAGCAACTAGGGACTAGGAGAAACATAACACCCAGATCTCTGTAGGTGTAGTAAAATTAGACATGCAAGCTTTGCTGCCAAAAACTTAAGGGAAATATTTTTGGATTTTTTTACTCACAGCGTTTTAATATGTACACTTTTAATTTAATTTAATTTTTTATTGAACTGTGTTTGATTTGCAATGTTAGTTTTTCAGGTATACAGCAAAGTAATTTAGTTATACATATACATACATATATATTTTTTCATATTCTTTTCCATCATATGTTATGACAAGATATTGAATTATAGTTCCCTGTGCTATATAGTAGGTCCCCGTTGTTTATCTATTTTATATAAAGTACTGTGTGTCTGTTAATCCCAAACTCCTAATTCATCCTGACCTCCTCTAGGCTGGGTGGGATTAGGAAGAGGGTTCCACCTGCTGTCCCTGCTGGCTGCTTGGTGACCAGTCAGATGTGCTGAGGCCTGTGAGACACAGCCTGCAACAGGCATTGGGGACAAATATGGCTAAGAAACAGATTAAAGTGCGTGAATAGGTACCAAGAATGATTATTCTGCTTATATTGTTTTTTCCAAATGTTTAGGAAACTCATCTATAAAATTTCAAAAAAAATTGTTTGACTTTAATGTATACTGATATGTTATATTTTATTTTTGTGGAAAAAGATTTATTTCTGAAATAGGTTTTGAATGGAACTATTTTATAGATCCACCAATAAAAAATAACATTGGTCAGTAAATAAATATTTCAAAAATGATACTATTTTACTTATTTTTGGTGCTCCTTTTCACTTTCAGCAGTATATTTTTTAGAAAATAAATTATAAGGGTACCATATTTGTTTGTATTTACTCATTTAATCTTCACAATAATACTCTGAAGTAGATTTTTGTATAAAAATTTTCTATTTACAGTTGAGAAAATGGAGGGTCAGAGACATACAGTAACATGTTGCTTAAAACACTTAGCTAATCAGTAGCAAGATAAGAGTTCACACTTGGGAAGCCTGCTCCAGAGGTTCTGCTCACAATCATTACTCAAAAGTAGGTTTCACAGAAGATACAGGATTTTAGCCCAAAGACCTGCCCTCCTCCCCACCCAGACACTTAACTAGCATGTAACCTTAGGACATTCACTTTCCCTCTCCGAGCCTCTGATTCTTTCATCTATAAAATGGGGGTGCCACTGCCTATCTCCTAGAATTGCTGGAAGTTCTCAATGAATTAACACATAAGAAAGGGCTTTTGTAGCTGAAGATGCTGTACATGTTTAAGACCATCATATGTGGGCTTTTCCATAAACCTAAGGCATCATTGGGAGGGTTGATGCCCTAAATCAGAAGCCAGCAGGCGTGCTGGGGGACAGGCAACAACTTTCAGTTGCACCACTTTCTATCTCCAATTGAATAAATTAGAAGATAACACTTCAGACGTGTGGAGAGAAACACAGTGTAGTCTTATATATCAAGGATCCTCACACTGCTAACATGAAGCACAAGCATGTGTGGTTGAATTGCCCTGGGTACACATAGAGTCATAGGGTCAAGGGATCTAAAGGACTTAAGATCTGTTCTATTTTTTTTTCTTTTTAGAAGTGGCTGCCGGCAAAGAAGAACCATTTCCGAGTTGTGTCTCTGATTTCTTAGACCCCTGCTGACTAAAATCTAGGTAGAAAGTGGAAAAAACCCACATCATTGTGGCTGGCTGATGGGCTTCTTAATGATTGCACAAAGGGAAGAAGATGATTTCCTGTCCTCAGGGCCATTGCTCATGTCTAGCCACTGTCCTCTGGACCACTACAGGAGTTCTAATTGCCTCATTTGAACTCCTCTGACCCATTTGGTTTACAGCTGTTACATAGATTTCTCTGAAATGAAAATCAGATCATTCCACAGCCCTGCTTATAATCCTTCAATGACCTTCCTTGTCCTTAGGATAAAGTTTAAAGTCCTTTGCATGATGGGGTAGACATCTATTATTTTTTTCCTGCCCCACCTTCATTCCATGTAGCTTGGGTGGATTGGATGAAATTTCATGGCACTAAGAGTGGGTACATGACCCAGACCTGGCTAATCAAAGTAGTAGAGATTGTTCAGGGACAGGCATAAAATCCAAGCCAAAGAGAGTTAGGCTGGGAGTTGAGGCGAAATTCCTTCCAGAATGATGGCATTAGCTAAGTCCTGACACCAGCTAGGCTGGAAAACCAAATTACCTCCTGAACTCCTTAGGAACTTGAGTCACTCTATTCCAAATTTTGTTGTTTAAGCTACTTGAATTGTTTTTCTATGACTTAAAAAGATTCCTGACTGATTCACTAACATACAAAGTTCTTTACGTTCTGGGCTGTACTCTACCGAGAATGCCTTTCCCTGTCCCACTCTTCTTCAGCCTCTAACTCATTCTATTCACCATTCAAAACACCGCTGGGGAATGATGTCTTCTCAGAAGCCTCCTCTGAAATCCCAGTCTGATTTAGCTGCTCCTTCCCAGGGTTTTCCCTCTCAGAACAGTTACACTCCACACTGTACCCACTGTTCTATGTCTGTCTTCTTTTTCCTATTATAGATTTCATAGAAAAGGGGACTATATCTTATTTCACTGTGCATCCTTACTTCTTTGGAAACAGTGTTATGAGATTCAATACATGTTTGTTAATAAATAGGTACAGTTCATACTTGGCTGAAGTTTTCTCTAGTCCATAATTTTTGGCACACTAAGGAAATTTATCTGATTTGACAATGATTTGGGGGGAGTTCTATAACCTTTCTAGCAGGATTCTATTTAGACTACTATTTAGAGCAAATGTCTTTTCATACTCTATTATATTAAAATTACTTCCTCTGCAGGACATAGACAGTCTTCTGCTCAATAAGGCCTGGAGTGGGAGTCCTCATTAGTCTCCAGACAGGTCTAGGCTAGGCTGGACTCAGAGTGAGTTGCTGGCAGGAAATCTCAGAATGGACCTTGACCAGCTGGCATGGGAGTGGTTGGATTTGATGAGCTCAGGCAGATGATGCCATAATGAACACGGTGCTTCTAGAGTTATTTGCCTCCCATTCCTTTTTCAACCCACTCCAACTGGCCCCTGCCCCCTCCATATAAACAGTTCTTGCTGAGATCATCAATACATGATTGCCACAAATCCAGAGACATATTTTGGTCCTTGTCTGACTTGCATTCTCATCAGAACTTTTTTTTTAACATTTTTTATTGATTTATAATCATTTTACAATGTTGTGTCAAATTCCAGTGTAGAGCACAATTTTTCAGTTATACATGAACATACATATATTCATTGTCACATTTTTTCTCTGTGAGCTACTGTAAGATCTTGTATATATTTCCCTGTGCTATACAGTATAATCTTGTTTATCTAATTCTACAATTTTGAAATCCCATCTATCCCTTCCCACCCTCTGCCCCCTTGGCAACCACAAGTTTATATTCTATCTCTATGAGTCTATTTGTGTTTTGTATTTATGTTTTGTTTTTTTGTTTTTGTTTTTGTTTTGTAGAGTTCACATATGAGTGATCTCATATGGTATTTTTCTTTCTCTTTCTGGCTTACTTCACTTAGAATGACATTCTCCAGGAGTATCCATGTTGCTGCAAATGGCATTATGTTGTCGGTTTTTATGGCTGAATAGTTTTCCATTGTATAAATATACCACATCTTCTTTATCCAGTCATCCGTTGATGGACATTTAGGCTGTTTCCATGTCTTGGCTATTGTAAATAGTGCTGCTATGAACATTGGGGTGCAGGTGTCATCCTGAAGTAGGGTTCCTTCTGGACATAAGCCCAGGAGTGGGATTCCTGGGTCATATGGTAAGTCTATTCCTAGTCTTTTGAGGAATCTCCATACTGTTTTCTACAGTGGCTGCACCATATGGCTGCAGCAAACTGCATTCCCATCAGCAGTGTAGGAGGGTTCCCCTTTCTCCACAGCCTCTCCAGCATTTGTCATTTGTGGACTTTTGAATGATGGCCATTCTGACTGGTGTGAGGTGATACCTCATCGTAGTTTTGATTTGCATTTCTCTGATAATTAGTGATATTGAGCATTTTTTCATGTGCTTATTGATCATTTGTATGTCTTCCTTGGAGAAGTGCTTGTTTAGGTCTTTTGCCCATTTTTGGATTGGGTTGTTTGGTTGTTTCTTATTAAGTCGTATGAGCTGCTTATATATTCTGGAGATCAGGCCTTTGACTGTTTCATTTGCAAAAATTTTCTCCCATTCTGTAGGTTGTCTTTTTGTTTTACTTATGCTTTCCTTTGTCATCAATGTAATGCTGACCATTGCTGCCTATCTCAAACATTCTTTTCTTGTCTTCTGTGACTCCCAGATTTACATTTACCTTTCCAGGTGCCTTGTTTCAGTCTCTTTTTCAGGTTCATCTTCCTTTACACAGACAATTGAATGCTCAAGCCTCAGTCTGGCTTTCTTCTATTGATATGTTCCATTCTCTGGTTACACTGAGCTTATTCTTAAGGCAGAGTCAGAAGTGAGGGGAGCAAGACCTCTTGAGACCCAAGCCCAGAGTCATTAGCACAGTCATTTTCTCTGCTTTCAGTTGGTTAAAGCAAATTTCAAGGCCAGCTCAGACTCAAGTGGTGGGGAAATAAACTATCCTTTATGGGGAGGCTGAAAATTCAAAGTACAAAGGGCATGGCTGTAGAGGGATTTAGGCTATTTTGCAACTGATCTACCATAGTTTTTATGCCTGGTGTTTGGTATGTACTCAACAAATATTTGTTCAATGACTGAATAAGTCATTGAATTTAGGTCAGAAGAAGAGCTGGAGTCCCAGTTTAACATTTGAGATTATGAGATGTCATGGACTGGAAGGGAAAGAGAACAGGATTCCTTAAGGTATTTGAGACCCTCTCAGATGATTCTAACTTCTCTAATTATACACGAGAAGCCCTTCCATGGGTATAGCTCAGTGGTAAAGCACGTGCCTAGCATGCATGAGATCCTGGGTTCAATCCCTTGTACCTCCATTTAAAAATAAATAACTAAATAAACCTAATTACCTCCCCCTACCAAAAAAAAAAAAAAAAAAAAAAGAAGCCCTTCTACAACCTTGTAAGGAAGATAGAGAATCCCTTCCTTATCCCCTCTGGCTGAGCTCCCTTCTTACACTCCCTGTTTTGGTTGGGGTTTAGAGAACTTTTCAGTGTTAGAATTCTGAGCTAACACAAGTTTAGTAGCTAAGCCAGTAGTGTGCTGGTAACCTGGCTCTCTTGAAAAGGGAAAAAAAGCTTGATTTGTGGTGTTTGCTAATTTCCCTTCCATCATGGCCAATTTCAGCTACCAGCTTAAAGTCACTGAAGGTGGAGTCGGGAAAAGATACACACATCTGACTCTTGAGAGCCTTACCACTGTTATGCCGCCAGCATGTAGGGCTCAGCTGCACCTTGTCTGCCTTATCTCCTGCTCTTCCAGAACCACCAGAGTCAATGATCTGCCCAGACATTTAAATGGTTCCTTTCATTTATTCACTCAACAGATAATTATCGAGCAACTCCTACAGACTATTATGTTAGGCCTGGGGGTTAAAATGATGTACAATACAAATGTGGTCTTCACCTTTCTCGAGCTCCCATTCTCCCTAACTGAAGCAATACTTCTAGGCCCTCCCAAGGGAGTTTTCTATTTCTGACGGTTGGCTCAGTAATGCTCTGAGAGGGTGTTAGCCCCTCAGCCTAGAGGAATAAGACCCCCAGTTTCTCTTCTCTCACACACAACTGTCATGTACCAGTCTTTCTGACTACTTCTTTCTGGGTTGGAACCAAATACTGAATTATAGCTCAACTATACAATTCAATTTTGATAGCATTGCTTTATCACAATCTGAAAGATGAGAGGTTTATTCTAGAACCAAACAGAACCAGGAGAAATCAGGATGCATTTAATGGTTACCACGTAACCAATGATACCACGTATCACGTAACATGTAACATAATGTAATCAATACATCACACTCTGTATAAATAAGCCATTTAGATTCTCACACATCTGAAGGAGAAAGAGGGCACTGTTCCCAGAAGTTCTTTCTTTCCATGTGTTAAACCATAGTTCACACCTCTGGGGAATCAAATATTCATTTAAGGTCAAATACTGAGGCTTGTGTTATCTTTTTTCTTTCTTTCCTTTGCAGATGTACATAGTTTTCTTTTGGTATACTATTAACCAGGGACATATGTTTTTCATTTTGCTATGTTACTGGCACGCAGTGTTTTATTTTTCTTCCAAGGGAGGAGAGGGTTGAGTTGGTGGGGGCAATCAATATATAATATAACAGCTGTTGCAAAAATATATATGTATTTTTAGATGACTGACTGAAGTTCCTAACACAAATTATGCCTGAGTGAACAAAAGAAAAATTTGTGATTTATTTACTGCAAGTAGGACCCAAATATAAAGCTTAGTACAATCAGTCATCTATAGCACCCACAGCTTTAATATTAATTGCACTTGGAAAAGCAGCAGAATAGCAACCTTTGGGTGGAATAGAGCATCTGGGAGGCATATTTTCAGAACACAAAGCCACTGGTTACCCTTGGTGCATGGAGAGAGATGAATTTGAGAAACAGCAACTCATCTCAGGAAAATAATGCACCCCACCCAGCAGCCAAGGTCAGAAAGCCAGGAGTCCTCCTGGAAAAGAGATGACTGCTGGGGCAATTTGGTTTAACAAACTGTTATTTCCTCATGCAAAATACATTGCCTTCCTGCCAAATCTCATGAGCATGTAAAGAAAAATAATCACTTGTACAATTACTTTGGGCACCACTGTCATTGTGGGCTGTGAATGATGGGTTGCAGTGAAGTCCTGTGGAGTCCCCCCCAAGGACACAGAGTGGAAAGATCTGTGTTCTGCTAAATTCCATCGAAACTGGTGTGCATCTTTAAACCAATTCAGTGGCCAGCCTCCCCTTGGGAGAAGGCTTCTAGAGAAGTGATCAAATGCTTCCACTTGACCTAGAACTGTGGGTTGGAAGTCTTGACATTAACTCTTGACATCAGAATGAATTCCTCTTTGCTTTATGTTCCTAGAGCACAATATTCTACTTTTAGTGGAGCATACCCTCCATCCAACCTGAACTGAGAGTCCCTGGAGGGTGGGGACCATTCTGGCTCATCTCAACATTCTCACTCTCCTTGATAGGTACAGAGTGAACATCAGTTCAGTTGATGTGAGAGGGAATTAAGTTATTTCACAGACTTTGCAGACCCCCAGCTAATCACACATTTTCTGTTTAATTAATGGGGACTTTGGTGGATCTGCTGCCTTGGCCACCTCTGGTACACTGTGCCTCCCGGGTCTTGGTTTCTCTTTCTGTAGGGAATAATCATACCTTATCTATTTAACAGGGTTTTTGGTAACATTACCTATGAGAACATGAAGAATTTTGAAGATTTGAAAAAGGACTTTGAGAACTTGTATGTAGTCTTAAGTTTCCTGCAGGCAGAAAGCCCTTTACATCATTTCTACCCAGAAAAGTCATTTGGCTTCTACTGAGGGGCTGCTGGAGATCCCAGTGGCCAAGATATTTCAAAGCCATAAAGTTAGGTCTGCAAACAATATGGCTTTTTTTTTTTAGTTTCTCAATGATTGAACAGGACTGTATCTCTTAAGTTCCCATTCTACCTAGCAACAGCAAAATTAGCCTAGTTAATTCCAGGTTTCTTAGTCATTTCAGGTTTCAAACTCAGCATTTCAGTCAAATTCTACTGGTGGGGGCTTTAGTGCCATACTGGCTTACATAGTATCAAAGCATCTAGGGGGCATCTAGAGCTGGAGGATGTACCGTATTGGCACCCATTGCAATATGCAATCCTGCCTGCTTCCTGGGCACAGACTCTTTTCACATTAGTATCCACTGCAACATCTGAGTCCCCACTTATCTCAGGTCATCAACCTGGACCAGCAGTTCTCCAACTTTTGGGCCTCAGAAGCCATTTACACTCTTAAAAATTATTGAAACCCCAAATAATTTTGTTTTTGTTGGATGTGGCTATCAATACATATCATATTGGTAATTAAAACAGAACACTTTGAAATATTTATTCATTCATTTAAAAACTAAAAGCTATTATATATGAATTTAAATAACATCTTGTATTTGAAAATACCTACATTTTGCAAAATTAAAAAAATAGTGAAGAGTAGCTTTAAGAACATTTCTGCAAAACTTTTCAATATCTGGCTTAATAGCAGAGAGTCAAATTTTCATTTCTTATTGCATTCAGTCTGTGGGATATGCCATTTTGATTGAAGCACATAAAGACAATCTGGCCTCATGCAGATAAGTAGTTGAAAAAGAGATGAGTAGCTCACAGCTTTCTCAGATAACTATCCATAGTCTTCTTTAATATTATGCCAAAAGTCAACAAGGGGTAGTTTCTCAAAGGTTAGCTGCAATGTGGAATCCGAAACCATAGCTACAAGCTTTTCACATTCCATCACATTAAATCCATTGTTCTATCTTGCACTCTGAGTGGATCTCCTACCACTGCATGATTCTGTAACATTGGTCATTTGGAAAATTGACAACCTGAGTAAAGCAGATCTTCTAAATGTTGATATATTTTAATATATAACATCAAACACTCAGATTCATTGACATCATGACCTATTTAATGAGAAAACGCTAATTCCTAGGAAGCTGTCAAGCTCACAGTGGTAGATACAAGTTTTCCAATATTCTAATTTTTTTCTTGAAAGCTTGAATTGTATGATGGGCAACAAATTGTGTTAATTTTTTTTTTGAAGTTCTAGGCTCATTTGGTTCATTCTTAGGAAATACTCAAGTCTATTAAATTCTCAAGTCTGGATAATCATAATTTATAGTCCAGTCTTCCACAGAAATAAAAATGATGTTCTGTGAAAAAGGCAGCTAGTTCAGCTGGCAACTCAGTGGCACCTAAGCTGTTCCTGACACAACACTGTACTTTGAAATGCAACAGAGGTGCCTTATGTATACTTTCTGCTTCATTACACAGGATATGAAAAATATGTATACTTAAGGGACTAGATTTAATAAAATTTAACAATTTGTACTGTCTCATGAAGGACATTCTTAAGTGAAATTGTCATGAAAAAATATGAGGATGTGATGAAGAACACGAAGACAGCCAGTGCAGTTTGGTGCTGCTGCCTTGACCCGTGCTAAGGCATCAACAGTTTAACTCACTATTGCTTTTGTGTCCTTAGTTCCAATGTCAACACAATTAAAAAGGCAAACAATATCTTAATATTATTATGAAAATAGTTTTAACCTCACGATGCCCTGAAAGGGTCTCAGTGACCCCCAGGAATCTGTGGGCCACACTTTGACAGTTACTGCCCTAGACACAGAGTTCTCTCCATTCTAATTGAAGCGCCCATAGGTTTTCCAGCCTCTCTGAGCTGTGTGCAAATGTTCCACCTTGAAGGGAGTTGCTGGTTTGTGCATTTGTGCCCGATGTTTTGATGGGGGCACTAGGAATCTATCAGGCTGCCGTAGGCCCCTCCTGGTGCAATTTTTGTTCCTTGTTGCTGTTTTGGTGCAGGGACACTATGAAGGTAGGTCATCAAATGCAGTCCCATCAATCTCAGATCCCCAGCTTTGTGTATGAGGGTGCTTTTTTTTTTAAATCAATTTCATAACTTCATGGGCATCATATATCCTCTCAGAGACACTCATCAACATTCTAATATTCAACCCAAATCTACCTTCCTACTAAATTCACACAATGGTATAAATCCCATCTTTGAGGTTTACAAAGAACAATCCTATTCTCTTTTCTACATGGCCATCCTTTTGATTTTTTCCGGAAGGGTATCAAAACCTGTCACTTCTATTCTCCAAAAATGATATATGGGAATGAGATAGAGCTGGGTGTGAGTGTTTGCACAGTCAGGTAGTGTGACTTTGGGCAAGTCACTTCATTTCTTTGATTTCAGGTTCCTCATCTGTATAACAAGGTAATAATTCTTATCCTATAAGGTGTTTGGGGATTTAATGACACACATGTTTAAGGAATCAAATTAAGTACACAGTAAGCATATAATAAGTGTCATTTCTCTTCCTTTTTTGGAAAACGTCATAATTGCTCATAATTTCTCTTAGAATATAAATGTGTTCTGAAAATGTAATAATAATAAAGTGTGATTAGTCATAACAGCACCATGATATTGGTAATTTTATTAAGAATCATTGTTGTACTTCCACCTTGGTTTCTAAAGTCTGTAAGTTTGATCCTAAGAACTACCAGTTGTAGCTGTTGTTACGTCTTCAACAATAACTGCCAGTTTGGGGCTTTTTTTTGTCTTCTTGGAAGAGAGAATAAGGGGTTGTAGAAATAAATGTTCAGGGATCTGAGATGGAAAACTTGATAACTACTCAGGTAGTAGGAATCTCTATAAGCAAAGGCAAGATGGACCCCTCATATTTCACACCCCTCATATTTCACATAAAGTTAAGGGGCAGATGTGGAAAAAAAATCCCTTATTGTATCATTAGAAAGAATAAAATGGATCCAATGGCTTTTGATTCTTCTAACAAGCAATGTACCAGTGACATGAAAGTTTGGATCATATAGAACAATGACTTGAAGTTTAAAAGAGAATTTTGTAAACTTGTAAACTTGAAGCTCTTGTAAACTTGAAGTTTAAAAGAGAATTTTGAGAGATGAGGAAATGTATTTCTAAAGGCTATCACAGAGTCTTTGGAGATGTAAAGGTCATTAATCTCTTCCAAGGTCAGTCTTGCCAGTAATAGAGTGATGCTTGTCAGAGCCTCTTACAGCTTTATGAATTCCAGGACACCCTATTTATCTGGAACTGTGTTTCACAGAAAAAAAAAATCAGATAATTAAATTAAACCCCACCTGGAAGTAAGACTATTTTTTATTTTAAAATAGTGGTTTATAACCGAGGGTTCATGAATCAGTTCTAGGGAGTTTTTGAACCACCTCAAATTATATGGAAGATTTTTTTTTCTCACATGCATTTTTCTGAAGAGAGAATCCATAATTTTTATAGGTTTTTCAAAATGGACCATAATCCAAAAAACCCTAAGAACTACTGTGTTAAGCAATTGTTGAAGTAATTTTTTAAAACTGATTTAACTCTCCTATTTTATTTGTCACCTATTGGAAAAATGACAGAGTTAGGGATATTGTTTTCCTATTAATGTATCCTTGTCTTTTAATAGTATTTATGTCTCCTCCTTGCCTGATGCATCAATTACCTTTTTCTTGTTATCAGAAAAGTTTGCTTCTAGGAATTTCTCCCTGCCTATTGTAAAGTGGCTGGGAAATTATATAAGAGTTTGTTAGAAGACCAAATAGGTTTTTAGTGAGAATCTTCCCTATGAGTAAAGTGTGCAAGTGTTAGTGCACAGACTGTGGGCATCTGTTTTGGTAAGTCAGGGACCAGATTTGCATTCTTCCCATTTTTCACTTGTGGTCTAGATGGCCAAGTCTACATGATTACCTGATACTTGAGAGGTAGGTAAATGTATTGTTTATACAACACAGAGTCCACTAGGGTGTGATTAGGTTTTGCATTAGTCAACTATTGCCACAGTAATGCTGCATAACAAACCATCCCACAACCAAACCATATCCCATAACACCCCATCCCACAACTAAGTGGCATACAACAATAAGCATTTATTTTTCTTTGCTTGTAGGTCAGCTAGAGCTTTGCTAATCTAGGTGGGTTTAGTTGGGCTTGGCTCAAAACTCTGGACTGGATATAGGGCTGTCCTATTACATCTTCTTGGACCAGGAAATATTTGATCCCAAAGACGAGAGAACCATAGGGATGAGCATAGACACAGGATGCCTCTCGTGACCTTGGATTGGACCTGGCATATTTCCACTGCCACCCACCTTCCACTGGCCATAGCAAATCACATGGTCAAAGTCAACATCAGGGAAGGGAAGTAAGTATATTCCCCTTAAAGAGAGCAAGTGAATATTTGCTGAACAATTACTTAATTGACCCCAAGCTGCTCCTTCTTATAAGTAAGTTCAGATTTTTTAAAAAAGAAAAATAACTCCAGATCACCTTGCTATGGGTTTTTAAAAGGCAGATTAAGCATTCTAGTAAGATTCCAAAACTTTCAGATGCAAGAACTCTTTGTTGTGGTTCATCCTAAGAGTATAGGTAATGGACCAAAAAATCACACCAAAACAAAAAAAGAAGAAAACAAACTCAATTTAATAACTGAAGGAAAAAAAATTGCCAATATTCTCTCAGCCATGAAATTTCAAATCCAATTCCGAATCCCAGTTTATGGATATTGTTGTCCAAACAGCATTTTTGAGCTCCCGTGATGCAGTAATACCACAAGGGGCAGTTTGTTTGTCATTCCAGATGATACCATCTGCTCTGAGCAGTGTCTATCTGAAGTGCCCTTCTTTCCCATTATGACAGCGTTTCTGTGTAAGTAGAGAAATTTCACCTTCATAACTTATTCATGGCTGGGATAAAGGTTCAGCCTTGGTGAGAAGCACTGCAGAGTGGCACTACCAGTCCTCCCTCCCTTAGGGACAGCTCTCCCTCATTCTTCCAAGAATCAATGAGAGTAGCTTTCCTTAATTTAGAACATCCGGCTAGACTTAGTGGAAAAATGCTGACGTTTGTATGTACTTCCTGGCTTTTGATTCCTTCTCGATATAATTTTCTCTCTTAAAATGGGGACAACATGGCCTATGTCTCTAAAATTTAATAAACAATAAGCCAAGGGCAGAATGTGGAGTGACCTTGATGAGAAAGAGCATAGGGCTTGCCCTCAGTTGGCCAAAGTTTGAATTCTGATGCCAATAATGAGCTGTGTGTCCTTGGAAAAGTGACACTACTTCTCTGAGCCAAATTTCATTAACTCTAAAGACGGTATACAGATACCTCCCTCACAGCATTATCGTTAAGTTTCACACAAATCTGTCCTCAGTTACCTGCAAAATGGAGGGTATTCATTAGTTCACACGAGTAGGAGAAACCAGAAGAACTTTGATTCTAGAGAGTTTAAAATCCATGGAGGAATTACCAAAATAAAATGAAGAGCACCCTTTGATTCTAATCTTGGATGACATCTGTACAAATTTAGATAGCAGAAGAGCAGAGAGGAGTGTTTCGAAACGCCCAGATGTTATAACAATTGTTTACAGTCATTGAATTTTCACCTTTAAGTCTTACAAGTTTCAAAAAGATTAATTCAGACAACATACTATGCCTTTCAGTGATGTTAGATGGATGGGAGGGATGGGAGATGGAGAAATAAAATAGCATAGAAGGACAAATTTGCCACTGTTTTCAAATTTCTAAATACTAGCTTTTAATCGTGAGACTGTTTAGCCTTGTCATGGTAACTATTTCACTTCTGTACAACGATGGAGAAATAACCTGTAGACAAAAAACTAACTGTATTCTTGTTTAACATTCAAAATAATTTTTGCCTGCAATGGACAATTCTGTGATAATAGTAGTAATGACTACTTTTAAGGCTTATCATGTAAGACACAATTCAAAATGCTTCATCTGAATTATCTCCTAGAACTGCATGGGGATAAATATTAAACATTCATTTAAAATCGAGGCATTCAACACTAAAAAGTATTTAGCATGCTGATACAGTCATCTTCTGAAAGCAAAAATTATTTACTTTGTGTAGTTACCCTAGGTAGGAAAAAAAGTACCCCGAAATAGCCAAATCAAATAAGTGGAAATGGAAATTCACATACAACTCAATGTCAAAACAAGAAAAGGACTCTTGTCATCAGCATCTTACATTTAGTTCCATGAAAATATTTTTATTGGCTTAGGAAAGACTATATTTTGTGTGTATCTTTAAAAATCAGAGATATCTTGAACTATCAAAGAAAACTTTACAGAACACTGAAACATACCGAAAATAGGCTGGGGGAAGTTGAAAGGAAAGCAACATCTGATTGATGGCTAAATTACACAATGCTGTCACATCCTTGGCAACTGAAGGACGTTTCTCCCTTGTATCAAGAAACCTCTGCAGTATTTGCAACAACAAATTTGTGGGTTGAATGTGTAGCTGAAATTTTTCACTAGGGGGCAGCCTCTCACTGAAATGTGAGAGGATATTTTCTGCATCATCTGATTTCAATAAGAAGCTGGCCCAGGGAGGCACAGAGTCTCGGCACAGGTTCTAAAGGAAAATTTACACATCTATAAAATGTTGAATCAGCACAGCCACTCAGTGGCAAGTAAAGGAAGGAAAAAGTCTTGCATAACATTAAAAGCACAGCATCAATAGATGCTCAGCCCTTCAGACAATGTGTGCTTCGAACATAAAACCTTTGCTGTGTGTGTGCCGAGCATTGTCTGTTGTCAGGTTTTTAAAGAGAGTCATAGTTTAGCTTCTTTTACACACACACACACACACACACACACTGAATTGAAACCACCAAGCAAGTAAACATTTTACAGCTGGGAAGGAATTGAAACAAGTAGGGATTGATTATTCCTTAGCCTCTTAAACCCTTAAACTGAGCGGAACGCTGCGGCCAGGCTCGTCCTCCACCGCTTTGTGACTTTTGTGTGACCCTTTCTGCCTACCTATTGTTTTTCCTCTTTGCCACTCTTTTTCTTGTGTTTTATATTCCTCAAGTGATCTCAGCTAACAAAATCAACAGCCCCAGTCCCGAGGAGAGTCGTGACTGTGTTTTTTTAACCGGGCTCTGAATGGTCTCAGCATTACGCAGAGGCAATATTTGAAATGTGATACTGCCCAGTTCTGCGAGCCAGCAGGGCTGCCGGGTCCTATTGTGTCTGTGATCCTAAAGGCATCTGAGGGCCCCGCCACCCTTGAGCAACTGGTGTGACCTTGTGTGGTCTGACACCCGGAACGGAGCAAGGGTGGCCAGGCACACTGTAACCCAGGACCCAGATGCAGCCTGAGCTGACCGTAGGGATGCCTGTGGAAACGTGGGCGCCACTCCAAGCCTGTGATGGAAATGGAGCTTTAAAATGAGGCAAGAAAAGAAATCCATTAGACTAGAGGTGGGCAGGCATCCACAGAAACTAAGGCCCACGGAATCAATAATTATTCGGTAAGCTGGAGGCTAAAACTTGTGGCAGTTAGAAAGCATGGCTGGGTGTGGGCCCTCTAGCCAGTCTGGAGTCTGAATCCTGGCTCTGTCTACTGCTGGCTGGATGGCTTTGGGAAAGTTACTGAACTTCTTTGCCCCTTGGATTCCTCTTCAATAAAATAAGTGCTTAGAATAGTGCCTGGCACCTAATAGGTTCAATGAAAGTTAGCTATTATTGTTGTTGTTGTTGTTGGTATTATTATTAGGACACAGAGATGAGGGAAGAGGACAATAAAAAGTCTCGGTTTCCTTATCTGTAAAATAGGGACAACAGAATAACCTGCTTCATAGAGGTGTTGTAAGATTCAGATAAGCTACTACATGTGAAGTCCTTAGAATAGTACTTGGCAAGTAGTAAGTGCTCAATAAATCATTGTTATTATTATTAAGAACCTAGATGGAGATAAAACTACTTTCCACCCTAAAGAGCTGACGAGTTATAGGAAGAATGTAAATGTGTTCACTATATCATAATCACTCATGAGGCCCAATATCTGTTCATTTTATTACTTAGGTTGATAATCCTGTTGCTTGGGTTTCATAGTATCCATGTGTGTCAAAGGGAAAACTCATTTCAGCGATGGGGACCTAGAGTTTACATATAATCAGTCCTATAAAGCAGTGGGTCAATTATTTTATGTCCTGGAGCCTCGTTGATAATCTGAAGCTACCTATGGATTCTTAAACCAGAGAAAAAGCATACACTCGCACACCATTTTGCGTACATATTCAGAGGCTTTTAAGCATGTCTTGAAGCCCATCCAGGGATTCCATAAAAATCTATGGGCATGGGGGGCTAAGAATTCCTGCAAAATACTGACAAATGTAACTAGAAGGGTGATTCTTAATACAGACTTCATCAGTAAGAATAGGGTTAGGAAGATGCCCAAAAAATCAGCACATGCCCTTTACCAGTGCTTCTCAAACTCTTGGTGGGGGAGGCATAATAATAACCTGGATACTTATTAAGATTAAGATTCTTGGATTGTTCTACCAGACATTTTAGTTTAGTAAGTCTTGGGCATGGTGCAGCCCAGAAAACTGAATTTTAACACACACTCAGTTGATTTTGATGTAGGAGGCCCTTAAAACACACTGTGAAAACTATTTCCTGAGATTTGGAAGAACTTGTATCAGGTCTTAAAGGCACTGGGCACTGAGTAAAGTACAATTATTTAAAAAACCGAGATCACATCTGTCTTAAAGCTTGATACACCATTTATCTAAGCCAGCATGAGAAAAGGAATAAAACCGTAGCTCTCTGGAAGGGCTTGGTAGGAGGCCTGGGTTTTGCCTGAGAGACACAAGTTACAGTGCCAAATGATTAGGTGACAGGCATTCTGGTGATCTCAACCCCATGCTTGTTACTAACATGGTTGCCTACCTTGGCTCCAGTGAAGTGGACATGTACTGTGGGATTTTGCATTTGGGGGCATGAATTTATTTATTCCCTCCAACTGTATTATCTGACTATGATTGCTCTTCTCAGCCAGGTGGCAAACCTGAGGTCAGGAACCAATTTGATTATTTATCTGTATTCTCTCACCCACGTACCTGGTAGGGTGCTCAGTAGATACAGTTTTATACAGTTGCTTAGTTAACTTACAATCCAATATGGTTGAAAGGCAGTAATATGGACTTCATGACGGTAATTGACATGCTTTGGCCATGCCATGGCCATGGAGAAGGGCTTCGAGGTAAAGTGAACTCAAGCTCATTTTGATCACGCTCCTCTCCTAGACAGATGATACAGAGGATGAAAACAAACTCCTTTAGGCTGCATGCCTGAACGCCATTCTAATGGAGCTGGGAAACATTCTCTTTATATGGACCTGGCTTTCACGGGCTCACTTTGTCTGGATTGTTTCTGACTTCTTACATGTTCTTGAGGGCAGGGACGCTACTTTTTCTTCCTTCCCTCTCGTTACACCATTAGGCAACGCTAACGGTGAACTCAAGATAGAGCAAGGACTGAGTAAATACTGTCTTTTGACCCTCTGAGACAGGTGGGGGCCAATGGCCTCCATAGTTATGAAGAAACCTAGAGAGTGCCTGCTGACTCCAAGCCATCAACCTCCAAACTCAGGTTTTCAGGGGCCCAGAGCTGAGACCAGCCATTCACCTCAACACGAGTCTTTGTGGCTCTGGATACAGTTGATATTGTAGAGATTATTGGTAACTCAAACTTATTTTATTTTTCAGAGTCACTGTCAAATGAGCCCCTTTCTTTGTCACCTGGATTCCCCCCTTCCCAGTGTCCTCCGGTGGTGGAGACCTCTTGGTAGGAAAATTCTTGAGGTACATGGAGCAAGGGCCAGTACCAAGGCCCACAGCTGGGCAGAGGTCTCCTGGCCAGCACAAGGCCTGAGCTAAGGCTCCAGCCTCCTCTACTTGTTTTTTAAAAAATTCAATTTATACTAAAAAAACAAAACCAAAAACAGTTCACCCATTTCCCTTCAAACTGTTATTTTAATACAATGAGAAGGACGTTAAGGACATTTATACAAAGACAGTCTCAAGCATGCAGCACTGGGTCATGTTTGAAATTCCTATAAACCTCATTACTTCTGAATGTTAAATGAAATTCTTTGCTTCTACCTGAATGCAATTGCCTGAGGACTTAAAAAATTTTTTTTAGATCTTTCTTTTGTTGGCGGCTATTTTTAAAATGAGCTTTAAAAAGTCTGGAGTCCTAGGAATTCTGCACAGAAATGTAGGCAAACAGAAAGGCAAAGGAACATAAGGCAGTGTTTCAGGCAAATATATGGTAACATAAGGAAAGCTTAAAAATGAACATTGATGCTACCTGGCAGTGCACATCCTGTGTTTCATTAAACCCCAAACATCTGAAAAGCAATTTTTGGCATTCATTACCTTTAACTCCCAGAGAAATCTGCTTTTCTAGAGAAAGGCACTTAGAATTGTCACTTATAAATGACAGACAACATCATCCCCATGCCTGTGGGATCTGCCATGAGAGTTCAGCAACTGGAGAGGAGGGAAGGATGAGATGGGTACCAGCAATGGAAACTCAAGCCATTTTGAAAAATGAGCAGAGACCAGGTGAGCTACTTTTACCATCAAGAATTAAATATTTTTGAAAATGTGGTTCTGCATCAGTAATCATCTCAAGGGAATCCAAGTGTTTTTAAACTGAAGAACATAAGTAAAAGTTTGCACAGATACCACATAGCACATGGCCATACAAGCCTCCCTAGATATTCACTCTTTTTTTTTTAATGACACCAATGAACCATCGATGATGTTTAAGGCAGATTTATTGAGTTGAATAGAAGTGAGCCATGGTTGCACAGCTGTTGTCTGGGGTACAGCTTCAGACATTCATTCCTGGTGAAGTCTAATTGTCAGTGTTCAAAACAATCACCAGGAGGAAGCATCTCCTGTTCCACTGAAGCTTGTAATCTTTCTGGATGGGCAAAAATCAATGGACTTATAACTGAGATTTCTAGCATTGTCCTTCTGAAGCCTAACAATCTCCCCTCAAAATGATAAGTAGAGAGATTGTCCAGTGGGAAACACACAAGAGCAAGAAATGGAAGCACCCAAGCATTTCTTTTGTTCTTTTTTTTTTTTTCCCAGTTGTGGGTGGGGAGTCAGTGAGGCTTCTTCTAGGAAACAGAAGACACCCTTAGCAGGGAACAGGACTATGAGTCTGGGGAGAGCTGGAGGCATGGAAGAAGGGCTACCACGAATGCAGGCACTGCCAGAATGCTGAGTAGGGAGAGGGCAGGGGGAATAGACATCAGTCTATTTCCTGCCCTCTGACCTCAGTCTGTGACTTCTATGGGTTAAAACCACCTGGAATCCAGAGGGCCAGCAACTGATGATGCAGTCAGTCCAAGTCAGCCTCCCTGGGCAGAAAGCAAGGCAGAGAACAGGGCAGAACATGGCTGTGGAGTGGCAAGGAAAAATTAACCAGTACCACTATGCTTCAGGAACTACAGACCATGAGAGCAGAGCACAGTGTATATGAGCTGTTTTTGTTTTTTTTTTAGAAAAAGCAATTAAAATAATCAGATATTTACTCCATCTCTTCACTATAAATCCTCATAATGCATCTTCACTAACAACCCTGCCAAAGAATCTTAAAGCATGCTGGGTAGTACTTATCTCTTTTAGTTGCTTTACCTTTCTCCTACCACTTGTAAGTAGAGCATGACACGCACCAACTTGTTTTCAGACTTCCCTGTTGTAAATTCACCACCAGCAAAGACTGCGAGGCCAATTCTGGCCTTTGCTAGGCAATTAGCATGTTCTCCACAGTCACTGTTAACGATGCTAAGATCTTGCAACCAAAACTCCCTCACTGGTCCTTCATGTTAGTATCTCAGAGGGGATTATAATCTTGGACTCTGTGTAGGAAATAGGAACTGGGCTTTCAAGGTTGTGGTGGAGGTAATTAGCTGGCTGGCTGGAAGAGGAATAGGAGACTCACTAACTGTTCAACAAATATTTATGAACCCCTGCTCAATGCTGGACAGTTTACATATCCCAGAAGCACAAAGATATAAGATATGGGAAACAGATAAGTACTCCAAGGAATTGCAACTTAATATGACTCGAGCTTTAATAGAGAACAGAATAATGCTCTGTGATATTATAAAAGGGAGCACCTGGGGAATTAAAGAAGGATTCACCGAAGAGATACGTGAACTGGATCATGAAAAAAGAGTAGGTATTTGCTAAGGGTATGGCCTGGGTAAAGGCGTGTTTTGAGCCAGTGAGGCTGTGATTGGTTGGGATGGGGTGCTAGGAGACGAGGCCAGAGACCAAGCAATTGGGACTAGTTGGAAAAGTCTTCCTTATCCTGCCATATTTTGGGGTTTCTTGAACATTTAATTTAAACGTAATACATAATGCATTTTAAATGTTAACTGCCAATCTCTCCTTCAGAAAATAAACATCTTCCATCTACTTTGGTCATTCCAGTCCATCATTCTTCCCTGCTCCATGCCAGTTTGCATAAGTTTTTCATATTAATTTTGTGGAGAGTCAGTAATTGCTCAATGTTTAGACTTGGATCTAAGCTGAGACTTAGTTAAGCCTTCATGCATCATCTTTCTCTTGCTCAAGCTATTCCTGTCCCCAGCTTACTGTTGCCCAGATTCAAGCAAAGCTGGGACTTAAGAAAGTTTGCTTTTTTCCAGAAGAGCCCCTGCCAACTGCAAGCTGCTATTGCTCAGGAAAGGTTTGTCTCTAGGTCTCTTTTACTTTTCTCTCTCTGGTTGTGCTTTGCTTTGTCAGTAGGGACAGGCTGAAGGAAAAGGGAACCATATAAGCCGCTCTTAATTTTGATGGAAAAGAAAACGGCTTTCAGATTGTCTGGTACCTGAAAGTAGAAGACAATATTTCTGCTGAGAAGCGGTTTCCCTTTCACTTTATTAGGCTCTTGTGACTCACAAGAATTTTTCTTAGACCATTTGGAATTTTTCTTAGATAATTTCATGTTCCATGGTAAGTTATGACAAGATAAATTTACTTAAATTCAACTTTTATTTCATAGCAGGCAAATACAAAAGGAGCCTTAAGTACCCACTTAATTATCACCCTTATTTACCCATTTTATTATAATTATGGGCTAGCCATTAACAGGGAGGGAAAAAAAATACCGGCTGTGGCTGGGAAAGGAGGTCAATCCTAGTTGACTCTAAGTGTCTATGATGAATGGACAGGTTAACGTGACCCTTAAGTTAACACTAGTGGGAGTTACAAACTGGGGTCGTAAAGTATTTCAGTGCAAGAATAATTTAAAAAAAATACAGCTTATTGGAAAAACATACAGCAATATTTCCCCAATTTGGTAAAATCAAACAACTCCATTTCTAAAGAATTTTAATTCAAGTCTCAAGCCAGGGAGCTATTTATTGGGATATTTAAAAAAATATATTGTCAAGTCTAGGCAGGAGTTTAAGCAGCTTCTGTTGTGATGAGCACGGACATGACACCCCACACGGTCTCGTTTTCTAACAATGACGTCATCGGTCAGGTACCAGAATCCAGACTGTTCCAATGGACTCAGTTACTTATGTGCGTGGGACAGAGACTCCCCATAACATTATTATTTCTAAGAATAAGTCTCAATCATGCTGCTTTAGGGAGATAATGAAGATGAATACACAATCATCCACATTCTTATATACCATGTTAGAATTTTTATTTACTTATATGCATTCTGTGAAAAATTGCTGACCAGGACTGGGAAGGTGATCAATTTTGGTTGACTCTAAATTGCTACTATGAATGGATTTGAAATGCTTGGCCTGTAACATTTAAAAAACAAAAATTTATGTGAATATACTGGTTGCTATCATTTTAATCCTCAAAGTTTCTGTAACTAAGGCAGGGCAGTTATTTTTATCCCTGTTTTATAGAAGAGGAAAATGAATCTCACAGGGCATGGGTGACTTGGCCAAGGTTCCACAAGTGAACAGTGCAATAGGAACTTGAACTTTGTTCTTTTGACTCCAAGGCCCTCATGTTCTTCCCCTTGTATGCCATTGAATAAAGATGGGAATTTCTGATCCACAGAAAAAGTGTGTGAACGCTGAGCTTTCTCCAGAGGTCATGTATTTGTCAGAAAGTAGTCACACACCCTCCTGGGGCTGCTGGTAACCAATGGCCCACAAGGATGAGGACACTGACTATATTAGATTGTGGTCTGAAGTGAAGAAACAGGGGAAGATTGGTGCCCAAACAAGGAAACACATGAGCAAAAATCATGCTGAAGAAAGTTGTGATCCAGTTTAACAATTCAACACTTTGTGAGCATGTGCTGTGGGCCAGGACCACTGTCAGGAGCTATTTCTGCTTTTGAGAATCTCACAGTTTGCAAGGAGAGATAATTAGAAGGCAGTATGATAAATGCTGTCTGCAAAGGGTATTATGGGAGCCCATGGGTAGAAATCTATACTCCAGCTAGAGCTAAGGAATAAGACTGGCAGAGGAAATTAGGAAATGTTTTCCAGAGAAGGCAAATCTGAAGTAGAACCTTGAAGTAGAAGTAAGAGTTACCCAATCAAAAGAAAGGGGAAGCAAGGGCATTTCACGTGTAGAGGCATGGAGGTGAGTGAGAGCCTAGAAGATTCAAGCAATGGCTAGTACATCACTGGTGAGTTTGGGATGTGGAAGGAGATGAGACTGGAGAGAGACAGGGCTAGATAATGAAAAGTGGTGAATGCCAGATTAAGTAAGGAGTTTGTACTTCATTCTGCAGACAAGACAAGGGAAAGCTGAGGTTTTGTTTTTACTTAAGGCAAAATTCACATAACATGGAACTAACCATTTTAAAGTGTACATACAATTCGGTGGCACATAGTATATTTACAATGTTGTGCACCATCACCTGTATTTAATTCCAAAACATATCATTATCCAAAAAAGAAACCCTGTACTCATTAAGCAGTCACTCTCTACTCCCTTTTCCCCCCAGCCCCTGGCAATCACTAATCTATTTTCTGTTTCTAAGGATTTATCTATTTTGGATATTTCGTTTAAATGAAATCATTTAATATGTGGACTTTTGTGTCTAGCTTCTTCCACTTAGTATAATGTTTTTAAGTCTCATCCATGTTGTAGTATGTATCAGTACCTCATTCCTTTTTATGGCTGAATAATATTCCATTGAACAGATATATCACAACATATTTATCCAATCATGACTTCATAGACATTTGGGTTATTTCCACTATTTGCCTATTGTGAATAGTGCTGCAATGAACACTTATGTCCAAGTTTTTGTTGGAATGCCTGTTTTAAATTCTTTGGATATATAATTAAGAGTGGAATTGCTGGGTCATACAGTTATTCTATGCTTAACTTTTTGAGGAACTGTCAAGATGTTTCCCACAATGACTGAAGTATTTTACATTCCACCAGCAATGTAAGCAGGTTCCAATTTCTCCACAGCCACATGTGCTCGTTGGCCATTTGTATATCTTCTTTGGAGGATTGTCTATTCAAGTCCTTTACCTATATTTTAATTGGATTGCCTTCCTGTTGTTGAGTTGTAGGAGTTCTTTACATATTCTGGATGTTCGACTCTTACTAGTGATAAAATTTGCAAATATTTTCTCTGATTCTGTGGATTATCTTTTCACTTTCTTGGTCTCTTCATTATATCTTGATAGTAACTTTTGAGTCACAAACATTTTAATTTTTGATAAAAGTCCATTACTATTATTGCTGTTCTTTGTGCTTTTTGTGTCATATCTAAGATCCACTGCCAATCCAAGGTCATTAAGACTTTCCCCCATGGTTTCTTCTAAGAATTTTATAGTTTTAGCTTTTAAACTTAGGTCTTTGATCCACTTTGAATTAATTTTTGTATATAGTGTGAAAAGAAGACCCAACATCAGTGTGTTGCATATGGATATCCAGTATCATATGTTGAAAATACTATTATTTTCCCATTGGATGGTCTTTGCACACTTGTCAAAAATCAATTCACCATATATGTATGTGTAATTTCTCACTCTCAATTCTAGTGCATTGATGACATGACTATCCTTATGTCAAACTATGCTGTTTTGATTGTTGCTGCTTTCTAGTAGTTTTGACAGTGAGAAATATGACTCCTTCAACTTTGCTTTCCTTTTTCTGGATGATTTTGTCTACTGCAACTCTATATGAATTTTAGAATCAGCTTTTTCATGTCTGCCAAAAGTGCTGCTGAGATTTGATAAGGATGGCATTCAGTCTGTACATCAATTTTGTGGCACATTGTTCTCCCAGTTTCCTTTAATTCTTTGTCCATGAAGCCTTTAATCTCTTTCAGTATATTTAAGATTGTTGATTTAAAGTCTTTGTCTAGTAAGTTCAATGCTTGTGCTTCCTTGGGGGCAGTGTCTATTAATTTTTCTCTTTCCCCTCCCAGTGAATGACCATATTTCCTTATTTTCTTGTGTGCCTCATACTTTTTTGTTGAAAACTTGACATCTTAAATATTATAATGTGGTAACTCTGAAAATCAGATTCCCTCCCTTTTCTGGGCTTTGTTGATGCTTCTTGTTTTGGGCTGTTGTTTGCTTGCTTAGTGGCTTTTCCAAACTATTTTTAAAAATAAAATACAAGTTTAGAAATAAAATACAAAGTCTGTATTCTTGTCATGTGTAGCTACTGAAATCTGTGTTCTAATAGCTTGGTGGTCAGTCAGTGTTTTGAAAGGATTTCCTTAAATGGCTGGAGGCAAAAAAAAAAAAAAAAAAAAGAAAAGAAAAGAAAAGGAAAAACCCCCCACCTCTTCCAGTCTTTGCAGATTGGCTCTGGTAGGGGGTACTTTAGAGAGCTAGCCATTCTGTTTACAACTCTACCTTTTCCTGCCTGTTCAGAGTGTGAAGGTCAGTCAGAGGTGAAAGCTTAGGGTCTTCTCAGGACTCTTCTGAGCATTCACTCAGCTCTGGGAATGTGTGTGGTCTTTTCAACGCCCCGCCCCGTATATGTAGGAGCTTCTAAATGCCCTTATACTCCTTTGTATCTCTTTCCTTATCTCTTCTTTCCCCAGGCTTTTCAGTTTGTCTATTGTTTGTCCTGACTGCTATCCCTTGCCCCAGGTTCCTGTGGTCAGTGCTTTTGCTTTTAAATGCTTTTGGCAAATACCACCTGGGGAAGTCACTCTAGCCCTGGGAATGCTTTGAGTAGAGTAAAACAAAGGCATACCCTTGCACTGGTCCTTTAGGGAGCCACCAAATAAGTTGAAACATGCAACCACAATTCTTCAAGACTAATATCTGTATTGTTTCCTCTGCCACTAGTGACTTAGACCAGGCGTGCATACTACTATCTACATGGCCACTGCTGCTCTGAGGGACGAGGGATGGTAGACGGGCAATACAAAATGCCCCAGTGCTCTTACCACAGTGCAGCAGCTACTTTCATCATTAAAGTTTTCCTGGTTGTTGTAACCATTTGCCTAGATTCTAGTGTTTTGCAAAACTTGATTCTGACAATTTGTGCCAGCTTTTTTCCTCTTGTGTATTAAAAGAAATCATTTTTTCATTGCGGTAAAACATATATAACATAAAGTGTGCTATTTAAACCAGTTTTCAGTGTACAATTCAGTGGCATTAATCTCATTCACATTGTTGTGTAACCATCACTACTTATTAGTTGCTTTTATGAAGGAATGGAGCTGTGAGATTTTCCAGTCTACCATTTTCAGTGATGTTAACTTTCTACTTCAAGTTTTTGAGGAGGAAAATAATGTGGCGTGATATGTGTTAGAAAAGTTGGAGTGTTAGCGACTAAAATTTTATTGATGATAAAAAATACTTGTTAAATTATAGGGTACACTGGACCTCTCAGTACTATTTTTTTCTACTTCCAGTGAATCTACAATTATTTTAAAGAAAAAGTTTTAAAATAGATGTATTTAGAGATTTCATATTTTTTAACTTCAGATATTTGAAGGGTAAAAGCCTAAATTCAAAATAACAGATCAAACCAGAGGCAAAGAAATACAGAAAAAACAGTATATGTAGTTTCCAAGAAAATCCTGGGGTCATGCATGCCATGGTACAAAAGACAGTCAGGAGACAGTCACGCTGAGAACTGAACAGGTCTGAAGGAACATTTGGCTTGATTTGAAGAACAACAACAACAAAAAGGTTGAGTTGGAATGAGTGTTAAAACAAGATCTCACAGGACCAGGTTTGGCATCATGTAAACAAAATATAATTAAATAACAACAACAAAAATTAGCAAGAACCAAGGAAGAAGAAAATAGAACTTAAAAATAAATATATGCTAGAGGAAAGGAATCAAGCCCTACTCCAGGTATTGTAGGGTAAAAAAAATTTTTTCCTCTATCCTGTTATGTTCATGAACTGAGCTCCTGCAAATTAAACCGACAAAAGACAGATTAATCGGAGAAAAGGCATACAAATTTTATTTCATGTTAATAATTTAATTTTTAGGTCTACCCTGGGATCTCATAGATAAGGAAGTGAAAACTCAAAGAAGAGGTTAGGCCTGAGTGCTTGTATACCATTTTAACAAAAAGTGATGCATTTGTGGAGAAGTGACAAGATAGAGGAAAAGTGTTTGGGCTTCTAGGAGTGATAATTGTGGGAAAGTGAATATAGGGGTAGGGGGAAACTAATGGAAGATAAGGGTTATCTCAGTAAGGTTTATTTATGCAGATTCAAGTCAGTGCTTTTTCCAGTGATAAGAGCTGTCTCCTCTTCCTCCTATTGGAGAGGGGAGAGGGGAGAGGGGACAGGGGACACCTTCATAGAAGGAAATTTATACCCTGTCTTTAGGCATCCAGAACACCTTTGCAATATGACCCTTGCAGGGTCCTGCACTCTCAATAACAGAATATAAAATAGGGAAAACAAATAAGCCAGGCTTAGGAAGACACAAACACTGCTTATCACAAACACTTCTTGACAACCCCTAGTGAAATGTAGTGATTGAGTCTGAGACACACAATGTGACATCCACCACCCTTACAGTTCCTCCTGCCCCATGAAGCTAGAGACTGAACACTGGCATTTCCATGATACTGATTCCCAACAGCAACAAAAAGCACCAAGGTACTTTCTGCTTCATTTCACCTTTGAAATCTCATGCAAGTACATCTAATTATAGAACTTCATTCATATCTAGGACCCTAGCTGCAAAACTAGGGAATGTACTTTTTAGCTTTGCAGCCTCTGCAGTGCAGAAACACACACAGGAAGGGAGTGGGAATGGATGTGAAGTGCTAATTGAGTACATTCAGCCCTGGTAGTTGAGATATCCCCTCTATTTTTATCTCTTCTTTTGATTGACAATTCTATTACACTAAAATCAGAATGAGAAAAACAACCTTGAAGATCATTTTTTTCTAACCTTCTAGTTTTACAGATGAGGAAACTGAGACCCAGAAAATTTAAATGACCTGTTCCAGGTCCTGATGCTAATTAATGGTAAATTTTAATTTCTGGTCTAGGATTCTTTCCAGAAACTTTATTTATGTAGACCTTCTTTTGTTTCAAAGAGAATTTAAAGTGGCTTATTGATATAAAAAATGATATAGCAGAATAAAAATTTTTAAAAATAAGTATAAAATAGGAGACATACAGGAAGTGAGGGCGATCGCTTCAAGGAGCCAGGACTACAGCAAGTGGGAGTAGATAATTCAGAGCTCTGAAGAGTAAGCAGATTCAGTCTGTGATTGAATCTAATTTTAAGGTGCTTGGTTAATGAATTTGACCTCAAATTTGGCATGTTTAAAAGAGTTCCTTTATACTTTACCCGCCCCCCGCCCCACACATTATTTAGTCAAAATGTCGTAAGAACAGTGATTTATTTTTCATTTGCATTCTTTCTAATTGAAGTATAATCAGTTTACAGTGTGTCAATTTCTGGTGTACAGCACAATGTTTCAGTCACACATATACGTACACAGATTTGTTTTCATATTCTTTTTCATTATAGGTTACTATAAAGTATTGAATATAGTTCCCGATGCTATACAGTATAAAATTGTTTATCTATTTTATATATAGTGGCTAGTATTTATATTTTAAAAGCTATCTCTTCAAAAGACAGGAAGCCCGAAAGGCTAAAGGTACCCCATGGGAAGTTTAAGTAGCTAAGACAGCAGTGATTTGTTCTGCAGAAGGGGTAACTCTTCCCTTAAAAGGATGGAGAGGAGGTGTCAATACCTCAAATTAACGTATGCCAGCATTTCAGTCAGGGGCTATCTGCGCATGTCAGAACTGTCAGCTGGCGGACACAGAAATGATTTGGGGAGTGAGGATGTGGCATGCAGCAGTTGCATTTCATGATTAATTTAGAAAGTGGTAAATAAAATTACCTGTCAAGAGCCAAATAGCAAAAATAGAACGAACTCCAAGTATTAATTATAAGCTTTGTGTTTCTGTAAAATGTATTTTAGAAATTAATAACTTTTTCTTACCATCTAGCTCCCTTTCTCCACAGTAAAAAAAAAAAAAAAAAAATTCCCAGAACGCAATTTGATGTTCCCTCCAACCTGTTCCTCTAATTGCAATTAAACCCTAGGGGAGTAATCTTCTCAAATGCCAGAAAATAAGTTAGTGCCCAAGGGAATGGCAAAGCTGGAAATATGATGTGAGTAATCACCAGACCAGCTTTTTTTGCTCCAGAACAAAAAGGCTGGGAAGATGGGATCACCCACAATTACCAAACAGGAAGCCCTGGTGTTCATTTCCCTAAGAAAATAATTGTTCTGCATTCTTTGGATCATCTGACAAACTGCTTCCTGGTGTATTGATTTACTGCCACACTGAAAAAGTAATAAATCAATAATCAGCTTTGTTGAGAAAGCAGGGAAAAGTAGTGTTAGCTTAAGGAACCACAAAAGACTTTAGAAAGGGAATTAAGTTTTTGAGAGAAAAAAATAATGCATTTGGGAGGACCATTAAGGACCCAAAGAGAAGACCATATAAATGAAATTAGACAGGAACTTACATATGATTGGTCCCATGCCAGTCTCATTTGACATAGGTTATTATTGCAGGCAGGAAGTTAGGAATCCACAGTGATTCTGCAGCAGTGGTCCTTAAATGAACCAGACAAGATGGTCAGACACGTGTGCCTGAGCCGGATTGTTAGATTCATGGAAGACGTTGTGGCATAAAGAAAGAAGTTGCTTTGGCATCAGAGAGACCTGAATCTGAATTCCGATTGTCACTTACTAGCTGAGCTGGTATGGAAAAGTACTGAAACTCCCAAGCCTCAGTTTCCTCATTTGAAAAACTGTAATAACAATTTTTTCTTCACAATGCTCTTATGAGGATAAGATCTAATGTCTCAAAAGTGATTGGTACCTTGCAGGTGATAAACAGCAGCTACTGTTGTTAAGTAGGGGACTTTTGGAGCCATGGGGGATAAATTAGGAAGGAAGAATATCAGGAAGCTGGTTTAAATATTTTTAAGGTGATAGAGTAGTTTCTAAATTACAGAGAAACCAACAAGTTAAGAAAAACACATGATAAGTAGCTAGAGTCACTGGAGGGAAGTCAATGATTTATTTGAGGAAAATGGTGTCCAATTTATCAGTAGGAAGCCATTTGACATTTGTGGGAAATGGGAGAAAAGGCAGGTCAAAATATAAAAGTGCAGAAACCATTAGCTGGATGAAATGGAATGCTTGGCGGTATATGAGGGAAGGAACCGTGTGAAATAAGGGGTCTTGATATAATTGGAGAAAGATGGGTAACAAATGGTATACCTAGGCTAGAGTTCAGGGAGTTGTATCATTCTTTGTGAGGAAAAATACCATTAGAAATGACATCAAAATTTTTTTCTAAGCAAGTGCTCTCTCTGAAGTCTCTGCTAGCATGAATTCCATAATTATACAAAAATTAAAAACAATAAAAATAGAAAAAAAGTACCTGACCAGGGTACTGAAAATCAGTTTCCCAATCAAATTGGGGAAGCTGAAAAGTTAGGTCAGGTAAGAAATTAAAAACTTCAATTATCTACCCATCAGTTGTCAGGCTACCTAATTCAGGATGAAATGTAGAGATGAGATTTCAGGATGAGACAAATGACTAATTCTAGCAAAGTAAAATAACCCTGCATAACATAGAGTGTTTGCGTAATGAACAGGAACTGGTGTAGTCAGATGGTTATGAGTGATATTTTATGTAATGATAGCACAATCAGTTCAACATTTTAGCAGGTAGGGTAAAGCCAAAATCACCCTTTTAGATAAAATTCAAGCACTGATAGGAAGAGTTGGCTGAAATACATTTTATAGCAACTTCTAAAAAAATACCCTAAGGGCTGACTAAAAACTTTATTATAAACACATGAAAATTATTTGCCAAAGATAAAATGTCCAGGTATTAGGGGTGACCTAGAAATTAAGTGACTAAATGATTCTAGAAGCACGCTGCAAACTTTTCTGAAATTAGTAATAACAAGATTGTCTTTAGACATATCAAACCAGCAAACTATGTAACTATGAAAATGTTATGCATGTGGATGGAAAAGAAATCATGTAACCTAGTTAATTCATTTACTCCTTTCTTCCTTTGACTAGAAATGTGAACAGCATCTAAAAAGAAAAAAGAATTAATTTAGAAAAGACTGATTTTCTTCCTCTTGCTGTCTTACTTTTTATAACCTGAAAAAATTAGAAACACTCCAAATTTTTAATGAAACCCAATTTTAAGGAAAATTGTTTGAAAATAGTTTCATAGCTTTTTTTTTAAATTTCAAAGGAAGATGTTATGGAAGGATGTTAAGCCTGCATCCCGCTTCCAAGTAAACTTTGGAAGCAGATAGTTGTGGGCTACTAAGCAAAAAGTCAGGATGAAGCAAGATCACTGGGAATGACTGATCCCCACCCAAGATCTTAGAATGGACGTCAGGTATATTCAGTAGCTGTCCTTAGCTGTTAATTGTTCTACTGTGCCAGTGGCTGGGGGGGTTGCCCATGTGACTCTAAATGCTCTGGGGCAGTGGTTGAAGACCTGGCAAGCCTGTGGAATCTGTGATGAAAGACAGGATTCCATACCCCTAAGAGGCACATCCATCCACATCCGTCTTGGGCAGAAAGGCCACAATGTTAATATTAAAAAAAAACTGTCTTGGACGAATCTGCTAGTTCTTTCTAGAAATAGTTTTATTGGTAGGATTTCTTCATTTTTAATGGCTGAATCATATTCCATTGTATACATACCACAGTTTTATCCATTCATCCATCAATAGACAACTAGATTGTTTCCATGTCTTGGCTATTGTAAATAATGCTGCTATCAACATGGAGGTGTGAATATCTTTTAAAGTCTGTGTTTTTATTTCCTTTGACTATATTTCCAGAAGTGAAATTGCTGGATCGTATAGTCATTCTATTTTTAATTTTTTGAGGAACCTCTATACTGTTTTCCATAGTGGCTGTACCAGTTTACAGTCCCACCAACAGTGAATGACAGATTATTTTTATTCATTCACTGGAAGGGATTTTAGAACTTTGGCATTCAGTATTTTACCATTAAAACAATGTTAAGCAGAATAGCCTTGCTTGATTATTTCTTAGGATGAATTCCTGCAAGTTGAATTTCCATTCCATAGGGGATACACATTTTTAAGGCTTTTGATACATACTGCTAAACAGACCTCTTGAAAGGTGAATCAGTTTACTCCCACATCCCATTTCCCCACACCTTCCTCAAAGCAGTGTAGCATTATTCTGTTTAACATTTACAAGCTAATAGGTTAAAAAATGGTGTCTCACCCTAATTTTCATTTCTTAAATTACTAATGAAGTTGAATATTTTCTTATAGCTATATGTCTGTCTGTCTTTTTTTTAAATAAAGGAATTGTATTTTTTTTCTGTAAAATTTCTGAGAGAGTGTTATATGGTGAAAACAACAGGAGAATCAACTGATTCAGTTTATTTCTACAAAAATATTACATTTCTTGGAATGCAAGGCTTTGTTGATAATTATTTGGTCTCCTGGACTTGCTACTGACTTATGTTAAGCATTGGGTTGTAATTTGTAGGGAAATATTTGTTTGATTTCTTATAAACTATCTGAAAAGGAAAGGGTATATGATAAGTTGTTGGGCCTTGAATACAGGTATAGCTTTATAAGGTTGTGTATAGAGATAGAAGAGAGGTAGTTAACCCTAAAAGTTCACTGTATATAAGTCTTATAATGGTGTTTGGGAAACATTTACCTTATTAATCAGGCTTTCAAAAACTTTTCACTTTTACTCAGTTTTTCTTTTTTTAATTGAAGTATAGTTGATTTACAATATTGTATTAGTTTCAGATGTACATCATAGTGATTGAATTTTATTTCTGATTACATGACATTATAGGTTATTACAAAATACTGAATATATTTCCCTGTGCTACACAGTAAATCCTTGTTGCTTATCTATTTTATGTATAGTAGTGTGTATCTGTTAATCTCACACTCCTAATTTGTCCCTTTCCATCTCCCTCTCTCCTTTCGTAACTGTGTTTGTTTTCTATGTCTGTGGGTTTGTTTCTGTTTTACATATAGATTCATTTGTATTATTTTTTAGTTTCCACATGTGATATCATATAGTATTTGTCTGTCTGACTTACTTTACTATGTATAATATTCTCTAGGTCCATCCATGTTGCTGCAATTGGCAATATTTCATTCCTTTTTATGGCTGAGTAATATTCCATCGTGTGTGTGTGTGTGTGTGTGTGTGTGTGTGTGTGTGTGACAATTCATATATATATATATATATATATGATATATATATCATATATATATATATGAATTCATATATATATATATATGATATATATATATATATATATATATATATATATATATATATATATATATCACAATTCCTTAAGCCAATTGTCTGTTGATGGGCACTTGGGTTGTTTCCATGTCTTGGCTATTACAAATAGTGCTGCTGTGAACATTGGGAGCATGTATCTTCTTGAATTAGAGTTTTTGTTTTTTTCTGGATATATATCCAGGAGTGGGATTGCTGCATCATATGGCAGCTTTATTTTTAGCCTTTTGAGGAACCTCCATATTGTCTTCCATACTGGCTGCACACTTCTACTTAAAATTTAAAAAAGAAAAAAAATTAATTTTTCAGATGAGTTAACTTTTCAGATTAGTTAAAAATTAATTTAGCATACAGTACATTGAGATTTTTTTGGCTGTGTATTTTCATGAATTTTAACACATGGGTAGATCTGTGTAACCACACTCACAATCAGGATGGGAAATCTGAAACTCCCTGGTGCTATGCCTTTGTACTCACCTCTCCTCCCACCTCCAGCCCCTGGCCACCACTGGTCTGTTTTCTGTCACTGAAGTTTTGTCTTTTTGAGAGTGTCATATAAATGCAACCATACAGTATGAAAAATTTTGAGACTGGCTTCTTTCATTCGGCATAATGCCTTTGAGATTCATCCAAGTTGTATATATCAACAGTTTGCTCCTTTTTATTTCTGAGTCATATTCCACTGTAAGGATATACCACAGTTTGTTTATCTACTCATTTACTGAGAGACATTTGGGTTGCTTCTAGCTTTCGGTGATTGTGAGTAGAATTGCTATAAACACTTTTGTACCAGTTATTGTACAAATATGAGTTTTTATTTCTTTAGGGTAAATATGTAAAAGTGGGATTGCTGGGTCATATGTTAAATTTATGTTTAACTTCATAAGAAACTGCTGAGCATGTTTTCCAGAGTGTCTTTATGATTTTTATATTTCCACCAGCAATATATGCTTAATCTAGTTTTTTCACATCGTTATCAGCACTTGGTATTGTCAGTATTTTTTATTTAGCCATTGTATTAGGTGAATGGTGGTATCTCATCATGGGTTTAATTTTAATTTCTTTAGTGTCTAATAATGTTGAATATCTTTTCATTTGTTTATTTTCCATCCATATCTCCTCTCTGGCTAAGTATCTGTTCAAGTTTCTTGCCCATTTTAAAAAATGGGTTGTTTTCTTACTTTTGAATATTGAGAATCCTTTATATATTCTAGATACGAGCCCTTTGTCAGATATGTGATTTGTGAATATTTTCTCCCAGTTTTTAGACCATCTTTTCATTCTCTTAACAGTGTCTTTCATAGAGCAAAAGTTTTAAAGTCTGAAGAAGTCTCAGGATTGGTCTTGAATACTCTGTGTGGATGCTGGTTGGATTACTCAACCTCCCTCTCATCTCATCCTCATGTACTTGGTCTCCACCTTCCAATTCCTAGGACTCTCTCCTCACATCACTTGCTCAAAAAGTCAGTTCAAATGATCATGTATTGTAAATAAATACTTGATTTGCTTTTAAAATCAATTCAATATTTGGCATGTTATGTACTTTAATCCAGACACATTTCTGAGTCATTCTACACGTGGTCTTTTTTACCTTGCTCTGAGCCACACCAAGTACATCAGAAGATGAGGTATCATCACTGGAAGGGATTTTAGAGCCCCGGGAATAAACATGTGGTCTGTGGATCAGCAGTATCAGCATTACCTGGGAGCCTGGAAGAAATTCAGACTCTCAGAACTTACCAGGGCCTGTGAGTTAGAATCTGCATTTTAATGAGATCCCCAGGTGCACATGAACATTTTCAAGCACAGCTGTACAGCTCATCTGGTTCTCCCTCTTAATTTCCAAACAAAGAAACTGAGGTCCAGGGAGATGAAGGATGGCCCCAAGGCCAGTGGCAGCTAGTGCTAGAGCCAGGGTGAGAACCTAGCCTTCTTACTTCAAGGCTAGTGTATTCTGCGCTGCACAACCCCTGCCTCCAATATTTTGGATGACAGCGACAGCCTAAGCTTCTCCCACTGCATCCGTGGCAGTGCATGGAGCAACAGCATTTGTCTTGATGTGATCTTTTCCCGAAAAGACTCCCTTCACTCCTTACTCCCAATATCCCCTAGGGAGACCCAACTTTCAAATTGCAGACTTTCAAATTTTCCTAATGAAATGAACTAAACTCTCTTTGGGGGAATAAAGTGATTTTTCCCCTTGCATTTGTTTACTTCTCTGTAAGCTCCTGAGATGGCTAACATTGCTAGTTGTTAATCACACCATCTGTTCAAACAGCACTTCGAAATCATTTGATTCATACTTTTCTCTTTAAGGAATTTTTTTTTTCAGAACAATATGTTTGTGTCTGTGTTACTCCCATCATTTGGCAATGCAGTATGAGCTATTTAAACTTTCCTATTTATTGTAAGTGGCTTTTCAATCAGCAAATATTTTTTTAAATGTGCATACACCACCAAAAAGCTGTGTCTACTGACTTTTCAAACATTGGAAACAGTGGAAAAATCTGTTCCAGTCTGTCTGCTGTCAAATTTTTAACCATCTGATTATATTTAAATGAAGCGTTTAGGAGGATAATTTATCTGACTGACCCTGAGAAATTTTCCCCACTGGCCCTGAAGATGGCAGTGCTGTGCAATTTAGTACAACCCTTCACTCCCCCACCCCCTCAGAAGGAATTTCTGGAATGGCAGAAACTGGGGGAGGATTCGCTAAATCTGAACCTTCTAACACTTAGCATAAACCTCTTCTGAACCCTGGGACAATTTGGTTTATCTTTTGGTCCTTTTGTTTTTGTTTAAAGCTGTACCCCATGCGTTTCCTGTTTCCAGCCGAGATCAGAAATGGAAATAGTTTAAAGGTTATTCCCATATCACGGTAACCAGGAAGTGCCTATATAGTTTACTGAGAAGCTGGTTTTCACAAGACCGCTTAGCTTTTTTTTTTTTTTTTTTTTAATCCTAACAAAGGCTCAACCCAAGATAAGCAGGAGCTGAGAATACCGGAGGTTTTGAATGTCTACTGGGACCACATCACTGGGGGCTTGCTTCTCCGGGTTTCCTCAATAACAGAGGCCTGCTGTCTGACATTCTTTAAATTTCGTTAGCAGGGTCTGGAATATGGGTTTAGAGGTACACATGCTCAAGCCCCAGGCAATATATGTTTCTGGGTCTTGTCATTGTTAAGGTGTGGGCACGAAAACAGAGGAGGATGGGAGTGCGCAGATACATCCAGCTTCCTTTTGAGACTTTCAAAATTTGGTGAGAATTCAACTAGCCAGAAAACATTTATTGAAGACTTGATTATGTGAAAGGCATTATATTAAGTGCTGTTATAAAGAATAGCCAGCAATATTTATGTGCTATGAGCCAGCCCCTTGCCAATGCTTTAGCAGCTTTTCATTTACTCTTCACCAGAACTGTATGAGGTGGGTACTATGACCAATTTTTTTTTTTTTAACATAAGGAAACTAAGGGACAGAGAGGTTAGGAAATGTGGCTCAGGTCACGCAAGTTGCAAGCAGAATTGCTGAGATTCAAAGTCAAGCCCCCTAACCCCATAGCCTGTGTAATCAGTCGTTGCCTTGTATTTTGATTCATAGATGATGGCATAGCATATACTCAAGCTCTCAAGTTAACATATTTGGTACCCATTTAAGAATGCCAGAAGTCAGAATGGCCATCATTCAAAAGTCTACAAGTAATAAATGCTGGAGAGGGTGTGGAGAAAAAGGAACCCTCTTATACTATTGGTGGGAATGTAAATTGGTGCAGTCACTATGGAGAACAGTATGGAGGTTCCTTAAAATACTAGAAATAGAGTTACCATATAATCCAGCAATCCCACTCCTAGGCATATATAAAGAGAATACTCTAATTCAAAAAGATACATGCATCCCAATGTTCATAGCAGCACTATTTACAATAGCTAATACACAGAAGCAACCTAAATTTCCATTGACAGTTGCATAGACAAAAGAAGATTTGGTGTATACATACAATAGAATATTACTCGGCCATAAAAAATAATGAAATAATGCCATTTGCAGTAACACAGATGGACCTAGAGATTATCATATTAAGTGAAGTAAGTCAGACAGAGAAGGACAAATATCATAATGCTATCACTTATATGTGGAATCTAAAAAAAAATGATACAAATGAACTTATTTACAAACTGTAAATGTACTCACAGACATAGAAAACAAACTATGGTTACCAAAGGGGAGAAGGGTTGGGGGAGGGATAAATTAGGGGTTTGAAATTAATACATACACACCGCTAATATATAAAATAGATAAACAAGGACATACTAGATAACACAGGGAGCTATATTCAATATCTTATAATAACCTATAATAGAAACAAATCTGAAAAAGAATACATATATATGTATAACTGAATCACTTTGCTGTACACCTGATACTAACACAACACTGTAAATCAACTATATACCAATTAAAAAAAAACCAACGAATTCCTGAGAAGGGGAGACCTAGACCCCAGTACTATTTTCCTTCTACTACATTTGACACAGCTGTAAAGAAGCCAGCCCTTCTGTGAACAGGTATGTCATTTGGGCAGGGAAGCTCCACGTGGAACTCTTTTCTCAAGGTGGAACAGCATACCTAAATGACCCAACATGTCTTTTTCCAGTGGGATCTATTTAGAGAATTTCTAGGGCAAAGATTTACTAATAAAACTAGGGAGACCAAGGATACCCAGTTGGGATTGTATTTTTAGATACCCCAGGATAAAACACATCATTATTTTCAAACTGTGTTTTTCGTCAGTGTTTCATACCAGCATCCAAGCCCAGAGGCCATCTCAAGCTGGTTCTGTTTAACCCTCTCCCAGTTCAAATGTGGGGACCTTCTCTTTCATCTTTGTCATTAAAACCTAGAAGTACAGAACCCCATTTCTCTTCCCTGTGCTTATGAATACCTTACAACATTGCCTAGGGTGGTCATTCTGAAAGTGTCAGCTGTAGATCTGCAGTATTAGCATTCCTTGAGAACCTGTCAGCAATGCAAATTCTCAGGCCTGGGCCCAGACCTACTGCATCAGAAATTCTGGGGGTGGAGCCTGACCATTTGTGTTTTAACAAGCCTTCCAGGTGATTCTGATGCACATTCATGTTTGAAAACCACTAGGCTAAGCAGTCATCTATACGTAATTTGAAAGAAAGAGATGGAGTTCAAATGAGCGAGTCAGTGGCCAAAGTGCTGAACGCTCTGGAAGAGAAATACTCACTCGTTGCCAGTGGGAAGGACAGTTAGTGCAGTCCTTGGGCTAGGCTGGCTTTTGAACTTGGACAACTCTTGTTCTTGAGGTCTCACTGGGTCCAATGCCTTCTTCCAGGGCCTTTCTCTCACATCACTTCCCTCTCGTGTACTATCCTACTCCTTCTCCAAGCCGGGGGAATTCTTTTCTAGCTTTGAGAGGGTGGAGAGATGGAAGGAGGAAGTATGGATAAGGACAGCCTCCTAGGAGTCAACCTATTTTCTTCCAAATCTTTCATCTAGGTTTTTGAAAGTCAAGAGCCAGAAAAAGGCTACTTTCTTTTCTACTTTCTGCAATAATATTCTCTTTCTCAGGCAACAAGCTTAGAGCAGCTGGGATGGGAGGCAAAGAGAGGTCTAAGTAGGATGGGAAATACATCGGTTAGTGTCTCAAAATTATTATAGCAACACACTGGAATACAAACTACTAGGTTATCCCTATTTCTTCCTAACATGCCTTGGGCAGAGATCTCATCACAGAGAAATTAGATAGCTCTGGGTTGCCGAAAGTTATTTGAGAAACTCTACCTATGTCCTTGGTGGGACAATGCCTCCTCTATCAAGGATTAAGTGTAATTTAAATTTCTTCTTAGAAATTTATTTTTATGAGCAAAGCTTAGATTTACTTGGGCATTGATTCCCTAGAATATAAATACTTCCTGGAGAACAAACCTTAGTTTGCCAGATGCTTGCCAGGCATGCCTTTCCTTTCTCTCCCTCTTTCCTCTCTCTATCCCTCCTCAAGGGTCCATCTTAAGTCTAAACTACTGTCAAATATTCCCTGATCACTCCAGCCAATATTGACCCCTCTCTTTTCTTACCACCTCAGTACTTACACATTTAGTAATTTGTTCACTCTCAGTTTAGAAATCTCATTCACCTTGCCTTCTTTTATTTTCTGTTTCAAGTCAGATTGCTTCATGTGTAGACATTTTTTGTTCCTTCTAAAATATTATAATCTTATAGGAGATGGGAACCACTTTGGTTTGTGAGGAAACTACTTCCTCTAGGTCTCACTTCACTAAGACATGAATACAAGGTTATTATTTTATTTTATTTATTTTTTTGGGGGGTGGTAATTAGGTTTACTTACCTACTTATTCTTAGAGGAGGTGCTGGGGATTGACCCAGGACCTTATGCATGCTAAGCAGGCGCTTTACTACTTGAGGTATACTCTCCCCCCAAGGTTATTGTTTTATATGAAAATGGTGTTATATTATGGGACAGGTGCTATATTTGGGACAGTTCACATTCATACCAGGGACCTAGCTGCAGCTGAAAAATAAGGTCTAGTATGTCTGTCACTTGCGGATGGAGCATATATATTAGACCAGCATTGATGGTACAGGAGAGAAGAGTGGAGTACTGTTTTTATCTTGACTTTGAAGGAGGGTTGGGATGTGAGAGGTATGTATGTATATGTATATGTATATGTATGTATGTATGTATGTATGTATGTATGTATGTATGTGTGTGTGTGTGTGTGTGTTGTGGTTAGGAAGTGTGTTAAAGACAGTATCTGCCACATGGTGATCTACTTAAGGCTGTTTTTGAATGATGCTCAGAGACTTCCTAGAGACCCACAGAAGAGCCTCCCGAGTCTCTCTGGGGTGCAGGTCAGTAGTAAGTAAGAGCCTAGAGGAGTGTCCTTCCTCTGCACTTACTAGAGCAGCTCCAAGGTTTTCTGTTTTATCTGTTAGAGCTTTGTGTTAAGATTTGGTTTGAAATACAGATTTTTGTGCTGAAAAAATATTCGGGGAGCAAACCAGTCTCTCTCGTAGTCTAGATTATTTTGATGACTACATTCTCCATATTTTGAAGACCTTTGTTGAAAGCATCTCATCTGGGGTATGGGAATAGTTTTTGCTGACAGTGAGATCACTCCCAGAGGTGGCCATGGAGGTGATCGAGAAATCCAGAGGGCAAGGCCTCCACCGTGAAGGTAAAATCTGGGACAGGGGCAGGAATCAGGTCACAAAACTCCTTCTCCCCACCCTTCTTTCCACCCTAGTTCTTATTCCAGTGCTAGTGAGAGCGTATTATGAAGATGCTGGTTTTTTAAGGACATTATCTTCTCCAAATATCCAGTACAATACTGGGCACTCAGTAGGTGCTCAAGAAATACTTCTTGAATTAAATAAAGAACCCTAGTGCTGTTAAAGAACAGAGAAGCTTAAAGTCAAGAGGAGAATACAAAAAGGAAAGATCACTTGTCTTTCTGTATGGATGGTTTCAAGGAAATACCAAGGTCAGAAATGAAAACGCCTACCTGCCACCCCCGCTGGATATGGCATTTGGCTTATATTATTAAGGGTGATATTTTCAAGAATCATAACACAAAATTGACAAAATGATGCCAAGCTGGGTCCCAGAATTTTGATTTTTGGCTTATTTGCTGAGAGTCAATGGGTATACGTTGATTTCATTTCAGGCTCTTTGATTGCCTCTCGGACGGCTCCAGAAACCAGCCTTTAGGCTGTAATTTTATTTTATTTTTTTTTTTTTATGCGTTAGGAAAATCTCTCCTGGCTTTTCTCAGTAAAGAAATAAAAAATGGAAAGGCATTTTGCAGCAGGAGCAGGAGCAGCGGCGGCAGCGGCGGCGGCGGCAGCCACCACTGCCCCAGCTGCCTCCATGCTTCATAAAACTATCCCAAATGGGATGAGCACATTTAGCAGAACGATCAATCCGCCGCTGCCATATCACTTCTATTTATAATCTTGGCAGAGCTACAAATTTCAAGGGTTTTCGGAGACAGAGGAAGTCTGCTACACGAAGTGATTTTAGCTCTCATCTCTTCAGAGTTTGAATTCATGGGAGTGGAATCTTCCAGCCTCTGAAGGAATTGATGTTCCTGCAGACTCCAACTAGCTTTCTGCGCCTGCTCACAGACGATGACTTTTAACACGGGCAAAGAAAGGGCTTGAAAGGGTCTTTTTCTAAGGTACATTTTTATTTTTTAAGTTTATAAGGTGGAGATAAATTTCATCTATATGTGTATATTTTAATGTTTATCCACAGATAGTATCACCTAAGGGTTTATCTCACACATTTCTCTCTGCCTTGTCTCAAATTATTCATTTCCAATACTGGCCTCTCTGTTAATTAAATGGTATGTCTATGGGGGCATTTCCAGTTGAATGATAATTAATGTGTTTTTCCCCCAATCCAGCTGCCCATGAACTCTTGGTAGATAAATTGTTTTGTAGCACATATTTGCGACTAGGCTTGGATAATGATTTCCTGCTCAACCGAGAAACAAAAAAAGTAAACATCGTCCAAAGCACAAGATCTCCTCTCTTCCTTTTTACAGTTTGGAAATACAGGTAAAGGAGGAACATCAATTTTGTAACAAAGAGCACCAAAGTACCACGGTAACCACGGTGGAAACTACATTGACCTTTTGGTTAATTTTCATAATTATTTGATATCCTTGCCTGTGTCCCTGGTGATTTATAAGGCATATGGTTTCTGAGACATGTATAAATTAGGTTATTTATTTTTAGTCCCCAATATATGTTAAGATGTGACAAACTTGCTTTTTAATGCACAAAGTCCTCTTTTTCATTTTAATATGCTACTAATAATTTTTTTGTGAGAAGCAGAATATATCATCATGGTTAAAAGCGTAGGCTCTGAAATGCGTGCTGCATTCCAATCCTGATTTCATCACTTGGCAACTATGAGAACTTAGGAGAGCTCTTCACCTCTTTATCCTTTACTTTCCTCATCTATAAAGTGGGACTAATAATAATGAATATCTACCTTACAGGGCTGTTGTGAGGAGTAATAGCATTAATTATGTTAAACAAAATAGAATGGTGCCTGGCACACATTAATCTTTATATTAAATATTAATCAGTATTTTCAAATGAAAATATTTTAGCATTAAAGCAGATTTACCAGAAAAAATGCAAAAACTTGTCTACTTTTACACCACATTATCAATTAATTGATAAAAAGCTCTTAAAGGGCAATTTTAAATCCAGAATACTAAATCTTCAGCAGATGGATAGTGTGGGCATGAAGTTTATAGCTTTAATGAACACAAACCTCAAAGAGAGGAGGTGTAAGTGTAAAAAGCAAAACAGGGGAGAATTGGCCACCCAGATGAGGGAGTATCTAAAGGCGAACTTCATCCGAACAGTAAAGGAAAGAGGAAGAAATGCCTTGGGATGAAACTCTTATCTGAGTACCCTGGTTGCATGAATCCTATTGTTACATTTATTCAGTTTAGACTTGGCCTCCTCTTACCCTGAGCAAAAGCGTTATGAAAAAATCTTTGGCTTTACAATGCCTTCTAATTCAGAGTAAAAAGATTAGGAAAAGTGACATATCAAAACTCGGTTACTTCACTATTATGTTTAGAGAACTTTAATCTGGCTTGGTTCTTGGTTTTTGATAATGGAACTGATTTGGGGAGTTTCCAAACCAAAACATTAGCATAGTTGCATATAGGTATCTAGAATGGAAGTCCATATCATCACATTTAGGGAAACCTTTCTGATGAAGGTTTTAGAGAGAGGCAGGTCAACTGGCATTCCTTTGGAAAGAATTGTCTTCAGTGATGGTCATTTTTTTAATGCTCCCAAACTTGCCTGAATTAGGAACTTACTGATGAGCTAGGCAACATTTATGAAATACTTCTGGTACTCCTGCTGGGCACTGAGTTAAGCACCTTATATGTTGCTTTGTGTGATCCTCTTTGCAACTTTTATTAATATTTTCCCATTTTGAAACCGAGGAAGCTGACGTTCAGACACACAACTGGTTAAGTAGTAAATGAGATTCAAACCCAGGTAGTCCAACGTCATTCTACATACTGTTGGTCTTAACCACTGTCTTCTCTTCTGTGACCTCACATCAAGTGCTCAAAATGCAAAAGTTGATAAAAATCTATGTAGCTTCATTATATCAATTCTAAGGTCTAAAAAAAAAATTGTCCTGTGAGATTTCCGTAGATATTAGCAACAGTGCTACCAATTAAACTAAGATGTCAGATAGCAAATATTGCAACACTGGAAAATAATAGTCTCCTCCCACAATTACTGAGATCACTTTTTTCTAATGAAGTGGACAAATCCCACAGATAAAGCTAGTCTTGAAGGGAGGTATTTCATTGATATTAAGGCTCCACAGTAGCACCTAGAGAAATATCACAGTGAAACCACTGCCAACGCTGAGCACTGCACTGACCTGATATTTGAAACGGTGAGCTTCACAATCTGCCTAATAATTAAAGCAATTTATCTTCAGGAGGATCTAGGCCATTTTGTTATTTCAACATGAAACATTTGGGGAATAGAGATGACTGTAGAGACGCTCTGTTGTGCAAACACTGATATGAAAAGTAAGTAGGTGACTCTTTGAGATGCCATCAACTACTTGGCCATCAGAACTTTGGTTGCAAAGGTGGTGCCAATACATCCGGCCAGAAAAGACCCAGAAATCGGCAGCAAGGTAACTGAAGCTTTGCCACCATCTTGTAGCACCTAGAATGTAGACAAAATGATGATGCTTGTACAAATACTAATCTTGTCCTAAAGGCCAAATTAAGAAACAAATATTTGACAGTGCTTATGAAGGAAGAATTCTGAAATTATAGGACACGGTATTTAATAACAGGTTTGCTCTGTCCATTTTGATACCCAGTAGCCAGTAGCATGTGGCTACTGAGCAGTTGAAAAAGGGCTAGTCGGAACTGAAATGTGCTGCAATTACAACATACAAACCAGATTTAAAGACTTAGTATAGAAAAAAGAATGTAAAATAGCTCAACAATTGTTTAATATTGACTATGTGTTGAAATAATATTTTTGATATATCGGCTTAAATAAAACATTGTTAAATTTATCTGTTTCTTCTTACTTTTAGAATATTTCTTAATTTTCTAAAATTTTCTAAAATTTCTTAATTTTAGAAAACCATTAAATTGAAATTGCATACCTGGCTCACATTTTATTTCTGTCAGGCAGTGCTGGTAGATAATCCACACCAGAGGCAGCTGAGGAATGAGGCAGCTTCGTCCTTCACAGTGCACTCTGAAGGACTCTTTAGGAGCCAGATGGACTATTTCGATGGCCTCATCATCTCTATTGATTTTGTTTGTTTCCAATTTCAATAATTTCTTCTCTTATCTTTATTATATCTTTCTTCTACTTTGGGCTTATTCTTCCCCCCCTCTAATCATCAGTGGAATCTTTGGCTCATGTATTTTCAGTCTTTCATGTTTTTAAGTGAATTCATTTAAGGCTAGAATATTGCTTTAGAAACATCCCCCTATTTTGGCATACAGCACTTTCATTGTTGTACAGATTAAAAATTTTGAATGATATCCTCATGTGGTTTCCTCTTTGACTACTAGCTTTTTTATGATACAGAGATGTGATATAGATTCTTTGGTATTTCTTGAAATTTCCTTTGTGATCTGCTGTGTGGCCAGTTCTTCTGATAGTTCCATTTGTGCTTCAAAAGAATGTGTATTTTCTATTTTCTGTTCTTTACATGTAGATTTTTACATATAGCAAGGCTTTCAGATTAGCTTTTTGGGTGGTTCAAATATATTTTAAATTCTTAATATATTTTTGGTCTGCCTGATGTATCAGATTCTGAGGGAGGTATATGAAAATCTCCTACTATGACTGTAGATTTGTTAATTCCTCCTTATAATTCTGTCATTTTTTACTTTACATATTTTGAGGCTATGTTAAGTACAATTTCATGACTGTTCTATTTTCTTGTTGAGTTGTTCTTTTTATCTTATGTATCTATATTTCTATCAGTGCCTCTTGGCTTAAAATTCTATGTTGTTTGATTTGAATATTGCAACACTGGCTATCTTTTTTTTTTAAAGATTATACTCCATTTATAGTTATTATAAAATATTGGTTTTATTCCCTGTGCTGTGCAATGTATGTCTGTAGCCTACTTATTTTATACATAGTAGTTTATACCTCTTAATCCTATATCCCTATCTTGCCCCTTGCCTCATCCCTCTCCGCATTGGTAACCACTAGTTTTGCCCTCTACATCTGTGAGATATAGAGGTATATATAGAGATACAGAGATATATCTATCTCTAATCTCTTTTGATTTTGTTATATTCATTCATTTTATTTTTTTAGATTCCACATATAAGTGATATCATACAGTACTTGTCTTTGTCTGATTTATTTCACTAAGCATAATACCCTCCAAGTCCACCAATGCTGTTGCAAATGGCAAACATTCATTTTTTATGGCTGAGTAATATTCCTCTGTGTGTGTGTGTGTGTGTGTGTGTGTGTGTGTGTGTGTGTATCACATCTTTATTCATTCATCTTGGTGGACACTTAGGTTGCTTCTGTATCTTGTCTATTGTAAATAATGCTGTTATGAACATTGGGATGCAGATATCTTTTTGAATTAATACTTTCATTTTCTTCAGATATATACCCAGGAGTAGAATTCTGGATCACATGGTAGTTCTATTTTTAGTTTTTTGAGGAACCTCCATACTGTTTTCCACAGTGGCTACACCAATTTACACTCCTAATAACAGTGCACAAAGGTACCCTTTTCTCCACATCCTTGCCAGTATTTGTTATCTGTGTGCTTTTTGATGATAGCCATTCTGACAGGTGTGAGGTAATATCTCATTGTGGTTTTGAGTTACATTTCCCTGATCATCAATGATGCTGAGCACCTTTTCATGTACCTATTGGCCATCTGTATGTCTTTTCTAGATAAATGTCTATTTAGGTCTTCTGCCCATTTTTTAAAATCAGGCTTTGTTTTTTAATGTTGAGTTGTATGAGCTATTTATATATTTTGGATATTAACCCCTTCTCAGTTGTATCATTTGCAAATATTTTCTCCCATTCAGTAGAAGAATTGTTTTTTTGTTTTGTAGATGGTATCCTTTGCAATGCAAAAGCTTTTAAGTTTAATTAGGTCTCATTTGTTTATTTTTGCTTTTGTTTCCTTTGCCTTAGGAGACAGATCCAAAAAATATTGCTACAATTTATGTCAAAGAGTGTTTTGCCTGTATTTTCTTCTAGGAGTTTTATGGTTTCTAGTCTTACATTTAGGTCTTTAACACCAGCTGTCTTCTGACCAATGTTTACCTGGCCTATATTTGTTCATCTCTTCCTGTATCATTACACTTTGTATATATCTCTTAAAATTAAAAAAATTTCTGATGTTATTCTCTTTTTATAAAATTTATTTTGAGGTGATTTTAATCTTTTATATATATATTGTGATTATTAATATATTAGTGCCTATTTGCACTATCTGGTTTTATGTTTTTGTGGGCTTTTGTTCTTTTCTTAATTTTTATTTAATTGACCAAATCTTCTTTATTCCGTTTACTTCTCCCAACTCATTGATTTTTATTCCTCTTAGTAGTTTTCTTTAAGTTTATAACAGGTATATCTGACTTAACAGAATGTAAAGTTATCCAAATCCTTTATCTTCCTCTAGAACAATATATGCCAAATTATTATCTAGTATTTCAGCTTTTTCTTGCATTGAAGCCACCAAATTAGTTAATGTTATAGTTTTACATCTAATGTTCATTTAGATTTACCAATGTGCTTACTAGCTTCTTTTTCTCATCATTTCCTTCATCCACTCTTTTTTTTCTAGAGTTACTGTTATTCTTGCTGAATGTTACTTAGTCATTTTTTTTTAGTAAGCTCCTATGGGTAGTAAATAAACTGTTTCAGTCTTTATTTATCTTCATTTGACATAGTTTAATTGGTAGGTAGTAATTTCCCTTTACCACTTGGAAAATATGACTTCATTGCATTCTGGCATCTTTTGTCACCAGTGGGACATCTCTGTCAGTCTGTGCTGTCTCTCTGCACACATGAATGACATTTTGAATGCCACTGCTTGTGACGGTTCTAAAGCCCTGGTCCCTACTAAATTCTATATCCATTAATGATATAAACTACGAGGTTCTTTGGTTTAAACTCTTATTCAGTTCTCTGACTTTGGCTCTTCTTTTTACACTCAGAGATTTTTACAGTCTGAATCTGAAATTTGACTATGCATCCAAATTTTGTTTTTTGTTTAATTTTTCCATAAGGGAGAGACCTTCTCTGTCAGTTCCATCTGCCATGTTGATTGGACAACCTCAGTGATCTCATTACCACTACATTTCAGAGTCTCTGGAGGTGCCAGTCTGACAGAATGGACTTGGCTCTAATGTCTGCAAGTTAGAGTCGTGGAGAATTAATGATAAAGGTCTAAGACTCAGGGTACATAAACTTGCTGAGAATGCTTATGATATCCTTCCTCCTCACCATGTTCTGCTTTCAGCTTCTTACGCCTGTGGTCCCTCCAGCTTGGCAGTCTGCTCTCTTAGGCAGAATTCCATTTTACATTCCCTCATCCTGGCACTCCTATCTTGGGCTAGATCTACATAAGGTCCCAGGAACATGCTGTTTGACGCAATGCTGCAGAGAAGTGTATTTACATCCCAGCTGCATCCTCTCGGTGCTGCCTCTCTTGGTGCTGCTGTGGGCTGCTTGAAGTTTATTAGGTGAGTCTAGTTCTGGTCCACCACCCCTTCCAAATTCAAGGACCTTACATCTCTGAGGGATCTTGTTGAAGCCCTCACCTCTAGTCCTGGAGAGAAGTGTTAGCACTTTTGCCGGGGAAGGAGAGGGTGATGGGGACTCACAGCTCAGCTTGCGTCGGAGAACCTCCTCACAAAATTCCTGCTCTCTGCTCTTTACTTTTTCATTTTCTCCCACAGGTCATTAATTGAAACTTTCCTCAGCACCTCCTTTAACATTTTCACATGATTTCATTTCCCCATTCTCTTAATTCTCTTCATTTATACTGACCAATATTCTGGTGTTTTATATTTGGGTTCAGATATCTATTAGATTTTGGTGACTGTTTACTCTAGTAACAGTAACTAGTCATCATTTGTTAAGGATTTGTAAATTTTTAAAAATCATTTTCATGAGGTTTTCCTTTAATCTTTGTTATTATGAAATACTTTCCTCTTCAGAAAAGTAGAAATGATCTGTGGTCACCTATGCAGACATGGTAAAAAAAAAATTTGAGTGGAGATTTTTCTGGGAACAGAAATGACTTTTGTAGTGGTCATAAATGTTATTCTTCACTTTGATAGATTTTTCTTTCACATGATAGGCATTCTGTAAATATTATTGAATAAACGAGTGAGAAAGAAGAATCCAAAATCTGTGACACCTGCCCTTGAATTACAGAACTGGAAAGTGTTGAAGGGATTGCTACCTCTCAAATTTCAAAGAGAAACAAGACCTTTCTGGTGTGCTTTTTCTGAGTTCTGAGCACATTCTCCTTGGTGTACTTAAAGCATTTTACCTATAGTTGCTATGGTGGTTTGTCTGTCATTGTCCTTCCTGAATTTGTGATATTATTTTACTTTAAAATGCTTTTCAAGGACGCTTGCAGTTTACTCCAGTGTGGTGTGACCAGATGAAATTTATGGTCTCGGATGACCTAGAGAGTCTGTGCTTTCTTTCAGAATTCTGGCATCTATTCTCTTCACACTAGTGGTCCAGCAGAAGTGAGTTAGGCAAGGCAGAGCTTGCGAGCCTGTGGAGTGATGACTTACCCACACGTCTTCACTGGCAGTGGTATACTGCCATAAGGCAAAGCGTAGCATGCAGGTGTCATAGAGGAAATCTTCCAGAAGCTTCCAGGGCTTCACAAAGCCAGTTTCCAACTTGCTTTGGGAAAACTGTGTACTTTATAAGGGAAGTTAGATTTTGGTCTACATGTGTCTTAAGGAACATGAATTATTTAGAATGATATGGAATATATCTACATGAAGGAACATTCTGTTTCTTCTTAGCATTAAGCACAGTGGTATACTGAACAAAATACCAGGTGTAGGCTTTTACATTTTAAAAGTTACAGTTGTCCCTTGGTAGTGCAGGGGGATTGGTTCTAGGACCCCCCCCCCCAGATACTCAGGTTCCTTATAAAAAATGGCATAGTATTTGCATATAATCTACACACACCTTCCCATGTATTTTAAATCATCTCTAGATGCCTATAATACCTAATACGGTGTAAATGCTATGTAAATAGTTGTAAATACAATGTAAATACTATGTAAATAGTTGCTGGTGATGGAGAAATTTTGCTTTTTGGAACTTTCTGGGATTTTTTTTCCCCCTCAGATATTTTCTATCCTTGGTTGGTTGAATCTGTGGATGTGGAACCTGTGGATACGAAGGACCGACTGTATTCTCTCTGAGAGTTGACATTTTGACCCAAATTTGCTACAGCTTTCCATCTGTCTGCACATGGAAAAAATATATAACAGTAATAGGACTTTTGAGTTCCATTTGTTAACTTATCAATGACTGTGTAGCAACTTGCTTGAGTTCTTTGTGGCTTGTTTTCTCTATAATGAGGAGGATGCTTTCTGTTCCATAATGCTCTAAGTGTTTTTTGGTGATAAAATGGGTTTTAGAAAGACAATGTGTTTAAAGATAAGATAATACAAAGAGGTATTATCTTCTTAGCTTCTACACATGTTTAAATTCCTGTGATTGAATTCAGTAAGTAGGAAACAGGAACATGTACACACACATTCTAAATGATTGAGAGAGAAGTTGATAAACAAAGCCATATTTAGCAAAGCATTTTTGTTTTGAGGAAGAAACTGAACAAAGAAAATAAAAAGAACATGAATAATGCTGAACTTCAGTGAACTATATTTATTAGCATCTGAATTGTTCTGCCAGTTAATATTGAGATAATATCTTGTATTCTACAGAATAATGGTTATCTATGTTTCCATTTATGAAAACATTCTACAAATATCATTCTGAATTCCTCAAAGCAGAGATCATTGATGCTGGATGACTGAGGGCGCCAGCCTTACTAGATCTCTCTCTCTATGTGCATGTATATGTATAAATGTATGTGGTGGTGGCATCTCTGAGACTTTTGCCTACTGAGAATCAACAGTGAATTGTCATGTGTACACATGTGGACATAACTAATAGAAATAAAATGGGTTGAGGTGAAAACTATTAAAAAGAAAGCCTCCTGGAACGAATTATGCTATGTAGCCCAGTAGAAGCAGCTGAATAGATTGTGGCTTCTGAGAACAGTACAACAGCAACATTACAAGGAAATTCTACCGAGAGCGTTTCAGTTAGTGACCTGTGGCATGGAAAAGCTCGCTTTAGACAGACCTGCCAAGTAGCCTCTTCAACTTATGGTTCACATTTTCGTAAGAAAGAGCCAGTCCTCTAGTCAGAAAAGGGTGGCAATAAGTGCATTCTCTGTCAGTGGGAAAATAGGAAAGTGAAAACTAGGATAACTTAAGTTAGAAAGGCAGCGCTCACTTTGCAGATTCTGAAACCTCTCAGTTTGAAGTCAAAACTAAACATCTCATTTCCTCTGGAAGCAACAAACAAGTTTTTCCCCCCTTTCGTAATAGAGCCTTTAAAGAAAAATAAAGCAACGCTGTTTACGAGTTTAATGTTTAAAAAAATAAAGACTGGTGGGCCCCAGAGTGATGGGACAATGGATAAAGAGCGGACCCAGAGGTTTCCTTCCCTCCTGCGGGCCTCCACCCGCAAGTTTCCCTGGAGAGAACGCCGAAGCGGATCAGAGCTGGGAGGTGGAGTTCTGGAACGCTATCTCCTGCTCTTTCAGAGTTTGGATCCCAGGAGGTTGACTGGCAGCCCCATTCTGGCCCTCTGGCTATTTCTGGAAAGACTCCAGAAACCACTTATAGTTGTATTATTGGCCTGCCAGAGATCTTGACAAGAAATCTTTCCTTGACCTGGGGGCAGAGTGTAGAAGCCAGGAGTGAATTACCTGAAGGAGCAGGGATCTTTCTGCCTGCCCCCTGTGCCCTTTCTTAAGAGATGCTGTGCTTGGAATCCCAGCCACGTTTGGGGGCCAAGCCCTGGTGATTCACCTGCACCACCTCCGTGGAAGAATGTGGCCGAGTCTCCTCCCAGCACTGCCTGTTCATTCCACAGGAGCCACCATGTCTTCCTGGTCCAGCCAGCCTTCCCTTACAAATCTACAAATCTGTTCTGCTTGGAGGAAGCCATTCTAGGCAGGCAATAGACAAGAAAAATCACTGAGGTGTTTGCTTCTCTGCACGAGGCTAAGAGTCTTCAACTGGCAAGCAGGACAAGTACTGCTCCCTGCCCAGAGGGGTTTGTTCGGGCGGATTGTCAAATGCATAGTTGGAAAATAAAGTCGTCTTAAATGCTTTTTAAACTGCAGTAAAGTTTGTTATTTCAACATTAATGATGTTACTTCACTGTTATCTACATAGAGTGACCGTAATTGAGATATTGTTAGCTGTCCTTATAAATGCCGAGCTTAAGTATCTGTCTTGGGTGAGGAAGGAAACCGGGTTTTTATTTCCTGGTGGGAAGACAGGGATGCAGTGTGGGGCAGTAGGGACAACACTGGCCTTGGAGATTGGTTTGAGTTTGAGGACAGACTTTGCCACACCTGGCCAGTTTGGCTTTGGCCAAGTTACTTTCTGAGTAAACTTCCTGAACTCCCATCCCTTCCTCTATAAAATGGGGCTATTAATACCTACGTCATAGAGTTGTTGTGAAGTGGAAGTAAATGTTACCTAGGACAGAACCTGGTCACCCAGGACTGAACCTGGTATATAGAAACTGGTCAAGAAATCATGACTATATATTAGTAAGATGGAAGATATAAAATAATTAAAAATATAGGGATTTAAATATCAACAGGTGTTATCAGGGCTATGAAATTATGAGAAACTTTCTATTTTCTCCTTCATTCTTCTCTTTATTAAAAAACAAACAAGATCAATGAAGTTTATGACACTGACTTTCTACATATAGTGTATCTGTATTTATCTATGTCTATCCCTCTCTCTCTCTCCCATGCATATATATAGAGATTTGAATGCATGCATTATTCTGGCTAAAATGAGTGCTTGCTCTGGAGGTCTACCTAAGACACCAGCAATGACACTCCATCTTGGGGAGAAGACACTGGTACGGGCTTCAGAGATCTTGAGGTTTGTTGGGGTATTCCCTCCAAGTTAGCTGGGGAACTTTTGGCTTGGTTCAGTTTTTTCTTTTCTTTATAAAGTGCTGCGATCACAGGGCATGGTTATGAAAATCTGCTCTCTGGAGTGATGTGATTCTATGCCAATCACAGAGAGAACCAACAACTACTTCTACAGTTCCAGATCCTACTCTGGAATCCCTGGATGGAGAAAGAATGTATATTTTGAATTGCGTTTCACATGGAGAAAATTATTCCCTGCAAATCTCCTGTCTTCAGGTTGATGGGTGAGAAAGAGGGAGACCTTGTAGTGTTACTCTGAGGTTTCGGATTCTCAGGGTCATTCGTAATCACACAGCTGTAACTGCAGGCATTTAGTCAATGAGTCTCCATGTCGACATCTACCTGGTTAAGGCTGGTTCTGTTCTGCCTGCTTCGTTAAGTGAATGCCTGCTCTGCTGTTTCACTGAGCTAATAAATCATGAATACTTTTCTTAGCCATTTAAAAGTCATTTCCTCTCATTTTCCCTGGGCACCAGACGCAATCTTGTATATAAAGGCTGGTGTGCGTGTATGTGTGTGTATATGTTTTGATTGCTGCCTTCAAAAATAGCATATGATAGCAAACAACTGCTTAGAGATTTTCAAGCCAAAATTTATCAACAACCTAAACTCTAGCAGTGTATTCATCACAAGGCAAAGATGTATGCCTTGTATTTCTTGACCTTTCCAAGCCACCTGCTTCTTATTATATTTTTTCTTTCATATTCATCTTCTTATTTGAAATTCAAACATCTTATTATAATCACGTGTATGCTCTCTGAACAAAAGTGGAACATTCGAAAATCTAGTGTTTCATGTATAAAAATTGCCTTAACGATAATTCATCTATTCAGCAACTATTTACTGAGTGCCTAGAGTAATACAATCTTCTAGCTCTCGGGGGTAGGTCAGCGAGCAAAGGAGAAGATAACGTCTGCCCTCACAGAGCTTAGAATGTTAGTGTCTGCAGGTGGGGAAGGAGGACAACAGACAACTGCTACTAACATTGTGTATTAGATGTGATGAGTGCTGTGGAGAAAAGGCTGGGCAGGAAGTTGGCAAGTTCCAAGGGTATGTGTGTGTCTTGCAGGGAAGGGGTTCAAATTTAACTAAGATGATCAGGGAAGGCCCTGCTGTCAGGGTGACTTTTGAATGAAGATCTGAAGGAGGTAAGGGAGTGAGCCATGGGGGAAACCGGTGGAAGAGTTACCCCCCACCCCCGAGTCTCCTTCTAAGTCTCCTACCAGGAAGGGCTGGCAAGTGCGAAGGCCACAAGGATGGAGCTACTTGGCCTGTGTGAGGAACAGTGAAGACCTCCATGTGGCTGGGATGCTGTGAATCGGGTAGGAGATACTCTGCCGTAGTGGGGTAGAGAAATGATGGCCAAGTCAGAAGTACACAGGTACTCCAAAGAGGAGGACGTGACCAATTACTGGTTACAGGGACAACATCCACAAACAAAACAGATGAAAAACTCCTGCCCCTGGAGTTGACATTCTAGTGAGGGGAGATAGAGTAAAAAAAACCAAGAAAGTGAATTGTATAGTGTGTTAGAAGGGGATCAATGCAATGGGAAAGAAAGGGACAGAAGGGGACTGGGAATGCTGGGGTGGGGTGTGTGGGTGTTAGCAGTTCACTGTTACCTACAACAGTCGGAGCCTACACTGCTGCTTCTTTTCTGTCTTATCCAATTCTTAACACACCACGGGCAACTAACATAAAAATCATTAAACATGATCCTACTACATAATATTCATTCAACAAATACGTTTTGGTTATGTTCTGCGTACCAGGTGAGCAAAAAGAGACATCACCTGGCTTCATGGAGTTTATAGTTTGGTGGTAGAATAACATCAGGCAAATAATCACATAAATACATGCAACACTGTAATATTGCAATAGGGAGAGTTATTTGATTTTAGGAGAGCATAAAATATGGAGATGAGTGACAACAGATTACTCTGCCTTCAATATTTTAGTAGTAATATTGGCTTTCCCAAGCAAAATGGCTTTTTGTAGTGATGCTGAAATAGGAGCTAGAAATAGTGCAAATTTTTCTCATCCTATTTAAAAATACATTGTAAACTACTCTTCTGAGAGGCACTCATAGCTCCGGTATTGTCTTGCAGAATTTGCTTAGTTGAAATCTGTCTAAACAGTAATAGCTCCTTGCCAGTGTAATTTGAATCCTGTGGGAAAAAGGAGGTTCTAAGCTGAAGCTGGGTCACCTTGACTCATGATCAGGAAAAGGCCATGGTACCTGGGGTTTTCTATAGGGTGAAGCCTTTAATAGATTCTGGAAAGGAAGTAAGATGCCAGTCAGAGTTCTGTTCCTTATATGAGGCCAGCAAGTCTGACTCCAAACCAATAACTCACTTTAGATAAACCTATTTTCAGCTTTGTTTGAAGGATGTGACTCTTGGTCATTCTTTACTGTCCATTACCTTAGATGACTAGTGATATGGTCCAACAATTGAACCAGAGATATACTTATTCACTAGCAGCAATGACGTATTTTTCTGTATTATGCCTGTCCTTGGCAAAGGAGGCTTCAGCTGCTCCCTTTGCTGCCTGGCTGTCAGTTTGATAAACGGATAGGCTTCCTTCCCAGCAGGGCTGGTGGGGCTCCAGGTTACGGCACTGCCCACTTCAGCAGTCTGTGGGCCATTGTTCCTGCCTCCCGTGAGCTCCCAGAGCCCATTCTGAGGGCACCGGGGCATTCCAAAAGATGTTCAGGCTGACAGCGTCAGACCAGTACAAGGAGAAAATAAAGTTTTGTTCTGTCCTGTTCAATGTCTCTGCCAAACTCTACAGAGACATACTGCCAGAGAATAAAAGGAAAGTTAATTCTGTCCAGTGCACGGAGCTATTTTGAAAATTTACTGCTGGCACCTTGCAGCAGCTACATTTGTATATTTTAGCTTTTCCTTCAAGTGGTTTTTTGAACTTGGTGGTGATTCCTTCATGTGTTGGAAAGAGAATGTATTGAGGAACACAGTTTTTAATGGTTAAGAAAGTGAAATAGGATGTGAAGATCCTAGATCGTGAAGACTAAAGAAAGGTTAGCCAGAGAAAACCAGTCCTGTCCCAGCATTTCTGCAGAATGGATAGCATTCACTTGGGGGAAGCAGACATACTGTGGATACACGGTGTTATTCCAGGTGCTTCTCTTACATCTATGCTCCTTCGTACTCTACCTGAGGCAAAACAATGACAGTAATAGTTATCTATTATGGACCACATCTTTCACAGTCACTATATCCTCCCTCCATACTTCCAGTGCTGCTCCTGCGGGGAAAGTGAGGATTTTGGTCACCATTTTACAGAAGGAGAAACTGAGGCTCAAGGAGATCTCCTCCCTGGGCCTACTCCACACAGCCAAAGGTGGTAGCAGGGATTTTTTCCTACAGCCTTAATTACGTGAGAAAATAAAAAGTTATTAAAGTTACAATGTAAAATTTTTTAATTAAAAAAAATTTAAAAAGTAGGATGTTGAGAGCTTTTCATAGTAAAAAACAGAAGGTTTCTCTACAAAAATTAAGCATATTGAAAAAGCATGAAGGTACATTTTAAGCTAGGTGGAGGAAGCACAGATTTTTTTCCTATTATTATTATTTTTTTAAACTCTATCTATGTCATGTGTTATATATACACTCTTTGTGTGTTTTCTGATGACAAGAAATAACAGGTAGGGAATAAAACTAATTGGTTTTAAATACTTAAACCATGTCCCTGGCACTGTGGTGGGCACACAAAATAGATACTCTCATGGTTTGTGCCTCTTTCTTAGTGATAGGACATGCAGGTCAACAATATTAAAGGAGATTTTCCTACATGTTCCAATTCCTTGGATCTTCAAAAACATCACCCATGTGGTAGGTCCTTGAAACTTTGAGGGTTTTATCATCTATCCTCTGGCATATTTGTGTCTTCCCTGGACAGTCTAAATACTTGCTGTTTCCTGCTCACCAGGTCCAATTGCCATGGCGTCATCAGTGTTGTCAACCAGCGATCGTGCTGGCTTCGTGGAGTATCAAGACAATCCAGGTCTCTGTGGACCATATTGTGACAAAGAACAGGAGACTTACCCTGGTCCTGGAGTAAGACAGACAATGAATACTACGGTCTTTTTTACATCACAAAAAAACTGCTTTTGACCCTTCTTATTTACGGTGGTTGAGAAAAATACATTTTTTCTGCTCAAAAGCTGCATATTAAGCACCAGAAGCTGTGATATTCTGTTCTAGGAAAATACTACAGCTGGGATGGCAGTTGTGATTGTGACTAACGCTTGTTTATGTGTATTTGGGCCCACATGTCATTCACCATGATCTTTCTAATTTTTGCAGTGGCCAAACAGGTAAACTGCATTGGGGGTATCCCTGCAACTTTCAGATCTTTGAGAGTGGTACTAATTTCTGAAATTCTTCCCGAGACATAACTGCAGTTTTAACGGACTTCCTCTTGTCCCTTCTAAACACTGTTGCTCATATTCCATTGGCCAAGGAGCCAATCTTGATTTCAATAAGGAAATGGACAATAACTGTACAGATGGTCTGCGGACCCATTGGGCTGCGCTGGGATGGATGTGGGCCAGGATTTCATTCATTGCCTGGCTTACATAAGCCTTTCTCTAAGGAAGGGTACAATGACATTTTAGATTCCTTGTTATTAGAGGCAGCTCAGACTCTGTGCCCTTTAATGGTCTGAGTATTCTTTCCCCACCACATACTTATTCTAGCAACTGGTTTCAGATTCCCTTGGGAATCAGGGAATATTTACTACATATATATACAATGGTGTTTCAGGATACTTCTTCAAGGGGACATAGCCTCTTCATCAGTCCGTGAGCTCTGGATCTGAGACTGAGCTCAGGGTCTGAGAATTGATTTAGATCTGGAAAGTGGGTGAGAGTGGGATTTTTCCATTGTGGTGGCTGACACCAGTGTTTTGCTTGCCAAAGTTCAACTTCTGGTTATACAGACTGAAAACAAATCTACTTGCTCCTATGTTCTATTGACAATTTCCACAGATCTCTATGGGTTAAGACACTCTGTCACTCTGGCCTTGCTGCTCATTTCAATAATTATCTTCACCCTGCTTCAGTAAAGACAAAACAGCCTCTGCTATTTTAGAGTCCTATCAATTCCAGTAATCCCTGGGAAACCAGTGCCAATGTAGTATCTCCCTCCAGCAGCCAGCAGCCATGGCCATGCTTCTCCACAATGCTGAGCTCCCCTTCACCATGCATTCCTTATTGAGCAGGTGGAAGAGTGTCCTTTGGGCCTCCTCAGGGAACATGGTCAGGTGGTGGGCTCTTTGATCTAATAAAAATCTATTACAAAACATTCCTACCTCTCTCAGCCTTTCGATCCTTTCCCCAATACTCTGCCAAGGCAGTTCTATACCTGATTTACAAGCTTTGAAGGACTATTTCAACAATGTTTTAGGACCAATTTTGTTCGTCCTTGCTAAAACATTGAAACCTATATCGTGGGAGAGGGTTCCAATGTCAATCAATTCTCCCCTCTCTGACCTTAAACTCTAACCTCATGTATGAGCACCCTCAAGATCTACTCCTACACTTGTTCCCCTGGTTTCTGTCTGACAAGTCTTTAGCTGTGCTGTTTCCTCCCAGAGCAGGGAGAATATATCCCCTGGGGTGGGGCTGTGACCTAAACATTTCTATCATTACAGCTCTTACTCCACAGGATAGGAGCCAGTGTATGGTTCTGCTATTACACTTGTCTTTATTAATATAAATCTGCTCTCTTTGTGTGCACACTTATAGAGAAATAACCTGATGGGTCCGCCTGGAGCAGTGAAGGGGACATGGTCTGAACATGAAAGGAAGGAGTCTGTCTTATAAGGCATCTTTCTCAGATGAGGTCTCTTGGTCAGAGTTACTTATTGGCAGCCCCATTGGCATATAGGCTGGACAATTCTTCATCGTTGAGGGGCTATCAGTGCACTGTAGGTTGTTAACAGTGTCCCTGGCCTCTTTCTAGAAGATGCCAATAACACTTCCCTCCCACAATTGTAAGAACCAAATCTTCCTGGTGAGAACCACTGCTTGGGTGATTGGACCCAGGCTCCTGCAGGTGTCCCCTGGGTGATGGCAGGGTTCCTTGGGGTGCAGATGAGGTGACGTGTCATCAGTCTATTCCTGTGCATGTGTGGTAGCTGCAGCAGCTGGAGCAAGACTGGGCTAAGAAGATGTGAGCCAGGGCATAAAATGTGTCTGACACAAGGGTAGATCATATGTGCTCATTTCACAGGAGCAAACACTGAAGCTCAGGAAGGTAAAACAACTTAGGGTGATACATTTACGTTTAATGCACTGGGAAGAAAAGTGAGTAAGACACAGTTCCCCTCCTCAAGGAATACTTAGTCCAGCAACTGTAGGGTATTATATAATAAGTCATTGCACATACGTGCTGATGCGTCATACAACCAGCAAGTGACAATGCTGAAAGCAGAATGAGGTGTATCCATGGTAGTACTATATAGCTATGCCTCAGGATTTTGTTATGTTTACTGCATGCTAGAATTTCTGCTAAATTATTTGTGTACCTGGTATCACTTAACATTCACAGAAATCTAACCAAGTGGGCAGTCTCATTCCCATTTTTCAGATAATGAAGTGGCCCTTTCTTATACATCTTCATTTGACCTAGACACACAATGCTTAAAGATACACTGCTCTGTAGAGAAGGATGACCTGAGACTGATAAAATCAATGTAGACAAGCACAGAGATGCGGGCACAAGATAATGCTGCCAGTGGCGGACACAGCAGAACCCAATGCCCGTTTCCATTAGCTCCATCCTCATCCTCCAACAGCATGACTAATTAAGATATGGACTGATGCTAAGTAGCTCAGAGCTTTTTAACAGTGGCTTGTGAAACTGTGGAAACTACCTAGAAATATATAACTAATGTGAGAGAAATAATGTTGTTCCAAGGGAATTGATAACCAAGGATAATGGGAAGGGGAAGAAATAGCAAGTTGGAGCTAATTACCAGGGAAGGGAAAGCCCCCTGACACTGAGAGGGGTGAGCCAGGATAATGGTCTCCTGAGGGGAGTGGCAGAATCACCATCAGATAGTACATTTAAAAATAGGCAACAGAGCACTAGAAACAGGACTATTGGGAATCATCTTGCATTAGGCAGGAAAGGAGGTAATTGACTAAGTGACCTAATATTAAGAGCTTTCTTTCTCGTGAATTTCTTGAATTCTAAAACAAAACAAAACAAAAGAAAACAAAACAAAACCTTACAGGCTGTATACAGAAATGTGGGTACCTAATGACTGGAGATGCCTAATTATAGCCCCAAATTATTCATAAATGGAAAATGAGAGCAGCCGTGCCCCAGATGGAGCATAATAGGAGGGTCAGAGGAACTGGAGGAGATGGACAGGGAAAGTGGAAGCACCGTCAGGAGTCATATTTCCCTGATGCATGCAGACGGAGCTGCACCCAAGTGCACCCGGGCTGGAAGAAGGCTGTACTAGTCAGTTACTGAGAGCAATTTTCCTTTCCTTTCCTTCCTTATTCTTCCACGATGTCAGACAGGGATCACAAAGACCACCCTTTGTGGACGCCTGATTCATCCCGATCTTCCAAGTCAGTGCTCTCCTTTCCTTAAAACTGCTGAATGGCATGATCTCAAAGCACTGTTTCCCACCTTGAAGCCCAAAGCTTGACTCTCAGCCACTGGAGGATTGCTAAAAATACAGATTTCAAGATCCCACGGCAGGCCCATGGAATTGTGGGTGGAACCTATGAATCTGCATTTGTAAAAGGCTCCCTCAGTAAGTCTTACATTCAGCATGAAGTTGAGACACTGCCTGGTAAAAAGCACACTGGCTAAACCAAAAGAAAGCACAGGGGAAGGGTAAGCCATCCAGTCCTCCTCCCCTCTTTCCTCATTTGCTTTCCTTGGTTTTTCTTTGCCCCCAACCAAATGAGGCCTCCTTTCACTTCCATGTCATTCGTGTACTTATCAGTATGCCTATAATTTATATTTTACCTACTTTCAGAAGGATTTTTATTATATGTCTAATATGCTAGTTATTATTTCTTTGCTTTATATTTGTGGTACTGTTTTAACCCTTTAGAGGGCAAGGATTAAGACTTAACCATTTTTCTATCCTTCACTATGTTGTGGTAAAGAATGAATTTTTTTTACTGCAACTAAATCAAATCTGTATAAAGTAATAAAAATAAGGCTGGCAGTAGAAACCTGGAGTGTGTCAGCCTTGCCAGTGTGAGAGAGCACAGTCTGGAGGCTGCATACTGAGCTTGGTGTTGAGACTCGTCTTTAGTTTAATCTCAACCAGTCACCCATATATGAACATTTCAGCAAGTCACACAGCATCCTAGTCCTTTCCCTGTAAGCAGGGATAACAATCAGTGTCTTATTTCTCTCACAAAGCAGCTGAGAGAGTAAGCATGATAACATCACTGCTTCATATCACTTTTCACTTAGGAAAGCTAAAAATGACATCAACATTATCAACATCATCATTGCCCAATCTCCAAACTGCTGAACAGGAGTTCAGTCTGGGTTCCCCAGAGATAATGATTTTCCCTTACATAGAAGATAAAACAGTAAAAAAAAAAAAAACAAAACCCAAAAAACAAAAAAACAAAGATACCAGAAATTACATCTAGTTAAAATGTATCTCTGTCAACAGTCTTCTAATTCCCCAGATAATGCTAGATCTGAAGACCAGGAAAATAATTGGCATTGTTTAATTTTTGACATGCTACCTAATGAACAGCTAAGCCATCTTCATAGAAGGCAAAATTACAGCACTGCTGCTGGCATGCGGCTACTATATCTAAAGTTAATTGGATTTTCCATTATGATGAGCTTGTTTTTCGGAATTTAATCTCTCAGTCTCTTCCAATTGCTCTGAGTTGATGGTGAGACAGGAGGTATATAGTGGATGGGTTTGTGAGGTACCTCATTAGGTCATAAAACCCTCAGGTATATGGAAACATTACAATGTGCAAACAGGAACTAAGATTTGTATAGAATATATGTCTTCTCAAAATGAAGTTGTTCAGGAGGGAAAACTGACTACCTGTTATTGTAGTCTCTCTCTCATTCTCCCTCTCTCTCTCCTAGACAGTAATGTGTTTTAATTCCATTAGGATGAGTGTTATCTGTGCAGACTGGAACAAAATAGCCACACCAACTTTTTTTTCTAGTCCGCCGGATTGCTCTACAGATTACATAATTTAGCATCAGTTTGTTCTCTCTGGTATTTTGAAACATGAAAAGAGCTTTCAAAGTGAGAGAACCAATCTGAAAAAAGCGTCAGCACCACAGATGGGCCAGGAGACGATGGACATTTCCCAGTTCTGAAACGGCAACTCACACTGTCACCGGAAAACAACGACAAACAAGGGTGCGGCTGCATATACACCCAGCAAGTTCGATGTCTCAGAGAGTGGGTCCTTGGGGAGATGAACAGCCAGACCAGTGTGCTCAGGGCCCATGAAGGGGTCAGAAAAGTGCCTTGGTCTAGGCTTCCACATAGGAAAGCCCTTTGGTTTGAATTTTTGACATTATTCATGAAAAAAGACTATTCATTAAGTACTTTCTGATTGTATGATCTTATCAACACTTACGTGCAATTATTTATTATATAACATTTCACAGTTTGCTGGACTGAGAATTTCTTGAGGGAGGGTATTATGTTTTATTCATCTTTATGCCCAGTATGTCAAACTTAAGTGCACCAACTTGTTTTTGATGTATCAGTTTTTGTGTATTAAGGGCATGTATTTGTCAAGTGTAAACACTTAAAATGTGCCATGATTTTGTGAAGCCTATTATGGTATTTATTAACTTTTAAAGTCACTCAGAGTCTAGGAGTAAAGTGACATCAACTTCACTCACCTAGAGCTGCTGAGCCACTGATGTCAGTGAGGACAGCTTACATTCGGGCTCCTTGAAGGTGGGAGGAAGCTGAGAGAGACAAGTCAGGGGGACAGCTGGTGAAAGCCATGGACTTTGACAGATTCCAAAATCTTTTAAAAGCATCTCTCCAAATATCTGTCTTCCACTGTCCTAAAATCAAAAATATTGCCCCTGTCTATGTCAACTTTTACATTAAACTTACTAAATATTTGTTCTAATGCTTTATGGAAGAAAGAATACAAGAACATTGCCTGGCACTTGGATGACTTAAAGCAATTAAATAGCAAATTGATGAAACTGTAAACTGAAGTGAAAGTAGGCTCCAGACTGAGCATTGCAGTTCAATCACAATCCTCCTTTCACTGCCAAGTTTAGTCTAACCATGCAATAGCCACAAGACTTATATTTAGATAGCTCTTTACAGTTTATAAAGCATGCTCATATACATTATCTCAAGTACCCCGAAGAGAAGAATATTTCATAATGTCTAGAGTGACGCATTTGGGCTTCAAGGGGCGAATTATCTTAACTGTATTTTGGGGGATTGATGATTTCACACTATGATGGAAATCGGAAGGTTGAGACAAGAACCTCAAATCATGTGGAATCTAGCAAAAACCAGACCGACTTTATAGATGTCAAGGTGGACTCTGGTCCTAGGTCTGCATGTACACATCTAATTCCAGTAAATTCAAACAACACTTTGCTGAGGGCCGTCTGCATTCTGTGATTGTAATCTAGAAGTCAAACTCAAAGCAAGAAAGCTAGGTGGGTTTCTCCTCTCCTGACTCATCCCCTGGGTGGGTAGAGCAATGACATGCCATGCTATGTTCTCTCCTATCCCTATCAGGGCCCACTGCCCACCACACAACTGCAAACCCCTATTCTCAATTTTTAGGAATGCCAAATAGTTTAAACTCCTCTGCACAGACAATACATTAGTTTAAAAAAATAAGTGTCTACTGTTTCCTTGGTATCTAGTAAATTAGAAGATACTCGCGGTCCCTTTAGTATTGCATTTTTGGAAAGTTTCTCACTTCAGATTTGGAAAGTGACAAGAAGACTTCAACAGTTTTCAAAAGTCTCAGTCTTGTAGCATCTGCACCTCTTAAACACTTCTTTCTTGTCTTCTACACTTTTAAAGGCATACCCACAAAAAGGACATAGTGAGTGCATTTTTAATACTATTCCTTCTGGTCTCTAACAGGAAATTAAATTAAGAATATTAAATTCCTATTTTTTCTTCAAGGAGTTTTATGTTTCAGGTCTTATATTTAAGTCTTTAATCCATTTTAAGTTTATTTTTGTATGTGCTGTGAGAGAATGGTCTAGTTTCATTCTTTTACATGTAGCTGTCCTATTTTCCATACCATGTCCAGTACCACTTATATATTACATCTTCTTTATCCAGTCATCTGTTGATGGGCATTTGGGTCACTTCCATATCTTGGCTATTGTAAAAAATGCTTCTATAAACAATGGGTTGCATGTATCTTTTTGAATCAGTGTTTTCATTTTCTTCAGATACATACCCAGGGGTGAAACTGCTGGATCACATAATAGTTCTAATTTTAGTTCTTTGAGGAACTTCCATGATGAATGGATAAAGATGTAATATATATATATATATATGTATATGTATGTATATATGTTTATGTGCATATATATATATAAATGGAATACTACTCAGCCAAAGAAAAAAGAATGAAATTTTGCCATTTGCAGCAACATGGATGGACCTGGAGGGTACTATGCTAGTGAAATAACTCAGAGAGATAAAGACAAATACTGTATGTTATCACTCATATATAGAATCTACAAAATAAGACGAATGAATATAACAAAACAGAAACAGACTCACCAATGTAGAGAACAAACTAGTGGTTGTCACGAGGAGAGGAGTTGGGAAATGAGTGAAATAATAGGTGAAGGGGATTAACAGGCACAAACTACCAGTTATAAAATAAATGTCATGAGGATGTAATGTACAGCACAGGGAATATAGTCAATAATATAATAACTTTGTGTGGTGTGTAATCTATAGAAATATCAGATAACCATGTTGTACACCTGAAGGTAATATAATATTGTAATTCAACTATATTTCAATAAAAAATTAAATCCCCTTTATATGCTCAAAATTTTGAGAAGTAAATTCAAGATGGTAGCATTAATGAGCCTGCTCCCCTTCCTTAGTATCCAGATGTTGAACCTGGGCTGCTTACAGTCCTACTTGAGACATTTGCCCCTTGAGCTTTTCTCATGCCTTTCTTTATCTGTGATCTCACTGCCATGTCTCTCCCTTCTCACACATCCGCTCTCATCTTGGATGGCCTTTCTCAGCCCTAGTTTTACTTCCAGGTCATCAGGCACGCTCTCAAATCTCATTAAAATGCCATTCCGTATTCTAACCACGTCCAGAAGGCCTTTCAACTAATCCAAAGGGAGAGGGCTATTTTGTTCACACCACACATTTTTGGGGGGGGGGCAGGTAACTAGGTCTGTTTGTTTGTTTGTTTGTTTGTTTAGTGGAGGTGCTGGGGCTTGAACCCCAGACCTCATGCATGCTAAGTATGCACTCTACCACTGAACTATACCCTCCCCCAACACACAATATTTAAAATACATACCTGCCACTGTTCCTATATACTTTGTTTGGTATAATGGATATAGTATGCATGAGCCTAATTTTTATCTTTTTTGTTAATATAACTGATTCAATTACTATTGTTTTTCCCACATTCATTTGGTCTTTTTTGCCATTTTCCCAGAGAAATCTTAGTCTTTTTGGTTAACTATTCAATTTCTTATTCAAACCTCCAGATAACCACCATATCATGACAGGTAATATGTGTGATTCATCATCAATATTTATCAAATATAATTATCAATATATACTTGTTAGCCACCTCCTATCTGGTATAAGCATCATTTAGTATCTTGTCCGTATGTAAAACAGTCTTAGCTAATGGTAAGACATGGTGACCAAAAGCAAGGTTCAAAACCAGTCTTCTCAAGAGTTTCCCACTCAACACAACTCCTCTGGGAAGAAGCATAGAGGCCAATACAAAAGTGGTACTGGAGCAAGAGCTCAAGTGACCCATTAGAAGATAGGCTGGTAGAAGGAAATGTTTTCAATATACTTGAGGTAAAATATGAAAATGAATATATGTATGTATATTCAAGACTGGGACATTGTGCTGTACACCAGAGATTGACACATTGTAATTGACTACTTCAACTGAAAATAAAAAAAAAAACTTGAGGTAGAAACTTAATTGATGTGGCATGGATATTTCTTTACCTGTCCCCAAGGATATCACATTTTAGTGGAAAAAACTGACATTGGAAACAGAAATCTAGACTCTTCTAAGACATTTCAGAAAACTATTGTTCTTCTTATTTTGCATGGAAAGAAACCAACTAAATCTTAGAAAGAGTAAAGGACTGTGCCAGGGTTACAAGACTAATTCAGAGCAGCAGATTGCCCAGGATCCACCAGAGAGGAGGAAGATGAAGGGGAAGTGGTTTTCAAAGTGCTTAAGAAGAAAATATTAGCCACAGACTTCCTCTTCTTCACAGGAGCACCTCACAATTTTCTGATAATATTTTTAATACATAAAGTTGCACTTTAGCTTGACAACTGGAAAATAATAATTTCTTGTTGACCAGCTGAGTATTTTCCCTGAAAAAAAACAGTCTCTGGTTATTAAATTATTGAGAAAATAGTAACTACTAGGTGTAGTGGTGGTACTTATTTTATGTGTGTGTGTGTGTGTGTGTGTGTGTGTGTTTGTGTGTGTGATAAATCAGTATCCCATTTATTCTGAACGTATCTCCACATGTGTGTACTTATATCATGTATTATGTGAACTCAGACTTTTGGTCAAAAGAAGCCCCGAGTAGATAGTTAAACATAAAAATCTTGTAAAAAAAAAAAGCATCATTTTTTTTTTTTTCTGAGCATATCTTGATGCTCGATGCTCCCTGGAAAGGTGCACAGTCCCCACGTGAGGTTCTCTGTTTTCCTAGGTGATTTCTCTAAATTGTAGCCTTATTTATCAAAAAACAATATCTTGGTGTGTGTTCTAGAATTAGGAGTTTAAGTACATCAACGTGAAATCTTTTGCATTTAATGTACTATATTAAATAGATTATAAACTTAGAATAGCATTTCTCTGTCTTTCTTTTTCAGTTCATCCATGTGAGCATGTTTAGTATTCATTTAGTATTTATGAGTGATAATCCCTAGCAGCGTGTGGCAAAGATTTGAATATGGTATCACACAAACTAGAGTCACACATCATGCATACAGCATATACACTGTTTACTGGCTCAAGTTGTTTCTTGAATGGGGTATAGATTTGGAGAAAAATCAGTAGAACTCACTATCCTCAGCATGCATTACCATTCATTTACTGACTAATTCACTCATTCAAATATTTATTGTGCGCCTGCTATGATCCAGAATCTCCTTTTGCCCACCCACCAACAACATTCCCCTTCCTCCACATGGCACAACTCAAATTTAGTCCTAATACCTACTCTTGCCCCACATGGCTCAGCTAAAATGCAATTGGTTTAAAGCAATCTTGAGTTCATTTCTTTTACAAAGGGTTGTTTTCACCAAGGGTACAGATCCCAGCACTGGCCAACAGAAATTGAGAGGAAGTCTGTTGCAGGGGCCTCTGGGAAAGGTTTCTTTGCTCTTAAGAGCACGAGGAAGAAACTGTGGTAGTTTTATGTGTAAACTTGGCTAGGCTATGATACCCAATTATTCAGTTAAACACTAATCTGTATGTTGCTGTGAAAGTATTTTATAGATGTGGTTACCATCTACAACCAGTTGATTTTAGGTAAAGAGAGTTATGTTTGATAATCTCTGTGGGCTTCCAATCAGTTGAAAGATCTTAAGAGTAAAACTGTTCCCTTGAGGAGAAGAAATTCGACCTCAAGCCTGCAGCATCAGCTCCTGCCTGAGATTTTTCCAGCCTATCCTACAGAGCCTGGGCTTGGCAGCTACCACAATCACATAATACAATTATTTGAAGTCTCTCTAGATAGCGAGCCTTCTAGTTCTGCTTTTTGGAGAACACTGTCTGATCCACTGTCCTTTTTTTCAGTCTGGAAATTCAGATGAAAGAGTAAAAACATGGAAAGAACCTGGGTCTTTGGTAATGTGATTTAACTTCTGAATTAATCAGCCCTGGAGCCTCCCTTATTTTGGACTTTTTGTGATGAGAAAAAAATAAATCCTGTTATTCTTTCAGCCATTTTGAGTTGGGTCGCCTATTACTTGAAGCTGAAAGCAACCAAACTAATACAGAAACCATCAGAGGACAATCAGTACCATACAGAATCACAAACAGTCAGCCCAGAGAGTTGAAGAGAAAGACATATTGATATTCAGGGTCATTTTCTTTCAGATAACAACTTACTCTCACTGGTTAGGTCAGACTAAATGAAAGCATTTAAGATTCCAGAAACTAATAATTCTCTCTCTATAAGACTGATATAAAAGTAGGAAAAAAGTGCAGGAAAAAAATCTTCAGTGGTCACAGGTTGTTTCATTCTACAGAAGAAATCTTGAAAACTTGATTCGTATTCAGAAAATAATAAAACTGTGCTCACTACTTTTGAAAATTATGGAATAATTGTCTCATTCTTTATTTTACACTTTTAAGGCTTGACCATGAAAGGATCATCTGCACGAGTCCTTATTTTAACGTCTCATAACTGACTATTTTAGTTCAATTTCACACTGGGGGTTACAGTTATAGTTAAATCACAAACAGCTGTGATTCTTGACCCAAGAGTATGTGTAGGTGTGCATGAAATGCTTAATATCCGACTCAGGGAACAGGTGTGGCATGGACAGTGTCCACTGGAGTGAAATAAATTTACTCTTAGTCTGAAGCCATGTAATCTAGTTGCTAAGATTGGATTTTTGAGTTACACACACAGGAAAACAGGTATACAACAGGAACGCGGGAAGACTCTTAAAAAGAGAAGCCTACATTTCCACAGTGGCATTATCTTCACAAGCTAATCATTTCTAAAAAATTCAGTTACTTTGAATTACAACTACACAGACGTGCAAAACATTAGGTGGGAGCCTGGGAGGCGTGACAGAATGAGATCTGCAGGCTTCTCTCTCCCAGGGACCTGCTCAGTATGCTGGGAGAATCCTGCAACTGCATGCAATCTCAAAAACCTGTTTGAACTTTTGTTAGGTTTGGTTTTAAGTGGAAGTGGAGAGGATAGTTTTTTAAAAGAAAGGTTTTTTGGGTTTTTTTTTTTGCTTTTTTTTCTTGGTAACACACACTAGACTTTATGACATACATTTAAACTGTATTCATTTTCCCTTTCTGTCCAGTAATAAAATGATGTTTACTGACATTTACTGAGCCCTTATCATCTATATAGTGTACTGGTGCTGGAGATACAAAGCCGGAAAAAATGCAGTGATTTCCAGTGTAACAGGATACTGAAAAAAAAAAAAAAAGAAAAAAACTATTCCCTATGGAGTGACACTCTGTATAATTTCCTTAAACAAATGCATAAGGAAACATAACATTGTGGCACCAAAGTCTCTCTTCTTAGCTGATTTGGGTCCCACTGAAATCAAAGGAAGGTCTTAGAGCCCTTTTGAACTGTGCCAGGGACAAATATTAGAAAAATGCAATTCTCAAGGCTCATACATCAGTCTTCAAGATACACAGGTCACTTGGGAAGAGGATTAAATGTTTTCTTCCCTAATGGGTTAGTCTGATCTTACCCATAAGATCCCCCCAACATATGGGAAAATAACTTGATTAAGCTCTTTGAAATAACTTATTAGCCTAGCTAGACATTATTCTACCTACTTCAGTATTCTCCAAATGTGGTCCATTGACTATGGGCATTTGAATCAGTGGGATGCTCAGTAAGATGCCATATTGCTGAGGGCATAGGACTTTCACGTGTAACAAGCTCCACCAGTGACTCTTATGTTCACTGAAGTTGACTAACAGATAACCACTAATGCTGGGCCAGATGCCTTCTCCACCCAGCTCACGGACGCCAGAGGCTGATCTAGATGGACTACATCAACCAGGATCTCTCCCTCTCTGCATTCTGCTTGGGTCTGGCCAGTGGCTCTTGGAAACTGATTAGCAGAAAGAAGCATGACAGAGGTATTTAATTCCTGGGCTTCCCCTGCTGTGTTGCCGGCAGACAGCCTTCTGTAATCCATAGGACTTTCTTTTTCCCAGTTCTTATCCTACAGTGACTCACACTCCTTGTCCCTTTGAGCCCAGATGTGGCAACAGCTCCTCTGATGTTCCTTGTCCTGAAGCACTGCTCTCTTCCCGGACCCTGCCTGCACTTTGAAAATAGTCCCTTTGTAAATAAACTCCTCTCTGATCTAATGTGAATGTGCCATTTGCTTTCTGTAGGAATCCTGACTAAAACAGAAATACTTAGTAATATTCTGTAACTGATAATATTTTGTTTTGCAAATTGCTTTTATATTTATTTTTGATTTTTACAACAAAATATAAGTAAAGCAGATTTTTTATTAACAAAAATCACCATTTTATGAATAAGAAAACTGAGGCTAAGAGAAGTCAAATACTTAACATTCACCTCGCTGGTCAGTGGGAGAATCAGAGAGCAAGTCTGGTTTACTGGCTGAGTTTAGAACTCCTTGCAAGGCATCAAGATGCCAGTTCCCTATCTTTCCCACCACAGGTCACATAAGCTGATACAAGTACAAGTGAAATGAAATCTTTTGGGCAATAGTGAACAATGAAAGAAAGAATTCAGTGTAATCCATGTAATCATGTAATCCAAAGGGTGGGAGAGGAATTTTCTCAGAGGAAGAGGGCTTCTCCAAAGCTGCACGTATGGTCCTGGGTAGCCAGCTTTGAGACAACCTCAACCTGCTCTCCGAGGATAACTTCCATCCAGCTAGTGACTTAACCAGCCTCTTCTTGGGCACCCACTGTAGTCTGAGCCAGCACCTCTCACAGTGTTTCTGACACTTTTTCTATGTATGTAGCTCTTCCTTTAGATTGGCAGTTCCCTCATGGTAGGAGCCTATTTATCTCATTTGCTGCTGTATCTCCAAATTCTTGCCTCATTTTGGGAACACATTAGGTGCTCAGTAAGTATTTGTTAACTGAATAAAAGAGCAACTATCTACCTAGTGCATCCATATACCGGCACTATTATAAAATTTTGGAGTCAATTTCCTCCCCAGTCCTTCTTATCCTCTAATTCAGCCAGTTGCCAATTTCTGTTGATTCTACTTTTAGAATCATTTTTAGATCTTTCTTCCTTCCTGTTTCCAGTGTCACTATCTGAGTTCCAGTTCTCAGTGGTTGTAATAGTTTCCAGAAACTCCTTGTTTCTTGTTTGTGCCTGTCCCAGTGCCTGCTTAGTCTTCGTGTCCAGCTCTGATCATCTTGCTCCTCATCACAAGCTTTAATGGCTTCAAAACAGTAGTTTACACACCTTAGCATACCATCCCGAAGCTGCACACTTGGGTCCATATTTCTTTCCCCAACATCTTTCCACATATTCCAGGCTCTAGCCAGCCTGAACGTTGCCCCATCTTGTTACTCCTGGTTTCCTCCCTACTCTATGCTTTCATTGGTACTGTTTTAATACCTGAAATAGCTTTCTTTGTCTGGTATACCTGTCTACAAGGCTATGCTAAGAAGCTTCTTCTTCCATGAAATCTTCCCAATTCAGTTCTTGTTTACCTTTTTTGGAAGTAATTTTTCCTGGTTTTGAACTCCATTATCACCTTATCAGTATCATGTTAGTGGTGTGTAATACTTTCTGTGTACTGGAATTATTTGTTGTCCCTGTCTGACCTCTCTACAAGACAGGAAGGTCCTCAAGTTCAGGATGTATCTAAATTATCCTTGGATCTTCCTTATTACATACAATGCTTTGTACATAGGACATTGCAATAAATAGTTATTGAATCATTGTGCAAAGTTGCACAAGGAAAGCATGGACAGGAAATGGGGCATTAAGATCAATTAAAGGTCAATAGATGCAGTGATCTTGAAGACACAAAAAGAAATCTGAGGGATGTGTCACAGTAGCACTGGTACAGAAGTGAAAGAAAGATGGCTGTGCCACTGGACACTCGGAGAGGACTTGCTTGCCTGAGTAAGAGATGAGACTAAGGGGTCCTGGACATCAGGGGAGAAGACCCTGAAGCTCAAGTGGAAAAGTGACTTGGACCAAAGGGTGACGGGCAGGCAGTGAAGGTGTTCGTCATGACAAAATGAAAGACATCTTTGCAATAGACCGAACGACAGACAGGGAGGAAAGCCGTACTGAAGGAAGAGATTACAAAGAACTATAATCAGGTCCTGAATAAGACTGAAAGGGACATGGCAACAAAAAAAACAGCTGGACTTTGGGACCAAGAGTGAGTTGACATACGTGGATTTCGGTGGGGTGTGAAAAGAAAGGATTCAGAGGCAGGCAGAGTGACATCAGAGTTAGAGCACTAGGCTGGCCTTGGGGAAAAGCCTTTGATGTCTGAGATGCTTTAGGGCCATGCGTATCAGAACTGTCTAGCAGCTGCCCTGATATGGTGGACAGAGGTAGTCTCAGAACTGGAGAAGAGGTCAGCACAGATGTTCAGCTCTGTGGAAGGCCTCTGAAAGCACTCATGGACTTCCCAGAACGCTCTTCTTCCAGATGTGATGTGTATTAGACAGCTATTTCAAATGCGAAATACTGGGACTATAAACAGTCCGTCTAGGTTATACTTACAGTTCTATCTCCATCACAGTAGAAGTCCTTTACTGCAATTACACGCTGAATATCTGATTCTAAAACTGAGGAGGATTCAGTATGGAGGACGATGCATTGGAAATTCCTGGATTCTTTTCCTAGGCTTTTAAATGCTTTACTGAACAAGTCTAATTGCTCAATTTCTCTGCCAGAATCTCATCACTGGTTAAATGGATTCAGTAGTGTTCACTTCAAAGTGATATTGTAAAGCTTAATTAATGAATATCTTATTTATAAATCCTCACAAAGAATTGTTTTACTTCAAACCTGCAGGATGAAACCAAATTGAACTTGAGTCTTTTTGTATCAATGGCTTTTCAAGGAGTCTCTTTTTCTCCCTGTGGAGAAATCAGCACAAACACTATTGGAATTTATCTAAACAAAAGAAAGGGGCATTTTTATCATTTCACAATAAAATGGAATTTTTCTTGGAAAGGAGTTGCTTTTTTATTCAGTGTTCAATTTCTACTTGATATTACCTTCTCCCACTGCCTGTCAATTATCTAGGGCTGGGAAACACTTAGATTTAAGTGGTGAGCAGAGTTTATCCAGGGAGACAGAATCAGGGCAAAGTTGCATATTACATTCATCTTTAAATTTCTGTTCCCTTGGCAGTCTGTGGCCTGTAACTATAGCTACATGGTCAAATACTGTTTTTTTTTTTTTCATATCTACCTCTCTTGGGGTATATGGGTAAATGCCAAAGAACAAAATAGCTGGAATAATAGTTTTGAGAAATCTCCCCATGTTTTAAAAACCCATTCATTGTATGGGAGAGATGACAAATCTATGTGGAAATCTTGTTTGGTGCCCATACAAAAATAACCCCACAGTCCTCTGTGGTGTTTGGCCATCTCCTGTTTCTTTGTTTCAGGGTGAAACAAGGTTAGATAAATCACAAGCACCATTCTACTGGAGTCAAGATTACAACAAAGAAAGAAAGGGTTCACAACAGTCGAGGTCAGGGTTATTGAAAACAGAAAGGGTGGTGAGCTCTAAAAATGGAAGCCCGGTTTTGGCAAATTTGTAAAGCAGGTAAAGGCTGCCTTCAATATTCTTCCTTCTTCTTCTCCCCACACACCTCTACTCCTCTCCTCCACCTAAAGCCCATTCTACACATGGCTGCCTGGGCCTCTATGCACTTAGCTTTCAATAGAAGCTGAAGTTCTATTGCTATAAAATATTCGCTGATACTTCAGAGAGATAGGAAAGGTAACTGTGGCTCAGGCTTATGTAGAGTTGACTTTGGGCCCATTATATAGATAGAAAGAGAGAGGAAATCGCTTTGGCCCAGGGAGGATGGGTTTAGGTGAGGGTAGAGATCTTTGCTGGAAGTGGGGTGTGGAATGACTTTAAGACTCCTGATAAAGCTTTTAGGGACTGGTACAAGCTATTAAAAGAGCCGTCTTTGAACCCTTTAAATCATAAGGTGTGGAGAGTTGCCTAGCCTACTTTCTTTGAAGGCAAAGAGCAATAGATTACTACAGCTGGAAGACAGTATCACTTGGATGGCACAACCAGTGGCCCTTGTACCTAGCCCAAGTCACTACATTTGATTTTCAGAATTAAATTAAATCTTTTCTGAGATCCAGAATCAGCTTAATGTTTTTCATATCTAGTTTCCAGCTGGAGCAATATTCCAAAATGCCAGAATTCTCATAAGAAAACTACATTTTGCAAATATCCAACCCAATTCTGCAGATGCCAGAAGTTTGGATGATCATTATTAATGATCCTGATAAACTTTATAAAAGCATCCACAATTTTGGCTTCTTCTCCTGATAGAATTATAGCTCTTTTTGATTTTCCATCTCTAGAACTTCTTAAAAGAATAATAGAGTGCAAAATGATTTTAAATTATACTATTTACATTTCATGAACTTATTCTGTGTGTAACTTATTGGCCCATTTTATAAGGAAAAATGTGGTTTTTTTCTGCAGAGCATATATGTGGCTATATCATTATCACACTATAAAGAGTCATGGATTAAGACAAGCTGAGAAGAAAATAAGAAAAAATAAATTTCTGTTTTTATCTTACAGAGCAAATAAATATTGGATTTCTCACAAGAGACCTATAAAGTATTTTATAAGCAATAAATCCTTAATCTCCTGAGGAGGCAGCATGCAATGTTGAACTAGGAATCAGAGAGCAGTTCTTCTAACTAGCTCTGTAACATTAGGTAAGTGTGGCACACACTCTTGGTTGTCTACCCAAATGCCATTCTTCCAGGCTAATAACTCCCTTCATTTGTCAATTCACCCACTGGTTAACAACCTCCACCTCCAGGGAGGCTGGGTTGCTCCTCATCCCCAGGGATGGAATCATGATTGACCTAAACCAGTCATAAGATATTCTTCTCCTTGTCAATGAGTGTGCTAGTGGTGACTGTATGATCTGTTCTAACCAATAAGATGAAAAAGGAAATCAGTTTGGGCCTCTTTTGAAAAAAATTCTTTGTACTTAAAAAAGAACACAAGACATCACCATAACTAAGGATCACCATAACTAAGTGATCCAACCTAGTCACCAGAAAAGGGGCAAAATGATATTATGAGTCTCCTGATGTGTTATAATATGACATAGATCCTTGGTAGCTATGAAGTATTTTTAATAAATGTAAAACTTGAGTCTATTTATGAGGAAGCAATCAAATCTGGATTATGGGGCATTTTAGTAGACATCTAGCTTGGACTCTCCAAGAATATCAAAGGCATTTCAGGAAAAGGTGGAACAACTATACTAGAGTATAGGATATCAAAGATACATGATCCATGATTGACTCTTGGATCAAAGGTGGAAAAAAACTCCTCTGAAAGATATTTTTGAGACAAATGAGAAAATTTGAATATGGGTTATATTTTAGATAAGGCTTTTTAAAAAATAAATTAAGTTTCTGGCATAAGTAGTAGAATCCTTATTATATAGAAGAATGTTCTTTTTCTTGGAAGAGTTATGCAAAGGATCTACTGGTAAACTATCACGAGGTTTGTAGTTTGCTTTCAAATGATTCAAGATAGTTAGAGGGGGAGAGAGAGTGAGTGAGCAAATGGCAAAGTCAGGTGATCCCCAGATCAGTAACAACATCACACCTAGGAGCTTATTAGAAATGCAGACTTCTAGGTCCCCTCTAGAACTACCGAATCAGAATCTGATTTTTAACAAAATTTCTAGGTGATTACTATGCACAGTAAAGCTTAAGCAGCAATTCTGTAAGGCCTGTGGTCTGACCTGACAGCCATATTGTTTTGTATACCTAAACACATGCATGAGCCTGATCTGTAGACAGAATGGGGAGACTAAAGCAGATGCACAGAGAGAAACAGAGGGGCAGAATCACAGAGCTCTAGACAAACAGTGAGAGCACTCCCATTACTATTGGCACTTCATGGTATAAAGCAACAACAATCAATTATTCATATCTCTAGCAGTTCTGGGGTTAGCTGGTGGTTCTTGGAATTCCTCATGTGGTTGCAGTCAGACAGTATCCTTGGAATCATCCTAACGACTGCTGTCTCACGTTGTCTGGCTCCTGGGTTGGGAAGACTCAAACAGCTATGAGCTGGGGTTCCTTCGGCATCTCTATCTCTACGTGGCATTTTGAAATGATCTCTCCCACATAAGCAGCTTCAGGAGATCTGGACTTCTTACATCGAGGCTCAGCGTAAGAGAGGCAAATTCCACGAGAAAGTGCCAGGTGGAAGCCACCTCACCTTCTGTGACACGGCTTTGCTTCTCAAGTCATGGCACTCTTCCACCATGGTCCTCTGTCATTTGAGGCAGTCGCAAAAGCCCAAGCAGTTCCAAAAGAAGAGACAACTCTTGGTGTAGGAGTGGTAACATTCAGGAATATTGCCATGGCAATTTTGGAAAATATAGTCTGCTACAGAGAATAATCTCAATTCTAGACCATCAAGAGATGAAGTCCAATTGTACTGCCTTCCTTTGTTTTTGTTAGATACGGCTTGTATCTTCCTAGAAGACTCACCTTTTCATTTTGTGCCTGTGTGCTTGCCAGATAGAGTGGATTTCTGTTGGAATCAAAAGAGCCTTGACTAATGGGTATAAGTCATGATTTCAGACATTCTTCCAATATATGTCTTCAGAATGAATCCAATTCAATCCTTATCTTATTCTAACAGGCCATGATTAGATTGCTGGGGAGCACAGATAATCTCTCTGACTGATATGTAGAAAAAAAATAAATACAATGTGATTGTCTGGTTGGTAGGACCCTTGCTACAGCAAGACACCTAGCAAGGCTGGCCAGGCTCAATGCAGCATATTCAGTAGCAAGCACCATTACTGACTCTGCAGCTAACAAATGGCCACAGCAAAGCTCTCGAGCAGTGCTTTTCTAGGTGTGGTTCAGGAACTGCACACATCCGAATGCCATGGGGAGCTTATTAAAATGCAGATTCCTGGACTCTAGCAGAACCATTAGTACATGCAGCCCAAGAACCTACATTTTAAAGCTCTCCGTAAATGTAACTCTTCCCTCAATCTGTGCTTCTTAAACCTTAATGTCAACCTGGGATGGGGAGTGAGGATCTGCATTTTTAAGGTGCTCCCTGGAGATGCTGACGTTGCTGGTCAGCAGATGACACTATGAGTAGCAAGACCTTAAATAAGACCTCAAAGTGTGGTCCTTGCATCAGAAGCATCTGCATCCCCTGGGGAATTGTTAGAAATGCAGATTCTTAGGCCACACTCCAGGCCTACTGAATCAGAAACTCTGGGAGTTAGACCCAGCAACTGATAGTTTAACAAGCCTTCTGGTTAATTCTGAAGCACTCAAGTTTGAGAACCATTTCATTTCATCCTTCATTTGATTGATGGAGAGTACTGGTTCCCAGACAGCTGGTCAGTCAGCTGGGATGAGAGTGAGACTCCAGGGGGTTTTCAGACCTGCTCAAGACAATCTCATTCCATAGTTCTGGGCTGAACCCAGTGCTTCTGAGGTCAGCCAGGGTGGGGAACCACTGGCTTAGAGTGCTTAGCAAGACAATGATCCCTAGGAAAGGTGAATGCAGCCTAGGGGAGGAAGCTTAGGGAGGAAGAAAGAGAGGCATACATGAGGGGAACTGAGTTAGTTAAGTAATTAGTGTGTGATAAACCCCTGTTAGGGGTTTTATACAATGTCATTTAACTATCCAGACTGCCCTACATGGCATGTACTATTACCTCCATTTGATAACTCAAAGACTAAAGTTTAAAGTTCGTAAATAATTTGTCTGAACTCACACATCTAGCAGTGAAACAGAAACTAAAAGCCAAGCCTCTTTCACTTTAACTGTTTTTCCATTTTACTCTGGAATTAAAAAATGATTTTATAAGGTGCCTGAAAGAAAGTCTAGAGATCACGAAGAGGGGTTGGAAAGAGACCATGATGGGCAGTGAGGTATTTAATTAATGGGGTATATGTCCATTTCCCCACTAGACTGTGAGCACATGGAAAGATCCAGGTTGTCCTTTCTTTGGTCTTTTATTCAGTCAACAAACATTTATTGAGACCCAACAATGTACTAGCTGCTATCCTAGGTGCTGAGGATAGATATAGTAGTGAAAAAAAGTGTCTTCAGATAGCTTTGTCTTTATTTCTCAGTACCTACTAAAGCAAATGACACACAATAAATGCTCTATTATTATTGTCTTATGCATTATCTACAGATGGATAATCTAGAATTAACAATAGCTGAGCTATTAAGTCAATGTATTAGCTAGGGTCTAATTACATAAGGTTCTAATTTATTTTCCTATTCTGTTTTACTTGGGGGCGGATATTGATGACAATTAATAACACAACCACCAGACTAAGAAAGGGAATATGTTACTTAGCAGCCATGAGAAAAGTCTTCCAGGAAGAAAGCTGAAGTAAATTCAACTGAACTGCTGTAAATGAGACCTGAGATTCAACTAAAATGTCATTGATCTGAGTTTTCTTATTGCCTCTACTTTTGTGAATGATGGAGATTGCTAAACATCTTTCAAGTGGTTCCTTCAAACGTACTTTCCTGAAACTCTTTTCAGCAATTTTTACATTGTTCCTAGAGCGAAATTAGACAGCAGTCAAGAACTTTTAAAATGAAGACATAATTTGGAGTCATGAAAAAATCAACTTATTGAATATACCTAATTTTAACAACTCTGTGAAAGAGTTCATTTACCTTACTAATGTTAAAAATGGAATGCCTAAAGAGTACTTCTGGTTACAAAAATTTGCATTATCAGTTGGTAGTTGTTGAGGTGGTCATTGATAGTATTAAGAGTCTGCTCCTTTGGAAAAGATAATGGTAAACCATTGACATTCCCGGTTGATGTTTTAGAGTCTCACTCCATGCCTCCCTCAGGAAGCCGTTGAAAAAGAGCTATTGTGCTATTGTTGAGGTTTGAGAAGAATAAGAGGCAAGCTATTAGCCATCTAAGAATTTTTGCAGCTGTTTGTTTGCATGTGATGATTACCAACCATTCTCCAAGTAGGTTATTTACAAAATATTCCACATGCCAAGGGTACCTTCAGGTGGGGACAATGAGAGAGGGAATGGCATTTATGGGCACTTGACATTTACTACCCCATTTTAGAGTTCAGGGATCACCACACATGAAAAGTAATGTTGTCAAGGCCGCTCAAGTAATAAGCATACACCTTGGATTGCCTGACTTTTTTGCAGGACGCTGTTGCACAATATGTGAAGGAAGAATTCTTCAGAAAGAGGACTTGTTATGTTTGAATGAGACACACAGGAACATCATGGTAGTTTCTGTTATTAAAAACTACTCGAGGTACTAATATATCTGAAGTTGCTGTCTCCCCCTCTCCCGGAAAATGAAGGAAATGACGGAGATCAGATATTGGCATTGTTTTCTGTGCCATTTGGGACTGTAGACTGCCAAGTGTGCTTTGCCCAGATCGTCCGCTGTGTGAAACCTTTCCTGATTCTCCTCTGTGCTCCCCGTGTGTTCACACAACTTCTGTACATGGGGTTTTCTCATTCAACTATAGCTTCCTGAGAGCAGGATGGTGCTTTCTTTGTCCCTGCACCCCTGGCTGTTGCGGGAATGAACCAACAGTTTGTTTTTCAGAGGTACTTCAGTTACTAACAAGCTCAATTCTCTGGTGGCAGATTAGCAATTTTTTAAACAATATGTATTGAGCACCTAATATATGCCAGGCTGTGAACCTGGCACAGGAGACAAACCATCAGTGAAAAAAAGGCGGATCATCCCAGGGCATCTTTGCCATGGAGCTCCAGGGGCATCAACCACGCCAGAGTCCACATGCCCAGTGCAGCCTGGGGTTGGGTCCCACAGCCTGCATGGCTGTCCATGGGGGCCCTGATATGCCGCTTCCCTCGAACTTCCACAAATCATATGATTTCATGTACCCAAATAAACCAATGTGCTGTGTCTATACAGGCAACACGGAGGCTGAGCATGTGTTTGACATTACCTGGGATGAGTAATGTCATTGGACTGCGCAAACTGCAGAGGAAAGTTTAGTGGGGGCATAAGGGACAGACAGGAGGATGTGTCCTTTTAAAGAATCATCATATTCAGCACCCCCCACCACCTACCCACCAACCTCTGGCAAGATAACTTTTAACTTTGTAACATTCTGGACTTGCAGCTGTTGCATGTTTTCTTACTTCTCCAGGCTGTTCTGGAAAGGAGAGGACACACTGTCCAGCCCCCATGTCCACAGCGATGTGAGCCAGACGTCAGAGTCTGTGTACCTACTCTTCCCTCCCTTCTCTCCTCTTTTGTTTGTGGTTCCTCCCAATAATCTTTCATAAAACGTCTTAACATCGTAGGAGGTTTCTAGTGGATCCATATACTTGTGCTTTCAAAACAGCATTTCATCTCCCTGACTCACAGGCAGAGTGGAAAAAAACACACCAAAACAAACCCCTACACATTTGAAATAATCCACAAGGAAAGCCTGCATTGGAAATCATATTGCCATATAATTATCCTGTTTACAATCTCTCGTACATCTTTTCTCATAGAAAAATGCAGATTTGGAAACAAAGCAGGCAAAAGATGCCAGAAAACCCTGGCAAGGCCCTGACCACTGCCTGCTTAGGAATGGCCGCGGAGGGAGAGAAATGTGTTTGCAATTAGGGCTGCCCAGAGCAGGTCCGATTACATCCGCACGCAGCCAAGCTGAAGAGATTTCCAGAGTGAACTTGTTGTGTGGGTCTAAGTGGATACAAGGCAACTCAGGCTGGAGCCATTACCAGGAAATAAATGGGGCCTCCACCTCCTGGTCTCCTGTTACCCTTTTCTGGGCTCACTCCTACCTCTTGAATGAAGAGGAACAAAATCACCATCATCCGAGGCCCTCTTATGTTATACTTCACAGGTTTTTCATGCATTTTTCAGCAATAGACAAAAAAGGGAGAAATAAAATGAGGGTGGTGAAGTGGTTTCCATGCTAGGTGTGATTTAGAGAGTGACCAGGGGATGTTAAAGAGACCCCAGCAGGACTCTGAAACAGCCAAAGGCTCACCATCGCACAGCTCTGCTTCCAGGAGGAGCATCCATGCTTTGCTTCCAGGCTCCAAAGGCACCCACTGTGGACCCTTCACTCCCAACCAGTCTGGTAGGACAACTACTCTCTCCAGGCCAACTCTCCAGGCCCTCTCTCCAGGGAAAAGCAAGGAGCTCTCTGTAAGGAATTAAACACTATTGAGTTTCCTCTGCCTGGCCACAATTTCCCAAGACAAAAATGCTCCACCAGACCAGCGGCATTCCCTCAAGTAAAGGACAAAAACACAAAACTTCGAGTTTCTCATTGTGCCCTGATACACTTGTTGGGGTCTGGTTTCATCGGGAGTGTGCACGTGTGTGTGTGTGTATGTTCTGTCCCACACATTCTTCCTGGGACAGAAGACAGTGTCTGACAGTCATTCAGAAATGCATCTCCTGCCTCAAGCCTTTTCAAATGCATTGTAAACCTTTTAAAATCCCACTCCTGGGCATATATCTGGAGGAAACTCTAATTTGAAAAAATACATGCACCTCAATGTTCATAGCAGCACTATTTACAATAGCTGAGACATGGAAGCAATCTCAAAGTCCATCAACAGATTGATGACTGGATAAAGAAGTTGTGGTATATATATGCAATGGAATATTACTCAGCCATAGAAAGAATGAAATAATGCCATTTGCAGTAACATGGATGGACTTAGAGATTAGCATATTAAGTGAAGTAAGCCAGAAAGAGAAAGACAAATAAATATCCCATGATATCACTTATATGTGGAATCTAAAAAATTTTACACAGATGAACTTATTTACAAAACAGAAATAGACCTCACAGACATAGAAAACAAACTTTTGGTTACTGGGGGGAAATGGGGAGGGATAAATTGAGGATTTGGGATTTGCAGATACTAACTACTATATATTAAGTAGATAAACAACAAAGCCTATAGTTCAGCACTGGGAACTATATTCAGTATTTTGTAATAACGTGTAATGAGAAAGAATATATGGGTACATATGTGTGTAACTGAATCATTATGCTGTACGCTGTATACCAGAGACTAACACAACATTATAAATTGACGACAATACTTCAATTTAAAAAAGCCCTTTTTAATCAATTACAACAAGTTGTAATAATACTACTTTGTATAAAATGTTACTTAGAGTTTCTAAATCCTTTTAGAAGGTATTAATAATTTCACACACACACACACACACAAAACTTCCTTACTACTACCACTATTGCCAACCCACAGATGAAGAAATTAAGATAGCAATTTTAAAAGGGTTAACATTTTTCTAATATTCTACCTTTTATTGCCAATTTACCAGAGCTGGCTTTTTAGTGAACAGAACCTATTTTAGCTATCTCCATAGTGTTTCTATAAAATTTTTTGTATACATTTTTCAGTCAGAAGGTCATTTTTATAAATGGTGTCTCTAATGATGGTGTTCCCTGATAATGCAGAACCCAAACTGGGACATTTCAGAGTAGCAAGGCATTGTTTACAATTATTCTGGGACAGTAGCTGTGTAGATAAAGCAGTTTGTATGTTCTCCTTGTTCTTAAGTGACTTGTCTAAATTTATGATCAACAAGCCTCTCTGGATTGCAAAACTCTATTTCTTATGCAGCCTTGCCCTTCCACTGTGTCCTCATCTGACATGGCTGTCCAGCGACCTACTTGAACCCACAACACGGACATGATAAGAAGAGGTCCTGTGATTTGGAACCTGAGCCTCTCTGTCTGGATGGTTTCCGTGGTGGTCTGGATTAGGTCTCCTGGACAGATTAGAAAAAAATATCGAGGTGATGATTTTAGGGAGCTCTGTTATTTTATCATCAGAAAAAGGGACATTTAACAATCTGAGGGTCAGCAAAAGCCCTTTGTAAGCCAACCCCCATCAACAATTTCAAGGTTTTGTGCCCATCATTTAGTCCTTTTTCACATTTTCTCAAATGAAATGGTCTTCAGGACTTTATATCTTGATTTGGGCAGAAACATTTTGCTGATGGAGTGAGAATTCCTAGTCGTCTAGCTGAAGGACAGGGGATTAGTGTGCCCATCTATATTTCTTAAGTGCTATTACGGCAATGCCAGTAATAAATGAAGAATGCTGCCTCTAACTGCCTCTTGCTGACAATTTTCAGGGACTGATTAAATATTTGCATGATGCGGCCATGGTCTTGAATAATGCCTGAGAGGTCAGTGAAGAGCAATGCTACCTTCTCCCTCCCTTTCTGCTGCTGATGAAGACATTCAGCATTAAGGGCAGTAACACTGTAATACAAAGGTGCAGTATCTTTCTTCTAATGACTCATTGCGGTCTATTTTAAAATGTAAGTACTTTTATATAAAATGATAGTGTCTTGATGTGCCTAGGCTTTCCCCCATTGCTTCCTTTTCCTTTGCCATGTAGCCATGCATTAATTTCTAACAGAGATTCAAAAATCAAAATATTATCCATTTAATTGGCAGGGGTAGCTCCGGATATTTAATTCGGCTCTTGCAGCAGTGGTAAAGAAGGCAGAACAAGGTCTTGTGGAATGCTAGCATACGTGTGATGAAATGTCGTGGGTCCAACTGTCTCTGATGTTATGCATCAATGCTTTTTGTAACGACACATCATTTGGTTGACATTGCTGGGGAATGAGGAGTTCCACATAAACACGTTTTCCAGATAACTGGAGCCAATTCTTTTTCACGCCAACACTTTTACATTTTAAGGTAAGATTGTGGATAAAAAATCTTTTTAAAATAGACAACAGGTTCTTGCCTGGTTAAACAGAGCAAAGAAAGTACAAGCAAATTTTCTTTCTGATCCTGGGATATCTAATAGTGCTGTCAACCTTGGAGCTGAAGGGTTTGTTCTTTAAGTTTGTGTTATTTATAATTTATATCCTGCTTACTCCTGAAAACAACTCAAGGTAAAATACAAGAAAATTGCACACAATGGGCTAGATTAAGCTCTCTGACAAGTGTCCAGAGTTTAGATATAGTTTATATTAAAGCCAGATGCATATATTTTCAATCTCAGGCAGCAAAAGGGACATCTTGTTTTGAAAACCAAACAAGTTGGGTTATTTATTCTCCCTCAGTTGGAGTTCTACCTCACTTCAATATGGAGGTGGCCTAGGAGGGAAGTTTGCTAGAAAAGCTACAAAACAGTCTACAAGTCATGCTATATGGAACATCAGTGCCAGCCAACCCTACATCCTCCCGATAACAATAGGTCACATTCCCAGTGTTCCCTGCCTCCTCTCACTGACTGTCCCTCCCGTCTTCCTCTCAGTCTTTGGCCAATCTTGTTCATCTTCTTCAGTCTCCAAAGCCTTCTACAGATCTTCCTTAGCTTAGATAGGGTTATGTCCCTATAAACCCATCATAAGTTGAAAATATAAGTTGAAAGTGCATTTACTACCTGTAACATCATAGCTGAGACTCACCTACCATAAATGTACTCTGAACACTTACATTAGCTAACAGTTTAGCAAAATCATCTAATACAAAGCTTATTTTATAATAAAATGTTGACCATCTCATGTACTTTATTGAATATATACCGAAAGTGTAAAACTGAATGCTTGTAAATGTATGGGTGGTTTATCCTCTTGGTCGTGGGGCTGCTTTGGAGCTGCCACTGCCCAGTACCACAAGAGTATTGTACCACATATTGCTAGCCCTGGAAAAAATCAAAATTCACAATTCAAAGTATGGTTTCTACTGAATACTTATCATTTTTGCTCCATCTTAAAGTTGAAAAATCATTAAGTCAAATCATTGTTAAGTCAGGGACCATCTGTATTCTATTACTGCTCTTCCATGATCCACCCTCCCCTGCCCCACCACTAAACCAGACCTTAGGTAAACACCTCTACTCCCTCAATCGTTTCTTCTACCCAAAAAGATGTATGACTAAACCCATGCTTGCTTTTAATAAAGAAGAAGATGAGAGACAAGTTATTTGAAGTGATTTGATTTAGTTAACTAGATTAGTGGATTAGTTTCGTGGATTTAGTCAAGTTAATGGGTCAGAATACACAAGAGAAAGTATTGGTGCTGTTAACGGTTTTTAAGGTTTATTTAGTAGTCTCTTTCAGCAAGAAAAAAAATGTTACTTACTCCAATTATCTGAGAGAGAACATGGGCATCACAGGCGTAATGATGAAAGGACTTGACCATAACAACCTGTTATCAGAAACTATGTAACCCCTCAAGGCAATGACAGTAACAACAAAATAGGTGACAGAGATTCATCCCTGGGTAGCTGAAACAAAAAATAGGAATTGTTCACTCAGAGCTGCTCAGCCCTCTCTCTGGATATCATAATCCATGTTGGTCTGGTTCCCTTCATGGGGGCCTGTTTGTCTTAAAGTGACTCTAAAATTAAGTTTTCCAGTTTGTTTATGACAATTTAATGCTTATTACTAAGAACAACAACTTACTTGAAACAGCCCTCTGAAAGCCACATATACTTATGGGAAAAGTGTTCAGCGTGACTCAGATTTTATGTCGAGAATATTTTCAAGCTTGTGTGTGTAACTTCAGGAGATTCTACCAGGACTGTGAAGGTTTTCAGAGGTCCGTATCATCTTGCTCCTGGGGCCTCCCTTCTTTCTGTGAGGGCAAAAACAGGGAAGCACCTCCCAGCTTAGTCCTTGGGTCTAAAATAATTGAAAACACTTTAGGGAAATAACAAAGTGTTATTCTTCAAGAAAAGACTAGAGAGTGCTGATATATGTGATATTTACATACTCAGTACCTTATTATTTACTCAGTATCCACAATAGCTAGTTGAAAATTATAGCATTCTCTAAATTAGAATAGTGTGTATGTGGTAGAAGGAAATTAGGTAGTGGGGTGGGGGTAAGCAGGAGGGGAGGTTAATCCCCCCACTTCAGTCCTTCTAATAGCCATTGGATTAAATCAGTCAAACAATATGGCATTTTTCCCCAGATAATTATTTTATATCTATTAATACAGCTGATTAATTGCTTGAATGAAATCTTTTAACACTAGGTTATCATTACTATTCTATTAGGTACAAATGACATTGGTTTAACTGTGGCTTAATACTATGTGTTAAGCCAGGGTTTACAAAGATGAAAAGGGCTTGCTGTCAAGTTGCTTATATTCTAGCTAGAAGTTATATGACCAAGCAAACATTAAAATACAGTAAGTTAACTGCTATCAAGGGCAGTTGTTGTTCGCAAGCTCCCCGACAACTTACCTCTTTTCCTCTCTGAATTTGAGATAGGTAACTAAATAAAAGCGGTCAGATAGTGAATCAAAAAAAGGCTTTCTTGCTAGTAAAAGATTGGAGAATGGGGCTTGAACCTGAGGCCAGTGGGCTTTATTTCCCCCTGAATTGGCCTTGCCTGGCGGTAAGCAGAGCAGCTTCTCTGGTTAGTGCAGACAAGGCAGCAGGAAGCAAAAAGGAGAATGTGGTTTGTTTGTGGGGAGTCAGGTCCAAGGAACTTCCAAGAGGCTGGGTCTCTGATAGGGAGTATAGTTTTGTATCCAGTCTCAGATAAGTCACTCCTCTTCCCATGGGAGCAGAGAGAAGGGATGGAAGGGTCCTCTAGTGCTGCCATACACTCCAGGATTTTAAAACTGTCCAGATTTGAAAAGCTGGTCTTTGGGTGCTATGTGTCTAGTGCTCTACTTAACCAAGTGGGAAGGAGGGGCAAAGAAGCTGGTACGCGGAAAATGCAAATACAGAGCAAGTATTCTTGCACGTTATCTTCCTGCTGACTCTCTGGGCTTTGGGAGAGAAGTTGTGGGATGAAGTGGGTACACAATGCGTTTTCCAAATAGGAACCTAGAAATCCTAGGCTCCCAGTTGTGAGGCAAATAGGAGGCCTTTGTTTGTCTAGACCCTCAATGGATGTTGCTGTGCATCTCTGTCTTCAAATAAAGAAGCATGCATACTATTATGATAGCAACGACTCCAGTAACTGATCACACATTTATGCACACACAGTGTGATGCCTAACTCCTTTGTGGGGAACCCACATGATCCTTTTGTGATAACTGTGTAAAGAATTTTCTTCTAAAGAATGAAATCCTTTATATGTAATTTTAGCTTGAAATGCAGTAATTTATCTGCAAAAGACTTTTGCATATGTGATAGAGGCTGCTCCAAAATAAGTAACAGATGTGTAGGGCTCCATTGAAACACAAATATGTGCCGGGCATTCTTTAAATATGAAAATTTGCCGTTATAAGAGATGTGTCAGGAATTTAGCCTTTTATGTCTGTCTAGTTTGATTTAGTCATGAGCAAAATATGACAGAGAAATCCCCAACGAATATCTTAGCTCAAGTTTGGAAGGCAGGGATCCAGATTGTCTTTCGGAAAGTGCCAAACATGAACTCTGAAGCAAATGTGGGCTAGAAATAAACGATGAAGGCCAACTATTAAGTAAAGTACTGCCCACGATGCCCATGTCCCATTCTAACTCTCAATACCTTGGCCATTGAAATTGTTTAGCTGTGTTAGGAACCTGGGCCGCATGTGTGCTGAAGTCTTCAATGCATATTCCCAACCATAACTAGCTTGTTTATTGCCAAGAACAAACGTAACTGATATTAGGATCATACCTCAAAACAGACTAACCTTGGAAATAGGATTATTAGAAATGTTTAATACAGACATAGTCAATACCCTAGAAATAAGACTTTAGAACCCTTTGATCTTGTGAAACTAAGTTTCTCTAATTCGCCTTTTCCAAAATTATGTAACATGTTGGTAGATCCACTTTTGAACACAGCATATTTAGGGAATATGAAAACTTTATCATATTTTATTGAAACAACTGTGCAATTTGCACAGATGTGCACTTGAATTAGTACTTTTCAAAATGAATGCAGAAAGCACAATTTTTAGAAAGAGTCAGCAAAACTTTATTTGCACAAAATACCTGTAACAGGCATTTTATTTCCTCATTTAAATGTCTCTCCTCAGTCCTGTTTAGTGAAATGATCTGCTACACTGCCTGCCCTGAATCAAAGACTGATAAATAACTGAAGTAGAATTTCTTCCTTGTTTATGTGAGAAAGAAACATCAATGTCACTTCCACTAAAAATCACCCACAAAACTGAGAAAAAGTTTGGGATGTGGCAGTTGCAGAATTAATTGTGTAACGTCTTTTCACTAAATTTTCAGGCTGTTCCAGCTTCCACTGCAGTTTAATTTAGCAGCAATGCTGCTAAGATGATAAGGATTAATTTTCTGTGACCTATTTTCTTTAACCTTTATATGACCTTAAGGAGTTTCTTTCTTTTTCTTTTTTTTTTAGGTCTACCTTTTCTTCTTCTCCTGCCTGCCTTCTACATGGCACAGCCATGAGTAACTTCAAAGCAATTCTCTGTCTGGTACCAGGTTTTATTGCATGGCGATTCATTCTACTACATAAAACACCATTTGCTTATAAATATTCTCCCCAAAAACAGGGGCAAGAGGAGTCATTAAAATTTTTCCCATGTTTTTCTTAGCAGGGAAATGTTTGGAAGAGGGAAAATGTGGATTCTTAACATGCAGGGGCATATTTTCTGTTGGCTATTTATAATTCACATTTCTCCCCATGTACCTGAGATAAAAGTCACTTTTAAAAACAGAGGCTATAACTTTTAAAACTGAAATCAATAGTCAGAAATCCCTGCAAATAAATTAGGGCAGACACTTCACTGTTTCTTGTTTGCATTCTCTCTCCATGACCCCCCCTTATTTTTAATAAGTGCTCCAAGATGCTTCTCACAAATATTTCATTCTTTCGGAGCTATTATTTTTAACACTATAAACACATCCACTCTCAATGTAATGATGACACACACATAATCCACATGTGGGTTATATGAACAAGCCCTAAGAACATGTTTAAAGAGGACTTTAAATTAAATGCCTACGTACATCCATATTGGCTAAGTTGTAGGTTAGTGCATGGGGTGAAAAAAAAAAAACGGAGCCCTTATAAATACTGAAAATAACACAAAGCCGTAGCCAGACTGAGTTTTGGACATGGATAATCAGAACAATCTGTAGCCCGTCTGTGGCTAATGGGATGTTTCTCCCAGCTTTGTCACCATGGCAAATACTTTATAATACACAAACATTTGTAGCGCTAAAAATCCACCCACTCTTGTTGAAAGATGGCCAGATTTTGTAAAATTACATTCCAACTAGTGCTACCCTGCTGATTTTTTAAGATAAGTTCTTTCTGCTTGCCATTCATGTGCTCAATGAAGGACCAAAGGGGAAAAAAATACACAGTGTGTAAACATATATTGCACTTTCATAGTTCAAATACCTTATAAATACATGTCAGGAGATTTTTGTGATGGCCAAATGTGGGGCAGAAGGAAGGGATTTTGCAGTGGTAGTGGTGGAGAGGGGAGATCTCTAGGTCTTTAATCCTATCCACAAACCCCATCATTCTCCCCAAATAAACATACAATCAAAGTGAAAAGGCACATTTGTGGAACAAATGCAGCTTCAAAGCAAGTGCCTTTGTCCCCTCCACAACTGAAGTGCTGCCCTTAAGCAACTTGGAAGAGTTTTGGGTATATGTCTTTATAATGAAGGCCACCAGGGTGCTCTTCCATTGAACTTCAACTTTCTATAGGAGAGCCATATGCATGGGCAAAGAACTTTCCAGGTTCCTTTCTAACCCTCCTCCTCTCTCACCAAGACAGCAAAGTAGAGCATGTATTCCAACTCATTCCTTTACTTAAAGGGAGGGGGAAAGCAAGCCTTGGTAACACTCCATCGCGGAGCCAAATTGAACTGTCGTGCAGCGATGCCAAAAAAATTCAGAATACATGTGACTGGGGAAAAAATGTAGGCAAAACTGTCTTGGCCACAAGTGGGTGGAAGAGGACAAGTCACAGTTTTAAAAGCATAACATAGGTGTATAGTGCCAGAAAGACCAGTCCAAATATTTACACGCAATAGTGATATATGAGGAAAAGCTTAACAGAACGCTTGCTTGGGGGAAAAAGAAAGAACTCGAGTGTTACTGGAAGCTCTAGGCACAACATCGGGTTTGTTGGCGACCTGTTTGAGTTTTACAAGCCTGTTTATACTGTCTGTTACCCCAGCATCATCCTGCTACATCATATGGTCTTTCCCAGAATCTCACAGCATCAGATGGGAAGGCAGGGGAAGACAAGGGGACCAATAAATCACACTTATGAATGCCTCCTTGAGGAGAGAAACCCTCATAACAATTGTTGTTAATTTTAATGATTATTAACCTTCAAAGAAACCATGAGCGTTTATTTTTAAAAAACAGTCTTTGTAGAATCAAAAGATGCCCTGGATGTGGCAATTCAAAGTAGCAATTATTTGCTTTAGTTTTACTTTGGAAAGCATTGGAATGCTAATTCATCATTTGCATTATTCAGTCATTGCTACTGCTGAAGACAGTGGGTACATGTGAGCAGCAACCTACCTTGCACTCACATTTTTCCTATATAAAACGCTGCATGTCAAATATCAACCCCAAATGGTTTTGACTGGCAGTAGCTTTTTAACAAAAGAAGGAAATTATCCTATTCAATTTCACACTTATGGATAAAGTTTTATACTAATAGTCATTAGCATAATGAAGACTTCTCAGAGGGATGATTTAGGAGTTGAGTTTTTTTCCTTTCAAGAAAAAATATTATAGTAAAACAGGAAATAAGTCTTGGTAAATAGCAACAATTTTGCTCCGAGTTTAAATATCTATTTTATTGCCTAGCTCAAAACATCTATACTCTTGATACTTCTAACACATTAAATATATGCCAAACTAGATTCTATGCAAGCAATACCTGGCAATTTATGTTGCCTTTTTAAATAACAATTTTAACAGCTCTCAAACACAGATAGAAACATCCTCTTCTATTTTGTGCAACGTTCATTTCCTGTCTCTAGGATATTCACTGACCTTTCAATGTTGGCCATTTTGCTTTTTACTTTTTCCGGTGAGTCTTATTCCAGTTCTCACTGACTTCATTCCATTCCTGACCTCTTTTCCCCTCCAGAAAATTAAATGCAGCCCCAAACATATTGGACCCCAATTAGTTTTACAGCTCGTCTTATGTGCCTACTACTTCATTCTTCAGTTTGTTACAAGTCAACGGATAGTACTCATTTAATCTCCTTCACAAACACATATATTCACATACAAAACACACTCAACCTTAAATAGGTTGATTTTTTTTACATTTCTTAGTTACAGAGTTTGAAATCCCCTTAAGCTTATATCAGAAATTTCTTGGTAATTTTTACTTATATCAGTTTTATTCAGTATCATTTCATCCCTGAAAAACAGTATCTGTTCTTCGGGATATTTTTCTATCTATCATATTTTCATTAAAATCCACAATAGATTCTATTTTATCTTTTCCTTAGATAAGTGCACTAGAGAAGAATAATGCAAATAAAAGGAATATTTTTATGGGACATGTCCTGGGATCATACGATGAGTGACTATAAGTAAACCACATATGATCCCATTTCATGTAAAGTGTTGAAGAGGACAGAGCATTCTTATCTGTCTGATGAGATAATTTGTAATTTTATCTTTTTCCTTGGGGCAACTAAGTGCATGTGTAAGCTTGTTTGTGCTTCTAGAAATGTCTTTAATATTTCCCTGAACACCACAACATTTTCAGTGAAAAATGGCTCTGTACTTGGTTTCATCATGCTAATTGAAATGAATTATTATACCAGGCAGAAAAAGCTGCCTTCTCTTCTAAATTAGACTTTGTGGATATCTCTGATTTACCTGCAATTGAATTACAAGAGCAAAATAATGCTTCAGAATTATTTTGTTAGCAAAGGAATATGCATCTTAGCAAAAATGAAGTGAATGACAGAAAGGAAGCCTTCTAAAACTGTGTAAGTTCATTCTTACATTTAAACAAATCAATTAGATATTAATTTGAAACAATCGTATGATTCCTATTTTCAGCATTTTGTGACATTAAAGTAAGAGTTGATTAAATTAAAACACACCTCTCACCCATTCTACATTCATATGCCTCTGGCCAAGGAATGTGCTTTTCCTTCCTCTGTGTTTTTCTTGTGATTTATATTCCTCTTAATAAAATGAGGCTGTGCATGCTGTGGTTTGCATGGTACTGTTGCTCTATTATAGTGCATCAGAGTTAAATACATCAAACTGCCTCCTGGATTCCTTAGTCTGAATTTGGGGCTAAAAATCATGGCCATTCCCCAAGTCCTGACTCTTTCTTCAGGCTTGCCTCTATTCAAGAATTTCCCACTTTTTATGTTCCAAAGCTCCTCCAGATTCTCTCCTCCCCAAACATCTCCTTCAAGTCCTCTTGGGCCTGTGTTTACACGGCATTACACTGCACCTTTAAAAACAAAAACAAAAGCCTGGATGGGCTCCTCTCTGAAAGGTTGGAAGTGTCAGCAGATACATTTTTGGCGGCCAGTTGACACTGGCAAGTGTTTCTTCTTTCCCCTCATATGCAAGCTCCAGGGCTTCCCACTAGCTCAGTGATACACTATCTGTGTCACCTCCCACCTAGCAGGTCCTCAGAGAGCCTCTTCTCAGGCCCCTCCCCTCCTCTACACATTCCTCTCATTCCACTGCCACCTTTGCATCCCAGGCTCCTGTCAGCCTCACCCACTTACAGCAGCTGTTCTGGGGAAACACCCACCAAAGTTCACTACAACCTGGAGTTTTCCAAACTCTGACTTTTAATGCATTAGTGACCTTGAAACCAACTTCACAGGTCCCAATCCACTTTCTATTTCTAAACTTTTGTTTTTGAAATTATTATAGATTCAGAGGATGTTGTAAAGAAATATACAGAGAGGCTCCACACACCCTTGGCTGTGCCACTCCTACTGTTGATGTCTTGCATAACAATAGCACAATATCAAACTGGGAACTTGACATTGGTACAGTCTTCAGAGTTATTCAGATTACAGTATATTTTATTACCATTACAGATTGAGCAATACATGTACTTGAGTGTGTATATGTACAGATCTATGCAATTTTATCACATGGTGTAGATTTGTGTAACCACCAACACAATCAAGATAACTCCAGATACAAAATTTGTCTCCCACTCCTGGGCATATATCCAGAGAAAACTCTAATTGGAAAAGATACATGCACCCCTATGTTCACAGCAGCACTATTTACAATAGCCAAGCCATGGAAGCAACCTAAATGTTCATCAACAGATGAATGGATAGAGAAGTTGTGGTATATATACACAACGGAATATCACTCAGCCATAAAAAAGAATACAATAATGCCATTTGTAGCAACATGGACGGACCTAGAAATGATCATATTAAGTGAAGTCAGACGAGAAAGACAAGTACCATATGATATCATTTATATGTGAAATCTTAAAAAAAGATAAAAATGAACTTACTTACAAACCAGAAATAAGCTCACAGATATAGAAAACAAACTATGGTTACCAAAAGGGAAAGGGGATGGGGGGGAGGGATAAATTAGGAGTTTGGGATTAACATATACACATTACTATATATAAAATAGATAAACAACAAGGACCTACTATATAGCATAGGGAACTGTATTCAATGTCTTGTAATAACCTATAATTTAAAGAATCTGAAAAATAATTATATACATATATATATAACTGAATCACTTTGTTGTACACCTGAAACTAACACAACATTGTAAATCAACTACACTTCAATAAAAAATTTAAAAAAATTAGTCTAGAAAATATCACAGCTAGTAAAGGTAAGAGTTGTTCCATGAAACTGTTGTTTCAGTTTTAAGTTCATTTATATCCATATTCACATATATATCATATGCATGTATATAAATTATGTCATAAAATAGATAAATATAATGGATAATATAAAATGTATTTCTTACTGTGGTGCATGATCAACTCACTTTAAAAGCCACTGTCTTGAGACCCTTGCTGCTCAAAGCATGGTCTATGCACCAACAGCACCAGCTTTTTGGAAGCTTGTTAGAGATGCAGATTCACTCCCCACCTACTGAACCAGACTCTGTATTTTCAAACAGTATCTCCAGATGATTTCAGTGTACATCGAAGTCTGAGAAGCACCATCCTGGAAGAGAGCTTCACTGAGTGTGCAAGAGGGTAAAACACAATCTCTGCATCTCATTGAGAGCTGGAGTGAGGGCAATGACCTTTGCAAAGTTTGAAGAGAGACCTGGCATCACGGTTGTTTTTCCTTGCCTGCGTTAATAGGAGGTGACCCTTGTCAGAGTCCATAGGTCATGGCTGCCTTGGAAATGATGACAGAACTTTCAGGATTTTGTAATATTTTCCATCAGCAGCCAGGGTACACACACACAAAATTGTGGTCCTTTTTAGTTTCCACAAAATAGTAATGTCTGGGGAAGGAGTTTAGCCCACAGTATTTTCTGCTTCAGTAAAGGTGGTTGGAAAGTCACTGTCCACTGCCTGCTCGGGGCTACCACCACACAGAAGGATTTTTTGTTTTCTTCTCTTTTCCAGGTGGGTGACTCAAGGAATACATATGGGGAAAAATAAGATGGCTTTGCCTCATTAAGATTAGAATCCTGTATTATGTGCCCTTGATTCCTGAGGAGCTTTTCTTCTATGAGCCTCATCATTCTTTATAAGATTAATAAAATTACTGAATATTATTTTTGTAGGGTCTATGCTTTCATCTCAAAAATAGTATCACATGCGTGACAGCAATTCCAAGTGAGTAGGGCTTTCCAATATCCTGGTCTCCTTGTGGTGAGAAAGCTGGGGAGGGATGGGGGTGGGGAAGGGAAGGGAGGTTTTCCAAGGACAGTGATCTAGTTCAGACTCATTCCAGCAACTCCTAGCTACTGTTCTTGAAGTAAGGCTAATTAATGTAATTAACACATTTCAGGCAAAATAACCCACCCAAATATTAACAGAATGTCTTTCATAGGGAAAAACACAAAATGTGGTTCCGTCATTTTATTTCTGCTTGAGGAGGCGATATTATGAAGGAATGTGAAATCCTTTAATTAGACACAATTTAAAAGCCAGACAGAAAATTGAGATGCTGAGAATTCTACCTAGAGAAGCAATATTCATACTCAAGAGCATCAGACAATGCCCCCCACACAGATGTTTTATAGTGAATTAAGATGATCTCATCACACCAGAATGTTACTCTGTTATCACCACATTAAGATACACTTCGATCACAACAAGTTATAGCTTCATAATGAGATTAAAAGTCTACCCAGGTAGATGCCTCAAGCTATTTTTTAAGAAGAAATTCTGATTTTTTTCCATTAGAGGTACTTCTTGTATGCACATACATTTCAGCTGGGAGAGAAAGTAAGTGTCAAGAGGGGCATGAAAAACAACAAAGTACTACTGTACAGCACAGGAAACTAAATTCAATAGTAATAGCCTTTCAATAGCCTAAAATGAAAAAGAATGTGAAAAGGAATATATATATATATATATATATATATATATATATATATATATATATATATATATGTATAATTGAATCACTATGCTGTACACTAATACAACATTGTAAATCGACTATACTTCAATAAAAAAAAGGGGGGGGATGAAATGAAAGCTGGACATTGAGGGAGAGACCTGAACATGGACTTGGGGTTCTATGATGCTCCTTCGTACCTATCTTGGGCTGCTGAAAAGAACACTAGCCTGAGAATAACCAATTTTGGTTTCTAGGCCTGATTTTGCAGTAATTACCAGAACTGTCCTGAGTTCTTTGGTTCTGATTCTTGGACCTGGTCTCTTTATATTCAAAACAAAAAGGTTGGATCCTACAGTCCCACCAATTCTTTCCACTTCTGATGTTTTATTTTAGGACTCTATATTGTCCAAATAAGGCAAAGAATTTTAGGATTTCAAGATTATGCAGGGCTCAAAGGCCCTCAGGCCATATGACCCTCCAATCTTGCATGAAGACATCCAGCACTCACACCCCGGAACTACTGGCCCATCAGTGAACTGAAGCCCTACCCTGCTGAAGCCCACATTTAATGCCTGGACCCCCCAGCTGGTGATTCAAAAGCCTTCCCACAGCCTTGTAAATCACAAAATAAACATCTTGCATTTCAACCACCCAGATCCCCAACACACACACACACACACACACACTGCTCCCGTTCTCATCCACGACCTTAAATAGAAGTGTTAAATAAAATGGCTTTAGGCTTTAAACCTTTAACTGCTGGCAGAATTAACTAATTTCCAACTAGTCTCAAACGAGGATTTAATGACCTTTTTAAAAGTAAACATGGGATTTAATTCTATTTTCACCTGTGCTGATTGAATTTTTCAGCAGATTTTTTTCATGTTTTCCTCATCCATCCCTCCCACCCCTCAACACACACTACGTCTACAAATTCAGGTGGAATTTATGAGACTCTACTTGACTTAAAAGTGGCATCATCATAAATTAATGATATAATTATGATACTTGGGATAATCACTGTGGACTTACTTGGAAAAAAAAGTGTTTTAAGATTCTGCCTTTTCCTAAGAGATTGCAGCTTGTAAGTCACTCTTTAAAAACTGTCAGGATTTATTGTCTTTTGCTCAAGACCCTGTGCTAGGCTCTACTGTACAATATTATGAACTCCGGGTGTCAATAAATAGCTGACAATGATGAATGAAAATGAGAATGTGAAATACTCGGTGGCATCTTCAAGTGCCAAATATTACTCTTTCCAAATGCTGGAACCTTATCTCAGGTTTAAGGCCAACCTGTTACACCAGGTTTTTATGGCTCATTTTAAGAACTACAGATTATTCCCCAAGATAATTATATGATTACCAAAGGAACTCACAAGTAAGCATGATATAAAGGGACACAGCCTACCTACTGTGTAACTCATGAACTAGCAAGAAAAAAAAGATTACACATAAAATCTGGTTACCGATACAAGAGAGTGAGCTGAGAAAACAAAAGTCAGTGTTTCTGGCAGTGCAGATGGTTGGGGAAAAATAAATACTCAAATGTTTCCTGCCTCCCTATCTTAAACATACCTACCTACCACCACAATTTGGGACAAGGCAAGAGAAAAGGGTATCAGGAAAGAAGAAAAAAAAGAACTAGAAATCAGAAGGCTGGTGTCAGGGAGGACGGAAGAGGTTTTTAAACTTAGACAGCAGAAGCCACAGTGTGTGTTTAAAAGAGAGAAAGAAAGCAGCGATTCCTCTCTCCCACTCTACCCCAATGCCTGTGTCTTAGCCTGCTTGGGTTGCCATAACAAAATGCCATAGACTGGGTGGTTTAAACAACAGACATTTATTTCTCTTAGTTTTGGAGCCTGGGAAGTCCTTGGCTCCAAACCTTAGACCTTGATAGGTGTCGGCAGATTCTGTTCCTGGTGAGGACCTGTTTCTTGGCTTGCAGATGGCTGCCTTCTCCCCGTGTGTGCACATGACCTCTTTTTTTGGAGGTATGAAGGATTGAACCCAGGGCCTCCTGCATGCTAAGTATGTGCTCTACCACTAGCTATACCTGCTCCCACCATGTGACCTTTTTTGTGCTCACATGGAAAGAGAGAGAGATCTCTGTCTTCCTCTTCTTATAAGGGCACCAACCCCATCACGGGGGCCCTACCATCATGACCTCATCTAAACCTACCTCTTGAAGGTTCCACCTCCAAATACCATCACACTGGGGGTTTGGCTTCAACATATTAATTTGGGGGGAATACAAACATTTAGCCTATAACATCCCTTCTTCATCCTGGGTACACAGCTCCACCCAGGGGAGTACAGAACATTTGTGGGGAAAGAGATGTTAGTCTTATGAAACTGAAGGTCAGAAACAACTATTCTGACTTTCTAGTACATCCTTGAAAAACAGTTAAAATTGGGAAGAATATTTATTCCTTAAAATAGCTGTGATATTAATTACAAGGGTGAATCATTTTGTTTACTCACTAATAATTTCTACTTAGAAATGTGATCAAAATGTATTGGACTGAACACTAAAATATTTATAATTATAGAATATTTCAAGTATATAAGCATATTGAAAAATAGAGAAAATAATACAATAGACATCAGTAAATCAATCAGTACACATAAAAGATGTTAGCATTGCCATATTTGCCTCAGATCACCCTCTAGTCTTCAAAAAAACTTTTTAAAGATCCAATTTATGTTCCACACCACTCCATCTCTTTTCCCCCACAGCTCAAGGTAAACACTACCCTGAAGTTGATGTGTATGGTGGACTTTGTGATCCCAATCCAGAAGTGATATACCATCCTGATTGCCCTTCAGTAAAGGATTTATTTTGCAGCTTTTGGGAGTGCTGGGAAAGATGGTTCTCAGCTGACAGCCTTCCTTAGGGAGAGAGAGGGGTTTGGGGAGGTAGGCAGATCATGGAGGGTCTTAGAGGCTGTGGTAAGATATTTGGACTTATTTTTTCAAATTGCATTGACCATATCCTGTTATTTTTGCTAAAGAAGTTGGTTTCATTGTGAAACTCACCTAAAATTTTCATATTCTGGCTCACAGAAAAAAGTCTCATTTTAAGCCTGAAATTTGAAACCCTTTTTGAGCTGCAACACTCTTAACCTTTCCTACCCTGTCACCCACCATCCATCCCTCTCCTGCCCCTATATCTTCTGTCTGATAGTCTGCTGACTGTCCTCTGAAGACAGCATTCTTCGTCCTGCTTTTGCCCCCACCATTGCCATGGCTTGGAATGCCCTCCTCCTTCCTATCAACACCCCTTCCCCCTGCAAGACCTGGCTGAGGCCATCCCTTCCAGGAAGCCTTGACCACCCAAACTGTCAGTGATTTTCCCACCACCCTCATTTGCTATCTGTCTTATTGGTCCTTAGTAATTTCTAGTCTTAATGGAATGGGGCAGGAACTGGTCTCTCCAAAAGAGCCCACGTGGAGGCAATCTGGACTGACTGTAGTAGTGAGTTCTGTGACTGCTGGAGAAACAATTGGCTTAAATGCTGTAAGAATAGGTGGGTTGAGACAGGTCAAGGTAAGGGCAGAGGCAGATAAGGCTTTTACATCTCTAGAATGCAGGAGCAGTAGTCAGTGTCCCTTCTTTGAGAAGATGTGTTAAGAAGTGTCAAAGATGAACAATCTGGACATAAAACCCCAGCAGGAACCATTAGAGCTCAGGAACAGTTAGATGTTGTGCTGCAGCTGGTGGCTGCCCCTCCTGACAGAGGATGCCTTGTCCACAATATGTAGGTGCCCTGGCTGGAGACAGAAATCACAAATGCTGCTGGGGCCATAATGTCAGGAACGCCAAGTAAATAGAAAGAAGAGATTCACTTCTCCCCTCCTTCTCAATCTGTCTGGTGCAGTGGCTCTGACCCCTTCTGGCACGTTAGAATTATCTGTGGGAGATGTTAAATGCTGATGCCTAGGGTCCCCTAGACAGCTTGAAAAAAGTCTCTAGTATGAGCCCTGTCAGCTGTAGTTTGCAAAAGGTCCCCAGGGCATTCTGATGCAGAGTGATGGGTGAAATCCACTGCTTAGTGCCTCCTGTTGGCAGAATCAGGTGGCAGTGTTTTTCAGAATCCTAGTCCTGGCATCACAGAGCAGAACACAGAAGAATGGATTTGAATCTGAGAGACAGTAGTTAAATAGATGACATGACATCTTTCTAGATATAGATAAGATTATATTTTGGTGAAAAACTCAACCTCCAAGACCTCCTCCCTGGAATCCAAGGGAATATTACCCCATGCACTTCCCCAAGTGGAACCTTATTGCTAAAATGGCCATGCTTTCCTCATGTATACTGCAAACGTGTCTGCACATTTGCTCTTGGGATCAGGGTCTAGCCTCTCTTTCTGTTTGAGAGACTCTGTATTTTTGGCAATATCTATTCTGTTGCTCTGAGCTTTCTGTGATGCTGGGCAGCCTGTCTGGGTGCTGTAAACCTAAGTTAGTCCCTTTTCTCTGGCTGCCATTGTGGAAAAATTATATAAACCCCTCCTTTTCACAGCAAAGTAGCTTCTAGTTTGGGGATATAAGATGAGAAACAGACCTTCCTCTTTTCACCGGGCAGACATGATTATCATGCTACTTCTTAGTGTTATCAAACACCACCTGCTTGGTTAGCACACTCGCATTTTAAGTATATTTTCTGTTGTAGAAGGATATCAAGTCTGAGATGTGATACAGAGATTTGTGTTTCAGTTTTCACAGTCCTTAGCCAAAAATTATAATCATGAAGAAGAAAAATTTTTTATTTAAAATCCTATCCCATAAAATGAAGACAATTAGAAGGATGAAATCTCACTCACAGAACTTTCTAGAAACAGATGAAAGCTAAATGACAAATATTTTAATGAGAATATCAGAGAGAACAGTAATTTCATTACTTCCAATTAGAATAAGTGGTATGAGGTAGTTTCAGCCTGAAGAGAATGAATATGGGCTGTCTGATCACAAGGAAACTACCTCCTGGGAAAAGGACCTGGCAAAAACGATTAAAGAAAAGATCTTGTCTTTGGCTTTCAAAATATAAGATCTGTACTTTTTACTGCCAGGCAGAGTGATAATGATTATATACAACAACTATCAATCCATAGTGCATATATAAAATTATACTGATGGAGAGAAAAAATTTAAAAGTATAGAAGTAGCAAAGTGCATGCAATCCTTCAATCCCTTATTCATTCCACAGCACATTCCTGTCTCCACCATGGACAAGGTCCCAGCAGAAAGGGGCCTGCCTTGCCCAACAGTCATAGAGAGCATTTCAGGAACAAAAATGAGTCCCCCCCACCCCCAAACCATAGTACTTATTTGTAAGTTAGCCTAGCGGGGGCTGCGGAAACATCTAATTTTTCTGAACTGCAATAAATATATCAAGGGACCTCTAGGCATAAGAAAAGCCCTTGGGAGTATGCACACTGGACCCTGGGAAGAGCCCCACCTATCAAGTGTGTTGACATCAACACTCTTTGCTATCCCTTTGCACATTGGCTTAGTCCAGCTAAGCCAGCTCTCAGCTAAGGTACTGAAAGAAAGAAGGAGATAAACTTCTAAGGCCATCTAGACTCATTGCTCAACAGTGGGGAAAAGGATCAGAAAAACCAACTAAAGAAAAAAATTATCTTTATCTGTGATTCATAAATATCTCTGGCAGCTTACAGTTGATTATTTTACCAACTGAACTGAAATCTTAGTAATTAATGATCACTCTGAGGAAATCAGAAAAGAAGATCATTGCATTTAAAGTTTGAAAGGAAAATTTGCCTTGGAAGTTGGACACAGTGTATTGCCCTGGAGAAGCTACAGACTTATCTCCATGGCACCATTTGTTTGCATTATAGGACAGTGAAGGAAAGGTAGACACATTTCTCTGTCCTCTCCAGAGAAGATTTTGTTTACATTCTAGAGTAAAGGTCTTACTCCTTTCTGGAAAGTAGGATGAACAGATATGTGAGCAACTTATAAAAGCTGTGAATTTCATAACTTGAGGGTTCCTCTCCTATGAGGCAATTCCATTGCTTGTGCAGAGTAACACCAAGGCCTCATTGAATTACTCCATAGGAATTGAAGCTCATGGCTAAGACATTCAGTCAATAATAAGTCATTTGTCCTCCGAAGATCTTGTGTTTCCTGTGAAAAAATACGTTAGCTATGTGTGTGTGTGTATATCATGTATTAGACACACATGTGCACACATACTCATTATGCACACACGCTCATATTACCCACACAGGACATCACCATCAGCTCTTAATTGGAAAGAGTCACAATCCTCAAAGATAAAGTGCCTCATGAATTGAAATAAGCAGATGGCCTATTCCCAGCTGTGATGGTTAATTTTACATGTCAACTTGACTGGTCTATTCAGTGTCCAGGTATTTGAGGAAACGTTATTCTGGGTGTTTCTATGAGAATGTTTTTGGATGAGAGTAACATTTAAATCAGTAGACTGAGTAGAGCAGATTACTGTCCCTAATATAGGTAGGCTTCATCCAATCAGTGCAAGGCCTGAATAGAATAAAAGGGCTGACCCCCAGCAAGAGAAAATTCTTCCTGCCTGACTGCCTCAACTAGGGCATTGGCTTTTTTCTCTTTGGACTTAAAACAAAACATTTGCTCTTCCTGGATCTTGAGTCTTCCAGCCTTTGGACTGGAACTATACTAGTGGTTCTGCTGGTTCTCAGGATTTTGGACTCAGACTGGAACAAAACCATAAGCTCTTTGTCGTCTCGAGCTTGCCGACTCACCCTGCATATCTTGAGATTTGCCAGCCTCCATAATTGTGTGAACCAATTCCTTATAATAAATCTCTTTATTATGTATATATCCTATTGGTTCTGTTTCTCTAGAGAACCCTAATACAACTGCCTTAAATAAAAGAAATCTAGTCAACAGCAGGCTCACTTGTTCTATGCTTATAATATCTCCTCTTCCACATACTTCTAGGGATTAAGGAACGTGTACAAATACTAGGATCCTCAGGAAGTTGCCTGTTCCCCTAACCTGTCTACACCTCTGTGAAGAGTCCCTCATTAAAGTCTTTTTATTTGAACCATTTGGGATAAATTTAGGAGGGGGCCATGCTATATCTCATTGTAGAATTAAATGCCTACTTATATATGAATGTTCTAACAAATTCACTAAGACAAGAGTGTTGCTTTCATTTAGGCTGTGAAAGTCACAAGAAATTTCACTTCCATCCTAATATAAGTAAAAGCCTAAAAAGGTCAAATAATCTACACAATCACAATCAGAAGCTATCTGAGGTCTGAGGTCTCAGAGGTAGCACTCATGAATATACATAAATTATTTCACCTTTGGCAGGGAATGGGAGGGAAAGGTAGCCACTGTAGAAGTGAATTAGAAGAAATCAGCAACGATTTTTGTAAATTTCTAAAGGCAAACATGGACCAACACATAAAATTAAAATACCTGGAAGCCCCAGACACACAGGCGCTCATATTCAGTTTTAAGCTCTTCTCCACATGTGAGCTCATGAGAAAAACTAGATGGTAGGAAAGGAGACTAGAGAAAGCCTTCCTCAATAACATACATTTGCAGGATGTGACTGGATGCCACTGGGGAAAAAAGCCATGCAGCACTGCCCATTTTCCTGCCCCTTCTTTCATGTGAAACAAAGCCTTAAGTCACTGGGTTTAAGCAGCAAAAACTCTCGATTCCAAAGCTTCTCGGGGACAGACAGAAATAAAACACATCTGCTTGTAGGGATGGGTTAGGATACTCTTTTTTCCCCAAGCTGAGTAACCACGTAAAGAGCCATTACTTCTGGGGAAAAGGTAGAAGAAAAAATCTCTTGCTTCTGATACAGTGAAGGGAAAAAAAAAGTCCCAGCTTCTTGGACCTGGGATTCTGAACCAGTACAAAGAAGAAGACTTCCACTCCTGGGGAAAGGCAGGAAACTCTCTGCTTCCCAAGACACATCATATATACAGTGCAGCTTGGCTGCGATGGGATAGGGTGGGGGAGCAGCAAGAACAATGAGAAGGTCCAATTCCCTTCCGCACAAAGCCTAGGCTGACTGGTTTAATACAGAGGCTGGGAGAGCAGCACCTAAAATTTCTCCATTGACCCCACTGTGGGCCTCATATTGAGTAACAAGTAGTGACAGTCCACTGGAGAGAGGCAAGAATGAGCAGAGGAACCCTATTTTGTGGTGCAACATGCAAAGAATGCCGACAGCTAAGGGCAGAGAGGAACACTGAGAAAAGCCCTCCGGCACTCAAGAGCTCACACTGAGCCTAAGACAACAGCAGCTGATCTGGGGAGGAATGTGAAACCTGTGGTAAACTAAGAGTAGCAATGGTCACAATATAACCCACATGAGCTCTATTGTTTGCTTGAGTGACTGAATTCTCACCTTAAAAGTCTGACAGAGAATGACATGTGGATATTTTCAGACAAAAAGACTATTTACCTGTCTCTACTGTCCTTTCACCTACAACATCCAACATTCGATCAACAATGACAAGACCCGTAATAAAGCATCAAAAAACAGGACCCATTGTTATAAAGAAATATAAGAAATCAACACAGCCATACTCAGAGATAACTTAAATGCTGGAACTACTTATTAGACTAGAACTTTAAAATATCAATATTAATATTAAAGAATCTAGTGGAAAAAGTGGGCAATATACATACATAGATGGGGAATCTCAGTAGAGAGATGAAGCTATAAAAATGTTAAATGGAAATGCTGGAAATAAAACGCCACAATATTAGAGATGAAGCAGTCCTGTAATGAGCTTCAAATCAGGTTGAACACCACGGTGGAAAGTATCATTGAATCTGAAGATAATAGAACAGAATTTATCCAAGATGAAACACAAAGAGATAAATCTGTGAAAAAAAAGAGACGAGATTATCCAAGAACTCAAGTAGAATATCAAACAGTCTAACATACATGTAATTTGAGTTACATAAGAAAAAAGACAGAACTGAGCAACAGAAACATGTGAAGAGATAATAATCAAGAATTTTCCAAAATTAATAAAAAGACAACAAATCACAGACCTAAGAACCCAAAGATTAAATATACATACACACACACCTCTAGAAATATCATAGTCAAACTGCTGAAAACCAAAGATAAAGGAAAAAATATTGCAGGTAATATTGAAGAAAAAAAAGAAAAACTATAGACAGAGGAATAAAACAATCACAGCAGACTTCTTGTCAAAGACTTTGTAAGCCAGAAGACAATGGAGGGACATCTTTCAAGTGTTGAAGAAAAAAAGAAATTCTGTCCATATTTCTGTAGCCAGCAAAAGTATCTTTCAAAAATGAAACAGATAAGCAAAAAATTAAGAAAATTCATTGCCAGTAGTCTTGTAGTACAAGAAATGTTACAGGAAGTTCTTTAGGCAGAATGAAAATTATATCAGATAGAAAGTTGGATTGACTTAAAGAAGTAAAGGTTAAAAAATGTTTAGATCTACACAAAGAAGTAAAGGGTTAAAAAAAAAAAGCAAATGATAAAAAAAAAAAACCTCCTAGAAGAGAACATAGGCAGAATACTCTGACATAAATCATAGCAATATTTTTTTGGATTTGTTTCCTAAGGCAAAAATAAATAAAAGCAAAAATAAACAAATGGGACCTAATTAAACTTAAAAGCTTTGCACAGTAAAGGAAACCATCAACAAAACAAAAAGACAATGGGAGAAATATTTGCAAATGATATGACTAACAAGGGGTTAATATTCCAAATATATAATCAGCCCATACAGCTTAATACCAAGAAAAATCAAATCCAGTCAAAAAATAGGCAGAAGAACTGAATGGACATTTTTCCAAAGAAGACATACAGATGGCCAATAGGCACATGTAAAGATGCTTAACATTGCAAACCATTAGAGAAATACAGATCAAAACAATAATGAGATATCATCTCACATCTGCCAGAATGGATATCATCAAAAAGTCTACAAATAACAAACGTTGGTGAAGATGTGGCAAAAAGGGAATCCTTGTACACTGTTGATGGGAATGTAAATTGGTGCAGCCACTATGGAAAACAGTATCTAGATTCCTTAAAAAACTAAAAATAGAACTACCACATGATCCAGCAATTCCACTCCTGGGTATACATCTAGAAAAAATGAAAACACTAATTTGAAAAGATACATGTACCTCAATGTTCATGCAGCACTATTTTTAACAGCCAAGATATGGAAGCAACCTAAATGTTCAACAACAGACAAATGGATAAAGCAGATGTGGTATATATATAAATGGAATGCTGCTCAGCCATAAAAAGGAATGAAATTCTATCATTTGTAGCAATGTGGATAGATCTAGAGAATATTATGCTTAGTGAAATAAGTCAGACAGAGAAAGACAAATACTGTATGATACCACTCATACGTGGAATGTAAAAAATAAAACAAATGAACATATATAGCAGAACAGAAACAGAATCACAGATACAGAAAACAAACTAGAAGTTACCACTGGGGAGAGGGAAGGAGGAGGGGCAACTAGGAATATGGGATTAAGAGATACAAACTATTATGTATAAAATAGATAAGCAACAAGGATATATTGTGTAGCACAGGGAATTATAGCCATTATTTTATAATAATAAAATCTTAGCTAGACTGATCAAAAAAAAAAAAAAAGAGAGAGAGAGAAAACTCAAATTACTAAAATCAGAAGTGAAAGTAAGGAAATTACTACAAACCTCAGTACCAAAGGTACCATGGAATTGTACTCTTAAAAATGGTTCAAATGATGAATTTTATGTTATGTAATTTTACCTCAATAGAAAAGCCTGTATTTGTAAGGAAAAATAAACAAATAAATAAATAATAAAAACAAAGATTAAAAAAAAAAGAAAAAGAAATACACACACACAAAATATATATAAAATATAATTAAGAAAATTTTTTACAGCAAGAACCAGATTCCAAGCATGCAATAAAAAAATTAAAGTCAAGGAAGACAAATACTGAAAAAAATGATAATACTTATATATCAACTATATATATATTGACTATTTTGCTATTTTGCTTTTGAGCCTGATTTTATGCTGGTGAAATATCAAACACGATATGAGAATAATAATAATCCCTCACTGAGGTTTAAAATGTGAGAACATTTCCGCATCATGCCACTCGGCCTGGCCTAGCTCCATCTAGCTGCAGGAGAAAAATTTTCCACCTGAAAGGTAAGGATCTGAAAGGTAAAGGCTGTGCTGTCCAAGGCCAGAATTCCCAGCTGAATCCCTGTGATTTGCCAGTATTTGTGAATGGAAGGAAAGAAATACTTTGGTTGGCTGGATATGTCTAAACAAGACCATCTTCCTCCATACAAACCCTAGAATAATAACTTCCATTTTTGGAGTAACTTCATGGATCCTTGGAGGACTAAATAGTTTCAATTTTTGAGAAATTAGTAAATGAGTAACTTGTACAAGGTGACATAGCTAATAAAACAGAGACCTGGATCTGAACTCAAAATGGCTTAAAAACCCATGTTCTCTCCTCTACCCAGGATTTTCAAATTGGCTTCTTGTTACAACCAGTTATAAAACTTTTAAAACAGTGCTGCTCATGCCTCACCTCAGGAGTCTAATCAAATTGGTCTGGTAGGGGAGCCCTTGTTTTTGTTTTTGTTTTTGTTTTTTGTTTTTATTTTTATTTTTTCAAGCCCTCCAGACAATGCTTCAGTCCAAACAGGAGGAGAAGCACTGCTCTACATGTGCTGACTCTCAGAACCCAAGAAGTGTCAGGAGAGTGACAGTATCACAGACAGGCGGTATCACATTTGGACATTTGTTATTGAAGAATCAACGAAGTAGCTCATTTTGATCAATACAAATACCTATATTGAATTGAAGGATTTTCTTGGTTTGGAGCTCATGCATTTAGTTAATCAGAGAAGCTTTTTCTTGTCAGTAATTACAGGGTTACAGCTTAAGTAACAGAAAGTTTAATCATTGGACTCTAATGGCTTTTTGGCCCTAATAGGATGATAATGATTAAGGTCCACTCTAACACTTGCTATGGATTTTCCATCAGAGACTGTCAATGAATACCCTTAAGTCCACAACTACAACAGGGCTTCTTGTGTCTATTCAGTTCAGATTAAGAATTTGACCTTTAGAAAGTTTGTAGTAACACATAGATATTATTTACTGAGACCTTACTCTATGACAGACACTGTATTAACAATTTTAGAAATTTCTTATTTAATCCTCCCAGCATCCCTTGTCAAGTAGTATTATTATCTTTATTTTACAGGGTTCAGGGAGTTCACGAAACTGGCTCAAAGTCTCACAGCTAGAAGATGGAGCCAGGATTCAAACCCACGTCAATCTGACTTGAAAGCCCATGCTTTGCATCCTGATTTTATACAGGTGAAATTATCAAGCATGATGTGAAAATAATAATCCCTTGCTGAAGTTCAAAATGTGAGAACAGTTGTAAGTCATGCCACTTGGCCTCCATCTAGCTGGAAGAGTTAGACTTTCGACCTGGAAGGTAATCACTCTGGAATCACTCTGCTGTTCAAGGCCAGAATTCCCAGGTGAGTCCCCATGCCGTGCTCTCCGGACCCCAGCATCAACCCCACACAGGTCCCAGGAACACTGGGTGAGGTCACCTAGCTGAGCATGAGCACAGAGAGGGTAGAAGCTCCATCTTTTCTGTTCTTCTCCTGCCTCTGCTGCCCACCCCCACCAGCTCTACTGTCTGGTGTATTCATATCACATCAAGTCTCACCAAGGGTAACTACAGCCCTTAAGCACTGTGACGTGTTTCTTAGCGAGGCATTCAGCCCTACTCCTCTTAACTCTGACAAACCCAGCTAACCTCTCTCTCCCACAGGTCTATTAGAAAATCTCAGACTGCTTAGGGTTGGCAGATAAGACACAAGATATCCAGTTGAATAGTAATTTCACATAAATGAGTGATTTTTTTTTAGCATAAGCATGTCCCATATATTGCATGGGACATAATTACACTAAAAATTATGTTACTTATTTGATTTTCTCATTTAAATGGGTGACCTGTATTTTTATTTGCTAAATCTGGCAACCTCAGCATGTTAAATCATCAAGATCAGGCAAGTCTGAGCATCTATGTGGGAAAAGGGAGATAGAAATTCCAAATTCTTGTCATAGCAGAATACATACAATAGCAGTTCTAATTGAAAACTTTAAAGGAATTTTCTCATTTCAGTGTTAAACGTTTATAAGCACCAGTGAAATTTGACTTAATTATCTTGAAGTGATAAAACATGCCACAATAGATCTCTCTCCTTTCTGCCTTGATGACACTCAAAGTAAAATTGCTTTACTATATCAAAGATGCTTTTCTTGTGTTTTTCTCTTTGACTGCAACCTAAGATGAGTTTTTCTTTTCTTTTTTTCTTTTATAATAACTCTATGATACCCACAACTAGAGAGTAAAGAAAAGTCCCTGACAGTGCCATTATCAAAATAAAACATAATACTTATGATAATGTAAAATAGTAGTAGAATTTATCATCCAGAAATGCCAAGAGATTTTAGAACATTTTACTAATTCATCCAACCTGACTTTGAAGGGATTATCATTGTCTGGATTTTCCAGACGGAAAAAATGTAAGTGGAGATAATGACCTGTATCCAAATAAGACATTTGGGACAACATGTGTGGGCCACAAGCTCACTACAACCTCTCCTGACCCAGTGACTGAACTCATGACTCTCCTGTGTCATAAATCCTGAGCCCAGTGCCTAGAGTTACTAAACAGTTAAAGGAACTGAAAATTAAAAATTGAAGAAAATTCTGGTAAATTATTTTATTAAAGTGTCAAGTAACTCATCAAGTTCCCAAGGGGAGGAGGGAAAGGGTAAGGAGAGCAAATCCGGCACTTCCTCAAAGCTCAAATATAAAATGTGCCTTGCCCTCAAGTGACTCGTGAAAAATAAAATTTAATCTGATATAGGTAAATAGCTCTGGTTATTCAGGCTGGATAAATTGTGACTTGTTTTTCCTAACACTATCTCTCCATCTAGCACAGTGCTGCTAATGCACACATATTCAATATGTGAAGTGGTTCCTAAATGTCATCCAAACACGTCTCTTTGCCTCCAAGGGTTATATGACTTTAATTAGTCTTCATCCCATCAATCTCTGAGATGGTCAAAGAATGGCTTAAACTCTGTGTGTGTGAGCATGAAGCAGTGTCACAGCCAGAGCACTGCACATGCATCTGAGGTAGCAGGGGGACCTCAGGAGAGGCGGCGACCTTCATTCTGCTTGGCTAAGCAGCAAGTGGTTTGAACATCCACGCTAGGTTTGATAACGTGGTCATGTGATTATTCCTACTGTTCTAAAGTGCAAATGTCCCAAGTCCATAAGTGGCACATAACATTTCACAGTGAACTGAGGCTTTCATCACAGAGCAAATGACCTAAATTGGCATGTTTGTGAGCTTTTCCATCTACACAAGCCCTTTAATGAAGGAGGCCTTTGGAGGTGCTCAGGGAGGAGGGTTGATGATGGAGGAGCATACCTCAGACAATTTACTGTGTAAGCAAGAGTCTTTTCAGCAGGATCCCTGCACGAGAATTACCCTTAGACTGAGTAAATCTAGAGATTAGTCTGGAGTCTCTTTTGTGCACTAAAATGCAGCACATTTTTTCCATGCCTAAGCCCTTTCCTGAAAATAGGTTTCTAATATTGTGTCTAAATTCCTTGTTCACTGAACCTACAAGGAACTTACGGAGCAATGGAATTAAAAGATTAAACCTCAAGCCACTTGTGCTAAGTCTTTAAATGCCTTATGGAGCACAGTTTACATAGCAACCCAGTCTAGGACTGGAGTTACACGACTCAATTGCTTTTAGAGAGTCTTAGAGACTCAGGTATTACGAGAATCTTTTTTGAACTGTTTTCCTACTGTAGCAATAGGCCCAGTGGCATTATAATTCCTCCTAGTGCGTGCAGTTAAGTTTTCACAATGGTTGTATACATTTAAGCTGTATCTAGGTTTCATTTTAAAATACTATTCTAAAGTAAGCTCAGATAATCTCAGCCTGGAAATTAGGTCCTCTTTAGACATCACGTGCAACTCCTTGAGTAATCTCATCTCACAGCTTGTCAGAGCTGCACAGCACTTTAGAAATATATCCAGCTTCCTTTTATAGACGAGAAAAATGAGGCCCAGATAAGTTAATAATAATGTTACTATTAGTTATTAAAATTATTAATTACAAAATATTATTATGATGATGCTGGAAACAACTGTTCTTCATGCATTGTTTCTTTCACTCCTCACTGCAGGCCTTTGAATTCTATACTAATACTTTCCTTAACATGTGCTTTTGTACCATATCACTTCTCCTCTGTCTAGTGGGAGGACATTGGTTCAGCATTTCTTCCCTCTCACTCCTACAACATCAATTATTAGCTGCCTAATAGATCGTGCCCATTAGAAGACAAACACGGTGTTACCTCTTCTCTCTTTAAAGACAAAACAACAAAGCCTTTTCCTGACTCTGCTTCCCTTGCTGGCTCCCATCCTATTTCTTATTCCTTTTAGCAGAAAAATGCTTTGAAATAGCACTTAGCTCAGCTGGCTCCCCTCATCCCCTATCTTCTTCACCTGCCTCGGCCAGGTGTGTAACCTCGCGCTTTGCACATACTGCTCCCGTGCACAGGACCAATAACCTCCACGCTGTTCAATCCATGGCCACTTTTCAGTCCTCATCTTAATCGACGCTACCAGCAACTTTCCACAAAATTATTCTTTCCTCCCTTAATCACAGATTTCCCAGACATTGCACCTGATTTGCCTCCTACCTCCCTGCTCACCACGATTCCTCAGCCCCTCTTCATGTTGGAATGTCCAGGGCTCAGTCTTTGGCCCTCCTGGTTCTTTCTCCACATGCACTTCTCTGCTAATCTCACCTGGATTGCATACTCTCTTTCCTGGTGAACTTCGAAGATGTGAGCCTGCATTTGCAGAGGGTCATGATAAAGGGCTTCAAGATGAAGCCACAAAGCAGAAGGCAGGACCAAGAGATTAGGAAGAACCAGTGACATCATTCCCTTTATTCTGGAGCTAGTATAATCTGGGACTTTCAGTTACATGAACCAAGAAATTCCCATTTTTGTTTGATGTTTTAAGTTGAAATTTCTGTCACTTGCAACCAAAACATTCCTTCCGGACTGATATATTGACTCAGGAAAGACTCTCTTGGGGCCACAAGATAATGAAAAACAAAACTACCTGGAGCTTTGTGTTAATGTCTGAAGTCTATTATCAAGTTGCTTGATCAAAGAAGCCAAGTTAGACAGGCTAACCAGGAAGCTAAGTTTAGGGTGACAATATATATATTTTGCTTTAAATGAACTATTTTGGAGTAATTATGTATTTACAAGAAAATGTAAAGACATTATAGAAAGTTCAAAAGTTCCCTTAAACTGTTTGCCTGGTTTCTTCTACTGTTAGCATCTCACATAACCATGGCACATTGGTCAAAACAGTTGTACATTGCTATTTCCTAAATTGCAGATTTTATTTGGCTTTCACAAGCTTCCCATTTACTTTCTCTATTCCAGGATCCCATCTAGGATTCCACATTGCACTTAGTTGTCATATCTTCTCAATCTCTTCTGCTCTGTAGAAGTTTCTCCATTTTCCCTTGGTTTTCATGACAGTGACAATTTGAAGAGTACTGGTTTTGTATCTTGTGAAATGTCTTTCAATTTGAGTTTGTCTGATATTTCTCTCATGATTAGAATGAGATGATGGGTTTTGGGGAAGCATATTACAGGGGTGAAGTAGGGTAAAATGCTAACAGAATTGATTAGATGATGAGGAAATGAATGCATAGTGCACACCACTGAGTTAAGGAGGCCTCTGAGTGTGGAATATGGTGGTCCTCCTAGGATTGGCTGTCATTCAGAATCACATTGCATTGAATACTAAGCACAGAGCTCTTTGAATTTCAAGGAGACAAACGTGCACAGTGATTTGCTGTGAATCTTTTTATAATCATGGTAAATTTGAATGAGTTTTTATGTTCTGAAAATTCAAGGCACAGAGTTACTAATTCACATCAATAAGTGAAAAGCCAGGCCTTCCCAAACTGAAACTGGAAGAAAGGGCTCGACTACTCCTTACTTCCATGAGAAAGGCATCTTCATTTTGCAGGGACGTCTCTGCTATACCAGTCCTGTGATTAAATTTATGCCCATGCCTCCAAATGATTTTCATAAAATACTTCAATACTTCTGTAGACTGAATGCTTGTCCACCCCCTCGCCCCGCCCAATTCATCTGTTGAAATCCTAACTTCCAATGTGACAGTATTAGGAGATAGGGCCTTTGGGAAGTGTTTAGGTCATAAGGGTAGAGCTGTAATGAATTGTATTACTGCCCTTATAAAGAGGCCCCAGAGAGCTCCCTCACTCTCTTCCACCATGTGAGGGCACAAAGAGAAGACAGCTGTCTATGAACCAGGAAGCAGATTCTCATCAGACACTGAATCTGTTAGCAACATGATCTTGGAGTTCCCAGCCTCCACAACTGTGAAAAATAAATTTCTGTTGTTTATAAGCCACCCACTCTACAGTAATTTGTTATAGTCTCCTGAATGGACTAAGACTAAATAGTCATGACCAAATTTTCACACACACACACACACACACACACACACACATATACTCACTTGCCATTATCAAAAGATTATTCAAACAGAAATGCATTATTAAGTCATCTTGTTATATTACCAGAAAATAGCAACTAGGTTATTCACTTCCTTCTCTCTACCAATCCATCAAACATTGGTATAGTTATTGCACTCACTGAGCAAAGCGCTGGGAAAGTCAATAGAAGAGAAACCAGGGATTCAGCCCTAATCCAAATACCTTATTTTTTAAAACAGGTATTTATCATACACATGTTCATATTAGGTCATGTATGTGAAGCACTGTAAGGTATATGTGATAAGATTTAAAATTTAACTTCCAAAATGTTCAATATCACTAATTATCAGAGAAATGCAAGTCAAAACTACAATGAGGTATCATCTCACACCAGTCAGAATGGTCATCATTAAAAAGTCCACAAATGATATACATTGAAGAGGATGTGGACAAAAGGAAACCCCCGTACACTGTTGTTGCAAATGTAGTTGGTGCAGCCCCTATGAAAACAGTATAAAGATTCTTTAAAACACTAAAAATAGACTTGCCATATAATCCAGGAATCCCTTCCTGGGCATATATCAGGAGGAAACTCTAATTCAAAAAGATACAAGCACCTCAATGTTCATAGCAGCATTATTTAGTGAAGACATGGAAACAAACTAAATGTCCATTGACAGATGATTGGATAAAGCAGTTGTGGTATATTTATACAATGGAATACTACTCAGCCATAAAAAAGAATGAAATAATGCCATTTGCAGCAACATGATGGACCTAGAGATTATCATATTAAGTGAAGTAAGCCAGAAAGAGAAAGAAAAATACTGTATGATATCACTTGTATGTGGAATCTAAAAAAAAAGACAAATGAACTCATTTACAAAAACAGATACAGAGTCACAGACATAGAAAACAAATTTATGGTTACCAGGGGGGAAGGGGGTGGGGAGGGATAAATTGGGAGTTTGGGATTTGCGGATACTAACTACTATATATAAACTAGATAAACAACAAAGTCCTACTATATAGTACAGGGAACTATATTCAATATCTTATAATAAGCTATATTGAAAAAGAATATGAAAAAGAGTATGAGTGAATCACTATGTTGTACACCAGAAACTAACATTGTAAGTTTGACTATACTTCAATTAAAAATTTTTGAAAACAGAAAATTTAACTTTCAAGTAAATTCTCCTGCTGAACATTCATTAGAAAAAAAATATTTTCTGAGTCCCCTAATCCACTACTCAGCTTTTGTTCCCGAGGTATGGTGAATTTCCCTTAACTTCAGTTAGGAGTAATTATCTTTTATTTTTATTTTTGATTCTAGGATTGGAAAGTAGAATTTTCCAGAAAGAATCTTTTCTTAACGTACACATGCATTTAGAAGATCTGGGTAAAGGATTTCAAAATGACGACCAATTGATTATAGACATTTTTGGTTTAGTCGGAGGGGCACTTAAAAATATTTTGCAATAATCACTGACTTTTGAAACTTGGAAGAATTTCTCTAAGAGAGTGTACTGTTGGCTTCTTTGGTTGAACCAAAAAATTCGATGTTGTTCAGTGGTGACTGCATCGTATATTCAGGGTATGTAGTCCCTAACTTGTTAGTCTTACATCTTGTCAGCTTACCTCTCATTTGATTTCAAGGTCAGGCCAGCAGAAATGACAATTCCTTGTCTATGCTTATCCAGATAATTAAGATAGATTGTCAAGAAGGACCGAGGGGATGGAGGTTTGTACTTTGAAGGTAAAAAATGGAGTGGTTTAAGCCCAGTGGAGTTGCATTCCCTAGAAATGGAAAAGGGATAAGGGGAAAGTGGTAGAGAGCTTTCTGGAAGGCACTTGTCTGAGATGGCCAGATGCAGGAGGGGCAGGAGCCTGTGAGCCTTGAGAATTAATGGCTCTGCCTTGGTAAGAGTCTCCAGTAAGTGAGCTTGCTATAAATGACTAGAGCCACTATAAGAGCAGCCATCTTTTTCTAGCTCTCGGGGTCCTCTGCAAAGTACAATAGCAGCAGCATTCAAAACCTGAGACCAAGTCCTGCTTCCATTTTCTAGGACTTCATATGCCCAAGAAAGAGAAGGAGTTCCCAAAACCCACTGACGCTAGAACTGGACTTTCTGCCAATTTTGGTGGGCAAAAAATTGGTGTTAGATTTGATTAGATTTAGAAAAACGAAGAGATGTAACATTACCTTTGTTCCAGGGTTTGGAATAACTTATTCCTGTGAATTGCAATGTAAATGTTGCTTTTTCTTTAAGAGATCCTAGATACTTGATTTAATAAGAAACAAGGAAGCATAGTAAGATGATAATAATTAAATTGATTAGGTTCAACTACATACACAATTAAGTTCATATTCAAGAATAAGTAGTTGAACTAGATGGTCTCTGAACTCTTTATTGGCTTTAAAACACAAAATATTGGTAATCTAAGTGAATATTCAGAATACAGTTGGTGAATGGAGGTTGAATTATACAGGCTGGCAGGTAGAATGATTTAGCAACCAGGGATACAAGGATGGAGATTCAGATATCTATCTTCATTTTAAAACCTCTGTCACTTAACAGACAAATACATTGTATGGCAAAGATTTAAATTTAATGGAAATGGTGATTCTTAAACTAAAATTGACAGTTTACTAAGTTAGAATTTACTACAGGCCTCTCTTTATAACTGTGAGTAATTTTATTTCTTTCTATCTTGGTATATGGGTTTTATTTCTCAGCTCAGGCTCATGTACACAGCTGCCTTCTAGACAATTCCCCTGGCAAGTCTCATAGGCACTTTGGACTCAAGTGATCAAAATATCCCCAGTCTTCCCAAAGTGCCCCTCTTCTCTATCCCCATTTACTGTGAACTAGAAACCTGGGAACCACCATCCAACATCATAATCCCATATCTAGTTAGTGGCCAGATCCTATAGACTCTATATCCTTATCTCTTCATGCCATGAAACTACCTTCTATCCTCCCAGATGCTCTTTTTTTCCAGACATTCATTATCTCTGGCCAGAACCACTGCAGCAGTCTTTTAACTAAATTTAACCTCTAGCTTTTAATTCTACTGATATCTGCACACTGCCTCCAGAATGACCTCTCTGTAATTCATTAAAGAATGCACTGAAGTATAAGACACTTTGGAAGACAGTTTAGCAGTTTCCCACAAAGCTAAACATAGTCTTACCATACAATCTAGCAATTATGCCCTTAGGTATTTACCCAGCTGATTCGAAATCACAGGTCAACATAAAAACCTACACAAGAGTGTTTATGGCAGCTTTATTCACAATTATCAAAAACTGGAAGGAATCAAGATGCCTCTCAACAGGTGAATGGATGAATAAACTGTGGTACATCCATACACGAAATACTACTCAGAGATAAAGAGAAACAAGCTTTTAAATCTTGCAAAGACACGGATAATCTTAAATGTGTTGTGCTAAGTGAAAAAAGCCACTCTGAAAAAATTATATATTATATTATTTCATTCATATGACATTCTGGAAAAGGCAAAACCATAAAGATGGTAAACAGAAAGTGTTTCTCAGGAGTTCAGGGGTTGGGAAGAAGGAAGACTTGAATAGGAGAAGTACAAGAGATACTTTAGGATGGTGAAAACAGTGTGTATAATGATGTAATGGGCACGTGACACTATGCATTTGTTAAAAGCCACAGAACTCTATAGTGAGTGTATATTAATGTATGCAAATTAAAAAGTCATTTAGGTGGTCATGGAGGTCCCAGAATGGGATGTAGACTGTGGCAAAGGACTCTAACTGTATTACAAATATATGAAACAACCTCACTGAAGTGGGTGAAGGAAAAAGGTGCTGACTTCAGTAATTTTGGAAATGATTGAAATCTGTAAGATTAAAGGTGAAAGAAGCTGTACATAAGTATTGTAATCTAGTTAATGAAGTTGTTTCCCATGGGCATATGGGTTAACAATTCTGAAACTACTATAATGTATAATGGAATTAAACAAATAAGTAAATGAATGGCACATGGTTGGAGCCAGGTTTCTCACTGTTGCAGTGTGAAGTTACAGATAAACAAGGGGAGGAGGCTGGAATTGTTCTGTGGGAATGGATTCAGGGTTGGAGACATGAATATGAACTCATGTTTAGTTCCATATATATCCAGATGGTCACAAAGAGAAATATTTATGGAAAAGCGTATATATTACATGGGTTAGTATGCAAAAGTATTCCTTGCTCTGTCAGCAGAGAAGCGATGACCCCTCGGTAGCAATAAGCATATCTAATGCTCAGATCTTGGTTTCTAATCTGATTCCCAATAAAAGGAACCAGGGCTTCTTGGAAAATAGCCAATTCTAGGACTGGGGCAGGAAGTATACGTGATGAGCTTTGAGTATCTTGTTATGCCAGAAAGTAAAGAAATGAGGGGGAAAACACCCATGTGCACCCACTCACCCACCCATACACACATACTAATAAGGGTTTGTCAGAGGGACACAGAAACCAACTCAAAAAGATCCCAATGACCAAAGCTGGAAAAATTTGAGTAAAAAGTAAAGTAGTATTGAATTATAACACAAAACAGAAAATAAATGCCATGAGTTAATACTGATATAAATACATGATTGAATAAATAGATTAATGGGCAAGAATAATACATGTCTCATGCGGAAAAAAACCCATGTAGTTTATGCAGACATTCCAACTTGAAAGAATTAGAATATAAATCCCTACTCCTTACATGTGGGCTGTGCAGTGACTCCCTCCCAAAAATACAGTATGCAAAGGACAAAAAAAGTAACTTTACAGTGGAGAAACCTGACACCTGGGTGATCAAGATTAACACAAACAGTGGTAAGTCATGTTGATAGCATGCACCCTTGATATGATGTGATTAAAATGACTCTACTTTTGTGGTTTTCCTCCCCTAAACCCATAACCCCAGTTTAATCATCAGACAAATCCCAATTAGAGACATTCTACAAAGTACCTGACCTGTACTGCTCAAAATTCTCAAAGTCATCAAAGGCAAGGAAAGTCTATAAAATACTCACAGTCAAGAGGAGTCTAAGGAAACATGATGATTAAATGTGATATCCTGGATGAGATCCTGGAACAGAAAAACAGCATTAGATAAAAATGAAAAAGCTGAATAATGTATGGAATTTACTTAATACATCAATATTTATTCATTTATTGTAACAAACCATATTAATGTAAGATATTAATAATAGGAAAATGTATGTTGGCTATATGATAACTCTCTCTCTGTAATTTTTCTGTAAATTTAAAACTGTTTTAAAATTAAAAATTTATTAAAAAAATGAGGTGTCTACAATGTGTCAGGCACTGAGGTAGGCATTGTGAATGCAGATAATAGTCCAATGAAAATTATTGTTTGGCCAATGGGACAGGCATTAGTAAATAATCCCATAAATGACTATAAAATACTATTAGTTTTGTAACAGAGTATTACTGAATGATATGACATACTAATGGAAGACTTAATCTAGTCTGAGGGTCATGTGAATTGTCCCAGTAAAGTGACATTCAAACCAAATAGGAGTTATCCAGGTGTGGGTGGGGAAGGGGTTGGGGAGAAGAGAAATAATCAAAAGGAATGGCATGTGCCAATGTCCCAAGGCAGGAGGAATTTCACACTTTAATGGAGCAGAGAAAAGGTCGTTCTTGGAGTTTTGAGCTCAACATAGAAGAGAGAGAGAGAGGTGGGGGGTGGGGAGAGAGAGAAAGAGAGAGAGAGAAAGAACAGAAGCCAGATACTTGAGTGACTTGTAACCTGGGATCCACAGACTGCCAATGGGCTGATAGGTAGAACTTTACATTTCAACAAAATTGATTTCATTTGTAATCCTATGTACTTTAATTTTATGTATGTCAAAATATTATTCTGGGAAGGGGTTCATAGATTTTTAACAGACTACCAAAGGGGACCAACATGGCACCCTGTTAAGGATATTAAATTTTATCCCAAGTACAATGAGAAACCTTTGAAATGTTTTAAGCTATTTAAAATCTTTCATTGATTAAACTTGTGTAGAGGATAAAGTCCAAACTCCTTAGCAAGTCCTACAATGCTCTTCATGAAATGCTCATGACAGACTTCTTCAGCTATTTTTCTGTTCAACGCTTGCTCCCTAATTATCCATCTTCATCCACACTCAAATCCTACCAAACCTCTTGAGGTCATCAGGCAAAACCTGCTGTTTCCTGCCTTCTTACTTATACTCATGCTGTTCTCTGTGACTATAAAAGTCTTTATTACCTGGTCATGTTCTTAGACTTGGGACAACAATAACCTTCTCTATAGAAGTTTTCTATATCCCCAGATTGAAATGAAGCTCCCTTCCTCGTGTATACCCTAGGTGTGAAGGAAAGAATAAATTACCTCCCATATGTCCACACTTTAATTCCAAGACCTTTGAAATATGTTACCTTACTGGTGAAAGAGACTTAGCAGGTGTGATTCAGTTAAAATTTTTGAGATAGGATGATTACTTGAATTACCTGGTATGTTCAAGGTAAACACAAGAGGTCATTATAAGAGGGAAACAGGAATGTCAGAGTGAGAGGAGATGTGACAATGCAATCAGAGGAGAAGTGGGAGGGCAGAGAGAAGAGGGGTGAGGAGGGAGAGAGAGAGAGAGAGAGAGAGAAGAGAAGAGATTTGAAGGTGCTACACTGCTGGCTTTGGAGATGAATGAAGGGGCCCCAAACGAGGAATGCAGGTGGCCTTTAGAAGCTGAAAAAAGCAAGAAAACAGATTCTCCTCTACAGCCTCCAGAAGGAATCCCTGCCAACACAATGAATTTGGACTACTGAGCTTCTGAAATGTAAGATAATAAATTTGTATTGTTTTAAGTCACTTAAATTTGTGGTAATTTGTTATAGTAGCAATAATAAACTAATACACTAGTTATACCTCTATCTAGTTTGTCTGGTAGGTTACTATATTTGTTATGTCTCCTCAATTAGCTGTTACATATCTGATTCCTTAATCAACTACAATTACATATGGTGGGTCTTCTCTGGGCTTGGTACTGTTCACAGTGCTGAAAATACAATGGTGGACAAAACAGATGAAGTCTCTGATCTCATGGAGATTACAACATAATTTCTAGCACATAATGGATTTTTAAAAACATTTGTTGAATAAATCTATTAAGACAGTTTTATAACTATGGGCATTATATTTTTATCACTTTATTTAAGGAACAATTCTACAGAAAAAGGTGTTATTATAGTTCATCAGAGATGTTAAGTCCATGCCCAAATTTTACACCAAAGTAAATTTCATGCCACATTTTCTGAATAGGGAAGAATTCACAGAGAGTTAGAATTCTTATTATTAGTTTTTTTCAGTTCCTAGAAAATCAAATATACACATCAGGATGACTACTATACGTTTTACACATGCAGCTGATCCAAGGTGATGATACCTGGGCTGATGAAATGAAACTTTGTGCTATTTGGCTTACCCTACAGACTAGTAATAACTTGAGAACAAATTCCAAACAATTGGATGGGCCGTCACAGATTTTTTAGAAGCATGTTTAGGTGTTGATACTTTTCATAGTGGTCAGGAAATACAACCACTGTACTAATACTGTACAAAAAGTAAAAGAATAAATATTGCTTCTTTTCAATTAAATCTAAGAACCTTCCAGAGACCATCCAGAAAGGTTCTGAGCTTCTAAATGACCTTGTTGTTTCCTCTCAGTCTTGTGCTCACCAAAAGCTAAAAATATAACTGATAACTAATTGCTTAGTACATATTAATCCTCTGGTTTTCCACAAGGCTCAAAGTCCTAATCCTGAGACTTGAAGGTCTCTCATTTCCTATTTTAAAATCAGACCAGTCTGTATGAGCTGTAGGCAATTCATGGAAAAACAGATATAGTAGGACAAACCACCATGGATAGCGAGCAGCAGAATAACATAGACTTGACCCTGGGATGATATATCTGATTATTGAATAAGAGCTTCTTAAGAATTGAGGACCAACCCATATTCCATAAAGACTTCTTAGATTTTCAAGCAAAAACTTCTCTTGGGTGTGACTGACTCTAAATAGCATTTAGAATAAATTCTTCTGTGACCAAAATGAAGAAGAAAACATGGCTTTGAAAATTTGGAAAACTTGATTTGGACTTGAAGTAGAGATGATTATAATAAAGATTTTTAGAACCCAAAGAAAGATAATTTCCTTTCCTCCAGCACCTCTCTAAAATGATAAAAAAAAAAAAAAGAAGAAGAAGAAACATAGAAATACAAACAATCATGAGATTATTATGAACAATTATACACTAATAAAATGGACAACCTAGAAGAAATGGACAAATTCTTTGAAATGTACAAAATCCCCAGATAAGAAATAGAAAATATAAGCAGGTAAATTACCAGTAATGACATGGAATTAGTAATTAAAAATACACACACACACATACACAAAACTTCCAACAAACAAAAATCCAGGACCAGACAGCTTCATAGGTGAATTCTACCAAACATTTAGAGAAGAGTTAACACCTATTCTTAAACTATTCCAAAAATTTCAGAGGAAGGAATGCTTCCAAACTCATTCAATGAGACCAGCATCACCCTAAAACCAAAACCAGACAAAAAAAAGAGAAATTATAGGCCAATATCACAGATGAACATAAATGCAAAAATCCACAACAAAATATTAGCAAACTGAACTCAACAATACATTAAAAGGATGATATGCAATTATCAAATGGGATTTATCCTAGAGGTGCAAGGATGGTTTAATATCCACAAATCAATCAATGTGATAAACCACATTAACAAACTGAAGAATAAAAATTGCATGATCTCAATAGATGCAGAACAAGCTTTTGACAAAATTCAACATTTATGATAAACAAAAACTCCCCACAAAATGGGTCTGAAGGGAAAATACTTCAACATAATAAAGGCCATATATGACAAGCTAACATCATACTCAATGGTAAAAAGCTGAATGCATTTTCTCCTAGATCAAGAATAAGACAAGGCTGTCCACTCTCACTACTTTTATCCAATATAGTATTGAAGTTTCTAGCCACAGCAATAAGAGAAGAAAAAGAAGTTTGCAAATCCAAATTGGAAAGGAAGAAATAAAACTACTACTTTTGAAGATGATAAGATACTATACATAGGAAATCCTAAAGATGCTACCAAAAACTGCCAGAACTCATCAATGAATTCAGTAAAGTTGCAGGATACAAAATTAATATACAAAAACCTGTTGCATTTTTATATATTAACAACGAACTATTAGAAAGAGAAATTAAGAAAACAATCCCACTTACAATTACATCAAAAAGAATAAAATACTTAAGAATAAATCTAATTAAGGAAATGAAAGACATGTACTTGGAAAATTACAAGACAATGAAAGAAACTGAAGATGTCACAAACAGGTGGAAAGATACACCATGCTCATGGAATGGAAGAATTGATTATTGATAAAATGACCATACTACCCAAGGCAACCTATAGATTCAACACCAGTCCTATCAAAATACCAAAAGCATATTTTACAGAAGTAGAACACATAATTCTAAAATTTGTATTGAAGCACAAAAAGATCTCATATAGCCAAAACAATCTTGAGAAAGAAAAACAAAGCTGGAGGTATCATGTTTCCTGATTTCAAACTATATTACAAAGTCATAGTCATCAAAACAGCATTGTACTGGCACCAAAACAGACACATAGATCAATGGAACAGAGTAGAGAGCCCAGAAAGGAACCCATGCTTATATGGGCAATTAATGTATGACAAAGGAGTCAAAAATATACAATGGGGAAAAGATAGCCTCTCCAATAAATAATATTGGGAAAGCTGGACAACTACATGCAAAAGAATCAAACTGGACTACTCCTCATATCATGCACAAAAAGAAATTCAAAATGGATTAAAGACTTCAATGTGAGACCTGAAACTATAAAACTTATAAAAGAAAACATAGGCAGTATGCTCTTTGATATGCATCTTCATAATATTTTTTGATTATGTCTCCTAAGGCAAGGGAAAAGCAAGAATAAGCAAATGGGGGGTTACATCAAACTAAAAAGCTTTTGCACAATGAAGAAACCTTTCAAAACAAAAAGACCACCTACTGAATGGGAGAAGATTATTTGCAAATAATATATTCAATAAGTGGTTAGTATCCAAAATAGACAAAGAACTGACATAACACAATGTAAAAAAAAACTCCAAGCAACCCAATTGAAAAATAGGCAAAAGACCTGAATAGACATTTTTCCAAAGAAGGTAAACAGACAGCCAACAGATACATGAAAAGTTGCTCACCATCATTAATCATGAGGGAAATGCAAATCAAAAACACAATGAAATATCATTTTGCACCTGTCAGAATGGCTACTATCAAAAAGACAAGAAATAACCTATGTTGAAGAAGATGTGGAGAAAAGGGAACCCTCATGCCCTGTTGGTAGGAATGTAAATTGGTACAGCCACTATGGAGACTCCTGAAAAAACTAAAAATAGAACTATCATATGTTCCAGCAATTCTACTCTTGGGTATTTATCTAAAGAAAACAAGAACACTAATTAGAAAAGATATATGTACCCTACGTTTATATAGTATTATTTATAATAACCAAGATATGGAAGCAACATAAGTGTCCATCAACAGATGAGTGGGTAAAGAAGATGTGGTGTATGAATATACAATGGAATATTACTCAGCCATAAAGAATAATGAAATCTTGCCATTTGTGACAACATTGGTGGACCTAGAGGGTATTACGCTAAGTGAAATAAGTCAGACAGAGGACAAATACTGTATAGGACAAATGCTGTATGATTTCACTTATATGTGGAATCTAAAAACTAAAACAAATGAGCAACATAACAAAACAGAAATAGATTCACAGATACACAGAACAAACAGGTAGTTGCCAGAGGGGAGATGAGTGGGAGGAGAGATACGTCAGGGAGATTAAGAGGTACAAAATTCTAGTTGCAAAATAATGAGTCATGTGTATGAAATGTACAGTGTGGGGAATATAGTCAATAATTATGTAATATTTTTGTATGGTGACAGATGGTACTTATCATAGTGATCATTTTGAAATGTACAGAAGTTTGAATCACTATGTTGTGTAACAGGAATAACACACTATTGTAGGTCAATTATACTTCAAAAACAAACAAATGCATAGAAAAAGATCAGATTTGTGGTTACCAGAAGTCGGGTGGCAGAGAGACTGCCAGGAAACTGGATGAAGGCAGTCAAAAGGTACAAACTTATTTATAGATAAGTAAGTTCTAGGGATGTAATATACAACATAATAAACATAATTAACACTGCTGTATATTATACATGAAAGTAATTAAGAGAGCAAATCCTAAGAGCTCTCATCACAAGAAAACATTTTCTATTTCTTTAATTTTGTATCTATATGAGATGATGGATGTTCACCAAATTGATTGTGGTAATCATTTCATGATATATGTAACTCAAATCATTATGCTGTATACCTTAAATTTATACAGTGCTGTGTGTCAATTATATCTCAATAAAACTGGAAGGAAAAAAGGAGTAAGAAAAGTATAAACCCATAAGATTAAGAAAAAGGAAGACTTAACATTAATGAAGTTGAATTTTTGTTTTTAATTTACTTTGTTTTATTTATTTATTTTTATTGAAGTAGTCAGTTTACAGTGTATAATTTTCTGGTGTATAGCATAATAGTTCAGGCATACATATATAAAAATATATTTGTTTTCACATTATTTTTCATTATAGGTTACTACAAGATATTGAATATAGTTCCCTGTGTATACAGAACAAAGCTTTTTTTTAATCTATTTTATATATAGTGGGTAGTATCTGCAAATCTCAAACTCCCAATTTATCCCTTCCAATATACATTTAAATTTTTTAAGCATCATTTCTTCAGTTTATTCTGGACTCCTTTTCTCTCTCAGTTCATATTTCTGATTGGACTATCATATGGCACAGAGGAATGTGTTCTGTTTTATAAAAACAGTTTTTATTCCTTTTATATTGCTTATATATGCTCTGTTAGTAGGAATGTAAACCACACTGAACAGTATAAACTTGTTTATCTATTTTATACATAGTAGTTAATATCTGCAAATCTCAAACTCTCAATTTATTATTTTGCAATGGGATTGCAAATTACTCTCTTTTCCCTCTAGTTCATACATACTAACCTAATCCATTATGTAACCTAGTTCATCTATACCAATTTAATTATGTCTATTCATAACAGAACAAAATTGCTGACTTCTAGGACTAGGCTATAAACAATTCTGCTTGGTCAGCCTGGGATCCTAAGTCCTGTTAGAGCAGCCTATCACCTGCTGAAGCACCCAGGGTGCATGAGAGATTTAAAGCAGTCAAGGAGTAGATGGAAGCATGGTAGCTGACTGAGCAGGCAGAGGAGCCATGATTTATAGTGCTAACATAGAGGATGGCTGAATGAAGAAGATGGATTGGTGCTGCAGAACCAGTGGGAAGGTTAGTCTTTGGAGGCACCAGAGGAGAAGATGAGGCCCTAGATGGAGCAAATGGGAGCTGAGTTAAAGACTATATGAGTAGACCATCACCCCTGACACCAGTCCCCCTGCACAGAACATAAGATCGATGCTCTCTTATGCACTCCCACCCTCTCCACACAGAAAGATACCAGAGCTTTATCCTCTAGAGCAGGGGCAGATTTACTGGGAAGGTAATAAAGCTTTAACTTCAAAGTTCCTTATCTGTGTGGGCCCCTTCTAAGAGAGAGGGTCTGGAAGAAGCCCTGCAATGTGTTCACATGGCCATGTATATTTTTTAAACTTTGCAAAACTAAAATATTTTAACTACAATTATTGAAGACTGCTATCTCTTTCCAATTTAAGTTCCTCTCCATTACACTCTTCTTTCATTTCAGACAACTTTGGAGTGGCTACAGGCATTTCTGGCATATGTCTATGGGAAAATTGAGTTGGATAGGCATTTAACTTGGATTCACTGAGATATGTTCATTTGGTTTGCAAGCATTTCTGTGTATAGTTAAAGTGTTAGTTGTTCCAGTATAGAAGGGGCTATCCATTGTACCAGCTACAAACCAGCATACCAACTAAATCTGCATTTATGGCCCAAAGATGCAGGGACAAAAGTCACACAATGGTATGAATGTGTCCTAAAGTTCCCAGCACAAGAAATAATAAATAATGGAGAATAAACAAGTTAGTCTATGGAAAATTCTTCCAAACATCAGAATTATAAATAGTAAGTAAAAGATTTGGTTCCCATCAATGTCTGATCAAAATGGAAATTCTGTCTAATCAGAAACATATTTGATAATGCAATGTGTACAATTATAAATGTACCACACATATTTTTATGTGAATTACACAAAATAGAATAAGTCAGAATACCTGTATGTGTGAACACAAACACATCCACACAGCAAGTATGTTTGTGTGAAGTCACACAATTTAGGTATCCCAATGCACCAGACTGCCTTCAAGGTAAAATGGTCTAAAACAAGTGGCTCCAGTGTCGAAACTCATATACATTAGAGAATAAGACCAAATATGTAGTATGGGTATTTATTTAGAAACTGAAAGAAAATTTAGATAGACATTTAAAGGAGTATGAAACAAAAATAATAACAATGATGACTGACATTGGTAGAAATTATTCTGAGATAAAGAAGCAACTTGAAGCAAGTAATTTTCAGGTTATACTAAGGCAATAATTCATTGAGACAGAGAGAAGAAAATTTAAATAGAAATAATGGCTTTTGGATGAGAACCATGTGAACACATTGGAAAAATTTAATTTCTGGCTCTTTTACATGAATTATTGACATTATAAAGATAACATGGAATTCATAATATGCCACCATGATGCAGATGCTAATGACAAGCTCATTAATGAATGCATCAATTTAAAGATTTTTACAGACTACTCATTACACAAGACACCTTGAAATGCCCTGAAATTTCTCAGCTTATGTGTATTATAATAGGTGGTTCTCCAAATTTGCCAGGAATCTGGATTTACATGACATCACCAATGAATTGTGAAGCTATCAATATTTTTTAAAAAATTAGCATCCCTCAGCTATCAATATTTTTAAAAAAATTTTCAGTTAGAGGAATCATTTTCCCAGCCTCTGTACAGAAATGATATTGTATGATTATTATATGAAAAGGCAAAGAGTCTAGCAAAAATGTAGGAGAAAAAGTATTACACGGTGAATTAATAAAAACTATCATTTCTTTCTCAGATTTTGCGATATTTGTAGAATTTGTCAGCTTTTTCAAATGTACTATTTGTTGTAACTTTTTCTCATTATAAATACTTTCATACTAAATCTGGATTCATAATTTGGTCTTCTTTTCATTCAAGACCCACATGTAAAACCTTCAGGCTCCACAAAATTTGTGTCTGTCCCTAGTCAAGACATCCTGAAAGAGGCTTGGGGCTCACAAAGGAGATGCAGGGCTGAGCAGAGGGTCAGCTGAAAGTCTGCAGACCTGCCTGTACTGACCTCTGTTCAGTCACCTAGCAGGGAAGTTACAAGCCTGCAGGCCTTTTCCACAAACGTGGTGCTCTTGCTAGCTCTTTAATACCATGATTAAGAAGGGGGGAAAATGAAATAGGTAATAGGGAATTGCAGAGAATACAATGAACACATGCAACCCAGACTTAACAAATATATTAACATTTTCGCCTATTCTCTTGGCATGTATTTCTTAAAGAAATAAATATTACACTTGCAGTTGAAGGCCCTCAGCCCGTTTGCCAATTTCCTGTTGGATTTGTGCCTCAAATACATCCCCAATCTGGTCACTGCTCATACGTCCACTGCTATACCCACATCCCAAGCCACTGTCACCTTTTCTGGAGACTAGAGCAATAAACAGCCTCATGACTGGTCTCTTTGCTTCTGTTCTTAGAGTTTTCATATAGTGCAATGATTTTTGAAAAACTTAAATCAGACGGCTTTATTACCTTATTTTAAAACATTCCAGTGGCTTTCTGATGCAATGAAGAAAAACCTCACATTCTGTAAGAATCTTCATGTGGTTAAGACCAGGAGCAGACCTACTCACCTCTTACTACTTTTCAACAGGGTCCAGTGACCATGGCCACTTCAAATTAACTAACCCACTTCTAGACCCTTCAGTCACAGTCCTGTTTTCAGCATAAATGGCGCCTCCCTAGTCCAGCCTCCCCTGACCACTGTCATAAAGCAGCACCTCTACTCCCACCTCTTTATACCATCTTACTTTCTCCACAGACTTTTCATAATCTGTAATATCTCATTTATGTATTACTTGGTTTTTTGTGTGTGTAGAGGGGTGGGTGGTTCTGTTTTCAACACTGAAATGTCAGCTCCATGAAGGTGGGAGATGTTTCCTTTCACAGTGTTGTATTTCCAGCAGTGCTGGTTACTTTGCAGACAATCAATACATATTTGCAGAATAAATTCAAATTAGACCTCACAACACCACCTCTGGATGTTAGCCAATAATGGAGCAAAGACTTCAAAAACCTGAGAGAACATGATCTTCAACTTGGAATGCGACAGCCAGCCAGCTTATTAATAAAGTATGAGGGCAGCAAAGGACACTTCCTGACACTTTAAGACTCAGAGAATTTACTTCCCATATCCCTTTCTTGAGAAGTTGGGTAGGTTCCAATTAAAAGAAGTACTAAAGTAAGCAAGAGGGAGACATGGGATCCAGAAAGCAGTGTATCAAACTTAAGAGAACAGGAAAGAGATGTTTCAGGATGACAGCTGAACAGCAGGCAGAGGGAGCAAAAGGTCCAAAATGCATCCAGAGGACAGAGGGTGCCAGGAGGAGGCCACCAGGAAAAGGAACATCTGATAAGAGAGGTCACTTGGAAAAACAAAAGAAAACAAAACAGAAACAAGATAAACTGTTGAAAGATATTACGATGTTTTTTGGAAAAAAAATTTAAGAAATAATATTTGCATATTCAGTTAAGAGAGTTAAATCCTGATTATAATAAGAGGAAGTTAATGCCTAAAATAAAAAAAATTGAGGAGTAGCAGTATGCAATTATTTGGAAATAAGAAGGTAACTCTCTGATGGAATAGCTGAGAGAATACAAAGTGGCTGCCTCTCCTGAATTGAGCTGGGAAGTTAGGAAGTGTGGGAACTGAAGAAAGGGATTGTTTTTTTTCCTTGTCAGTCTTTTAGTACTATTTGATATATGACTTTGGTGAAAATAAAACTATCTAAAAATTTAAAAACTATATTTTCTTCTGATAACAATAATGATGACAGCAAAAACAAATAAACAATTCAGGCTTGTACTGGCTCCGCGGCGGTCTATGAATTTGGGAAAGATGTATGACTCTCCTGGAAATCTTTCTATTACATTTGTAAATTACATCCATTCACTCCTTTGCAGGTATAGTGGTTTAGATAACATTAAAGCTTTAAAAGCCAAATTTTGCAATGTACTTTTCAATGCTGCAAGGTTTAGAAATTATATAGCTATGCCAGGAATTCGTGTGTGTGTGTGTGTGTGTGTGTGTGTGATGTTTTTGAGAAATGTCAGTAGATATGGAACAAGAGAAACTTGAAATCTTCCAACAGAATTCCCAATGGGCCTGCAATAGTAATGCTTATGGGAAGATCAAAATTATGCATGTGGTAATGTCTAAGACTTTGGAAAAAACCTTTTAAATATTAGCCAGACTCTTTGAAGTGAATTCAAAATAGTGAAAAATAATTTACAAAGAATGTCCTTTTGGAAGTGGGGGGTTAGACAAGGGCAGGAATGGCTTTCATTTTCATGACTGTTTTAGGAGGTAAATAAGCATATTTTAAAATAAAATATGAAAAGATTATTGTTGGAGTTTTTGTGCTTCTAATGGCAATATGGGATAAAATTAAAAATTTTAAAAAGCATCAATTTCCAACTTGACTCTTGTCCAAACCAAATAGAACTTGAAATGTAAAAGTTTTGACATCTGTCAAATGAAAAATCTTTGTACTTTTGCATTTTCCTAAATAGTTTCCCATTGCTAACTCAATACTTGTTAGTAACACGATACTAGGTTGCATCATTTTCACTGTTATTAGGCAATGCAGCCTGGGTACGTCCAACTATTTGTTAACTAGTTCTTCACCCACATGAGTAGATTGAACTGACCTCCTTCTCTGGGGAAGGGAACCTACTCCTAGGACAAAAAAGCCAGCGGCCTCTGCCAACACTCACTTCCTTCCTGAGTCATTTTGCAAGCAACCACCCTTGGCTTCTTTAATGGGGAGAGTATGAGACATCTCTTTGGAAGATGAAAAATCACAATCACTGTTTTGTGGGAAGCTGAGAAGGATCAGCATTACTGTAGTTTTCTGTTTTTGAGGTGAGAAGACCAGAATGCCCTAAGACAGTTCTAGATGTGCAGGGAGGTGATCTCAAGGGCTCTATCGGCAGTGTCACCTACTTGTTAAGGCAGTTCTGAGAAAGGAAGCCATGCCTGGTGCCACAGCCAGCCAAAACAAAACAGAACAAGTAAACAACAGTTTTTGATCTTGCCAGAGATTGGGATCCAGGCTGGTGCAAGGCAAGATAGAAAATTTGCTGCATATAGCTCTTCACTTTTACTCACCCTCCCATTACTCCCAACCGCCTCAGGTATACAGTAAAAAATTTTCAAGTACTAACCTCCCAATCATAGTGAGCCTACCCACTCATTAGAACAAGCCTGGAATCCAAGCTGGGTTTTTGTTTTTGTTTTTAAGAGCTGGATTTGTGAGGAAAGCCCCCTTTCTTCTTTGGCTGTGAACCTTTAAGAAGGTAAGCTGGAGCTGAGTGGGGCCATTGTTCTGGTCTCTTGGGGACAGCCAGTCTGAGAGAATAGAGCCAAACCAGTACATTCCAGAATTTTAGAGAGAAAAGTGAGAGAGAGAGAGAGAGACTGAGAGAGTGAGAGCGACTGGGAGAGTGAGAGGGAATGGGGCAGTAAGTGACTGCAGCGGAGTGCAGGATGTACTCCTGAGGCCATTCCCAAGTCCATTCTGTCTTTGGTTTGGTCAATAAAATTCCTCTTTTAATTTAAGATAGTTCAAGTTAGGTTTCAAATTGTGCTTGAAAAATCCTGCCTTGAGAGACAGCCATGATCTCAGAGGGAATGAAAAAGTCAATGGTGGATTTTTAGGTATTGTAGTAATACTCGGGCAGAGGACTCTTTGACGAGGGACCCTTCCCTTTTCCCTTATGACATACTGACGCTGCTGTGGAAGGGGAAGGTAGTGGTGGTTGGTACTTTTAAAATAAGTGTTTTGAGGTATAACTGATGCAAAAAAAAAAAAAACCAACCCTCATATATTTAAACGAACTATTTGAAGAGTTTAAAAATATTACTACGTCTACAAAACCATCATCAAAATCAAAATAATGAATGTACCCATCACTCTCAGAAGTTTCCATGTAACCTTTTGTAATCTCTTCCTTCACATGCTAATCTCCCACCCCTATTTCACGCAAACAATGATCTGCTTTCATAGGAATGGTGTTATACTGTGTGTACTCCTTTATTGTCTATTTATTGTGGGTCTCAGCATAACTCTTTTGTGATTTATTCACATAAATATATTGTCTGCATCCACAGGTCTTTTTTTTTTCCATTGCTGAGATATTCCATTGTATGGATATACTATAATTTGTTTATTCTTTCACTTAACTGCAGGATATTTGGATGGTTCCCACTTATGGCTATTAAAATCAAAGCTGTTATGAACACTTGTGGACAAGTTTTTGTGTGGATGTTACGTTTTTGTTTCTCTTGGGTATATACAAAGGAATGGGAAAGTTGAATTGTACACTAGATGTTATGTGTAACTTTTTAAGAAATTACTGAACTGCTTTCCAAAATGACTGAGCCATTAATTCCCATCAGCAGTGTATAAAAGTTCTAGTTGCTGTTCTTTCTCAACTACATTTGGTACTGTTTGTCTTTTAACGAAGCCATTCCAATGGGCCTGTGTGGTTTTGGTTTGCATTTCCTTAATGACTAATGATGCTGAGCATTTTTCATATATTTAAATGCCACCTATGTATCTTTTTTGATGAATTGTCTCTTCAAATCTTTTACCCTTTAAAACAAATTCTAAAAATTTTAAAAAATAGTTTTACTTAAGGTATAATTTACATACTGTAAAATTTACCCATTTTAAGTATATAGATAAATGATCTCTAATAACTTTATACAGTTGTGCAACCATCATCACAATCCACTTTTAGAACATTTCCATCACATTAGAAAGCTCCCTCCTACACACTTGCAGTCAATCCCCACTCCCACTCTCAGGCAATCATAGATCTGCTTTTTGTCTCTATAGATTCACCTTTTCTAGAAACTTCATATAAGTAGAATAATCAAATATATAGTCTTTTATATCTGGTTTATTTCTTTTTTTAATGTTACAATTTTTTTGGTATATATATTTATTGAAATATAGTCAGTTTATAATGTTGTGTCAATTTCTGGTGTATGGTTCTTTGATTTATAATGTTTCTGAGGTTCACTCTTGTTGCATGGACCAGTAGTTTGTTCCTTTTCACTGCTAAGTCATATTTCATTATATAGATATACCACATTTTGTTTCTCTATTCATCAGACGATGGACATATAGATTGTTTCCAGTTTTTGACTACTATAAATAATGCTACTGTGAACATTCACGTGCAAGTCTTTGTGTAAACATATTTTCATTTCTTTTGGGTAGGTACCTAGAAATAGAACTATTGCATTGTGTGATAATTTTATATTTAACTTTTTAAGAAACTACCAAAATGTTTTTCAAAAGGGCTCTTCCATCTTTCACACCCCATCAACAAAATGTGAGGATTCCAGTTCCTCAGTTTCTTTCTAGGGGATTCAAGTCAAATAACCTCCCATGCTTGTACATGTGACCATGCACTCTGCAGGCTGAAACCGGGGATGGGCTCCTGGCCAGTGGGTGTGCTCAGACCTGAAAGCTCCGCCCATGCAGACTGACGGAAACTAACCGAAAGATCCTCTCTTGGGGAATATTTGACATAAAGAAAGAATGAAGTAATTGCTACAAATACATGGAGAAGGAAGCAGAGATAAATAGGGACTGAGCCCAGTGCTGCTGAGCAGGGCTTAGTCAACTGCTCCCGGTAGGGAGCCATAAGAGAACCTCGTCTGCACTGGACCTTGATGGGTTTCCCCTCTGACCCCGCTTATCTTCCTCTCCATCTGAACCCCTTTCACTGTGTCCTCTCAAGTAGCCCCTTATGATAAAAACTTGTCCCATATCTCAGTCTCCTTGATATATTTCTATCTTCTTTAAAACCTGACTGTCCTTCTGAGATTCCTCTCAGGTTGAGACTTCTTGTCTTCTCACAAACCACCTCCATCAGGGTTAGGAGGTAAACCCAGTGCTCTCTCCCTCAGTGCCTTTACTACATTGATACCTTTCTGCCCCAGACTACAACTTCACTCCTTTGCTAACAAACAAACACACACCTGTTCCCATGATACTCAGATCATCCTCCTTTATCCTTACTCACTGAAAACCTACAGTTTCGCTTCATCTCCTCAAAGTCTACCTTCACATAGGCTACCCACTCAACCTCTTGTTTCTTAAGCCTTTGAACTCCTCGTTTCCAATGTCTCTCTCCTCCATTCCATTCCAGCCCCTTCTTCCTCAGTCACACTATGAAACTTGTCATCACTACTGCTCCACCTCTGAAATTACTGATTTGAACGTTCCCCTTTCTGACAACTTCCTAAACTTCCAGCTTGTTTGGTAAAGTACATCCTCTGCCAGTGTTCTTTCACTTCATCAGGATTTCCCAAACTTCGATAACTATACTCTCTCTTAATCTATCAAACTCCTCTTGCCTTCACTTCCCTCTCTCTACAGCTCACATCCATGTTCTACTTCAAACACTTTTTTATGTATTATAATTTCCCATACTGTTTCCTTCCATCACATTCACCTTTAAAAAAAGCAATTTGAGGAGCTCCACCATACCTTCTCTCCTTGCATATACTCAGGCAATTGAGGTTATCACTATATATTCATGGTCCCCAACTTAAACTGGGTTCCCAACACTGCTAGGCAACACCTCTACTACCCTCTTCAACAACCACCCCCAAATTTTCTACTCTTGCCCATATCTTTTACCACTCCCCAGCAGGATGTTCTTCCCTACTCTCAGCTTATGACTTTGCCTCCTATATCATTGAAAAATTAGAAGCCTTTAAACAGTAGTTGCTGAATATACTACCCACCAGATCTACAGCTCCACCTGTGAGGTTTTTAAATCCCCCTTGTTCCCTCCTATTGCAATGCATTACACATCCTTTCTTCTGTGCTTTCTTGTGTTCCCTGGACCTTACACATGACCACTTTCTCAAGAACTCTTAATTTATCCTGTTTCTCATGTCTTTAATTTTTTCATTTTTCTCTTTACTGGATTCTTCCCAGTATCATTTCAAAATACTGTAGACTCTTCAATCTTAAAGGAAGTCTTCTTTCTTTTGTTCCTTAAAAAATAAAACAAAACCTCAGAGTATCCTCCCTGGACACTGCATTCTCTTCCAACCCTCTTTCTTCCTTTGTCTTGAGAGGCACTGTCTTTAACAAGTTGTCTTTAATTGTCTGTTCTGGATTCTGTTCCCCAACTATTAAGGTCACTCTACATGGCTAAATCTAATGGATCCTTGAGGCCTTTTCTTAGTTGACCATTTAACTAATTTGCTATGTTGTTCATTCCCTCATTCTAGAAACAAATTGGGCTGGCCAAGACATGGAGTCCATAGCAAAGAGAAATGAATTACAACTGGGAAACTAGAGACTTGGATTCTAGGCATCTTTTCTCTCAGACCAGCCTTTCTGCTACCAGGTCACTTACATCTCTGGGCTTCAGGTACCACATTTTTAACTTAAGAGAAAACTTTTAAGTACGCAAAAGTGGAGGTGGACCAGATGGCTTCTCAAGGTTCTTTTTAGCCTCTGGAATCTATGGTTGCTGATTTTGAGTCACACACAAGTTAGCAGTCACATTTGTATGCATGGTTCAGCATTCCCATCTTTGAAGTGAGACATTTTCTCTTGCTGCCTAAATTACTTCTAGGTTATAAATTCACCTTTGGAAGCAATATTAACTCTTTCTGACCTCCAGTCTTCTCTTTACTAATGACTGGGTTTTCTAGAGAGGAATAACTAGTTAATTGAAATATCAAGTTGGCTTCTTCAGCCATGCTTCAGCATGCTAAGAATCCTAAACTATTTAATTTCATGGAAATAAAAGTTTGCTTACTGGTCAAAGCACTAAGGGGACAATTTTTTTTTTCTGTCTCAAAGACTAGAGCTACTGGGAAGACATATACAATATTTATGCCAGCCTCACTACTGTGACTGCTGCTTCTTTGGGACAGGAAAACAGTATTATAAAAAGCCTTAAGAGGAAAAAAGCAGCATAAGTAACAGAAAGAAAAAAAATTTTTTTTTTAATTTCTAGACCACTCAATGTGGTATTGGAGAAAGAGAATGGACCTTGAGCTAGAAATGGATTTAGACTTGATCTTATCACTAGTTTGCTCTGTGAAACAGGGCAAGCCACCCCAATTTGCTAATCTGTAAAATCAGAAAGCAAGATATTTATTGGGCTTCCCACCATGAGTTTGAGAATCAGTGAGCTAAAGAATAACAAATACTCTAAAAAGTAGAAAGCATTCTATAACTCATGACATTTACTAACAGAGAAATAACAATGTCTAAGAAAGAAAGGCCTCTTGGAGCAAAGAATTTCTCAATCCACTTATAGTAGACAGGGCATTAGATTAATACTTTGGTATACCCAGGTAACAGAATATTGATCTGTTGCAGAGAGCTTTAGGTAGAGAGAAACAGATGAAATTGTTGATTCCAATCTTCTCTCTGAATGTTGATCCTTTCGCTTATGGAATTTGAGCTATACGGTTGAAGGAGATGACTTATGACTTTTCAGCAACAGAGATTTCATTTTGCAGAAGTTTTCCAAAGGGATTATTGCTTACAAAGAGGAACAACTCAGAAAGATAACACAAGTCTTAATGGAGCAAAAAAGAGATAATTTAGATTTGTTAATTCCTTTAAAATTTTAATGATTTGGAATAATATGGGCCTGTGTCTCACTGGTATGTGTTAGAGAAAAGGTCTTTTCCTTCTTTCCTTAAGCTTCTGTTTCTAAAAGGCACTATGTATAAGGGAGATAGACACTCCCTCAGTCTATATGATTTAAGCCTATCTGAAAGATATTAATGTGAAAGTCAACCCACATACATTAGAGTGTATGAATTTTCCTACTTCACTTCACGTTATTGTCCCATCTCACATTATCCTACACATGGTGTAGCTGTAATCTTATGTTTCCTTATAATCTACCAAGGAAAACCCAGTCCTTAGACACATTATTTCACATGTAGAAATTTACCTTTCTCCCTTACTATTCATAATTTGAATTAGGGCCACCTAAAGGAGTATTTTTTTACATATCTTCCTCCTCCCATTTTATTCCATGAACTTGCTGCTCCATAGATGGTTAAATGTCTGCTGTTCATAAGTGGTCTTGTAAAAAAAATTGTTAAATTATTTCATGGCTCATCCCCACTCCATCCAATTGAAGTTTTAAAATTTCACTCTCAAGGATTAATATGCTGTTTTGGCATTCTAGAGTATGAAGAAGAAGATAACACTCTCTATAAATATATGGGATATTCTACTCTACTTAATGATCTGCAAGATTCTTACTTGCAAATAACAGAATTCACCACAGCTGGTTTAAGCAGAAAGGGATCTATTAAGGATTATCAGATCATTCACAGAAATCTCTGGGACAGCCAAAAAGGGAACAAAACTCCACAGCAGCCAATGTCTGCCATTTGGTACCATCTATGCTAGAGGATAGCATGGAGGAACCCAGGTCCTACTATAATCAGTATTCTTCTTGTCTGGTGTTCTTAAATTTCGGTGGAGAAAGAGCACAAAATAGCTTTAAGTTTTTGGGTAGACAGGGAAAATAAGGTGGTTGAAATTGACAGATATATAAAAGTTTAAAACTATTCTGGATGCTTTTCTCCCTGCTACATTTCCCAAGTATGGGACACCTTCCTCTGCCAACATTCAAGGTGGTTTAGGTGGTAGAGAATCGTGACATTATATAATACTGAATTCATATTGAGAGATGTAGTTCCTTTTCAATACTCTTTCAACTCTGATTATATTAGGAGAAAGTCTTAGATTTAATACTTTTCTAACCTTTGCTGATATCTCCTTTTAACAAAAAAAGAACAGATCTCATTGACGCCTAGAACATTCAGCAGGCAGGCAATGAAATTTCAGTCAAATTTTAATAATATTGTTTTGGTCTTACTGTATTTATTTCTGAAATGTATTTTTATTCATGGCAAAAATACCTACCTCAGGAACAGAGTTAAAATCAGACTTAATGCTGGTTTTCCATTTCCGGGTTATAATGCTTCCTTTCAAAATTAAAAAAATAATAATAAAAAAGCAAGTCAACTTAAAGAAAATATTAAATACATCACACATATGTAGTAAGTAAATTGAGCAAAAGACATGATGGTGGAGGGCAAATGACTGAAATCTCAGAAACACTGCCTTATAGAATGTTTTTGACACTTACATATGGCATGTGAATTTTTGTTTGATATGTCCTCATATTTTAATAATCCCATAGGATAGCAATGATGGTTTGGCATCAGACTGACCCTGGTTCAAATCCTAGTCCTTCCACTGCCTAGTTCTGTAACTTAGAGCAAGTTATTTAGCTTCTACCTGAGATTTTTACTTATAAAATGGACATTAGTTTACAGAATGGAATGGATAATGGTGATGACTGTGGACTGTCTCACTGAGACCAGCAAAAGGCAGAGGTACAAAAAATGATAGCTATTATTACCAGAGAGGGTAGATATTAGACATCTCATTTTACAGATGAGAAAATTCAGACTCAGAGAAGTTACATGACTAAGATAAAGTTGAATATTACCTATTTTGTGTACAATCATCTCTCGAGCATTGATTTAATTTCTCAAAGCTGTAATTCATCACATTCTGGATGAAAGAGTAGCTAGGAAGGCATATGCAAAGACTTTGACTCCACTACTAAGTTGGGGCAGCATTTTAATAAATTGCATTATCTTACATAGATGGACATCAGTACTAATGATGCTATGTGTGTAAACTTGGTTCTTGAAAGATGCTTTTCAATTTGCCCTGTTCTGTGACTACAGAGTATAATTATCACTCAACTAAATGCTACTGATGACAAAAGGGACTGAATGAGAGGGCACAGCAATGAAAATTAATCTTTACTATTGGAAAACAAAACTGAAAGTGGGAGCAATTTCATTTTCTTTCCTTCAGTGGTGGAGCCAGAGAAACATCGGTTTTAGGAGCACTGGTTTAGGAGCAATTGTGCACAGGGGTGTGAAGGGACTAGACATCAGGCCTGCAGACCACAGCAAGAATGACTGACCCAGGAATATTATTATCTCATGAGGCTACCACACCATACAGCCTCTCTGACCATGCCAGATTGATGCATGAAACTGAACTCACTTTTTTCTTGACAAATGCAGAGCTGGCAATCACTTAGTGGAAAATTATATCATATATTTCTGGCATTTCTAGATTATGAAATAATCTCTTTTATTAAAAAAAATACCTACCTCATAACAGACTTGAAATCAGACTGTGAATCAGTAGGAAAAATATAAAATTAGGATCTTGAAAATTCTGACAGTGTATATCCAATCTTAGGCACTGCCACCTCCTCCCTCCTCACACATAGTCAGTGTGATCTGGACTATGTTTACTCAGTAATTACATTCACTTGCTTCCCTAAGTGAGTGTGGTACCTTATTATGATATTCATCAGCATGCATATAAAGTGCGCTTCTCTGTTGATGGTTTTTTTAACCCTTAAAATGAGGATATGATTGTGTTTGCATCACATTCTTCTTGAGTAATTCAGTAGCAATTCACAGCATTCTTGTTACAGAGATTATGCAGTTGCATAAAAGTATTGGCCAAGACAGTTCCACGTGGAAGTTCGTAAAGATGAAAGTTTGAAAGTCACAAAATATCATCAGTGTAAGTAGTTCAATTACCTCTGAAGGTAAAAGATTAAATCTATTTTACATGAATCTGTACTTTCTAGACTGTCTTTCATGCGATTTGTGATCTGATTTCTTGACAAATTAGACATCTAAACAGGAAATGATCCTCATGGAAAACAGTAGTGATGTATTTATTTAAAACTGCCTGAGACTGCTTAAAAAGTAAAATGCCTCCCAATGAGAAACACATGATTCTGGTAGAGGGCTCAGAGTCCCATGAAATAGTTAATCTACAAAGAAATCAAGACATTTGGTAAAAGCAGGGGTTTCAATGTTAAGAGTGAGGCAAAGTGGCAAGTTGCCAAGGAGAGATGGAACAGGTTCATAGAGATGTTTGTTGCAAGCATCTTGATTTGTGGCAAACTCATCTGCCTCAGGAAGTCACTGACAGTGAGGGAGGAGAGGGTGTAGATGCAGTAGTTGCGTCTAGCACTGATCCAGACAAAACAGCAATCAAAACCCGGGAGCTGACATTCAGTCATTAAAGATCTCAACCGTTGGTACAGTGCACCTAGCTGACACTCAAAACATCTCAAAGAAAGCAGAATCTCGATTTCCCAAGCAAGGAAATAGAAAACTGCAGTGTCTGACTGGTTTTATCTAAGCTCAGATTGGAGCAGTATTAGCATTAAAATAGAATGGGTTTAATAATAAATCTTGGCAATATAACTGCGATCTACAGAGTAGTAAATTTTTCAAGTTCATTTGCTCTGCCTCCTTTTAAACAGTATACAAGTGTACTATGTATGCATAGACAATGATGCCATTATATTGTGGCAGTAGTAGAAGAAATGGTTATGGCATGATTAATTGTAGAACAGAATTACTTGACAGCAGAGCTGTCAAATATCAAAACACTGCCAGGTTTTAAAATTGGACTAGTTGAGGAATGTATATTGTTGTTGCTATAGCAGAAATCACCCCACAATTTGAGTAAAAATTAACTCTTTATAGTGACTTCCTCCTTATCTGCACTGTGTCAAAAAAAAAAAACTCCACAGAAATGTGAAATTCTTACATGTAGACAGGCACTCAAGATTGATGACTGATAAATAAATAAAGGCGCAGCATTTGTAAGGCTCTCTGAAGTTTGCAAAGAGCTTTCATGTACATTATTTTATTTAATCCTCATAACAACACTCTGAGATTGATTGAGAAGGCATTTCAATTCAATTTTCAGGGAAGCCTATTCTGGGCCAGGTTTTATGCCAGACACTTAAGATAAAAAGATAAATTACATGACGTCCCTGTAGCCAAGAAATTTAACAAATGAGGAAACTGAGTCTCAGAGACATAGAGATGGTCTAGTAATTTTTTACTTTAGAACCCCAAAATCTATATCTTTGTACCCAAAATCTGATGCTTTTATCTTTTTAACTCTAAACAGAATGATTAATCAAGAGGAATACGTCTTTGTTGAAAGCTGGTTTCCAAGGCACTCTAAATTTCATACAGTGAAACCAGCTTAGCGGATAACTCAATTCAAAGATCACTTGCCTGCTAAAGCAAGGGTTTTAGACCACTAATTTTATTTCCGTTAGGTGCAGTGCCGCATAAACTTGCATTAAAATAGAGTGAACTGGTCAACTTCGACATGAAAAGAGACTAGAAGACTTAACTCCTAGTCTTACAGCAAGTAAAAGCTGTACAAACTGAAAATCCGTGACTTCTCTTGAACCTATTAAGGAATTGAAGTTGCAGGGCAAAAAGTCACCCCCAAATCTAGAGAGATAGGTGTATACTGAAAGACACAGCCACGATCTGCTTTCCTGGAGCAGAAGCCGCTAGAGCCATAAACTGGTAGGGACACTTAATGATAACTTTCTTGACTCTCTGGAGGCTGAATGTGGACCAGCTGAGACTTAAAAATTCTAGGAGGCCCAGTGATGGGAGTTGGGGGGGGATCATACTTTCATGGGTTGTACCTCTAGAAACCCCACCAGGTTCTTCCTGTGAAAATCAGGGGAAAAAATCCCTTTGTATTTTGGGCAGTGTGAGGGTAAATGTAACCAATTTGAAATATACCACAGGGAGGGGAAAGTAACTATACAACTCATGTTGATAGCATGCATCCTTGATAAAGTGTGACGAGAGTGGCACTTTCCCTTTGTGCTCTTCCTCCCTCAAAACCATAATCCTCATCTAACTACGAGAAAAACACTGAACAGACCCCAGTTAAGAGACATCTTGTCTAGTACTCCTCAAAACAGCCAAAGTCATCAAATACAAAGAAACTCTGTGAAACTGTCAATGTCGAGAGGAGCCTAAGGAGACATGATGACTAAATGTAATGTGGTGTCCTGGAACAGAAAAATAAGCTAGGTGAAAACTAGGAAAAACTGAATAAAGTAAAAATAACGTATTAATATTCATTAATTTATTATAACAAATGTACTTCATTAAAAATAGACAAAATTAGATGTAAAGTATATGGGAAACCTCCGTACTATCTTTGTGACTTTTCTGATCACCTAAAACTATTTTTAAAACAATGGGGGAAAAAATAAGCAAACAGAATGACCTGGGTTTTCAAATAACTTCTGAAGCTCCATTGGAAATATCTATGATGGGAAGTAGAATTGGTTATAATCATAGTACAGTTTTCTGCCCTGACTTCTGTTTTGGATGAGATGCCTAAGAAGTTGTGAGGGAGAACACGGTCCCCGATTTAGTCACCCAGATTGATGACTCACCCCTTGAAATCCTGGAGTGACAGATTTCACAGAAGAAGGCAGTTATTAGAAATAAAATCCAATCCAAAGGCAACTAGCTTTTCCTGATTTATAGACTATGAACACTAGAAGGGACCACAGATGCAGGCAAGTCCAATTCCCTCACTTTACAGATGAGGAAATTGAGGCTCAGGAGGGAATGTATCTACCTTGGATCCAGAATTAGAACTCAGTTCCCTTTTGCTATCAATGTTTTAATATGAAAGTTTTTAAACATAGTAAAAATAATGACACAATGAACACTCTATACCCACCATTTGGTTAAATGATTTAACGGTTTGTCTTATTTGCTTCATATATTTGCATACCATTTAAAAGTAATTTTTATACTTTGTGACACTACATCTTTAAATATTTCATCACATATTTCCTAAGAATAAAGACTTTTAAAAATTGAAGTATACTTTATTTACAATACTGTGTTAGTTTCAGGTTCCACCTGATTATTTTTCTTTTATTTATTTTGCCTTAGAGTCTTATGCCTATGTTTTCTTCCAGGACCTTATGGTTTCAAGTCTTACATTTAGATCTTTAATCCATTTTGAATTTATCTTTGTATATATTCTGAGGAATCCATAATTATATATTCTGTGTTGAAGCTATTGATCAGGTAGGGAGGAAGTTACATTTTGACAATATTGAGTCTTCCTATCCATTAGCATGAAATATCTCTCCATTTATTTAGTTCTTCTTGACTTCATTCATCAGAGCTGATAGTTTTCCTCATACAGATCTTATACGTATTTTGTTAGATTTCTACGTAAGTATTTCATTTTTAGCTGCTAATGTAAATGGTATTGTGCATTTAATTTCAAATTCCACTTATTCGTTGCCGGTTATAGGAAAGCAGTTGACTTTTGTGTATTAACCTTGTAATCTGCACCCTTGCTGCAATCACTTATTATTTTCAGGAGTTTTTTTTAATTGATCCTTTCAGATTTTTTGCATAGAAAATCTTGTTTGTGAACACAGACAGATTTATTTTTCCTTCCAAATCTGTATACCTTTTATTTCCTTTTCTTGTCTTAATGCATTAGCAAGGACTTCCAGTATAATGTTAAAAAGCAGTTGTGAGAGGAAACATCCTTGCCTTGTATCTGATATTAGTGGGAAAGCTCAACTTTCTTGCCATTAAGAGTATTAACTGTAGGTTTTTTTGTAAACATTATTTGTCAAGTTGATGAAGTTCTATTTTATTCCTAGTGTACTGACAATTTTTATCATGAATGAGTGTTGGATTTTGTCAAATGCTTTTTTCTGCATTTATTGATATGATTATATACTTTTTTTTCTTTAGTCTATTGATGTGATGGATTCTTAACTGATTTTTGAATACTGAACCAGTGTTGCACACCTGGTGTAAATCCTACTTGGTTTTAGTATATGAAGCTTTTTATACATTGGTGTATTGATTTGCTAATATTTTTGAGGATTTTTGAATGTATGTTCATGAGAAATACAGGTCTGTAGTTTTCTGGTAACGTCTGTTTGGTTTGGTATGAGGGTAATGGAGCTTTATAGAATGATTTAGGAAGCATTCCTTCTGTGTCTGTCCTCTGAAAGAGATTGTATAGAATTAGTATAATCTATTCATTTAATTTTTGGTAGAATTCACTAATGAACTAATCTATGCCTGGTGATTTATGTTTTGGAAAGTTATCAATTTTGATTCAATTTCTTTAATAGATACAGACCTATTCAGATTGTTTACCTCTTTTTGTGTGAGTTTTGGCAGATTGTGTCTTTCAAGGAATTTGCCCATTTTATTTAGGCTATCAAATTTGAGGACATAGAATTTTTATAGTATGCCTTTTTGCTTTTTTATATTCATAGGATCTCATTGTGTCTCACTATGGTTTTGACATTCATTTCTCTAGTAATTAGTGATGCATCTTTTCACGTACCTGTTGGCCTTTAATGCTTTTAAAAACATCAAATACCCGACTCTAGCCAAGAATTTTGCTTCTGCTATTGTGTGACCTAAGCACATGTTTAGTGTTCTAATGAGACTATTCAACACTCGTTTTACTTCTAGGGAAGGAAGAGAAGCTGACACATCAATACGCGGTAGGTAGTTTACCTCCACAATCCAGGTACTTAGCATTTCACTTGGGTGATCAGTCTACTGGGTTCAAATGCCTCCTCGAATATAAATATTTCATAAATTAAAAACTGTGCAAACATTACACTCATAATCCTACTGTCACACTGAATGAAGGCTTGGAAAATGCATGAATTCAGTCCATCATCAGAAAGAAATTCATCTTCATTGGAAACAACCATAAATATATTCTGAGCCAATAAGATGTTAAGAAGGGTCCTTGCTAGCCTCAAGTAGTCTTTTCATCACATAAACACCAGAAAATCCCTCTGCTTCTTCCTTTCAACTCCTCTCTCACAGGGTATTCAGCTTTAATCTGCTCCAGTAACTTGTGGTCAAGTCAGCAAGTTGCTCTTTGCCCTTATCTTTTCCTCATCTCTCTCTCTCTCCCTCCCATTCCACCAATTTCTACTGCATCATTGCTGTGGGCTATTACTCTCAAAGCTAAAAAAGAATAGACAGGAAGCCCCACACTGCCACATTTAACTTATCTTAAAATAAATGTGCTCAGAAGAGAATAATGGAGACAAATTCTTGCCATGTTGATTCTGGGTTTCACAGAACTATTTTCCCCCATAGAAGTATATTTAAAATAACTGGAATTATGCAACAAAAAGGGTACTCTCTATCCTGAATATATGCAAAGTTCAAAGAACATCATCTACAAAATGACTGCTTTTGCAAAAATTTCACTTAAAATATGAGATTTAGGAAGACAGCTGAATTCTTTTTCTCCTCCCACTTCATCCACATATAGAAGAATGCCAAGTGTTCCTAGATTTAAGTGCAAAAGAGGACAACTTCTTTCCTGTTTATTCACAAGGCAGAAAACCTGGGCTCTGATAAGGGCTGCACCTCCTGTCTCTAGTGTGTCTTCTGCTCCTTTTGGAAGCCACACAACCAGGGAGATTACTTTTTCCTAGCATTGCTTACATTTGGCCTATGACTTTACCTAGGGTGATTCTAACTCAGGTCTGAATTAACAAATATTTATCCTCTTTGAAACCATAATCTTCTTCATCTATTCAAGATGCCTGGTAATGAGTTGTAAACATGTGCAAAAATATAACAAAAAAAAAAAGAAAGAAAGAATGGGAATAAGGTTAACTAAAAGCTGAGCATATGGTTCAGCACAGAGGTTTCTGGAAACTGTTGGCATTAGATGAGATGACAATAATACAATTTTCTCTATTATGTGCAGGGTAAACATGGTTTCAGAAGCAGCAAATGCACATGAAGAAAATCTAGATAGAGGTCACAATGTCTGAGTCCATACTCTATCCCTTGCCAACTATGTGGTCCTGGTCACATTACCTAACTTCTCTGAATCTTAGTTTACTCAACTGTGAATTGGAGATAGCATGGGATAAATGAAATGATTTATATTAGGGCAATTAAGTTTTAAGTTCCATATCGCTGCATAAATGTGAAACAATGGTCAGGTTAATATATGTTGCATTTTCCCCACTTTTTCCTCACTTCCTGCTCCAGCATAACACATTAACTTGTAGAGTTGATAAGATATTTCTGCAAAAACCTGTAAGGATATGCTTATTCCTTACCCTTATTAGTTTTGCTCACTGGCTTGTTTTCTGATTTGATATTTATGAGAGTTGTATTAGTACACATGTCCCTACTTGGTCCTCTTTATAACGCTGGCTCACACATGTTAAATAAATAGCTGATGTTTATGTGTTACAGGGATCAGCAAGGGAGAGAGGCCTCAGGCCAGTCTTTATTAGTGCTCTGTTAACTCAGCTTTATTCCTGTTGTACAGCAGTCAAATCAGCTGTGTTATTAAGATGCTGAGTTCACAAAAACATTGTTTTTCTCTTTGATTGCACTTTCCTTGTACCGTGTAGACAATGACAATGGGAACAAGGAGTCAGATAATACTCATAATGTTTCTCCAACAGAAGCAGCCAAATGGAGCCGGCTTGTCTTGTAGTACCTCAGTGATCAGAAAAGTCTACTATTTTAGCACAAAATAGCAGGGCACAAAATATTGCCTTTGTGCTCAATTCTAGGCTGTGCTGGGTCTAAGCCTTTGGGAATGTACACAATATTCTCAAGGCTGTTGCAAAGCCCACACAAAGAGATGGATCTTGTATACCCTCATGAATAGCTTGGTGTATACACCTTTTCTGGAAAGCCAAAGGAAATTCTCAGCCTCTGACTCCTGGCTAAGAAACCCTTCCCCCCAGTCTGAGACTATCAGTTTGTCAAATGTGACTAGAATGTGGATTATGAATCACTTCATTAAGCATTCGGAAACTACGTAGGCAAGAACCTGACTAAATATTTTGGTACCTACAGTGTGTAATGTATTTGTGTGTGTGTGTGTATTTGTTTGTATGAATCATGCCCTCTGGGGACTTTGAACAGGAGGAGAAAAATCCTTCTCCCTTTAGTGTACTGATAGAGAAGGAGTTCTACCTAAGAACTTAATTAGAATAGAAACTGAAATTTCAGTGTTTATGCATGTTCTTTGTGCTGCTGAGTGCTTGAGATGATCACTCTTTGTTTTTCCAAGTTTCCCAATAGTTTTCAGAAATGAAAAGTAGACTGAAAGCATATTGGAGGTTGAATGAGTGTAGAGACAGTTAAATTTCTCTGTACAAAATATAAGTAGATTGGAAAACTGTGAACTGGCAGCTGGAATATCTCAATGGAAACAATGGAGTCTAGAAAAGAGGACAAGCTCTGGCCTAAGGAATTCAGGCTAGTAAGGAATTCCCTTGGGAGAAAGAATGCTGACATTCTTTATGACATTTTATGACAGTGATGCCTAATATTAACTTTGAAGTTACCACTTAAGATATGCTATGCTACTTCCCTCAAACTTTAGTAAAACCTGATTTACACACAAGTCTATGCTAGTGGTTCACTAGGAAAATGAAGGACTCTAGGTCATACCAACATAAGGAGGAATGTGGTGGGAGTGGGTAAAGGAGGGTGAAAAAAGGATACAGAAGGTGACTCAGATCAGAGATTGAAATGCAATATGAGAAATTAGAATCAGAGGTAATCAGGAAAAACATATGGGACTCAATACTCTAGAGATACGGGGGAAGAAGAGGGCAGTTAGAGCCACTTTATTTGAATAGTAAAGACAAAAATGACAGCAGAAGCTAAGGACTTGGTGATATCCAGGTAGTTATATTTGGGAGATACCAGAAATATATGAAATACACACATTCACAAACATTTTCCCCTATATGCTTTTGCATCTGAAAGAAAATATATGAGGTAGGAATCTGGTCAAATCCAACCCTAAACGGACCCCTTGATTTGTGACATTATACCCTAAGAAGAGCATTTCCAGATTTTCTGGCTTATTCCTCAAATACTTTCTACCCAGAATTAGATTGCTTAAGGAATGCAATATTAAATGATGTGGTTGCTGTGGTATGTTTCTGCCAGTGGGTCATGTTTCATGTATTGCAGCAACGGGGCCCATAGAGATAATACAGAAAACATAGTGGGTATTGGAATAAGACTATTGCTGCTTCCAAATAAGTCATTGTATAGGGGGAGAGAAAGCCAAACCCACACTTGATCATAATAAAACGTGGTAAGTGCTATAATAGAGACGATGTGTATACCTAGTGTTGTGGGCACACAGAGAAGGTAGTTTTTCCCTCTGCCTGGGGAGGGAGAAGAGAGACTGGAGAAGCCATTCATCCACAAGATGATGTTTGAGCTGTGAGTCGCGAGTGTCTACCAGAAGAAAAGGAAGAGTGGGGCATCCAAGTCTGAAAGAACAAAATTGCACAAGGACTTCAGATGTGAAAGAGCTCATTTGGAGGACATTCAGCCAGCATGGGGTTGCCTGGGGGACAGTGGTAGAAAAATGGGCAGGAATCATATCATAAAGGACTAGCCATGACAGGTTAAGAATTTAGATTTTAAGAAAAACCACTTTTATTATTCCAAGACATTACAGGGATTAGGAGATTCGAACAGTCACTGGGGTCCTGTTTTGAAATAGAGAGGGTGGGAGGCCAGGTTTGCAATAGCTCAAAGAGCTAGAATAAAACTCTGCTGCTGCTGCCAACCTATATGTTCCTTCCAAACTTCTCAATTATATCTCCTTCTGACAGCTTGTCGCTCTTGACTGTAATTCTTCCCTACATCACTAACACCTGCTAATCGATATTTTAAGTTCTAGGCTGTTTTTTTTTTTTTTTTGATCCATAACTTTTAACCATATACCATCTGGGTAAAAATATTACTGCATGCAGAGGCACTCAAACAGCATTGTTTGTTCCAGAACCTTCTACTCCAAACTATCTTCATTCTTATCATAATTTTTTAAAGACCTTATTTTTTTAAGAGCAGTTTTAGATTCACAGCAAAACTGAGCAGAATGGAGAGATTTTCCCATGTACCCCCTACTTCAACACATGCAGAGCCTCCCCTTTTATCAACATCCATCACTAAAAGGTACATTTGTTATAATTGATGAACCTACACTGACACATCACAGTCACCCAAAGTTCGTACTTTATCATAGGGTTCATTCTTGGTGTTGCACATTCTATATGCTTAGATGAATATGTAATGACATGTATCCATCATTAGAATATCACAACAAGTATTTCCACTGCCCTAAAAAATCATCTGTGTTCTGCCTAATCATTCCTCCCTACTTTCTTCATCTCCTGGCAACTACTAATCTTTTTACTGTCTCTTTTGCCTTTACAAGACTGTCACACAGCTGGAGTCATACAGTATGTAGCCTTCTCAGATTGACTTCTTTCACTTAGTAATACTCATTTATAGTTTCTCCACATCTTTTCATAGATTGATAGCTCATGTCTTTCTAGCACTAAATAATATTTCATTGTCTGATGGTTCAATATTCAAAAATCAATCAATATGATCATACTGACATCATATTAACATAATAGAGAGTAAAATTCATGTGATCATCTCAACAGATACAGAAAAGAGCATTTGTCAAAATTCCACATCCTTTCATGATAAAAACTCTGAACAAATTTGGCATAGAAGGAAGTATCTCAACACAGTAGAAGCAATATACGACACGCCCACAGCTAACATCATGCTCAAAGGTTAAAAACTGAAAACGTTTCTTCTAAGATTAGAAACAAGAGAAGAATGCCCATTCTCACCACTTTTATTCAACAGAGTACTGGAAGTCTAGTCAAAGCACTTAAGCAAGAAAAATAAATAAAAGTCCTCCAAATCAGAAAGGAAGAAGCAAAGCTGTCACTTTGATATGATATTATAAATAGAAAACTCTAAAGATCTACCAAAAACTGTTAGGACCAATTGAAAAATTCAGCAAAGTTGCAAGATACAAAATCAACACACAAAAATCAGTTGTGCTCCTATATAGTAACAATTAACTACTGAAAAGAGAAAATAAGAAAACAGTAACATTTCCAATAGCATCTAAAAGAATAAAATATTCAGGAATAAATTTAACAAAAGAGTTGAGAAATCTTTGCAATAAAAACTATAAACTATGGTTGAAAGAAAATGAAGATAAAAATAAATGGAAAGATATTTTATGCTCATGGATTGGAAGAATTAATATTGTTAAAATGTCCATACTACCCAAAGCAGTTTACAGACTCAATGCATCCCTATCAAAATTCCAACGGCACTTTTCAAAGAAATAGAACAAATAATCCTAAAATTTGTGTGGTACCACAGAAGACCCCAAATAACCAAAGCAGTCTTGAGAAAGAACAAAGCTGGAGGCATCATGCATCCTGCTTTCAATCCCACTTTTGGGTAATTATCCAAAGAAAACAAAATCATTATCTCAAACTGAGATCTGAATTCTCGTGTGCATTGCAGCATTATTCACAGTAGATACAGTATGGAAACAACTAATTGTCAATGGATAAACAGATAAAGGAAATGTCAAACACACACACAGAGGAATATTATTCAGCCTTAAAAAGAAGGAAATCCTTCCATTTGCTCGCAACTACATAAATGAACCTGGAGGGCATAATGCTAAGTGAAATAAGTCAGACAGAGAAAGACAAATACTGCATGATATCACTCATATGTGGACTCTGAAAAGAGAAGTTGAACTCATAGAAAAAGAGTAGAATGGTCTTTTTGCCTCCCCATATAAACTTTAGGATCAGTTTGTTGATATCTATGAAATAACTTGCTGAAATTTTGATTAGGACTGCATTGAATCTATAGATTTTTAAGTTTGGTAGAACTGACATCTTGATGATATTGACTCTACCTATCCATGAACATGAAATGTCTCTCCATTTATTTAGTTCCTTTATTTCATTCATCAGAGTTTTCTGGTATTCCTCATATAGATCTTGTACATATGCTGTTAGATTTACACCTAAGTATTTCTCTGCTTAAATATATACACATACATGTGACATATATGTAAGCATACATAATTGAATACATTTTGTTATTATTAGTTTGAACAAATCGTTATCTATTAGATCAACTAATAAGAAAAACAATAGTTTTTATTTTACCTTTACTTATTCCTTCTTTGATGCTCCTCTTTTCTTTATATGTAACCAAGTTTCTGACCTATATTATTTTCCTTCTCTTTAAAGAGCTACTCTTAACATTTACTGTAAGGCAGGTCCACTGGCAACAAATTCCCTCCATTTTTGTTTGTCTGAGAAAGTCTCTACTTCTCTTTCAGTTTTGAAGGATAATATCACAGGATACAAAATCTAGGTTGGTGATTTTTTTCTCTCAACACTACATATTTCACCCCACTCCCTTCTTGCCTGCATGGTTTTGAAGAGAAGTTGAATGTAATTCTTATCTTTGTTCTGTTGTAGGTAAGGTGTTTTTTTCTCTAGCTTCTTTTAGTATTTTTTCTTTATCTCTGATTTACTGTATTTTGAAAATGATATGGCTAGGTGTATTTTTGGACATTCATCTTGTTTGGTGTTCTCTGAGCTGCCTGGATCCATGGTTTGGCATCTGACATTAATTGGGGGGAACTTCTAAGTCATTATTGTTTCAAACATTTCTTGTCTCTTTCTTCTCCTTCTGCTGTTCCCATTACACCTATGTTACACCCTTTAGAGTTGTTCCACGGTCCTTCAATATTCCAGTTTTTCTTCAGTCTTTGTTCTCTTTGCTTTTCAGTTTTGGAAGTTTCTATTGAGATACCCCCAAACTTAGAGATTCTTTCCTCGGCTGTGTCCTATCTATTAATAAGTTCATCAATGACATTCTATATTTCTGTTATGGTAGTTTTTTATCTACAGCATTTCTTTTTTGGTGCTTTCTTAGGATTTCCTATCTCTCTGCTTACCTTGCCCATCTGTTCTTGAATGCCTTCTACTTTATCTATTAGAGTCCTTAGCATGTTAATCACAGTAGTTTAAATTTTCAGTCTGATAATTCCAGTATCCCTGGTTCTGTTTTTTCTGTCTCTTCAAATTGTGTTCTTTGCCTTTTGATATGCTTTGTAATTTTTTCTTGATAGCCAGACATAATGTATCAGATAAAAAAGAAAGCTGCTATAAATAGGCCTTTAGTTGAGATGTGGGGAGATGAAGTGTTTTATAGTCCTATAATTAGGTCTCAGTCTTTTAGTGAGCCTGTGCCTCAAGACTGTGAACTTCACAAGTGTTTCTCAGGGTTCCCCTCAACTCCTCAGTTGTGAAGAGATGGCTGGAGTGGGCTAGAGTGGGCTGGAGTTGGATATTTCCCTTTTCCAGTTTGCTTGGCTACTAGAATACCCAGCAGGTTAGGCTCTGGTAACTAGTTTCTCATGAGAGCAGACTTTTTAAGAAAAAAGCATGCTGTGGCATATTCCAAAATGGTTCCTCTTCCCTTCACCCCGTGAGAAGCTCAAGAGGATTCTTCTCTGATAGTTACCATGGGAAACCTTTTAAACTCCTAGAGGTAAATCTCACAATATTGTGGGACCTCACTCTAGGACTGGGTCCCCCTGGAGTTTTTAACTGTCAGACTTGTCCACACTGAGTCTGTAGCAAGGTATCAATCACAATTCACATTCTCCTATCCTAGCAGTCGTTCCCACAGCTGTTTCTACTGAGTCTCTGCCCTGGTTAGCCATGACTCCCTGTGTTCACCCATCTTTCTCTTTGACATCAGGATCAGTGGTTTGTCCTGGTCTTCATCTCTCTCATGAATACAAAAAGAGTTGTTGATTTTTTAGTCTGTTCAGCTTTTTATTTATTGTTAGGATGGTGACTTCCAAGTTCCTTACACATGGAACAAGAAACCACACAATCATTTTTTGGATGTTTCAAAAAATAGTAATACAGACACAGAAGAATTGGACCATAAAGTTGGGGTGAGGTATTATGAGATTCACAATGATAATCTGTATCAGTGTGGTCATCTGTAAATCAATAGTGATATTTCAGAGGAAGGAAGAATTGATTATTTGTCAAGATTATCTTAAAGATAAAAATTTACATACAAATACATTTTGAGTGTAGAATGCACAAATTTTCTTACTGGTGCACAAAAATAAAAATATTGACATTTCAAATATCTGTTGACCTTTTAGCTTGCAAATTACAGTAACTGAAATAAATAATTATTGTAATTAATACCCCTTGGAGAAAGCTTTCCAATAAAGATAAGAAATACTAAATACACTAGTTAGAGGTAGGTTTGGCTGCAAGTAAAAAGCACCTGAAAAACAGTAGTTGAAATAACATAAAAGTTGATTTTTAACTCATGTGGAATTATAGAAGCAGGCAGTTCAAAAAAGGGATCTTCAGAGAAACGGGTGCCATTACCAACGTTCTTTCTTGACTGTATCAGGTCCAGGCATGATGTGTGAATTCCATCCAGACGATAGTAAGGGATAAAGAGGAAAGAACAAAAGATGCACACTAGCTTCTTTTAAGAAAGGTTCCCAGATGCTGCCACAAGACATTTCCACAACCTCTCACTGGCCAGAACTTAGCCATATAGCCACTTTTAGATGAAAGCAGGGCGGGGGAAATAATCTTTGTTCTGAGTAGCCATGTTCCCAGACAAAAATTAGAGATTCTACTACCACAGAAAAGACAAAAATTTGTATAAGTGGACCATTAACTGCCTTTGCTACAGTGTTATATGTTTTAGAATATTCCTTCTTTTCTGGAACTCCAACCAATTTGGAGGGTTTGCGTGTTTATTTTACTATATCATGAAAAAGGGGGTAGGAATGAAAAGAATAATGTCATCAAAGGAGGATGTACAATTTAAAAACGGTGTGATGGTTAGGTTTTTAATTTGAGTCGCTCCTTTTTCTTCTAAAAATTCTTAACCCAAGAAAGCGATTTTATTGGGTTTTGTGAAGAGAGCTAAAAGACTGGATTTGAGAAGGACCGACACAAGAAAATGTATCAATCTTACAAATATGCGCTGTGAGATGCTCACTGCCCTTAAGGAGAAGACTGTAGCACACTAAAGGAATACAAAGGGTTTTGTTGTTAAGATCCTGGTTTGTAAAAGGCGAATGGCAACCAAGCCATTGCTATAGTAGTGGCCTGTGAAGGGAGACTTCTCTGCCTCCTTCAAGTTTGAGGTGCACCAAAGATCAGCCTGTTCCTTCTCAGGCCTTGAGTTCTGTGCTAGTAAATCTAATCTGGAGGTACGTTCTGAGAGACACTCCACATTAGACTCAAACTCACTAAAACTAAACGTGGGTATTCAAAAAACAAGTTCTATTTTCCAATATGACTGAAAGCAAGAAAATGCCATTAGGGGCATGGTCACTGAACTGTTCTGTATGCCTCCCTTTTCTTTGTACAGGGATAGGATTCAGGCAGGGCGATAAGCTTCGGTTTTCCAATTGCTCCATTTTGTTCTCTCTCAGAGAGAGCCTAATCTCTTTAAAAGCACAGTAACATTTAATCTCTTCAATGTACAAGGGTTTTTAATATATCAGGAGGCAAGTAATTATGAAGATATTTTAAAATCTAAGGAATATAAGCTGGAATCACCTAAAAGTCAAAAATCCTGTTTAAGCTAATCTGTAGCATATATATAAATGTGATTGAGATCAGTCAAATCTAATGAAGTATAAAACACCATTTTTATGTAAAATTATGCTTTTTTTATAAATTAGATTTAGTGACTTTGAGGTTAACTAAATTTATGGCACTGACATAAAGCCAATTTATCTCATTACAGTTCAGCTAAATTTGAAATACTCTAGGAAAGATATATTTTAAAACAATATATATTCTTTTTCAAAGGCTTTTGAAATTGGCTGTCCCTTTGGAAAATTAAAATATTGGGACACAAAGGGATTAAGCAAGTGCCCAAAGTCAAGTTGGAAAAGTTTATTTAGACAAAGTTAGAATAAAAGATTATACAGCTCTAAAATGTCTGCAACTAAAAAGAATTCTTTTACACTAAAGCCATAATCTTTACCAGAGTCTGTTCTCAAATTAGACAAAATAGATTTAATTACAGATAAGATTCTCTGAAGTAAGCAACCATTAGAGAGTTAAGGAAAGCCCTCAGGTAGTTCCTTTGGCATTGTCAGATCTGACCTGTCTCAACCAGCGATGGCAAAGGGGAAATTTTTTTCTTCAAAAGATGCATTGTAGGCTCGTTGTAATGCTGGAGCAGGAGAGCTGTTCTCAGAGTAATATGCACCCAGCCAAAATATGTGCGTCCTCCACTACTTCCAGGACCAAAATAGTGGAATACCAGCCAAGGCTACATATCAATACTTGGTGAGGGAGTAGTTTCCAAAACACAGCATCAGACTGGCCCATAGGTACAAGTGGTGTTGCAGAGTAACGTCTAAGATTGAACATGAAATGTCAAGGATTTACTAGTAAAATACTCCAGTCAATAGGCATTGCCTAACCAATTTTTCATATATTTAACAATACCCTCTCCTAAAATAGCACAAATATCTCTAAAATATGCACATAAAATACACCTTATCAAATTTAAAAAATGGAATTTATACAATGTATGCTCTCAGACCATAATGGAATTAAACTAGAAGTCAATAATAGAAAGATAGCTGGAAAACCCTTAAATACTTGGAGTTTAAACAACATACTTCTAAGTAACACATGGGTTAAAGGAGCAATCTTAAGAGAAATGAAAAAATTCTTTGAACTCAATAAAAATGAACACATAACTTACCAAAATTTGTGGGATGCAGTGAAAACAATGCTTAGAGGGAAATTTATAGTATTTAATGCATATATTAGCAATGAAGGACTATCTAAAATCAATAATTTAAGCTTCCACTTTAAGTAACTATAAAAAGAAGGGCAAATTAAATCCAAAGTAAGCAGAGGAAAAGAAATAATAAAAATAAGAGCAGAAATTTGAAAAGATACATGCACCCCAATGTCACAGCAGTACTATATACAATAGCCAAGACATGGAAACAACTTAAATGTCCATCGACAGATGACTGGATAAAGAAGCTGTGGTATATTTATACAATGGAATACTACTCATCCATAAAAAAGAAGAAAATAATGCCTTTTGCAGCAGCATGGATGGATCTGGAGATCATCATTCTAAGTGATGTAAGCCACAAAGAGAAAGGAAAATACCATATGATATCAATCGTATGTGGAATCTAAAAAAAGAAAAGAAGAAGACACTAATGAACTTATCTACAAAACAGAAACAGACCCACAGACATAGTAAATGATCTCATGGTTACTGGGGGAAAGGGGGTGGGAAGGGATAAATTGGGAGGTTGAGGTTTGCAAATATTAACTACTATTATAAAATAGGTAAAAACTGGAAATAACCCATTCACCATCAAAATGAGAATGGATAAGCAAATTGTGGCCCACTTATTCAATGGAATATACTTACCAATGAAAAAGAATGAATTTCTGATGCCTGCAATGGCATGTATGAATCATGAAAGCATTACACTGGGAAAAAATCAGATAGGAAAAGAGCGTATAGTGTATATTCCCATTTAAACTTCTAAATAAATGAAACAAATTTGTGATCAAAATGATGATTGTCTCTTGGAAATGGGGTTGAACAGAAAGGAGTATGGGGGAACTTTCCAGACTGTGGATCACACAAGTGTGACGATTTCTAACATCATTTAATTATACATTTAAACATATGCTTTTTTCTTATATGTAAATCCTATCTCAATAAAAAGGACTGTGGGTGGGAGGGAAAAATATTCTCACTTTATTAGAAAAGAAAAATGAAGCCCTCCATTATCCTGACTGTTTGACAGAAAGTCTAATCCATTTTTAAGTATTCATTTTTTTAAAATAGATAATTAGAACAAATTATCTGAAGGATGCAGTGCTGAGAGGGTATTCGTTGATGATGATATCAAGTTATGATTTTGAAAACAGAAAGCCCAAAGAAACTGATAAGAGAATTTGGTTTCAATTCATATCAAGATATAGCTTTGGATTTTCAAAAAAAGGTGGACCATATGGATTTTCTATACATTTTGCTGAAACAAAAATGGATAGGACTATTTCATAAAAGCACATTAATTTTCAGCTTAATTTGTGCTCTGAACTTTTTAACTCCCATGGCTCTTCTTAGAAAATCTATTACAAAAGGAATTCTAAGCTCAAATTCTGTTTCTGTCTTTACCCAGTAGAATGTTAACAAAATTCTTGGTTTGCACAATCAAGAAGAAGAAGGCAGGATTCTTGGTACCCTTATAAATCTCCTTTGCCCTTAATTTTGTTCTACTATTTATGTACATATGTAAGAATGTATGAATGTATGTATGTACGTACGTATGTATGTATGTATGTATTTAAGTTCAGAAGACTCTTATCCAAAGTCCTTTTACTAATTCATACATCAATTAATTCAGTAAACATCTTTATCCAATATCAAGAAAAGGTAATTATTTCTGAAAATATTCAATGCTATTTCAATCAAATTCCTCTAACTTGAAAAATCCTGACAGCCGTGTTTTAGAGAATTTGATGACTCTTTTTAAAACTCTTTAGGAAGGAGGCTGTCAGATGTATTGCTGTGTTCACATATGTCCATGCATGAGTGAATAAAGCAATTAAATGATCCTTAGGTAGAATGCTAAATCCTCCCAGAGACTTTGTTAGAAAACTTGGCATCTTCACCTAGGCTACTGATCTTGCATCCCTATTTGCACCAAAGCATTTTGTTTCTAAAAATTATGCTTAGGAATTAATTTACCTTATGCCAACTGATGAGTGAGATTTATCTTAATTTGAATAAACCATAAATGTCCATTCATCAGTTATGATCTTTGTTAAGGCAGGCTGCCAAGAAACAGCAGGTGTCTGGGCCAGAGTTTACTCAAATATAAGATGAACCCTTTTCCTATGTTTGAAAGCTATGAATCCTCCTTTTGACTTTGGGCCAAATATTTAATGGCTCTGAGTCTTGGTTTTCTTGTCTGTGAAGTAAAAAAGTTGATTATATGGAATGTATGTTTTAGTTCTCTGATTCTGTGGACATATGATTGATAGCAAAGGAAGAGCTTATTGATACTACTAGCACAGGGCCTGACTCAAAACTCTGTGTGAACACATAAAGTTAAAGCCAAAACTATGCCTTGGTGACACATTAGAGTCTGATATCATACTATAAAAGTAATTAGCAAAATGGTCCTTATCTTCAAGAAACTTACCATCTACTTTTGGCCACAAGATAAACATAAAGAAATAACAAATGGCAATACATAGTGAAGTGTAAGGATAGACATTACGTAAATTCTAAGGATCAGGAGAGTGCATTGAGACTACAGCTTAAAACTAACTGCAACTAACAATGTCATCATGCCCCCAGTGTCGGTTTTTTTCCCCCACAGACTTTGATATAATGTGGAACAATGAATTCTCCAAAACCAAATAGAATTATGTTAAGTGGAAAATATTGCAACCCAGTATTCAATGATGAACCAAACTTTAAACTAGTGTTCTACTAAAAGGAAAAATAATAGAAAATAGGGATTATATTATGTAACCTCAATAGTTTATTTTTTCTCAATTTAAGTTTCATACATGAAAAATGATGCCTTACAAACACTGTTTTACTTTGTTTTTTTTCCTAGAGCTGAGTGAAAGAGAAGCTATTAAAACATACTTGGCATACATAACATGTACTATTTATTACCTGTGTGATTACATGACAGAAGTAGATGATGGCTTTTACAGAAGGTGCACAATTACATTGAAGGAGAAGGCCCTTATCCTCACTACTGATGTACTTTTGGTCAGTAGCATGCTGTACATATTTTCGCTAATGTAAAACAACATGAAACATTCATTTTTTTCAGTCATTTCAGAACACTCCTTTTTCCAGTTTATCTTATATTTTGATGCTCTGTGGACAGTCTTGTTTATTAATATTAATATTAATATTAATATTATCATTATTAAGTCCTTTAACCTTTTTACTAGCATGCATGTGCAGGAATAAATGCTCCTTGCCACATTTTAAAAAATATTTTATTTGATAATTTTTTTAATTTGGAGTGCATTCTTATTTATTTCATATATATCTTTATCCATCAACAGAACCACAAATAGGAAGCAAAGAAGTCTAAAAGTATCTTTCTAATCTGTGCTTGGAGTAGATTCTGCCTATACAACAAATGCTTTCTGAATCCTTAGCTTTCTATTTAAGATATTTTTCCCTTCAGGTTGACTTCACTTCTTAAGCTGGTGCTCAGAAGATGAGAGAAGGCAAATTGAAATTTTATAAAGCATAGGTAGCTGAAAAAAGAAAACTCACAATATATCTTTCAGTTCTCTGGAAAAGCCAGTTCAAAAACTGAAGGCATCATTTGTCTTTTTTTTTTTTCCTTTTAAAAAATGTGGTGTAGTACCCAAAGTCCAGCACTATTTTTGATCCTAGTGTTACAGTGTATTTAGAATGCACTTAGCTCAGAAGTACCGCCAATACAATAGATGCCAAATGCTTTCTTTTAAAATTCAGGCCAGGTTTTCTGAAATGGAAATGCACATGCAACTCATTTGTAGGACTGAACATACATCTTACAGTACATACTGGCATTAAATTGAAACCTGAACGATGAGAAGTCATTTGTGTGGGCAGGAAGCCAAATTGTTCCTGGAGTTCTACACGCAGGCAATAATTTATATCGACAGGTAGAAAACATGTTATGAGCTTTTGGTACAATGATGCCAAAGAGCTTGGCAATGACTCATAACTCAGGTATCATTTAAAAATCCTCAAAAACATGGGAAAATGAATGAAAACTTGCTCTGGTCTAAATCCAAAGGCAAAGAAGTTCTTGGGATCTGACAAGGTGAATCATGGAACAGTACCAAAAACAGATAGATAGATGGATGGATGGATAGATAGATCGATCAAGATAAGATAGATAGATAGATAGATAGAAAGAAATACTATGTTTTGAGTTTCACTTTCCTCTTATTTCTATTACCATAAGGGATCTGAAGGAAGAATTAATGATATCTGTTTTATTTATTTTTATCTATCTATTTATTTATTTATTTATCTATTCATTTCCTCATTGATTTAAGATAAATTAAATGACTTTTTACCTTTCCATTTTTTATCACTGTGATTGGTTCCATCAGTTTCTGTTATCTCCTCCCTGTTCCCCATGGAATTGTCAATTATGAACAGAAGGAATATAAGCTATTTCCCTTAAAATTAGTTATACCCATGTTTTCTGAACCAGCTGGTAGGAGGAAGACAGACTGAATAAAGGAACAATCCCAGCCCATGGCCTTCCCTGTGCCGGAACAGTCAGAATTCCAAAGACAATTCCCACACCATGAACACTATAGATTCATAGTGAATATTACTTTCCCGGGGCCAAACTACTGAATTTTCCTGCATAACTGTGTAACCAGGGATGTTCTCTTTCCTTTAACTTGTCCTGCCCAGAAAAATCTCTACACATAAAATCATTTTTGAAGATGCCGTAGTTAACCAAAAGGGACTGCACAAGAGCAATCATGGACACATCTAGAATGGCCACATCTAACAGCGGCTTCAAGTCTGACAGCTGTTTCCCATCCAAGCACATTGCAAGGGTGCTGCCATTATTCCCAAGTAACTGCACACGTCAAAGAGTCATCCTGCTGTGGTTTTGGGTTCCAGTGTACACTGCAAAGTGAAATCAGGCACATTCCATCTTATTGACACAATGTGCCTCAGCTGCTAGTTTCTTCTTGAAGCTGGGCTCAGAAATGTCTAGGTTTCGGGGACAGAGGACCTGATCATTGTTTTCTTGGCAGTGCTCACATCAGCTCTCATGTGGCTGGAGGAAAGTTTAAATCTTGAATTCTGAAGAGTCTCAAGCAATAACATTACAAGTTTCAACAGGTGGTACGGTTCAAATATTCTCACCAAGTGCTTCCTTTGTCATTAAACCTAACCTGTAATCTCTCTGAAGTAAAATGGAGTATTGTTTTTAAAACGCCGGAGTGGATCACTCCTTTAGCAAGGACAAAGAGTGCTTTTGTCTGGTCGGGCATGGGAGGGTCGTTGAATAAATTTGGTAAACAGTGACTTTCGAATGAGTGAGTAAAAACATGAACTACAGATGTTACTCAGTTTTCACTGCAGGCTGAATTTAACTGTCCACTACAAGGTGTCCGTGAATGGGGAAATTACAAACAGAAAATTATTTTCATCATCTGAAGTACATGAAAGGCAGAGAATTAATTTCTGCTTCAGCATTTCTCCCAGCGCCTAGACTATTTCCAGGTACAGAGCAGGCTCTTGAATATTTGTTGAAGGGATAAATGAAGTGCAGAATGAATCCTTTTGTGCTAGAACCAGATCTCTTAGATACTGATTACTTTAGTAACATGTCTTAGTTCTGTTACCAGACTCTGGCTGCTCGCCGCTTGAAAATCAATACTCGAGACAGAGGCAAGTGTTTATAGAAAGGAAAGTTGCCTTTAATCAGAAAGCCAGCAATCTGAGGAGAAGGCAGGCTCGTTTCCCCAAAAACCATCTCCGAAGATTCTGCTCAGCTGTGAAAGTTTCCAAAGGGAAAGTAATCTCAGTTAATCATTGAGAAAGGGGATCAAACTAGTAGCCATCTCCAACTGTTCAGGCTTGTTGATGTCTTGTCATTTTTTAGATGTTAGCTTATTCACACAGTATGCTCACAAGATTACTGAAGAGGAAGCTAGGGATGAGATCTGGTCATCTGTTAATTACTTACTCTTCACTTCTACTTCTTTGGCATAAGGAAAGAACCAACAGGTTAGGGAAGATATTGTGTTATCAAAAAGATTTTAAAGGTGTGCTTGGCCTAGAGATGAGTAGAAAGAACATGGCGGTGCCTGGGTTAACGTTAGTTACAATATAGCTTTGCTAAAGTGACAAGAAAAGGGGCTCCCTGCTAAGGGTGGTTTTCTGCGAAGAGCTGCTTACAGTTTTACGAAAGTTATGCAAGCCCTTGGTTCGTTCACAAGTGTTTGCAGTACCTCAGAAATAATATCCAGTGACCTCCTTGACCTTACCTACCAAAAGAAATATTTCACGCTGTGTCAGAAACTGATCTCTAAAGCCATTTATTATTGTCTATTTTATGTTGCCAAATAGTTAAAAAGAGAGTTTGATATCATTTATAAGTGTTTTAGGTAAATTTATTTTAAAGTGATACTGAAACTTTGTTCTTACCTAGCAATATATCCCCCTTCAGTTCTTTCTTTAATTCTGTAATTTCAGTTTGTTTTTCTCATTCTTTCTTGTTAACAACAGTTCTATTCATGTTATTGATATATTTATAAGAAATATTTTTTTAAATTTTGTTATTATAAGGTAAGACAATTTAGGCAGCAGACCCATCTAAATGCCTTTTAAATTAGTATTTCTTGCTAATTCATTTCGTAAGATCATTCTACCAAGTCACTTTCCTGAGAGCTGAATCAACTAGCCTGATCTGAACCCTACGGAGTAACAAAACTCATCAAATGGGGCTGTAAAGGAAAGAAAGTAGAGAGAAGGCAAATATCCTCTTTGTAAATTGAGATTTATACATGGCTTTTGCTTACATCTACCCTCTGCTTCATCTGCTATCAAAGAGCCACAGGAAACCCAATCAGAAGTGTACAATGGAGAACAGCAGGTAAATACACTTACTGGATCCTCTCTGGTCTCTGTGCATGGTCTGCATTGCAGGCTACATATACGAAAAATGCCATTTTCTCTTCTATGTCAAGTCTCCTGAAACATACTGCCTGGATACCTACACCCAAGACTAGTTGTGGGAGATTAAGGAAGGCATTTGGTCTGTCTTTAAGACACTCAACAATCAAGGTAAGGGATAAAAGTAATGAACAAGAGATTGGAGCAAGCAATATCAAAGAATATATAATAAAATGTAATTCAATGATATAATTAGGAGTAGTTAACAATTTGGGGGGGGGCCATGGCAAAATGAAAATGAGGCCCTCTTGTTCAAAAATTAAGAATTCCAAGATGTCTACAACAAATCACTAAACCAAAGTGGTGTTCAGCTGGTGAATGAACTGGTCTGGAAGGCCCAAGAATCCTTCACTCACTTATTTGGTGCCTTGGTGGGATGTAGAAAGCTGGGCTCAGCTAGGACTGTGACCTAGAGCACCTACTCATGGTACCTTCAACACTGCAGCCTCAGGTTGGCTGGTCTTTGACATGGTGGCTCGTGGCTCCAAGAATAAGGAAGCTGCATGGGCTTTTATTAGCAATGGGACCATTTAGAAGAATTGCAATACACTCTCAATGAAGCATTGCTTAATTCAAGGTGCATTTTGAATGCTGGTTTTTTTTTTAAAGAGTATTTTGCATTAACAAAGTACCACTTTGGAAGGAACGCAGGAGCTAAACAGCCAAGGACAGCAAATGACAAATCTAAACTTTGGCCCAAACAACGACTTTTCTTTGGATTTGCTGGGCCCTGGGCACCCAAATACCAATAAGGCACAGCCCTACTCTTATAGAGACTACAGTCTACAGTGAAATAGACTCCCATACACTAACTTAATACTATCTGATGGGTGTATGTGAGTGCTAATGAGAGAATGCTAATAACATTGCATGGTGGTAAATGATGCAACCACTCAGGTCCATTTTACAGCTCTGCTGGCGGTGTGACCCTGGGCAACATATATAACTTCTCCATGCCTTGTTTTCCTCATATGTAAAGTAGGCGCAGTAACAATGCCCATCTTATACCGTTTTATGAGAATTAAATGACTTACCTCTCAGAAGACTCCTTGGCACATAGAAAGCACTTGATAACTGTGAACTGTTGTTGCTATTACTATTAATTACAGGCACAAAGTTGGGAGAGCAATTCATCCTCCTAGGTAGAGAAAAAAAAAAACAAAATTAGGAAGGGTGACAAAAAAGCTGTCCTAAAGATTGATTAGAGTTTGCTAAGTAGATAAGGCCTTATTTAAGGACAGGGGAGAACATTGTTATAACTGGACATTTACAGATCAAAGGAATTCACAAGTGATACATAAATGTGTTGATAAGATTTTTACATGCTATGGAGAAAGCAACTGCAAATTGACTTGAAAGCGGAAAAATTTTTAAAGAAAATACTTCATTACCTTTTATGAGCCTGTGGCTCTTATAATATGTAAAAAATTGAGACTTTTCAAAGGCAAGGACCATGTATTGGTCATCTTTATATTCACCAATACCTATTGAATAAAATCAATATGAACTTCATATTCATATTATTTTAGCCATTTCCTCATGACATGCTTCCTGCCAGTAGCAAGCAGGTGTCACCTGCCTTCAGCTGTAGGCAAAATTCATCCTGCCATGACTCTTTAGTTCTCATCTAATAATCCTGAACGCTGTGTGTTGGAACAATCATTCACCGTTGCTCAGGGAATAATCTCTACACTATTATTTACTGCACAATCCTGATTGATGACATTTTTGACTGAGTCAGGCAAATACGCATATTCAAGGGAACAGACTCAGGAAGTTACTGGAGAAATTCTTTAGAGGCCAGAAATTGGCTGACTTTGTAAAGCACTGAGCAATACAAGAATTTATCATAAGCTAGAAGCTTATTTCTTTCTATAAAAGCTATTTCTTTTGCCCAAACAGACAGAACTGAGGAATATTTTCGTATTCCAAAGGGAATTTTGGCCTTAGAAAAATGAGTTTATAAAATCAACCTCTATTTGGTGGACAGCACCCTCTAATACAGTGGATTCCATGAAATAAAGGATTATGACAGATTCATTTGTTTCTGCTTCAGCATTTAGCACTCTCCTGCTTCCCAACTCTCCTGTCACACAGGGTTTGGTGTTCTAGGATAAATGCAGAGGAGTTTTTACACACACCAGGTCTGAGAACAACTGGTCTAGTATAGAATGAAAGTTCTGTTTCTCCCTCTTGTATGTCCTTTACTGCCTTTAGATCCTAGGAGTTTTAATAACTGATCCATTCACATATTAGAGACTCATTTCTCTAATTTCATGAGCTCTCTCTGAAGTGTTTTCTGAAATAGTAGCAGCTTCATTCATCCTAATTACCTGGTATCAGGTAAAGCTAAAGTTGTGGATATCCACATCCTGTACAAGAACTAATTGTAATAAATCATCTTTATACATCTCTATTTAAATTAAAATTTTTTTGATGTCTACAAGAGATTTTTGCAGAAGTAATTCAACATACTGATTCCAAGAAATTAAGTGGTGGAGAAAAATAAGGCTGAGTAGGAATCTGGTTCTTTCCAAATAACTTCCTGGTGCCTATTCATTTAATAAGTATGTGCCATTGGGGAGAAAAAAAAAAGATTTTTGTGGGATCCTAAGTAATAGATATCCAAATAACAGAGTCTTCTCTTAACTAACAATGAATCACTGATAAACACTCTTTGGGTGTGTCCTGTACAAACACATCATCTATATTTCTTATCCCTTCCGTGACAACACTGAGACCCAAATCAAATCTTTTTAATTTGCTGAGATAATTCAAGGCAGAGGAAAAGAACCTAGGCAAGATCTAAAGAAAACAAACTTTCAGAGGTCAAAAAGAGCTTGATTGTAGATGAAATCAATATATATGTGTGTCTTTAAATGAATTTAAATTTAAAAATCAGGAGACTTCATACAGGCATCTGATTTCTAGTGTCTCTTGAAAATTCTGAAAATGAAGCAACAATGAGCCTCCATCAATAGGGGCTGGAGGGGCTGAGTTGTGTTGCTGTCTTTGGATGAAGCATGGGATTCTCCAGTCCAACTCATCAGAGGATGTGTGAAAATTCAGTTATACCTGGCTCTGTTCCACTGGTGCACAGTTTCTTCCTAGCCTCTCCAGTTATCTGACTGGGACAGGGGATCATAAACGGAAGTTCCATAGTCAGTTATGCCATAAATTTACTATGTGACGTTAAGCATTTTGCTGCCTGTGTTTCAGAGTCCTCGTGTGAAATAACCCTAGGCTTAGAGATTTTCTTCAAGTTTCCTTCCTGCCCTAATAGCCTATGATTCTGTGACCAACTATGTCCAGTTTGTCCTTTACTCATAGAGTTTGTAGTGTTTGTAGAAGGGAATAAAGTAAGCACAATTTTTAGTTTATAGACTGCAATTCTATTCGGTTATGCTATTTGATAATTTTTGTTCCCTGATTTACCCTATTTGGTATCAAAACAATTATTTTTTCAGTCTTGAGGTAGTAAATAATGATGGCATCTGACAATTTCAAAACAATTTTTTGATTTGTGTCATAAGTGCAAAAGAGAATGTTTATTGCTTTTTAAAAAACATCTTTGAGATGTAATTCATATAACCACAAATTTACACATTTAAAGTATACAGTTCAGTCTTTTTACTATATTCACAGATATATATAACTATCACCATGGCCAATTTTAGAACATCTTCACCATCACATAAAGAAGCACTTTTACCCTTTAGCTATCATCCTATCCTGCCATCACCCCTGCTCCCTCAGCCCTAAGCAACAACGAATTTACTTTCTGTCTCTATAGATTTGCCTTTTGTGAACATTTCATAAAAATGAATCATATAACATAGTTTTTCATAACTGACTTTTTTCACTTAGCAAAATGAAGGTTCTTCCAGGTTGTAGTATGTGCCACTACTTAATTCTTCTTTTATGTTAAATAATATCCTATTGTATGAATATATATCACTTTTGGTTTATCCATTAATCAGCTGATGGACATTTTGGATATTTCCACCTTTTAGCTATTATAAATGTTGCTACTATAAGCATTTACATACAATTATTTTTGTGTGTGGATATATGTTTTCATTTCTATTGAGTATATACCAAGGAATGAAATTGCTGGATCATGTCATAACTCTGTTTAACCACTGGAGGAACAGATTCTTTTCCAAAGTGGATGTACCATTTTACATCCCCACCAGCAGTGTCGGAGGGTTCCAGTTTTTCCATATTATTTTAATACTTAGTATTAGCTGACTTGTTGATTCTAGCCATTTTAGCAGGTAGGAAGTGGTATTTCATCGTGGTTTTGATTAGCATTTCTCTGATAATTAATGATCTTAAGTATTTTTTCATGTGACTTTTGGCCATTTATATGCCTTCTGTGGTGAAATTTTTATTTACATCCTTTGCCCATTTTTAAATTGGGTTGTCTTTTTATTATTGGAGTTGTAAGAGTTCCTGTATATTATAGAAACCATTATCAAGATATCTAATTGGCAAATACTTTCTCCCATTCTGTGGACATGTGTTTTATTTTCTTTATAGTGTCCTTTGATACACAGAAGTTTTTAATTTTGATGAAGTCCAACTTATCTGTTTTTTCTTTTGTTGTTTATATGTTTGATGTCATATCTAAGAAGTCTTTGCCTAACCCATGGTTAGTTACAAAGATTTACTTCTGGTTTTTCTTTTATGAGTTTTATGTCTCAGCTCTTAAATTTAGATCTTTGATCCTATTGAAGTAATTTTTTTTGTTTGGTGTTAAGAGGAGGTTAAACTTCATTCTTTTGAATGTGGGTATCCAGTTATCCTAGCACCATTTGTTGAAAAGATTCTTCTTTCTCCATTAAATGGTCTTGGTACACTTATAGAAAATCTGTTGACTGTGCACAGTTTCATTTCTGGACACTCAACTTTATTCTACTGATTTATATGTCTATTCTTATGTCAATATTACATTGTGTTGATTACCATTGCTTTGTAGTATATTTTAAAACTGGGAAGCATGAGTTTACAACCTTTTCCCTCTTTTCCAAGATTGTTTTGGCTATTCTGGGATCATTGCAATTTCATATGAATTTTAGAAGCAGTTTGTCAATTTCTACAAAGATGCCAGCTGGAATTTTAGTAGGGATTAGGTGAAACTGCAGATCAATTGGGGGAAGTATTGTCATCTTAACAATGTTACATATTTCAAGCTATGAACATGAAATTTTTTTTGTTTATTTATTTATTTAATTTTTTAAGCAATATTTTATAGTTTTTAGAGAGTAAAATATACACTTTTGTTAAATGTATTACTATTTTACTTTTTTGATGCTATTAGAAATGTAATTATTTTTTTAATGTCATTTTAAAAAATTTTCATTGCATGCATGTATAAATATAATTGATTTTGTACTGATCTTATATTCTACAGCCTTGAAGAACTCATTTATTAGTTCTAATAGTTTATTAGTGGATTCTTAGGATTTTCTCTATATAGGATCATATCATCTGAGATAGTTTTGTTCTTCCTTTCCAACCTGGATGCTTTTTATTTCTTTTTCTTGCCTAATTGCTATGGATAGAAACTCACATACATTACTGGATAGAAACTCCCATACAATGCTGAATAGAAGCTGTTAGTGTTGACACTCTTAATCTTGTTCCAGGTGTTAAGGGGAAAGCATCCAGTCTTTTACTTAAGTGTGATATTAGCAATGGGCTCTTTGTAGACGCCTTTGATCAGGTTGAGGACGTTGCCTTCTATTCTTAGTTTGTTCACCTTTTTAAAAAAAAATCACAAATGGGTGTTAGATTTTGTCAAATGCTTTTTCTGAGTGTTCACAAATGGGTGTTAGATTTTGTCAAATGCTTTTTCTGAGTGTACTGATATGATCATGTAATCACTGTATTTTTTGTATTGACAGGATGTATTATCTTAATTGATTTTTGGTTGTTAAACCAACGTTGCACTCTTGGGATAAATCCTGCTTGATCATGGTTATAACCCTTTTAATATATTCCTGGATTTGGTTTGCTAGTATTTTGTTGAAGATTTTTGCAGATATTCATAAGAGATATTGGTCTATAGTTTTCTTGTGATGTCTTTGTTTAGTTTTGGTATCAAGTATGGATTTGAAAATGTTTCCTTCTTTTCTATGTCTTGGAAGAGTTTGCAAAGAATTGCAATCCTTTGCAAAGAATTGGTATTAATTATTATTTAAGTGTTTGGTAGAATTCAGTGGTGAAGCCATCTGGGCTGGGGCTTTTCTTTGTAGATAGCTTTTTTTGTTTTACATTTTTTTAATTGAGTTATAGTCATTTTATAATGTTGTGTCAATTTCCAGTGTAGAGCACAATTTTTAAGTTATAATTGAACATACATATATTCATTGTCTCATTTTTTCCTCTGTGAATTACCACAAGATCTTGTATATATTTCTCTGTGCTATACAGTATAATCCTGTTTATCTATTCTACATATGACTGTCAGTATTTACAAATTTCAAACTCCCAGTGTGTCCCTTCCCACCCTGTAGGGAGTTTTTTGATTAGTGATTCAATCACTTCAGTTTCTATGGGCCTATTCAGATTGTTTATTTCTTTATGAGTCAGTAATAGTAGTTTGTGTTTTTCTAGGAATTTGTCCATTTTATCTGTTATCTAATTTATTGCTAGACAATTGTTCATAGTATTAATTTATATTCTTTTTCATTTGTGTAAGGATGGTAGTAATATCCCTTCTTTCATTTCTAATTCTAGTAATTTGAGTATTCCCTCTTCTCTTCTTGGTTAATCTAGCTAAATACTTGTTAATTTAATTGATTAAAAAAATAGCTTTGGCTTTAAATAATTTTTCTCTATTCTCTATTTCATTCATTTTCACTTCAATTTTTAGTATTTCTTCCTTTTGCTTACTTAGGTTAGTTTACTTCTTTTTTCCTCATTGTCTTAAAAGTATAAGGTAGATTACTGACTTGAAATCTTTCTTCTTTCTTAACGTAAATACTTACAGTTATAAATTTCCTTATAAAATTGATTTTGCTATATTCCATAAATTTTGGTTTGTTGTGTATTAATTTTCATTCATTCTAAAGTATTTTCCAATTTCTCTTTTGATATCTTCTGTGACTTGTTGTTTGGGGCATGTTGTTTAATTTCCACAGATTTGTGTAGATCTCAAATTTTTTTCTGTTATTGATTTCTAATTTCATTCCTTTTGTGTTTGGAGAACATGCTTTATATTACTTCTATCACTTTAAATTTATTGAAATTTGTTTTATGGCTTACCATATGCTCTATCCTGAAGACTCTTCCATGTGCACTTGAGAATAATGTACATTCTGTTGCTATTGGCTGGAATGTTCTATATATGTATATTAGTTCTAGTTGGTTTATACCATTGTTCAAGTATTTTGTATCCTTATTAATCTTCTGTCTAGTTGTTCTATCCATTATTGAATTCAACTATTATTGTTGAATTGACTATTTCTCCCTTTATTTCTGTCAGTTTTTGCCTCAAGTATTTTGGCGCTCTGTTATTAGGGCATATATATTTATATTTGTTACATCTTCCTGATGGATTGAATTTTTTATCATTATAAAATGCCAGTCTTATCTAATAACATTTTTTGTTTTAAAGTCTATTTTATCTTATAGTATAATCACTTCAGCTGTTTTGTGGTTGCTGTTTGTGTGATACCTTTTTTCACACTTTTACTTTCAAACTATGCATATATTTGAATCTAAAATGGGTCTCCTGTAGACAGCATACAGATGGATCTTGGTGTTTTTTTTTTAATCTGAGAATCTGCCTTTTGTTTGGATTACTTAATCTACTCACATTTGACACTATTATTGATATGGTTGGATTTCTATCTACATTTACTTAGTATTTTCTAAGTGTCTCATGTCTTTTTCCTCTATTACTACTTTAAGTTGGAATATTTGCATTAAGTGAATATTTTCTAATGTAGCATTTTCATTTCTTTAATGATTTTTTGTCACTACATATGTAATAAAATATTTTATATCTACACTGTTCAATACAAGCCCTCTAGCTACATTTGGTCACTTAATACTTGAAATGCGGCAAGTGAAACTGAGGAAATAAATTTTTAAATTTTATTTAAGTTTAATTGATTTCAATTCAATTACCCACATGTAGCTCGTGGCTATTGTATTTAATAAGATAGGTATAGATTTGAGCAAAATTCTTCTGGTGTAGTTATCTATATCACCCTTTGATGTGTCATATTCTATTAATCATCTCCACCACTCTCTTTTAAATTATGCCTTCCTTTTTTGAAGTTCAAATGCTATTACTTTGCCTTTATTATTTCTGAATCCTATCTTCTTTACTGATATCAAGACTTCTAGTTTTGTAACAACATGTCCTATTGTTAACTCTCGTCAACAGAGGGTAGCTACTATAGACCTCCTTAATGATGTTGGTGCTTCTCTTGGTAAAAGGAGTGTCTTCTAGGTCCTTTGAACTAGCAGTCAGATGGTAGCTTTAGGGTCCAAAATAGTGTATCCACTTTAGCATGCCTACTTCTTTAAGACTTTTGATCTCTTCTCCACTATCTGACAAGGTAGTTCTGGCATTTATACATTACTTAATGTGCAGCATTACTTTTCTACGTTTCTAAGAGCTGACCTATAAAAGCACTGTCTTCCAGGATTCTTGCCAGGATGTCAAATACTGTATCATGAGAAGGACTCCCGTATCTATAATCTCTCTCTTTTTAAACTTTCTATTCTGTCTTCCTTGATCCAGCACATTTAATATCGAGTCCCACATATACATTTATGTTTTTTGCTGGTACATGTGGACTAAATGTTTCAGTCCCTCCAGCATATTTTCTTTTCTCCCTTAGCAGACTCAAAACTTTATTAGCTGGGTTATTTTTTTTTTAAACGAATCCTAGTTACTAGTCTCCTAGCCAGGAGAGAAGATGGAAAATAACTGAAGGAAAAGAAAGATAATACACTTTGTCTTACAAGAGAGGTTTCTTCAACTGCCTGGAAACAAATATAGAGCATTAATCTTTAATAAGGAGAAGGTTTTCCCTTTTGCAGGCTCATAGAGTTAGGGGAATCTAGGATCCGTTGTACTTAAGTGTATCAACCTGAATGTGTTATTTCAAATCTCAAGGTTCCACCCTTTCTTTACAATAATTCCATGAGCTTAGCAAGAGTCCTGCCTAGGTTGAGAAGTCAGTGTTCTGTACAATTCAGTCCTGCCTTGTTCCTCATCATTTGTGACCTCTGATGCAGGAAATAAGAGTCTCTTTATATGCTTCCAAGGAAGCCTTCTGCCTTTTAAATTAGTGATTAATCACATACAGCCATTCATTCTCTTTCTCCAATGCATTAATAGCCCTAAGCAATATCCATCAAATTCTATTGTCCTTATAATTACTACTTGCCCTCAACTCTCAAATACCTAAAATATTGTACTTCTGCCCCTGCCCCAGTGCATTCCTTTCCAATAGTATCACACTGCAACTCACAACCAATAGACATGCAATTGCACTGCTACGGCATGCCAAGGTACATCCATTCTCATCTACAACTAGTAATGGGATATTTATGACCAGTCTGTTAGTGGGTGACCCAGCTTGAAAATTCCACTTTAGGGCTTGCTTACAACTAGTGACATTAAAACTGACCTGAGATGGAGAATTGTGTTTAGAAAGTTGTCCCAAATGAATACATAGGGACAGGACTTATATTATTACACCTTCCAATCATTGGAGCAGGCTGCTCTCTGAGTAGGAGTACAAACTTAGGTGAGGAAGCACTCTTCAACTGAATGCAGTGCCTGGGGAGGAACTCAGCTATAAGCCATCAACAGGCAACCAATAACAAACTAATAACAAAATACCACAGTCTGTGTGGCTTAAGCAACAGAATCTTATTTTCTCACAATTCTGGAAGCTAGTAGTCTGAGATTAAGAGGACTGCATGGTTGGTTTCTGCTGAAATGTCTCTCCTTTACGTTAGATATTCATTCATGTACCTTGACATGGTTTTCCATCTGTGTGTATCTGTGTAACTGATTTTTTTCTTCTTATAAGGACATCATTTATTTTGGATTAGAGTCCACACTAATGACCTCACTTAAACTTTAATAACCTCTTTAAAGGATCTATCTCCAAATCCAGTCACATTCTAAGGTACTGAGGGTTAGAACTTTAGCATATGAATTTGAGGGGGCCACGATTCAACCCACAACATCAACACTGGAATCCGTAGAAATAAGTATTTCAGACCTAAAGGGAAATGCGGGTTGGGTACCACAGCATCTGCTACATGTATGATATGAGACGGCAGTAAAATTTAATTTTATTCCACATGTTTATCCAGTTGCTCTAGCACTCTTTTGTCATTGACTTGGTGTCATTTTGGAAATCAACTGACATTATATTTGTCGGGCTATTCCTGGACTCTCTATTCTATTCTAATCCATGAATCCTTTGTCTAGGCTTACTTCAGTACTATTCTGTCTTAATGACTGTAGTTTTTCATGGAATTTTGAAATCAGATAATGTAAGCCTTCTAATGTTTTCCTTTTTTTCAAGACTGTTTTGGCAATTCTGAGCATTTGCATTACCATATACATTTTAGAATCAACTTGCTGCTTTATCCAAAGAAAATGAAGTCTGCTGAGATTTTGTTTGGATTTGCATGGAATTTATAGTTCAGTTTTGGGGGAAAGCAATCTCTTAACAATATTGGATCTTTTGATATCTTAACAATATTGGATCTTTTGATGTATGAACATGGTATATCTTTCCATTTATTAGCTCTTCTTTAATTTCTCCCACCAACATTTTATAGCTTCCAGTATAGAAGTTTTATTAAGTATTTCATGTTTGGATGCTATTATAACTGGTATTTTTAAAATTTCTTTTTCTACCTCTTGGCTGCTAATATAATATATGGAAATACAACTAAATTTTGTGTATTGACCTTGTACTCTGTGACTTTGATTAATCCATTTATTAGTTCAATTACTGTTTTGCAAATTCCTGAAGATTTGCCATATAAAATTTATGTTATATGAGAATAAAGAAAGTTTTATTTCTCTTCTCCAATTTAGTACCTGTACTTCTCTTTTGGTTTTTGTTTGTTTGATTTTTGGTTTTCAGGTTTTTTGTTTTTTGTTTCTTTTAGTTTTTTGAACATGCTAAGACCTTGAGTAAAATGTTGAATAGAAACGATTAAAGAAGATATCCTTAAATTGTTTTTGATAATAAGGAAAAAGTGTTCAATCATTTATCACTGGGTGTAACATGTAGTGTTTTTTGTAGATGCCTTTTTTCAAATTGATGAAGCTCCCTTCAATTCCTAGTTTTCAAGGTGCTTTTATGAAGAATGGATGTTGAATTTTGTAGAATGTCTTTTCTGCATTTATTAAGATAATTATATGTCTTATACCATATAAGCTGTTAATGTGGTGAATTACATTGATTTTCAACTTTTATACCAACCTTGCATTCATGGAATAAAGTCCACTTGATCATGATATGTTATCCCTTTTCACTATTGCTGTATTTAATTCATCGATTTTTTAAAAAAATTATTGCATATGTATTCATAAGGGATATTGGTCTGTAGATTTCTTATAATAACTTACTAGGCTTTGGTATCAGTGTTAAGCTAATCTCACAGAACAAATTGCAAAGATTTCCCAAAACCACCTTTGTTTTCTGATAGACCTTATGTAAGATTTATTAAATTGGTAGTATACAGATATTTTGTCTTCAAGATCTGTTTAAATTTTTAAAAATTACTGAGTCCCCAAAGACCTTTCATTTATGTGGGTTAGATTTATCTGTATACTGTATAAAAATTAAAACATAAAAATTTCAATGTTCATCAACTCATTCAAAAATTGTAGATTATAATAACATACTTTTATGAAAATTAAGTATTCTTTCCAAAAGATAATTTTGTGAGGAAAGAGGCATTGTTTTACATTTTTATCAATCTCTTTTAACGTATAGCTTAATGGAAGACACCAGCTTTCATATCTGCTTCTGTATTCAGTCTACTGTAATATCACACATTACGTAGCTGATGGAAAACTCCACATGTAAGAGACTAAAAATGGAGAAGGTAAAGAAGTTCCTAGTATGATTTTAGGAATAATTTTGACTTTACAGGCCCTTGCCATCTTAGATTATCTGTTTCTTCCTGTGTCTACCTTTGTAGTTGTGTTAACTAAGAAAATTGTTCATTTAAATTGTCAAAGGTACTAGCATAAAGTTGTTTATAAAATTCCCTGATTATCTTTCTAATGTCAGTGGTATCTGTTAAAGTATCACCTGTTTCATTCCTGTTAACTGGTAGTTTGGATTTTCTCTTTTTCTCCTAATCTGTCTAGTTAGGGTTTTACCACTGTAATTACTATTTTCAAAACACTACTTCTTATTGAATGTTGGACATTATGTATGATACATTGTAGGTAGTCTAGATTATGTTGTCTTCCTTTAAAGAGGGTTGAGTTTTGTTCCAGCAACTAATTAAATTACTTGTGGATCCTTTTGATCCTATCAAGCTTAATGTCATTCTTTGTCAGTTCAGATCTATTTTGGTTTTGTCTCAGTCCTAGTGGCTCTTAGTCCTTTGTGGCTCTTACCCTAGAGTATGGTACATACCTTCAAGGTTTGGCCTTTCTGGGGGTTAAACTGAATTATCTGAGGTGTTCAGTGAGATCTCTCCACTGCAGCTAGAGTGAAACTCTAACATTATCCAGCACTGCATGACTTCTGGTGTCCTCTTTTAGCTGCCAGCCATGCAGGAGCTTCTCCCAGCTTTCCCCACCACTCCATGTAGCTTCTTCCTATCAGGTACTCTTTTCTGTGAATTCCAGTCACTTCAGCCACCCCTAACTCTGACCTCAGCTTTTTATATTTAGCAAAAACTTCACCCTCAGCAGCCTGTGCCAGCTGGTAAGTGTCTCTAGGCAAAAAGCCAGTGCAAGTATGGGGTTCAACTTATGTGTTCTCCTTCTTTCAAAATTCACAATCATGTTGTCCCTGTATCTAATTACTGAGAAAATCTGCCCTATGTATATTGTCTCATTGTTTATGGTGGGGACAAGTCTGGTACCAGTTATTCTTATATAGTTGTAAGTGGAAGTCCTTGCATCACTGTTTTTAAAAAAGCGCTAGTTAGCAAACTAAACTTTTGGATTCAACACCATCTTTTACCACATGAATCAAGCTTTGAAAATCTAAGAAAATGACAACTTCAGTGCTCAAACAATTAAAACAGTAACACTTGTTGACTTCTCTGACAAGATGAACAACACATAATAGGGGAGTCCCAGATTTTTCCTACCTTGAATCTTCTTGCGTCTGATTAAATGTCTTAGAACTTTCCAGCAATTTCTATGCATGTTTTACACCTTCTGTATATTCAGTTAATATTATTCTTGCTCATATTATCCTATATCCTCTGCAGTTTTCCTCTGTTCATCCTTTTCTTTTGAATATAATTTCCTTCCTAAATTTGCCCATAACTTCTACTCTTGCCTATAATTCTTTCAGGAAAAAATATATATACAGATGCACTCACTGTACGCTAAGTCCTGTGCTAAGTATTGTAAATAAAGCAAAATATAAAAAAGGTAAGTCCTTGGCATTTACAGATCTTATACAATATAGGATATGTCTTAATTAAGGTTCTCTTGAAAGCAGAGCATGAAACAAAGTTGTGAGTACTGATAACCAAAGGTAAATTTGGAAATGATCTGAGGAAGGAAGGAAACAAGGATGGGGGAAGAGAGTACAGATGGGAAAAGAGAAAAAGCCAATATTAAGGTTGCTGCTGTGATAACAGGGGCTTGATTTCTGTTGGAATCTCCCAGAAATTACAAAAGGCCTGCCAGCCTGGTCCACCTGGAGACTGGGAAGCTGAAGCATTTACTTGCTGATTCTCATCTCCTATTGGCTGTGCTTGTGCTTGAGTGGAGCAGGCACCTGTGGGGCCCAAGGAAGCCCTGGAGCAGAAAGTAAAGAGACTACTGGAGTATGCTGAGAAGGGCTGCTGTTAGGGAAGGAAGTCTGAGTTTACAGGGAATTGCCTATCGCAGCTGCAGTTGAAATCAGAGTGGGCCAAGGGGTGTGACCTGTGGCCTGAGGCAGCTGCCACAGGTGGAAATATCTGAGCATACACAAACAGACACTGAAAAAAATATAGGCACCATGATAAAAGCCTGGCAATGTGATAGTGAATGTGTGTGTACGTGCATGTGTATGTGTGTGCATGCACACACAGAGGGGTACTTCACATTGAGTGGTTTGGAAGGACTCTCTGGGGCGATGGCATTTGAACTGATACCTAAGGAATAGGGAAGAGGAAAGATGTAGAGGAAGAGGATTCTAGACAGATGAAGAGCAGGTGCAAAGGTCCTAAGATGGCATGAGTGTGGACTGTTTGGGAAGCAAATGACTGAGGCCTCCTGAGAGCAGAGGAGGATGGTGAGAGTTAAAGGCTGGGACTAGATTAGATCACTCAGAGTCTATGAGGCCATTGTGAGGAGTCTGGAGTTTATTCTAAGTCCCTTGGAAAACTATCAGAATATTTTATGCAAAGGAGAGATATGATCTTATTTTTATTTTAAATACTATGGAAATATAATGATTTTTTGATTCATACATATCAAGTATTCCTGAAGGTTTCAGTGCAGTTCCAGTAGATAATGCTGGAAAATATTCTTTTTTGGTTTTATCCTCAATTTTATACGAATCAGTGTCTTTGACTAAAATCCCAGTTCCTTACATTCCTCAACAACCAAATTCAATACTCACATTTCAGAGTTCACTGAGAAAGCAGCAATTGCAATTAATGGATGTCAGAATGACCCAGCATTCCTAGCTGATGAAGATTTACTCACTGAAGTAAGCCATGAAAAAAGTCAGTGTAAAAATTCACCATTTGAATGGTAACTCACCAAGATTATTTAGGGCTATTTTTATTTCTATGGAAAAGATGGTTGATTATTAAATTTTTAAAAGTTTTTATTAAATATTAAGACATGAAATTCTCATATAAATTCTATAGGCTAATACAATTTGCTTTGTCACAATCAAATTATTTTTACTAGTGATCTCATGATCTAACAAAAATTCTGAACTGGGACATGGAATACCCAGCTCTAATGTTCTGTGACAATGAATGATGGGTCACAAATGATCACAAAGTATTCATTAAGCATCTATTGTGTACGTGTCTTACATAGTGTGCCAGGAGTGGCAAGCTACAAAATATGTAAGATATGCTCATGCCCACAAGGATCAAAAAATACATTTGAAATGTTCAGAAAATACTGCATTGACACTCGGACACATGATTAGTTTAAAAAACTGAAAAAAAAAAAAAGACTAGGCTTGGATGAAGCTCAGAAAAAAATGTGTCCTACTTACAATGCAATGTAAGAATTAAAAGTGGGTTTAATATTTTCTGAAAGCCATAAATTTTATTTTCAAGGGTTAAGATTTTCCTGCTTAATGGAATTCTTTTATTGAAAGTATCCTGCCTTGTTCCCCAGATATTCCACCAATGATAACACTTGCTTAATGGTCCATCTGTCTGAGGACACTTCTAATCCTAACACTTTCTCCAGAATTGCAGGTGAGAGTGAAGACATTTTCATTTCCTGAGGTTAGTTCTCTTCTGATTGAGGTTTTAGTGTGATTCTGGTCTGACACATTCTCTTCCTGGGCTTGAAAAAACATAAACTCAAGTGGTCAGAACGTCCAGTCCACATATATCATTTTTATTTTTCTTCTTTAAATTTCAAACAACTTTTTTTGGTTTGCGTTTTCATTGTCTTCAAATATTTTTGATCCATGTGGTTCCTTTGATTTATAAATTGACATTTGAAAAGGTGTAACCACTAATGTGGATGACTTTGCTAACCTTAGAAGGAAGATTACTAGAAGAAATCTATGACTAACAGGCAGCAATCCTTTTATCTGTGAATTGAAATTATCTCTTACAGAAAAAGTGATATATACCTTTGTATATATCTCCTGATCTTGATAAATTAAAGAGAGATTGTACTTCCTTTTATTTTGCTATGCACTTCTCAGGACTCAGGAATTATTTGCTAACTACATCAAAATATATATGCTGGTGGTCTGGTAAGGTCATTCGATAGATATCCGTCACTATTTAGTAAATAACCTATTTTATAGACTACTTTAGAATAGCCAGCTTACAGCACAGTATATTACATACTTTTTATGGTAAGGTCAAGCTCAAACCCTTCTGTATGTAAAAAGAGAAGTAGGTCAGTGAATTTTTCATAGAGATAGTGCTATGGTTTGAGTTTAGGGGTATGAAGAGAAATGAAAAAGTTCACTTTCAGGAAATACATCAGGAAGCACTCATAAAGCAGAAAAGACATGACTTAGAAATAAATAACTCTAATGCATTTTAAATTGATAAATCACTCACCTCTGTAACCTCCTAGCATTGTCGATCTTGAAAACCTTTATGGTATCAAATAAGATACATTTAAGTGGAAGGAACTAGAGATCACTTGAGAAAAATCAGAAGAAAAAAGAGTATTTTGCCTTAAGCCTGACTGCAGATCTGTTGCCCTAGTTTCCCTCCTCCCAACACAGACCCAAGTTAGAATGTGTTTTATGAGAAATAAAAAAGAAAGGTCACTCTTGAAGTAACTCTTGGAGAAAACAATCTTAATTAGATCAAGAGGAGGGGAAAAGTGGGGCCTCACCCAGGGAGTAAAGAAAACATGATGAAAGTGCTACCACTTCTTCTGTAACTCTGTTTAGAACAGGCTGAAATCTGGATTTCCAAGGGAGGCCTTCCAGCCATCAAGAAAACACAAAAGGATGAGGTGGGGATGAGAGGGTGGGGAGGAGACACTAATGAGCTAAGGGTTGGGAACAAATTTTAACAAGTGAAGGTTAGGCCAATCTGTTTTCCGGAAAAGCTGGCTGTTGGGTTGAATCACCCGGATTGACTGTCTGCTTTATTCGTGCCATAATCAGACAAACATGAGGGCCTAAATAACAAACTGACTCTGGCTGTCACGTGATTTTTTAATTTCCAGTCTGAAAATGCTTACACTTGTGATATTTCATAGATGCTGTAAACTCTTTGCAGGGGGAGGGAGGAAGAGCCATTCTTCTGTTACATCCTCCAGGAAGACATCCGTTTTAACATTCATTTAGGCTTAGCATTTCAGCACATGGTGCTTCCCTCGGCACAGTCCCAACCATGTGAGGACAGTTGAATTCAGAAGCACTTCCTAAAAATTCTGTTTTGTAGGATGATGAAGGGGAGAGGATATTAAGGATTACCAGCCTGCAACTTTCATGGGTGCTCACAGTTTCAGACGGCTGTGGTATACGGTCCAGTCACTGCAAAGAAGCACTTAATGTACTTAACCAGAAATTTAGCTGTAATGCTGATCCTAATTTAGGATGGAATTAACAAAAGTATAGCTATAATATGCAAAAATCTGTTTCCAAGTCACATTAAATACTTGGATTCCTGGCAGTGTAGGTATAATTTGTGAATTTATAATGCCATACATTTTCCTACCATGTAAAAAAGCAATTTCCAAAATGCTTGCAAAAGCATCCTTGATCATGGAGTATGCTGCCTTTCTTTTGCCGTAATAGTAAACAACATTTTCAATTATTACTAAGAGAAAATTGTGAAATCTTAATTTTTTTAAAAAAGTGAATGTATAGCACTATTAATACTATATATAATACACTCACAGAAAATAGTACCTAAAATCAAGAACTTGTCAAATGATTCCGCTATTGTTAAATAATTAGCAAATGGAGCCTTTTTTTCAGACAGAACCTAAATGGACAAATTCTGAGAGAGCATATGATTTGTATTCAAGAGTGAAAGCATCTTTTAAGATTTTTTTTAAAAAGACCACAAAATAGCTTTGTAAGTTGAAACTATATCATAAGTATAAAAATCTTTGGAATGATACCATGGAGCTTAAAGAATAGCTCCAGCAACATGACAGAGTAAGTCAGAGCTTTATTGTTTGTAATTATAAACACATATAAATGATGCATATATACAATAACAATGTTTAATCTTAAATACTTGGGTTCAAAAGCAAGAAAATGACAGACATAAGGGGGATATTGAAAATCAGAGTGGTAAATTAAGAATCTGGTATTCCAGCGTCCAACGGGAAAAAAATTGCCCAATATATACCTGAAAGTGTTTTAATGCCGATATAGGTGCAGAAGACATACCTTTGGGCTTAGGCAAGGTTGGGAAGCTAAAGCATAACACTCTACCATAAAGCTGGGACAGGGGGAGAGCATTCTTTCAGTGAAAGGGGGAATATAACAATTCTACTTACTGGTACAATTAATCAAGGAGGAAACTTGTGTCTGTCTGAGATTCTGATGAGGGAAAAAAAAAATCTATGAAAAAACCTCCAGGCCTGTTCAAGTTTCTGTTATCCATGGGTAATGTTAGGACATGCCTAACCTGAGAAATTAACAATAAGATTGATCTCAGTTTGGTAAAATCCCCAAACTGAGCACCCAGTAAAAACAAATACAAAACCATTCCAGAGCAGCACTTCCATAACTGCAAGGACTCCAAAAGAAAACAAAACAAAACACATAAAGAAAAGAACACACTTTTGTTAGAATGAGCTCTCACATGCAAATAAATAATAAGCCATGAGAGAAAATAAGCACACAAAACATATATGAGGATTATGTAGAGGCCTCTTCTTCCCCTAGTCAAACATGATATAATAAAAAATCTGAAATAATCTATAATACAAAATGAATAGAGTAAAAAATAAGGAACAGACACAAATCTCAAAGAACAGGACACTATAAGAATATATGGTAGATTTGGGAAAGAAAAATACATCTTTAGAAATGAGGAAAAATCTTTGAAATTAAAAATTCAATTGATAAAATAAAGATCAGACAACTTGAGAGGGGAATTAATAAACTGGAAAGCTGATCTAGGAAACTACCTCAATTGCCATGCAGAGAGATAAAGTAAAGTACAAAATAGAGGTTAGAAACATGGAGAATAGAGGATCAAACATATGTTGAAATGGGAGTTCCAGAAGGAGAGAAAGTAGAGAATGGGGAATATATCATATCTGAAGAGACATTCCTTGATAATTTTTCAGAATTGATGAAAGATATGATTCCACAGATTTCAGAATATTAAAGACAATAAGAAAATCCTAAAAGCATCTAGAGAGAAAAGACAGATTATCTAGAAAGGAAGAGATAACCTCTTAACATGAAGAAAGGAGGATGGAATTGGAATAAGCATTTATCTGTAACATTAATTTCTTTAAAAAATGATCTGGAGCAAATATAAAAACATTAACTATTGTGAATTGGTGTGGTATGTATAATGGTATCTGTTGTATCACTTTCTTATCTACCTGCTTGACATATTTCAAAATTAAAAATTAAAATATGAAAAACTGAAGAGGAGTATGTAGTATTTATTATAAAATATCAGTTGTTTATCACACTAACCTCCATCTCCCCTCCCCATTTCCAGCACTCACTCCCCACCCCAAGCAGTAGTTATAGAGGTAAGAACACTTATACTGGTGTTCAACTAGGAAGAGGTTTGGCAGTTACCTTAATGGTGGCAATATCATTTAGATGAAGGGTAGACAAACTTCAAACCCTGAGACAGCTACCAGTTTTTATAAACAAAGTTTTATTAGAGCACAGCCATGCCCATTTTTCCTACCTATTATTTCCCCTGAACAGATCAGCAGTGAATTTTTAAAATGAAGTCACAAATCTTACATAGATTTGAAGGTAATAATTAACTAAGTTTAGTGGTCTTAGATTTGTACACAGAGGAAATTCAAGGTAAAAATAAATACCAAAGAATTCTAAAATATCTTTGAGTATTTATTTAGTTGAATTTTCCACCTTCAAGATTCTCAACAATCAAGCAAAACCGGTTTGGGTAACATGAATGTTCAAATCAGTCATCTAATTCTGCAGTACAACCTAATTAATCTCTCGTGTATACACATTTCCCATCCCTAGCCAGAGTTGCATTAATTTTATATTAGCTTAGAAAGCAGAGGAAGAAACTCTTTGTCTGGGCCTGTATTTTTTAAAATTCCCTCTCCATACATATTTGTTTCCTATGGAAAGGCTGGTAACACTGGCTCTTCATATATTTAAGATGCCTGAAAATCATGTTATACTATTTCACTTATATTATGATTTTTGAAGAAAATAACTCATCACTTAGTCATGGCTGAAAAAAATGACTGGATTTCTCACCTTGGTGTTAAAATCCAGGAACATTTTTTCCCTTTCAGTTGGAGAAAGTCAGATTTTTTTTCTTTATTAAAGACTAAAGAACTTACTGATTTAATCCCTTATGTCAATAAAACCTGTAATAATAGCATCTTTGAAGACACGAGTTACTACTTGCTCAAAATACAGCAAGGAAAATTACCCTGTCATTTCACTCCTTCAAGTCTGTTTGTCACCAGACTTAACCTTTTTTCTCTGATCATATTACATTCTTTGGACTTCCTCTTCTCAACCACAGCCTACCCTGTCCCTGATCACCCTTCCCAAACATACACCCTTGTAGTCAGCACACATTTAGTGCCTTTATTACATATCTTCCTGATGCTCAGCTCCAATTACACCATTCTGTAGTTGTCATTTTATAAGCGGATATTGAATTAATTAATTACACTTTGACACATTCCTATAACTAGAATGATCTTGCCCCTCTCTGAAATCCTGTAGGTCTTAATTTTAAAAACAAACATAAAGAGCCGTGGAATATTTTCCATTTGTTATATATAAATAAAATGCTATCTTTTAAGTAAGACTGTAAACTCCTTCAAGTCAGGGACAATGTTGTATGTGTCTTTTTAAATGGCATTACAAAGAATAGAGAGAGAGAAAAAGACAGAGAGAGAGAGAAAGCCATCATGCATATTCCTTACAACATGGTGTAGAACCTAGTATCTGCTTTAGTAGTCATTGGCTTGCCTTTATATACATACTTATATTTATATTTGTACTATAAAATATTATACTATATATTATATTATATTTATAAAATATACATTCCATATATTTGTTATTCAAGGAAATAACTACATGGTAAAAATAGTTGTTAAAAATACCACAGTACATTAGTGAGACATAGTCTGAAATCCAAGAAATGAATTTGGTAGGGTCAAAGAACTCTTCTTTAAACATAAATCAAGTATAGAAAGGAGCAAAAAGCAAACAACGCAGTCCCACTCAGATTTCAAGTCCATTTTTTTCCAAGGTGATTTATAGTTGGATTTATCTTTTAAGGGCTTATAGAAGAACTGAGCTTGAAAACGGGCAGGAGTGCATAATTGTTCCTTTTCAAGCCAGAAACTATTTTCCCCTCTCTTTGAAGGTTAAAGTCAGAATCACTGGATTTGTAACTTACAACTTAAGCTTCTTTACTATTTTCCCTCCTCTACTTTTCATTTTATCCATCAGATTTTCTGAGTTGTTCAAATGAGTAATCTCCAAAGAATAACACTGACAGTCCCCAAAGCCAGTAATAAATGAAATTGTAAAATTACTTTTCTTTACAGAAAGTTTACAGATTTTCACAAAGCCCTCTCACATTATACTTTAAGACCATCTCCATCGCCTTTTGCTCTCCTTTCCGCTTCCTCCACCCTTTCCAGTAGTTCTTGGCTCAGGTTTGACTTGTAACTGCCTTACATTGTAATAGCCATCAATACATATTGGCTGTACTTTCCAAATAAATGGACTTGTACATTCTCCAACTTTTTAACAAAATGTCCAGCAATTCTGCTTTGCCTTTGGGATAGTATATCAGGGTGGTTGAAAAGAAACCTGGGGATGAGAAAGATAACAGTACACATGCTTATATTCTGGTACATACGCCTCCCTTTCCAAGACAAAAAGAAGTATACTCAAGAGTTTTCTTTAAAGAAAGAAGACTGGTGATACACTAATGGCACAGCAAGTCTGTCCTCAAACAATGGAACTGAATGAGATGTTGGCATTTTCCATGGAATAACTCGTCAGCGGTTCACAGTGAGGGAAGAGTGTTGGAGAGAGAATAATGACCATAATTCAGATTGAGACCGCTTTGAAGACAAGAACCTTATTTTTTCATCTTTGAGTCTCCAACAACTTAAAAATATTTGTTGTATAAACATTTGTTGAATGATTAAATTAGTTTTATTCTCCTGGGCCTTTCTGGCCAAAACCAATATTAAATTCTGTGAGCGTTCAAGTGATTGTATTAGAAGAGTTGTGCTATATTGTGTGTGTGTGTGTTTGTGTGTGTACTGACATAGGAAATGAGGAAATAAATGAATATGAATATATGCATTTTGAAGTTAAAGCAATTTCAACCAGAGAGCACAGAAAATGATTATCATCAATTATTAATCAATATGCCTATCAAAAGAGAGAAAGGTACATTTATTTAAGCAGTCATTCAGTAAGAATTCAGTAAATACTTGTAAATTGTGTGTTTTAGCCCTGAACTAAGTGTTGTGAATGATACAAATATAAGTCAGATGTCCAGCTGCCCCTCGGAGTGACTTCTGTGGCTATGACACACCCACCATTAGATAGCACTCAGCACCTCTGACCATTTACAAAGAGAATCCACTCCCACCGCGCTCCTAAGTGAACAGTATCAGGTGTACTGAAGATTCCATTAGGGAGGACGAGAAAGAGTTTACTGCACCTACCACAGCCCTCAGCTCCATGTGTACCCTATTTGACATGGTTTTCCCTCCAGTCCTTGTAGAGCCCCAGTAATTCCCCTGGGCTTCTCTTTCTATCATCCCAGTCCACAGCTTTGTGCCATTTAGTTTTCCTCTCTCATGATTTGTCTGGAGCAAATATATTTTCCTCTTGTCTCATGGAAGAGCAAGCAGCTCCATTTGTTTTTCTCAATTCATGGTGTCATCACTCACTGCTCCTGAAGGTAGGATTCTTGTACAACTTTTTCTTATCTGCTTTAGTCTAGGTTCTCCCAGAAGCAGATTCTGATCTTCAAAGATTCAGTGAGGTAGTTTACTTGGAAGGTATACCTAGAAAACACTGGTAGGAGAGACAGGAAAGGGTAAGTAGCTGCTATGGTCTGCATGTTTGTGTTTTACCACCTCAGATTCATAAATTGAAACTCTAACCCCCAAAGTAAATGGTATTAGGAGGTGGGGCCTTTGGTAAGTGCTTAGGTTGGCAGGGCAGAGTCCTCATAATTGGGATTAGTGTTCTTATCAGAGACCCCACAGAGATCCTTCATCCCTACTACCAAGTGCGGACACAGCAAGAAGGCACTGGCCATGACCCAGAAGGAAGGCTCTCATCAGAACCTGATCACGTTAGTGCCTTGATTTGGGACTTTCAAGCCTCCACAACTGTGAGAAACAAATTTCTGTTATTTATGAGCCACCCGGTCTACGCTATTTTGTTATAGCAGCCCAAACAGACTAAGACAGCAGCCAGTATAGTGTGCAGTATCAAGTTATCCCTTTGGGTAACTGGAGCTGAATCTTGCTGGGATTTCTGGCAGCCAATGTAGAACATGCACCTTAGAGTTGTCTCACCAAGGGGTGAGGTACCTATGCACCAGTTCCATCAGTTACCAGTTAAGGGCTGCTCCCCAGAGGTGAGTATTAATCCTCTAACATTTCTGGCCTGGCATGTGCATAGGCTCAGAGGGACCTGACAGAGTAGGCACTGGTTGCCCTTAAAGAAAGCCCTTAGGCAAAGAGATGAGATGCTGGGATCTGGAAGCTGGGCCTGTCTGCACACAGTGGTGAGGTCTGGGGATGTAGGAACAGGACACTGGTGGCATCTGTGCAATATCATTAGACCAAGACAAATAAACATATTTTCCTTCTTTTAAGGAGTTTCCATTCTGGTTAGGGGGATACAGCCTGTATGTTAACGGATTAAATGACAATACCAGATTATCTGAGGCAATGTCTTCAGGAATATAATGCCTAGGGACCACTTGTTTCACCAATAGCTGCTAAGGACCAACTACATATTGGAAGCTGGGATAGTTGTTGGGGATAAAGGTACATTCTCTGCCTCTAAGAGGCTTGGAGTGAGAAGAACAGAGGCAAGTATTGTGACACAGAAGGGCTGGCGAATTAGAATGAGGTGGGGGGGCACAGGGACAGCTCTGAGTGGCATTCTGAAGAGGGAGAGTAGGATTTAAGTACATAAGTGGTGGAGTCAGAGAAGGAAAAGAGAGGAAGGCTGACAGCCAGTGAGGGTGTCTTTGGAGAACACTAGATTGGCCCAGCAGTGGGGCAGTGGGGACAAGTCGTCTGTAAGGTGGGCTCAGCATGAAGTTCTTAGTAGCCCTTAAGACAGAAGATGGGCTGTTCTCTATTATTATTATCCTCCTCTGACCTTAACCACCAGGGTCCACTTGGATCATAATAGAACTGACACACCGTCACCTCCTTGACTTCTCATTCACCATCTGGGAGCAGATCCCTTGTTTCTGTTGGAATTATTAACAGCGATAATAGTTCTCAATAACATTTATTGAACATTTACTATGTGCCAGACACTGTGATAGATGCTTTACATGCATTCACCCATTTAATCCTCCCCTAAACCCAAGGAGGTAGATGTGATCAGAAACCTGAGGCAATAACTTCCCCTAGATGGCATAGACATGGGTGTTGAAGCTGGGGTCTGAATACAGGAGTCTAGCCTCAGAGCCTACACTCAGAGAGATTAGATTCATTCAGCCCAGATCTTTTGACTTTCCCACTCTTTTGGAGATGGTGGAGATCAGGCATGTTTGAATGAGGATGTGCAAGAAGGTGTGCTATCCAATGCTTCTACCATCCTCTGAGAGGAATGAGGGGTTCAGGTTGATCCCAAGAGACTTCAGACATGACACTCTTTCCCCTAGACTCACCACCTCCAGTGTTTTCCCATCATCTACAAAGGAAAAAGAAGTCCCAAATGGTTGTTTCATGAGGAAGGACATAGAGAGGCATAGTTCTACCATTTTGCCTTACATTAGCAAAATTTAAGAGCCAATTTTAAGAGCTTTGCCCTAATTCAGGAACCAAAACACTTGCTAGGGCTGCAATGAACTGAACTTTTGTGTCCCACCATAAAGTCCTAACCCCAATGTGATGGTATTAGAAAGTGGGGTCTTTGAGAGGTGATAAATCGTGAGAGTGGAGCCCTCATGAATGGGATTAGTGCTCTTATAAAATTGACCCCAGAGAGCTCGCTTAAGTGTCTTTCTTTTCCTGCCCTATGAGAATACTATGAGAAGTTGCTAGTCTGCAACTCAGGAGTGGACCCTCACCAGAACTCAATCACACTGGCCCATTGATCTTGGACTTCCTAGTCTCCAGAACTGTGAAAAGTAAGTTTCTGTGGTTCATAAGCCACCCAGTCTATAATGCTTTATTTTCGCAACCTGAAATGACTAAGACAACAAGGACCTGAATGTAGTTTCACCTGAGAAAGAGCTTCTTGCCCTCTCTTATCTCTGCCATGCTTAAGACAAGGAGGGGTGTGACACCCACACACTGTGGGAGTCTTTCTGTGCCACAGCCCTTCTCAACTCAAGAGCCATGACTCTGGATTGGAGAAATGCCATTCTAGGCTTATCCCCCACCTTCTTGTAGTATTTTTTTTCCTCTTTATGCAGCAAATTCCAGAATGTGCTGTTCTCGGGCACTTATTTGATTTTCTCTCATTGGAGCCTTTAGAAAGATAGATGATAACATTATTCCTACTGAAACTGAAATCCTCACTATCCTGGGAAACACATGATCTCCATCCACCTCACATGACCCTGAAACTTGGCCTGCACTGATTGAAAAAAAAAATGCTAGGGAGTAGAGGCTCATTTTTGCACTGTAAATTAAGCAAGTTATAAATTCTGCCTCAACACAGTTTTGGGCATGTAGGAAGGTTATTACAAAGAGAGGAGGTAAAGAATTCTTTGGCATCTTTCTGATTATACATAGTAGAAATTATTTTCTCTGGATTGAAACAGCTCCCTTGGATACTTCCTGCACTTTCATCTGGATACTGATTTATTTTTCTCTAAGTGAATTTAGGTAATGAGAAAGGTGCCTACTTGACATCTCCAGAGAATAAATCCTTCTAATTATCCACTAGAGAAGAGAAGCAGAAGGAGAGTCACAAAGCAAATACCTCCTAAAATATTTTAGAAATATGCCTCAAGTCTGAACTATGTGGGAAATTACTAAAAATTAGGAAATTACTCAGGCTGAATAACATAGTAAAATTCTGGCTATTCTAATAGTTGCTGGTAAATATGTCAGTTACTATCACTCATAAGGGAGGCTGGATGTGGGCAGTTTTAAAAAATAAAGACCTGAAGCTGAGCCACCATTCGGTGCAGCTTAGCTCTCCAAGCAGACACTGGATAGTAACAGATACAACTGTATCCCCTCACACAGGGTTTCTCTGCCTCAGCACTACTGGCAGCTGAGTAATTCTTTTCTGTGGGAGCTGTCCTGTGCCCTGCAGGATGCTGAGCAGCGTCCCTGGTCTCTAGGTGCCAGTAGCATCTCCTCCTTCCCCTAGTTGTGAAAATCAACAATGTCTTTAGTTGTTGTCAAACATCTCCTGGGGGGGGCGGGCAAAACCATCCCCAGATGAGAACTGTGACCAGGAGAAACTTTGGTCTCACCACTTGAAGCCCTGGAACCTACCTACATGCATACTCTCTCTCATCGAACACGTCTTTAAGCCAAATCCATTCCAATTTTTTCTGGGGATAGCGCTTTCTGAATTTCTCAGCTATATGATGTAAGATAACCCACACACATATATATAGATAGATAGATAGATAGATAGATAGATAGATAGATAGATAGGTAGATAGATAGATAGATTTAACTTCAGTGTATTCAGATATCATCCTTTTTAATGTTTTTATAGTACTCTATATGATTATATCACAGTTTGTTTAACCAGTACATTATACTATATCCAATTTTTCATAGTTATAAATAATGTTTCAATTTATATATTCTTTAATTCAACAATTTTTTTAATATCTACTATTTCTGTCAACTGCAATGAAATGGGAAAAACACAGCTAATTTTATCTTAGATCTGTTTCTTTAGCTCTAACCCTGCGCTCATTTCCTGTCCTTAGTCATGCTGGTTCTGCACCTTTTGTAAAAGATTTTTACCTATAGCCTGAAATATACAGGATAGCCTATTCTCAAGGCTCTGACCTTTAAGGTCACTTTCCCGTTCATATAGAGATAAAAAGTTGCAGAACAGAGAACAACATTTGTCTTGTGGGAGGTTTACAGGAACATCATGACCTGACCTACATGGACAGCTGCAAGAACAAAGGATTCTGACACCAGGAAGTTTGCAACACCTAACCACAGACCCTCCCCTTTTTAGTATAAAAGGAGCCTTAATTCTGACTTGGGTATGATGGTTCTCTAGCACATTAGTTCCCCACCCTCTCGGTCTTCTGGCTTTCCGAAAAAAGTCATTATTTCTTGCCCCAACACTTTGCCTCCCGATTTATCAGTCTGTTGTGTGGTGAGCAGAACCAGTCTGGACTTGGTAACAGTAATAGATGCTGATGAATAAGGCAAACAAACACGGACCTTGCCCTCATTCTGCTCACAATGCAGTGAGGAAGAAAATATGTAAATATGTAAATAAAGTTATTGCAGATTGTAAATGGATACATATTTAAAATAATTCAGTTAATGATAGAAAACCATGAAGGAAATAAAGGGACGAGGCAGTGAGTAAGTGGTGAGGCCACTGTAAGTAGGGTATCAGGGAGATTTCTCTGGGTAAGGACTTCTGAGCAGAGGCTTAAAGGATGAGAATGAACAGCTATCTGCAGAGCGAGACCATTCTGAGAAAAGGGAAAAGCAAATGCAAAGACCCAGTGGAGAGAAAGGGCTTGAGGTGCTCAGAGACCAGAGGGAGGCCAGTGTGACTGGAGTGCAGAAAGCAAGGGGGAAAGTGGGTGATAAGAGGTGTATCACGTAATGCAGGAACTGAAAAAGGCAGGGCCTTGTAGGTCATCATGGGCAAGAGCCTAAATTTTAATGTAAAAGCAGTGGGAAACCATTTAAGGTCTCAAGGAAGGGAGTGGCATGATCTGGTTTACGACTGAAAATATTACTCTGGCAAGAAATGAACTATTTAAAGAGAAAAAATGAATTAAAGAAACTAGCTAAGGGCCTATTAGGCCCTAAGTTGGGATTTAATGACTCCAGAGATGGCAGCAGAGATAAAGAGCAGCAAACAGATTCAAGTACAACAATCATCTTGATGAATAATTAAATGGACAGTAAAGAAAAGGGGACATGTAATGGATGACTCCTAGATCTGGGTCCCAAACAACTGGGAGGATGATGGTGCCATTTACTGAGATGGGGAAGACTGGGCAAAAATGAGTTTGACCAAGCTAAGTATGAAGACTGCCATTTTGAAGATATTAAATCTGCTATGCCTATTAGACAGTCAATTAGAAATGGCAAGTTGAAAATCGGATATATGAACCTAGAGCTTAGGGAAAAGACACAGACTAGGGAAATAAAATTGGGAGCCACTGGCATCGAGATGGTACTTAAAGCCATTAGCCTAAAAGAGGTCATATGGGAAAAGAACTTGGAGAGAAGAGATAAAGTCACAGGGCAAAGCTGTGGGCCCTCCTTCCTTAAGAGGGGCAGAAGAGGAGGCAGAAGGAGCAAAGAAGATCAAGAAGAAATGCCATAGAGGTGGAGAGAAACTAGAGAAATGTGGTGTCATGAAAACTGGGAAATGACAGTGTACCAGTAGAAGGGAATGACCAATGTGGCAACAAACATATTTCTGTGCCTTTGTTTTAAGTCTTTTAGTAGCATAATTTCCTAAAAGTGAAATTGCTTGATTGAAGGCTATAAATGCACTAAAAATTTAAGAGATATTGCCAAGCTTGCTTCCATAAAGCTTAAATTATGTGCGGGCAAGATAATGATAATGAACTTTTAATTGAAATTATCACATAACACAGAAATGTAAATAACTCATAAAGGTATAGTACTGACAAAGTGAGCACATCCACGTACCCAGCATCTAGATGAATCAACAGTATTACCAACTTTTCAGAAGTCCTTCCTCATGCCCTCTCTAGGTAACTGCTATCTTGACTACTATACCATTATTAGCTTTGCCACTTTTTAAGCTTTGTATAAATACAATCATACAGCTTATAACTCTTTTGTGGCTGCCTTTGTTAAACATCACATTTGTGATAGTCCTCATATTGCCGCATGGAGTGATAGCTTATATATGCTGTTGTCTTTATATGACTCAGTTTATTTGTCCACTCAAATGTTGATGAACAATGCATTGTTTTCAGATTTACACTATTAAAGACAGTACTGATTAAGAATATTCTTGCACATCTATTTTGGTGAACATATATATAAATATGTTCTTGGCATGTATCAAGGGGTAAACGTTGCTGGTTGTAGGGTATGCTTTATGTCCAAATTTATAAGATACTACTAAATTTTTTATTTACCAACAGTTTACGGGACTTTCAGTTATTCATATCCTTGTCAAAATTTGGTATTATTGGTCTTTTTCATTTTAGCCATTCTAGTAGGTGTGAGGATCTTTCTCACTGTGGTTTTGTTTCATTCCCTCTGATGACTAATAAGGTTAAATATCTTTATTATATACTTACTGGCCATTTGTATATTTTCTCTTGAAATATGTCTGTGTAAGTCTCTTGTATTTTTTTCTATTGGGTTGGTTTATTATATTTTTTCCTTATTGATTTGTTGGGGTTCTCTTGTATATGAGTTCTTTGTAAGTTTTATATGCTGAAAAGAATCTTCTCCCACTCTGTCCTTTACCTTTGCATTCTCTTAATGATATCTTTGGATGAAAAGAAGTTTGTAATTTTAATGTAGTCAAATTTTTCAAATTATTCATTTACCATTAGTGCTTTCTGTGTTGTAGTTTACAAATCTTTCCCTTGTGTTTTCTTCTAGGAGTTTTACAGTTTCATGTTTTATGTTTACAGATGTCTTCAATCCATTTTGAGTTGATTTTTGTGTGTCTATTTTTGGATATAGTGTGATATAGGGATCAAAATAAAGTTTTTCCTTTACAGATAGCCAATTGACCTAGCATCATTTATTGAAAAGAACCATTCTTTCCCATCTGCATTGCAGTGTCACCTTTGTCATGAATCAGGCAATCATATACCAGGTGATATAAATGTGTGGTTGTTTCTGGAAACTCTGTCCTGTTCTGTGGATATTTGTTTATTCCTGTTGCAATATCACACTGTCCTAATTTTTGGTAGCTTTCCAATAAATCTTGATGACTGGCAGTGGAAGTCTTCCAGCTTTGTTCTGTTTAAGTCTGTCTTGGTAATTCTTGGCTCTTTGCATTTCATATACATTTTAGTCAAGTTGTCATTTTCACACACACACACACGCACACCTGTTGGAATTTTTATTGTGATGCATTGAGACCAATTAGGGGGAAAAGTGGCACCAAGTCTTCCAATCCATGAACATGGAATAATGAATATGATAATACTTTTATACTCAATGAAGATTTTAGTCAAGGGCAGCTTTCGCAAGAAAACAGTCTGTGCTGACCCTGATATTTTTGTTTCATTTTGTTTTGTTTTAAGTGGAAAGGACTGTTTTCCAAGGCTTAATTGATCACCAGGAAGGTGTCCTTGCAAAAAATATCAATTAAGGTAACTCATAAAGGTCTGGCCTTAAATAAACCAGTAAAAAGTTGGGAAATGTCGCCAAAATACAAATCAAAAGGACTGGTCTGTAGCTCTTCTTTCTGGCAATAGTTAGCTAGCAGGAAGTTACATACAAACATTTTCAGAAAAGAAAACAACTTTTCTTTTTAACTTGTATGCTCTTTCCTGCCTTCCAACTTAACACACAGCTGTGCTGGTCTGACTTTTCCCCACCATTATGCCCATACACTCAGCAGACCATAGAAAGCTTTGTGTTTTTCAGATGATACTCTTTATTGACAATAATGTTTCTTATGAATCACTGTACTCTTTTAAAAATGTTTCATTGACTAATAAAGTCAGCTTATAAAACAATTAAGTTTATACAGCTTTAGTGTTTGGAAGCATGTTTTTTCTGTGTACATTCAGTACTCAAGTGGGTCATTTTATTTTATTTTTTAACTTTTTTTTATTGAGTTCTAGTCATTTTACAATGTTGTGTCAAATTCCAGTGTAGAGCACGATTTTTCAGTTATACAGGAATATACATATATTCATTGTCACATAATTTTTTGCTGTGAGCTACCACAAGATCTTGTATATATTTCCCTGTGCTATACAGTATAATTTTGTTTATCTATTCTGCATATGCCTATTATCTCCAAATTCTGAACTCCCAGTCTGTCCCTTCCCACCCCCTGCCCTCTTAGCAACCACAAGTTTGTATTCTATGTCTATGAGTCTGTTTCTGTTTTGTATTTATGTTCTTTTTTTTTTTTTTTTTTTAGATTCCACATGTGGTATTTTTCTTTCTCTTTCTGGCTCACTTCACTTAGAATGACATTCTCCAGGGACATCCATGTTGCTGCAAATGGCATTATGTTGTCATTTTTTATGACTGAATAGTATTCCATTGTATAAATATACTACATCTTCTTTATACAGTCATCTGTTGATGGACATTTAGGCTGTTTCCATGTCTTGGCTATTGAAAATAGTGCTGCTATGAACATTGAGGTGCAGGTGTCTTTTTGAAGCAGGGTTCCTTCTGGATATTTGCCCAGGAGTGGGATTACTGGCTCGTATGGTAAGTTTATTTCTAGTCTTTTGAGGAATCTCCATACTGTTTTCTACAGTGGCTGCACCAAACTGCATTCCTCAGTGGGTCATTTTAACCTTCAAATGTCATACTGAATATATATTCCTCTTTCTTACACAAGAAAAGACTTAAGAGAATTTACTGCAATTTCAATTTATAATTTTTTCCTACTGAATCTGGTTGTATGTTCACCTTAAAATTCACCAATGGTAAAAATGATTGATAAAAATGGTGTTCCTGATTAAATATTTAAAACAATCATCACTTATGATTGGGTATCCTCAGAACCTTTGTATCTTTTATTTCAAAAGTCAGTTCTTACTGTGCTTCTATTCTAGACCCAATCTTAGCTAGATAATTTACTTCAGCTGTTTCAGGGTAAATTTGAAAAAGACTAAACATCTCACAGTTTTCAATTTCGAGCTACCTAGTTTTTTCCCCAGATTCTCTAGATGTGCTCTACATTTATACTTCTTGGCTAAATCTTAAGATTTCTAAGAAGCTAACTAACAACAGAAATCCCAGAATCTATGTATAAAACTTCATGCTTCAAGATTTCCTAGGTGGATATAAATCTTTTTTCCACAGGGTTCACAAAACTCAATACAAATTTAATTATCCTTCACATCATAGCCATAAGGGTAAAAGAAAAAAAAAAGAGATGAAGTTCAGACCAAAAGAAAAGAAAACAAAACAATAACAACTAAACATAACCCTCAATACAAAGTTCTGTTCCCCAAGGTTAGAAACAAAAGCTTTTTGGAATTAATCATTCATATTATTGTGTAGCCCAAGAAATATTTGTAGTTCATATACATCACAAAGCTAAACACTACCAAAGAGTATATAGGACAATCATTAGGAAGACACCTGGCATTTAGAGAAATACATATCCTGCTTTTAAAAGGACATTCTATGTAGAGCCAACCAGTCAAATTTTGAAACGTAACAATTTAAAAAAAGAAATGTAATTTATTTATACTTACAAATACAATTTTGGAGGCAGATAGATCCAGCATCTCAAAATCTTCTTCTAATTCTCACAGGTGGTTCTAAGTCATATATCTGCACTAGTGTATCCAAGGCCATTGTCAACATCTATCAAGTTGCCTCATGAATTTTCAGTTGTGAGTTTTGGGTCATTTTCCATTTGACAATGTAAACTGAGATGCTGTGTGCAGCTGTTTGATCCAAGATCATCAGGTGGCCATGTGCTGTCAGAATCTGTGAACACTTGTTTCCACAGGAACCAGAACCTTGTTCAGAGCATCATAGGCCACCATCTTTTTCTCTACTATAAAGAAGCTATTTTTCTAATTGATGTGCACTGCATATTGTACATCTTATCCTTGAAACTGTCTGCTCTTGGAGAAAGGGAAATGTTTCTACTCTTCTGAAAATTAAAAAATTTTATGATCATGGTCCATAAGCCCAGAAGCAGAAAGGAAATACTGTCATTATTTATTTAGTATTGACAAAACTTAGTGTTTGAAATACAACTCAGAGCATTAATCACCCATCTAATGGGCTAGAATCAACCAGCAATAAAAGTAGTGAAAGTAGAGAATTCTCTATCAGAAGCAATTTGGCTCAGAAAATTTACTGAATATGAAATATAATTTTTCTTGATAACCTACTCCAATGCCCTACTCTTACACTTTTATTTTGTAATGTTTAAGAACTTTAGTTAGCATATTTTAAACAAAGATTCAGAAATAAAGTGCATTAAGACAGAACTTGTAGGAGAAAATATCTTTCAACTTTGGGACCATGAAGTCATGGATGTAGAGTTGAAAGAAGCCCGAATCTTCAGACTCATTCTCCTCTTTCCAAAAATGAAGAAACTGAGCAGTATTAAGTGAATAGCTCTCAGTCTTGCTGTTATTTGATAGTGTAATGAAGACAGTATGGATCTGCTTTACACATGCTTGCACATACAATCTTGGTGATGCTGGGGAGTTCCTGAGTCACTGCCCACGCAGCACTGGAACTCTGTTCCCCAATACCACCATCATGGTGCCTAGTACAATTGTCCCTCCATTATGCAGAACTAATGTTCTGCTATTCAGATAAACAGTGTCTTACGTTAAGTCAGAAATAATGAATTCTGCTAACTCATGTTCACTTGTGTTCCAAATGTTTGCTTTTAAGTAGTTTGTTGCTTTTTATGGGAAAATGAGTTCCCTTACTCTCTCCTGTCTCTAAGTCATTGAACATCACCATTCAAGAATGCTTGCTTCTCCTTTTCACCAAACCATGTTTCTGTCTTATTCAGTGCTCTGTTTAAGACTTGTCAAGGACATAGAGCTGCCACAGGCTAATTCCCACCTCACTCCTCACTCCCGTATTTCTTTACTCTACCCCTTCTGTCTGTCTGCTTCTCTAAATATGTGTCCTTCCCTTAATGCAACTTAAAATTTTTATTTCATATGTTCATCTAGGATTTATTTTAGTTATAATAATTAAAAGCCAAACTAATAGTGACTTAAACCATAAGGACACCTACTGTTTATTTAAACAAGGTCTGGAGGTAGAGCTATGCCTGGAAGACAACAGATCAAATTAGACCCAGAAGCCATTTTATGGTTTCTGTGGTGGCAGAAACCAACTGGATTACTGTCAGCCTGGGCTGAGTTAGCAACTGAAAACACCTAGCTGAAGCCAAAGACATGTGGGCAGAAGAAACCAGCAGACAGATCTTGTCAGAATTGGGGATGACACACACCAACCAGTTAGATAAGCTGTAATAAAGAACTTTTCAAAAAGTAGGTCCCACAGAAATAACAGGCAATTAATTTGTTTTCTGTGAAAATCAGATGGAGCTTCGGGGAAAAAAGGGCTGTGATTTTAATGTGTAACTTTTATTTATTCATCATACATCAAATTACTACCTGCTATCTTCCAGCCAGTCTAGCCTTAGGAACTCAGGATATTGATGATTAAAGATTATGCTTATCCTCAAATTCTTACTTTGGTTGAGAAGGTAGACATGGAAGTGACTACAATTCCATATGATGACTGTTCTAACAGTCATATATCAAATGGTATAAAAACCACAAGAGATAGCAATTAATGCCTGAGAATGTCAGGGAAGGCACCACTGCGAGTGTGATTTTTAAGCAGGAGAAGAGTTCCAAAGATCAGAAGAACACACCAGAAAGATGAATTCAGTCATATGAAAAAAACAGCATGTTCAGTGAATGAGAAGGCATATGTCTGTGCAATATTTTGAGCATGTGGGCAAGATTGGTGATAGGAAGTTGAATTTAAAGAACATGTTCGGTTAATCTGTTTGAGGATTTTCAAGGTCAGAGTAGAAGGCTATCAAGGGGTTAAAAGAACAGAGAGGATGCAGGTGAGCATAACTAAACTGACCTATAGTGAGTACAGATATGGGGAAAGTGACATCAAATGCAGGGAAGACTCAAGTCTGCAGGTGTTGATAAGTTCAAAGAATAGGTTTGGGAGAGTTAAGTGGGGGAGAAGTGGTTCTTTGTTCAAAGAATGGAATTCGGAAGTTTAAGATTTCAAATTTGGAGCAGTCCCAGGGGATAAGAGATAGTCCGTGACCTTGAAGACCAAAGGAACTAGACTACAAGAGCTCTCATATGAGCCACGGTATTAGAGAAGTTGTCCACCTGGACTTTGCAAGTACTGTCTTCAATTGGGTTCCCCTAGATCCTGAGACAAGAATTTGAGTGCAAGGAGTTTCTTTGGGAGGTGATCCCAGGAAACAGTGGCAGGAGAATGGGAGAGACAGAGGAAAAGGAAAGAAGCCAATATCAGGGTGCATTATTGAGCAGGTTCCTGCTGTGGGCAACTGGGGCTCAATCCTTCTGGGTGATTCTAGGACAGAGCACAGAGAACCTGTCACAGAGATCCACACTCCCTCTAGCGGTTAGAAAGCTGGGGTATTTCTTTCCCAAACTCCCTTCTGTTATTGACTGGGAGCAGTTCCTGGCAGCAGTAACTTTCTGGCACTTCTGGCTCTAGATGAGAGTCACACGAGCTCGTGGTAGTAGCAGTGAGAGCAGTGAGCGCCAAGGGATAAAGCTGTGGCACTGATTGTACCTGCTGTGTTTACCCAAGATCATTTTAGGAGTTGAACTGGATAGAAACTTTATGAGCTGGGCAACAGAATCTCCAGTGGAGTTGGGTGAGCAGCATGGAAGCTAAGAGATAAATTAAGAATCTAGGAAGAAAGTCCTACTACAAATCGCAAACCCACACACTCCCAGCAAATACTGAAAATGCCTGGTGAGAGAACTGGAGTCCCTGATAAAAATTCCACTCAGTCAGGGGCTTCCAGGTATTATGATAATTGCAGGTAAGAAATACACTTCGGGCTGACATGCTTTTATAATAGTGTGTCATGAAGTCAGTAAGTCACAGGCTTACCATTTCTTTCCTGTCAGCCGATGTTAATTGATGTTAACAAGTCAACAGAGTTGCCCTTCTCAGAGCTATCAAGAACTGGCTTGATTAAGATGACTTTAGGAGGACCATCTTCTCTGTGAAGCTCATCCTCCCAGCAGCCCCAGCTCTGCTTGATTCGTCTCCTGACTTGGGACTCAGCTCCAGGGAGACGGTACTTACCATCAAGGAACATCACAGAGGAGTCCCTTGTGAAACTACTTCTCATATGTCTCCCAGACCCTTGTTGAATTAAGAAAAGACTCCACAGCTTGTTCATGGTTGCTTCTGTGTCTGAGGAACCGATCTCTGCTTTGGTGAAGGAATCTTCTAGGAAGCTAGACCTCTGTATTTTTGTGGCCTTTCTCTTAATGTCTGTTACTCATTCTTTCTTTTCTTATCATTTGCAATTTTGAGCCATTAATCCCAGATCATAGCTTTTAACAGTCTTCTAGCATATTTTGACAATCCCCACCTTACAAAGGAGTCATGTTCCTCAATCTGTAAGATGGGACTTCATAATATCAATCCAATGTAATTCTATTCTTGAAATATTGTTTTTATCTACCAAGATTCTTCAAAGTTATCTACCCCAAATTACCAAACTGTCACAATCATTTCTTCACACACCACACTGTGTGTGAATGCTTATTATTTAGACATGGTTTATTATTTAATAAAAATGTAAAGTTCAATCCCACATACTTTATCTCCCACTGTGTTGATGGATGTCAGTAAGAATAGCTTTATCACTTATTTCCAAATTCTTCTGTCAACAGCGAAAGCCAATATATTTTTAAAATCCTCTCTCTGTTTTTGTAACACAGGAAGACTATTAAATTTTCACTTAAGTTAAGGATACAAAAATAAGAGACATGCATTTACAATACCAAGCATAATAAGTGACAGAGAGCAGGGGAGACTCTGTTATTCCATGTTCTCACTATATGTATCATGAGTTTCCACATCTGACTGGCTCCTGTCATTTCTCAAAGACAACTATATAACTACATACATGTGTAGCTCAAGTATTATATACCAATACATAACTATGTATGTTTGCAGTTCAGTAATTACATTCTAATTATTAAAATGTAGATAATCCCTTATTCTACATCAAGCAATTTGACTACATAGCAGTGATACTTGTTCTACTTTTGCTTTTTCTATTTATTTACAGAAACTGGATGGTGGACACAGGTGCTTCTTGTGGGCTGCTTGGCAACCTAACCGTTAATAATGTTTGCTTTAGGGTGTGAAACAAAGAGAGAATACTTAAGCTGGAAAACTGAAATTCTTGTCTAGTCTAAAGCCCAGTCACTATTTCCAAAATACAAATAAAGTTCTTCATCAAACTTTATGACAAACATTCTTCAATATTAAATAGCGTATTCTTTGTTATCAATGTAGTCCCCTGACAGTGTGTAGTCCTTGTGTTTGTGGTTCTGCTACGGGAATAAAGCTGTCTCTTTAATGTACCTGCCAGTCATAGTAAATAATATGTAGCACACTCTGAACTAAATCTTTGAGAATGAAAACTCTTTGAAAGAGCGAGTGAGAATATATAGGATGGCCAACCCTGCGTAGGTGGGCATGTCGATCACATCTTTAGGAGATACAGAGCCTAGCTTTGCTCTGCAGTCATGCTGAACATCCTGGATACTCACAGCTCTATCCTATCAGGCCGGAGAAGTCTGCCAGTGGCCTTGTAGCTCCTCTGAGTGCCACTGCTTATCTGAACAGCCCTTCAGAAAAATAGACTTTTATTTTTGACCTGTGACTTCTTGGGATTGAGAATTCCTTGAATGAATAAATTCTATAATGTTCATCCCTAATTAGCAAATTATAGCCATAAAACAACTATACCTAAAATGCTAGCAATAAGAGGTTAGAGATTTAGTCATGTGCAGTAGGGTCCTGACCCATTTCCCCTATTTTTAGAAGCATAATCTTAGAAGTAGAGAGCAAAGGCTTACAGAAATGTTATGGATTACTTAAACATTCAAACATGTTGAATGCTGACTGGGTCCAACACAAAAATTCATTTTGAAAATCTTGTAGATTATTAACAAATGTAGCAGTGTTCGTAATATTTCCACACTTGACAACTGTGTGATTGGACAAGACAGCATCATTCTTATTCCTGCGTTCACCAAAGGCTACATTTGGATTAATGCAGTTTCTCAACCAAGCACCACTGGCATTTTGGGTCAGACAGCTAGCTGTTCATTGTGGGGCCTGTCCTGTGTGTTGTGGGATGTTTAGCAGGATCCCAAGTCTTCACCCTCCAGATACCAGTGGTTCCCCTAAGTTGTGACAATCACAACTGTCCCCTAGAGGGCAAAGCTGTCCCCAGCTGAGAATCACTGGATTAATGGGAAGGTAGAAGGAAGCTACTCCTTTTATATAAGTAATAAAACTCACACAGAACTCCTGCAGGAAATCAACTCATGCAGCAGAACACAGGTTGGCCTTTTTATTAGTTGGCCTAAACACCCTCAGGCCACGTTCTAGATTGCTGCTTGGATGTTGACAGTGAAGTCCATTTTCCCAGTAAAAGGAACTAAAAAAAAAAGCCACTGGAATGATATATAATATGAGGCAGCACAACTGTCAATGGTTGGGATATTATAAGTACTCCCACAGTGGTCAATCATCTACAAGATTTTCAAAACAAATTTTGTGCAGAACCATCTCAACATTTGGTGTGTCTTAAAAAAAAATCTTGGTTTAAAACCCCTACTTGCTTAAAATAAAAATGATTCTTTGGTTTTGTTTTTCTAAATAAAGATGGAAATCCATCACCCATAGAGCTAATCTAATTAAGTAATTCATTTTTTTTTTAAACCAGGAAATAGGCACTGAGTTTTTCATTTCACTGAATAGTTCCTGCAAACTTGAATGCTGTCGTATCTATTGTCTCAGTTTACAACTGTGCTTGCCAGTTAAGGTCACTTCAATGTGAAACGAACTGGAGGAATTCTCCTGTGGACATTTCAAACAGTATAATTCTGCCATGGATATTTAAAACAGTATTTTTTTCATAGTCATTCCCCACTGTCTCTTCACCCTTCCCCCCAATATTCAAACATATGCTCAGTACTTTCAGGAAGGAAGGAAAGCTACCCAGGAGGTATAAAATGAGCATGATTCAAATGTTTTGTCAGCTGGAGTCCTAGCCAGCAACCAATTTTCACAAACTCTTGTACGTTATTCAAATTATCATAATATTATTCAAATAATCATAACACAGCATTGGGTCTTTGACCTATTAATTATCCTTTCATCTATTCCCTCCCTGCTGCCGAGTTAATTAGTCAGATGGTGGGGTCTCTGCTTTATGTACATTATCTCAACCACAGAAAGCCACAAAGTTGTGTCAAGAACTGCAGTTAGAGCCATCCTTTTCCGTCCTAATAATCATGTATGCAAATTATTTTTATATCTTTTTCTTCTTGCTAATAGCCTTGCTATTCAGAGGAGAGCAGGCTTCCCTTCATCCCTTTTCCACTGTGTAATTTTTTTTTTTCAGAAGAAATGAGTATTAGCCAGCCACCCAACAGCCCAGATTGCATTCCTGCCCTAGTTTTCCCTCTCCTTGAAACAGAGGAAACCACTTCTCAGACATGTGGAATTCTCTTTATCCTGTTCTTTGTGCCCCAAAGCTATGATTGAGTGTCCTTGCTTGGCACTGTCAGTGGAATATGGTCCTGTCCTCTGTTACATCAACGCCACTGGGTTCATCACTCAGAAATCTAATCCCCAGCAGTTCAGAGCAGCTTCCTGAAATTCCTTTCTCGTGTACCAGTAGAGCTCACTGAGCTCACATCAGTCTCAGTAAGTAAACATCAAGCCCCATATTTCATGTCAGAAATGCCATGAGGGTGCGAAATATTTTCGTATACCTCTGAACAAATGGAATGGATTTTCTGTTGAACTTTTTAGTTTTTAAGAATACAAGAGTTCCTTTTGGATTGGTAAGAAGATTATTTTTATGAATGCAAGATTAAAATTAGCATAGTTTTCTTTTCCATTCTGTCAATGAAAGTTGAGTCAGGAAGGCAGAAACTACTCTAGATATTTTATACAGAGGATATTTAATCTGATAAATGGATTACACACTGATGGCAGAGCTAAGAAACCAAACATGGAATGGAGGCAACCCAAAGATTAACAGCGGGAAGCCACAAGCATCCCTAGAGAGGGGATGGTAGTACTAAAATCCAGAAGCCAGGTTTCCAGCTGAAGCTAGAACCATGAAGGGTGCTGCAGGGGAGGTGGGACTACAAACAAATGAAGTCACTTCAGGAAACCACCCCATGAGGCAGAAATGGAAATAGAGGCTGCTTCTTTCTTCCTGCCATCGAATCTCTCACCAGGCCTCTACTGCTGTAACTTAGCTAGAAGCCAGGTACAAGGAAGTCTGGAGAACATTATTTGCAGGAGAAAAGTGAGAGATGAATCTGGGAGTTGTACCCAGCTTCTCTCTCAATGATAGTTGAGTGAATGCAGAGCTAACAGGTGCTAATAGAATTAAGCCCCACCCGTGAAGAATTTGAGAACTCACAAGAAGTTTACACGAGTCTGAAGAGAAAGCTAAGAAGGTTAAAGGAATAAACAAAACCAACTAAGAAACCATCTATTTCAAGTATTCTGGTACTTCTGGGATGTTGTGGTTGGCAGAATAATGACCCTAGAGAGAGTTCAAGTTTTCGTCAACAGACTCTGTGAATATGTCACTTTACACGACAGAAAGCATTCTGCAATTGTGATCAAGATTAATGGCCTTGGGATGGGGAGATACTCCTGGATTATCTGGGTGGGTCCAAGCTAATCATACAAATCCTTAAACTTGGAAACTTTCCTGGGTGCAATGAGAGAGAGAAAGTGACAGGAAGAGGGTCAGAGACATGTGACAAGGACTCACCTGCTATTACTGGTTTTGAAAATGGAAGAAGGCAGCTGCGAAGGGACGTGGGTAGCATCTAGAAGCTGGGAGTGACAAGGAAACAGATTTTACTCACCCCACCTGCTGCCATTTACTCAATCCATCACTTCCATGAGCATACAAAAATGCCAGTATTTCTTCCATCTTATCAAAAAAAAAAAATCTTCTTGTGACCCTAGTTCTCCAGTAGTTACTGCCCTATTCCTTCGCTCGTCCTAGCAGCAAGTTCCTTTAAAGAATTTTTCTACACTTGTTCTGTTTAATTCCACATTTCCTATTCTCACTTAAATCCTCTCCAACCAGGTTAATGGCCCCTGCCTCCCCAGGGATGGTCAAGTCTCAGTCCCCACCTTACTTGATTCAGCAGCAGCACTGGACACAGTTGATCACTCTTTCCTCCTTGATATGTTTTTTTTCACTTGCCCTCTGGACCTCCAAGATCTGCTTTCCCTTCTACCTCAGGGGTCCCTCCTTTTGAGTTTCTTTTGTTACTCCTCTCCTCTCCTCTCTGACCTCTTATGCAGCTGTGCCCCAGAATTTATAGACCTTGGCTCCCTTCCCTTCACTATCTGCACTTGTTCCCTTGATGATCTTCTTCTTTCTCATGGATTTAATACCATCTATGCTCTGATAATTCCCAAATGTTTTCCCCAGTCCAGGATTCTCTCCAGAGCTACAGACCCAGATATCTAACTGCCTACTTGCCAACTCAACTAGAATGTTTCATAGGTGTCTCACCTAACGTGGCCAAGCTGAATTTAGATCCTCCCTCCAAACCTACTCCACCTCAGCCTTCCCCATCTCAGTTCATGGTTACTCCATCCTTCCATCAGCTCAGGTCAAAAAACTCAGACTCATCCTCCATTCCTTTTTTTCAATCACACTTTCAGACTCAAACTTCAAAACACATACAGATCTTAAAATGAGTGAGCAGACCTGGCAACTACTAATCAATTTTTCACCAATTCTTGGAGAAATGGCTGACTTTTCGGCTGGGGCTGGGGAAGTACAAAAACGAGCCTGTATCATCTTATTGTGCCAGAAGTGAGAAAGTGCACAAATTATGGTAGGGACATGTTAGATGGACACAGGTCCTGGCTTGAAAAGGCTCCCACTGATGAAATCCTACATAACTGGAGCATCTGAATAAGTGGGAATATGTTATTTTGTATGGCAAAGGGCACTGGGTTGCTAATTATGTTATTTTGTATGGCAAAGGGCACCCAGGTTGCTAATTAACTGACCTTAAAAGAGAGAGATTGCCCTGGATTATCTGGGTGGCTAATCTAATCACACGAGCTCTTAAAATAGGAAAACCTTTCCTGGCTGTGGTCAGAAAGAGATGCGACAACAAATGGATAAGAGAGATCTTATATTGCTAGCCCTGAAGGTGAAGGAAGGGGACTACAAGCCAAGAAATGTTGAGAATCATCTGGAATGAAGGAAAAGGATTCACTTCTCATGCCTGCTGATGTCTTGATTTTAGGACCTGATTTTAAGACTGTAGAACTTCTAACCTACAGAGCTACAAGATAATACATTTAAGTTCCTTTAAACCACTAAATTTGTGGTAATTTGTTAAAGCAGCAGTAGAAAATGTGTACATACCTAAAAGGACTATGACTTCCCATTCTCTATACCCCTCCTGTGCTGTGCTTTTCTTCATAGCCCTGGACATAACTGGCCATTTTGCTATATATGTAATTATTATTTGGTATCTGTCTCCAGTTAGTTACAAAAAGCAAAGAGTTTATCTGCCTTATTTGCTGCTGTGTCCACAGTACCCAAACAGAAAGGACACTTAATAAATGTTAGTTAAATAAATATTGAATTGTGAGTTTACGTTAATAAGAGCAGTCATTCCTGGAGCTGCTTTTATGCTATCAATCTGAAACAGCAAATTTAGAATTTGCCAAAATACCGTCAATATACTCTACCTTAAATAATTTCTGTAAGGGTGACTTTCACTTTCCTGTAATAAAACTCACAAAACAGCAATAAGTCAATGTACCCAGGGCCGATTTTTTTTTAGCACATCTCCCACTGATCAGCAGGAGCAACTCCTGAACCCACTTTAATAAATGGATAACATTTCACCAATTTCATCTACTGTTTAGAGAACCTCCTCCAACCGTAAATCAGTTTCATGACCTAAGAACAGGGCAGGGGATTGTCAGAGTCCCTTTGCTGAGTAATTCCAGAAATGCCTTAAGGCTCAACAAAGGAGGGGTCTGACATTAGAAAGCAGGAATTTACAACCTAAAGAAAAGCCCCACTTGGGCAAAACAAAAAAATCAGGCTGAAAGCCCGAGGTGACCATTTTAGTCTTTGCTTACAGAGGTCTTCCTACTTCTACGGAAGACTTTTTTCAATGAAGCAAATTAATCCACCACAATCTAGCTTAAATTGTAACTATGACTGTAAATCATCACCTTTGTCATGATTCTTTCTAATATTTTAGGAGGTGATCATATAAACAAACTGCTGTAGGTCTGTTTGGTTGAAAGAGCAATGAAATGGCATTTTCCTGAGAACTTGACAGAAACCTGTAGTTGCCAATGGTAAAGAGCTCAGGTCACTTTCTGTGACCTGCAAAGTGGCATAAATGGCCTGGGTAAACACCAGGAAAGCTGAACACACTTTTAAACATGGCAAGGTGTTTCAGAGTAGAACTTTACCCAAGAAACTATATTAGATTCTTAAGATGGATGTATTTTTCTAAGATGAAAAAACAAGAATGATTTCTTTTTATCTGAAAACACATTATTTAGATTTCTTATTTTCATCAAATGAAGCAATAATAGATTTTGATCTGTTGGTTCATCTTTCTTTAGAGTAACACACCTTTGAGTCAGAGTTTCACCTAACTAAAATCAAGACTCTACCATTATTATATGAGATCGCTCATATATGGAATCTAAATAACAAAAACAAAAAAACAAAGCGTAAATACAAAACAGAAATAGACTCATAAAGATAGAATACAAACTTGTGGTTGCCAAGGGGGCGGAGGGTGGGAAGGGACAGACGGGATTTTAAAAATGTAGAATAGATAAACAAGATTATACTGTAAAGCACAGGGAAATATACACAAGATCTTACAGTAGCTCACAGAGAAAAAATGTGACAATGAATATATGTATGTTCATGTATAACTGAAAAATTGTGCTCTACACTGGAATTTGACACAACATTGTAAAATAATTATAAATCAATAAAAAATGTTAAAAAAAAGACTCTGCCATTATTGCTGAAAATCTATGCAAACTGTTCTTACCCAGACGATGAGAGCTGTTCACCAAAACTGCACTAAAATGAAAATATATTCTTTATTGCTGGCTTGCTAAATTTTTATTTACACCTACTTATAGGACACTATGTATATCTACTGGATAAACTCAGATGTGTACAGGACTGGGTAGACTTTGAGACAACTAAAAAAAATTACATGAGGCTAACTCTTGGTTTAATAAACAAATGGTGGGTTGTAGGGCACTGAGCAATTAAAGATTTATTGGGTCATTTCTTCTCACAATCAAAAGTTTTTCTTACATAAAACTGTTTTCTACAAAACAATCATACTCATTAAACTTGGCTCTTCACATATATGCTTATGTTCTTACAGCTTTGGAGAATAACATCTTCTATTTGTAAAGCAGGTAAATACTGTATGTTTAATTTTCATCAATGACCTGTTTAAAAAAATAGGAAACTCATTGATTTAGGTGACATAGTCACCTGCAGAGAATATGTACTCCATAATGGATGGGATTAAAATTCAAAGTGACCTTGTTAAGTTGAGGAAACAGATAGATCCAGGCAGAAAGACACTCAAAAATGATAAGCACAATGTGGAATCTAAAAAACAAAACAAATGAACAAACCTGTAGAAAACAGAATCATAGATACAAGAGAATAAACTAATGGTTGCCAGAGGGGAGGGTGGCTAGAGGAATAGGTGAAGTAAGTAAAGAGGAAATAAGTTAATAATTAAAGCAAGCATAATACATACTACAGTTTTATGTTCATATGTGGTAGTAGAGTTAGAGATATAAAAATCTCTATAAGATTCAGAGGACCAAAAATTAGCAGGATGAAAGTTTTTCAAGAATATTGTTTCACAAAAGGAAGAACTAAAATATTAATTTATTGAGCACCTACTTATGTTAAGTAATGGAAATACAAAAATGTATTCCCATTTTCTCTCAAGGAGCTAAGAGTTTAATAAGAGAAATATAACTAAGCAAACAAATAAAACAAATGAGTGTTTTGATAGAAGACTGACAATTTTTATCAGTCATCTTTAAGCAGGGTTTATAATAACAACAATGATGAAACTCAGGCATAGAGAAATAAGAACGTTACCCAAGTCGGTAGGTGGTAGAGGCAGAAATTAAACCCAAGTAATCTGATGCCACAGTCATGTTCTTAACCTCTCTATACACTGCCCTCTGTCTAAGGGCACAAAACTGAAAGGTTGTAAGAACAGTGAATGAGTCACTAGTCACTACAAGTGTCTGACAGCTAATATTCAAGTTTAGGAAGCAAATTCCTACTGGGATCCACACAGGAAAGCTAGCCAAGCTGGGACCTAGAAGTAAACAGGCTAATTCCATAGACAACATGGGGGCTCACACTCAGAGGCTATCTTCCCTTGGTATCAGACACATTCTTTCTTTTTGGTACGATATTATTTTTGGAGGAGAGAGGAATAGGGACTTACTTTAGTGGCTCCAAGTAAATAGGAGTTTATTCTATGAATGGAAATGGAAATGGATAAAACAAAGCCTCTGCCACAGGCCAGGCCTTCTTGGAAACCCACAGAAAGGTGAACCTCTGAGTCCCATGGAAGAACAGAGTGTGGAGGGTCAGGATTAGGGAGATTAATTGCTTGAGGAGTGTACATCTGGGGTGTTTCTAGGAACTCCCTCAGCAGCAGGAGTTATGGAGGTTTTGCACTCTGGATGACTTGGCATTTTGGGTTTTATTTTTCCTGGTCCTCGTGCTGCCAGCCAACAAACTCACCCTTCCTTCTCTTAATTCTCTTGCTTGTGCACAGTCTGTGCCATATGATAGTTTCTGCTTCCTCATCACATCAACATGTTCATGGGCTTGACCACCTCAAACCTTGGCTTTTTAGCTCCTATTTCTTCCCTCCATAAATCTCCTTTCAAATTTTTTACTGAAACTGGTGCTGACTGGTCAAGCTGATCTCACAGTCCTTATCTGAAGAGCACTTTTCATACCTATTGACTTTAAAGGCTGTAGGTGAACCTATTAAATGTCTGACTTCTGCTTGAATTGGCTGTATCTATAGTGGTCTGAGAGGCTCATAAGGGGTGAAGTAGAAAGTGAGAAGGACAAGCCTATGTGGGTCAGAAGTTGGACGCTTCCGCTTCTGGTGAAAGGAATGGTGTAGGACTGTTCAGCCAGACAGGAACCAACATTTGTTGATCTGTAGGATATGCTAAGTCCCACTTAATCTCACAACAACTCTAAGAGGTAAATATCATTGCCTCTGTTTGCAGGTGATAAAAATGGTTGTCACTGTGGCAGAGCTTAAATTTGAACCAGGTTGCCTGGTCCAAAGGCTTTGTTCCTCCCACAATTCCATGCTGCTTCTATCCTTTTACCACAGCGGGCAAGAACTAAAAGGACACAGAAGGCAATGTAAATAACTTTTGTAACCATACTCTGGGAAGATAATCTAGATAAAATAGATATTCCTTTATATTCAGTTTCTTTGTTCCATAGAGAATTTTAAGAAAATAATGGGCAACTAACATCTTCATCTTGCCAGAATCAAATGTTACTCAGATGCAAATATCTAACCCAGATAAAGAAAAGCAAACTTTTTTATTAATGCTTTCTCTGGGCAACTCCCTTTGTGTCATGTACATTAACTTCTTTAGCCCTCACAGCAAACTTGTGAAAGAGGTACTTTACCATCTCCATTTTCCAGATGGGAAAACTGAGGCAGTGTGAGGGGAAGTTCTTGCCCAAGGTCATTTAGCTGGAAGCAGCAGAGTTAGGACTCATATCCAGCCCACCTGGATCCACAGCCCATGTAGGCTAAGCCCTTCTACAGTGGTTTTCTTTGGGTGTATGCAAAAATACCTAGGTAAGTATGTTTTAGCTGTCCTCTGAAGAAAGGAAAAAGTTTCTTTTTTTAGACACAATTTTTGATGTTTTGCTCCAATTAAAAAAAAAAGAAGCATAAATCTATCACAGGTAAAAGCCTGTCAAGATTTTTTAAAGCGGCTCCACAGACTGATATTTGAATTATTGTTTAAGTCTCCTGAATTACCCTTCCATCTGTTTGGGACTGACAAGTGAAGAGCTGTGAGCCAGGAGGAAGTCTGTAAACAATACAGTATCAAGCATTAATTATATCATTTTACTCTTGGAAAAGTGATGGTTCCTGAATATTGAAGTGTTCTCATTGTTGCTATAACAACTTCAGCTTGTTATTGTGACTTCCTCTGTTCAAGGCGAATGCTTATGTTTACCAGAACTAAGGTTCAGGAGGTTTAGAAATATTATGTATCTGTAATGCATGTCACTTAGCCAATTCATTTATAAAGGAAAATAACGAGCAACTGGCAGAAGGTAATAAATGAAATTCCTCGAGAAATGAGCTCAGAGAAGTTCAATGTGAAACATGTTCTGAATAAAGCACACTACTGACAGAGCCATACGTTATCCCTTTACTGCAGCATAGACAGCATCTGAGTCAAGACTCAGCTTCTCTGGACCAGTTGCAAACCCACCACACAGAACAATGCCTGGCACAGCCATTTGCTGAATAAAATATAAACAAATGCTAGAGCCCTCCCATTCAAGGCCACAGTCAGTCTTTGGTCTCTTCAGTTGATCTCACTGATATCAAGTAGAACACACGACACTAACCTTAGCTAGGAAGGCAGATTTTCTGAGTTTTTGAGTTCTTGCTTTAGTGTTGATTTTCCTGCATAGAAAATATATACTCAGCAAGAAATTAAACACTGTTGAGCTGTTAATAGTCAAGGAAACAGATCAATCTTATAATTTAGAATTCAGAAAAAGTGATAAATTTTTTAAATTATAGAGCTTATTTTAATCATTACTGCTCCCTCCAAAGACAGGTAAGTCTGATCAGCAAGAGTGAAAGGTGCAAGTCAAAGGTGCTAGCGAGCCATTCAAATAAGCCAGTGCCTTCCCACAGCCCTAGTCTGACAGCTAAAATGTCAGCAGATATGGGGCAGGGGACAGACAGCTCCAAATTTACAGGAGGAGGTCTCACTCTGTGATTACCTGTGGATTCCTCACAAATCACATAGACAGGGAGGAAAGCAGGACCCAAAACTGCAGGCAGGAAGGCCTGCCAAACCCTGTGAGTATGGACGAGAAGCGAAGAGCCACTCCACCAACCAGCACTGTGACTTCATTGCCAACCCTCCTGTCTCACACACGCTGTGCCTGAGGGCAGGTGTCCAGGGCCATGTTCTGGAAAAGTCAGGGCACATCTGCCAGCATTTTTGCCCTTTCTCTTCCTCCTACATCTCCTTCTCCACTATCAACTCCCTTATTGTCACTCCCTCACCCAATACACAGACATCCAGGAAAGCATGTAAAACGAAGGCAAGAAAGAAAATGTGGGTCTGTGTGTGTTTATTGCATCATATGATATATTCTTACAGGGAGTGCTAGTCAAACTTTTTAGAGTATACAAATTCAGAACATTAGAAAACAGGGTGGACCAAAGAAATACACTAGTCAAATATCTCTGTGGGTCTCTTGAGAGAAAAATATAGCAACTAGAAAATTATTTTTGGAGTATCTAGGACCTGATTCTAAGATGCAGTAAATTGTATGATGCATCACAGATTTAACAGTGTCTTTTCAGAAGGAAGCAAGCCCATACATTAGTCGTGTAAATATATAATTTTAATAACTGAAAAAGCATTTATTCACCTGTATAATTATAGACTAACTTTTTCTTCCACTGTAATGACCAAAGTTTGATACAAAGACTTGATCATATATGCTGTCTAAAGAGTCTTTGGGTTCACATTTGGCCCTTGACAGATACCCCTGGCATCATGGTGACAAGCCGTTTTTCATCACCAGTGCTCATCATTTTGGTTTCTCTGTCTCCTGAAGATTGACAGTATAATTCTGAGGGATATTGAAAATAATAGCATTTCTTCTGCTTTTCCTATTTGGTTAAACTAACAGTTTGATATTTTTCCTTCATTAAATTACACATCACTGGAAGTTAAACAGCTTTTCTTGAAAGTCAGCCTGAAGGTTTTGACAGATATGCTACTCATAAAAGTTGAGCTTCTTCATGGCCCATCCTGGCATGGTGTCACCTTCAAGAGAAAAACCAATCTTCATGCCCAGAAATAATGGAAAAGCAATTTCAATCTTTAGTGCAATCTTTAAAAAATGCCAGAAGAGGATTTTATTTATATCATACAGAATAATATATTCAAATACTCTTTCTCCATCTCTTTCCCTTACTCTTTCCCTCTGCTCTGCCTCCCCACCAAACAGGGGAAAACAAAACAGCTCCTGAAAATTCTGAGACCCATCCTCTACTGGCTGTTCTTTGTCCTCTCCCCACCTTTCTGGATCTTTCCCTCTCTTCCTTGAGACACCCTCTGCCTTTCCCAGTGTCAATTAGCCAAGCTGGCTGTCTGCCTCTCACCCTTGACCCAGTCACCACTACAAAGCCCAGAAACCAAGGGAGTCGAGAGTCTTCTCCATGGCAGGAAGGGAGAGTCAGAGGTTCATATTTGTCTTAACAAAGGCAGATTTTCAGGGCTTGTGTAATGATTCTCCGAACACATCAAGTGACAACCCCCAAACTCTCCTAGCTTTGAAACATCTTGTTTTTGCAGGATTTGGCAATTTCTTCTGCCTTAAATCGAATTGCCTGGCAGTTGTCAATCTTCTGTGTAGAAATAACATGCAGCCAAGCGTAGTCATTTTATGGGCATTTTAAGCAATAATCAATAAATTTAATTTTAATTATTAAATACCCAATGACTAATTTTGCACATTTTATATAATTATAGACAATGACAACCACACCAGCATTTATTGATCTGCATGCGCTTGGCAAATTTCTCTTATCACTGGTCTTAAGAAGCATCTAAATTTCACTATGGATATTTAGTTGTGGTATCTGGGGTAACCTAGGGCCTCTGTAGGTTATCTGCAATACTAAGAAGAAGTTGGTTATTAAGGGACTCAATCCATTCTGTTTTTCAAATTTTACCTAAAAATCATGACAGGACATTTCTAAAGAGATTAGTAAAACACCTAATTTTAAACAACTTTGTGTTTTTCTCCCATTTTAAGAATTAAAGTATAATTTACATGCAGCATTATCCATTCATTTACTGCATATTTCTGCAATTTCTGATAAACACATACTGTCATGTAACCAGCACCTCAATCAAAATATGAAATAATCCCAATAATTTTGCATTTTCCAGAGGGTCATATACATGGAGTCACACACGCTCTGTAGCCTTTTAAGTTCGGCTCTTGTCACTTATCATCGGGCATTTGAGATTCATTCATGTTGTTGAGTTTACCAATTCCTTTTTATTGCTGAGTAGTATTCCATTGTGATGCACCAGTCTATTTCTCAGTTCCCCAGCTGAGGGATATTTAGGTTGAGCAACTTTGTACTGTGGGTTCTGCAAGGAGTGAGGTCCATATTGACTAGGCCATAAGTTTCTCAGCCCAAAGGTCTCCATATAGATTTTAGCTGGTCTAATATAATTCTAAACAGTTATCTTGCCATGTTTCTTATTTGTTAGCTTGCTTTCACCGAACACTGCATTTGTAGAGTTATGAAGTGAAACACAGTAAATAGGGGGAAGTACAGAATTTTGAATTTTAACAACCTGACTTCAAATTTAATACTGAGCAGGCTATTTAATCTCTCTCACTTTCAGTTTCCTGATGGTAAAAATGGAATTAGCACATCCATTCACAGTCTTGTAGTAATGAAATGAGGTGATATGTCTGAAGGAATCGAGTAGAAGACTTGGAACATGGAAAATAGTAATATTAGCTCCCCATCACACCTCAATCTGATTGTGTTATTTTGAGAAATTTCTTTATGGATTAAAAGAATTCTTTCTGCTTGGGTTTTTTTCCCCTTCCTTGTCAGTTTCTCTTTCCCATTCTCTCTTTCAGGCAGGGAGTCAGCTGACAGGGAGATAAGTGGTAGAGCAAAACATTAAAGCTCCCGGTAAGTCTCTCTCACATGTGCTTCACTAAAAGCCACAAATTGAGTGTGTTGAAGGAGACACAGAGAAAGGCCTCCCCTCTGCTAGACACATATTCTTCCTGGGGGTCAGGGAGTGGCAGGAGGAATGAAGGACAGATAGTGCAGAGGAGGCTGGGATGAGAGAGAAAATTACATCCCATGAAGGTCACCAGGATGGTAGCAAAACCCCACAGAGGAAGGCCCCAGAGAGGAGAGGGAGCTGGGCACACACCTAGCAAAATGGGACTTTTAGACAACTTTATCAAAAAATTCCTGCACTCCAAGTTTGACCCTGGGTGCCATCTGGACCTGATTAAGCTATACGAACAAGGATGAGAGACATCTCGGCAGTATCCTATGGGTACAATGACTAAAATAAGATACACAGCACCCCTACCCTCCAAAACGAGTACTGTGTAAATTCTCAGAAACTTGGCACAATCCCATGAACTGAGGGTATGTGGTGTTGGGGGGGGGGGTGGGGGGATTGATTCCAACAAAGATTTAGAGTTTTCCCCCTTTCCCAGCAACCTAATAGGATACTCAGAGCCAGAAGTTGAGTAAGAGACAAAGAAGAAAATTTATGTCTTGCACACCTGAGCTTATAAACCAAGTATAGTTGTAATAACAGAGATAGAACACAGACATTCTTTCCCCCCTTATTTTGTTTCATATGTTCATCAAACTGTATAAATGAGAGAACAAAGTGGCTGACTATGAGGTGCATAACTAACATCAGGTAAGGTGGTCATAATCAAAGGCGATTTCTATAAGAAATGCTGAAACCCTTATAACCCTAAGTTAGTATCTCCAATAGACATTTCTTTATGAAAATGCATCACCAAATTATACTGCCCTAATCCCTTGGCTAAAGAGCACCTTGGGGGAATTGTCATGTTTTTTATAACAATTTCCATTTAGCCCCGGCTAACACATTGAAAGTAAGACATTTTACCATGCATATAATTAGTTGCTTCCCTGAATATTCGCTGTCATTTTTACTCACTATTTGCTCATTCATTCATTTGTTCATTCACTCACACACCAAGTGCCTAGCAGGTTCCAGACACTATGGTCAACACATTAACGTCATCTGGACATGTACAAAGTCTTTAAGTACTCTAATCTGACCCTTCCTTTATTCTTGACATGTGTTTGACCTCCATTTTCTGAGGATGAAAATCAGGCCCAGGGAACATGCCTAAGTCCCTGACAGAGTTCAAGGGTTCAGACTCCTTTCATTAGGAGACAAGAATTCTAAATGGTGGGAGCCCCACTGTTAATCTACAATGAATTCCCAGAATCCTACTAAAGGCACTTAAAAAAGAAATACAGTTTCTGCAATAATGGAAAGACATACTAACACTGTCATTCTACTTATACTGTGAGGAGCCCCTGTGTAACAGTACAGGGTGAGAAGTCTGGATAAATTAAGAACCAACCTGAAATAAAACCAACAATTCAAACACTTGAAAAGAAAAATGCTGCAAACACTTGGTGATTATTTTCTCTAAGTTAAGACCTGGGCAAATTATTATTTGTGGGCATTAAGAATGATTAGAATAAGAAATTTAAAATTTCTAAATAAGAGTTCTTGCTTTGAAACTTAAAATATATTTAGGAGGACACAAGCTTTTGCAAAATTCTGATTTTTTTTAATTTTGGATTTTTTTTATATTCAAATCAAATGATTCTGAAATTCTCAGGCCCTTGTTTATAACTTTGCCCAGAGAAGGCAAGTCTGAAATGTCAGCTATATATTGTCAAGTAGTAGTCATTTATACATGTAAATTTTTCCTAGCTGGAAGATAAAGTACCTAGAAACAAAGAGAATGCCTGATATAAATAGGAATTGGCAAATACAAATTGGAAATTTTAATTCAAGATTAAAAGTTAAAAGATATGAAAATCAAAAGCAAGAATGTTGAGAATGCTGAAAAAATATTAGACATACAGAGCACGCTTCAAGGTTTGGACATTTATTTATTATCACCTTCCCCCACCCCCAATAATCCCAACTCCTAGCACAGGAAGCAATGTCCCTCTCCCACCCATGGCCACTCACAAGCATCAATCTAAGTAGCTGCTGGGATGGCTCTTACTGGTAAAACAATCACAGAAACAATATAATAATGTAACTTACTCCATTCTGCCAAAAGCACAAGGAAAATAAGATCAGATGTGTGGAAACTTAGCCACATAGCTCTTGTTCTCAGATTCCTCATCTGTAAATCGAAAGCATAGAACCTGATGATCTCATCTAAACTCTATGCTTGCATTCAGTCCAAATCGTTGCTATGTTGGGGCATAATCACATGTGATGAAGTAATCCTTTCTGAATTTAAGAAAATTTTCCTGAAACTCAAGATTCCTCTGTTTAGTAGTTTTATGTTCCTAGACTCTTCTGACCCCTTAGCCACCTAATCAAGTGTCAATCCATGATGAGCTTGGGGTTTTGAAGATATTGACAAGCCAATATTAAAATCATATAGAAACTCAAGGGACCTAGAATAGCCAAAATAATCTAGAGAATGACCAACAAAGTAGGAGAACCCAGATTTCCCTATTTCACATTTTAATGCAAAACTACAGTAATCAAGGCTGTGTAGCACTGACACAAGGATGACTGAATTTCACCAAAGGAGCCAAGAAAATTCAATGAAGAAAGAATAGTCTCTTCCACAAATGATGCTGAGACAACTGGGTAGCCACATACAAAAGAAAAAGTTGAATCCCTTTTTCACACCATATACAAAAACTAATTCAAAATGGACCATATACCTAAATGTAAGCACTAAAACCATAAAATCCTTAAGAAAAATACGAGTAAATCTTCATAACTAAGTTAGGCCAGACTTCTTAGATATGACACTAAAAGCACAAGAAACAAAAGAAAAAAAATGATAAATTGGACTTTATCAAAAGTAAAAGCTTTTGTACATGAAAGGACATTAGTAATAAAGTGAAATGACAACTGATAGAGTGTGAGAAAATAACTGCAAATCATGTATCTGATAAGGGACTAGTATCCAGGATATATAAAGAACCCTTACAATTCAATAATAAAAAAATTACCCAATTAAAAACTGGGCAAAAGACTTGGACATTCCTCTGAAGAAGATATACAAATGGCCCAACAAGCACATGAAAAGATGTTCAATGTAATTGGTTATTAAGGAAATGCGTATTAAACCAGAATGAGACATCATTTCATAACCACTAAGATGGCTTTAATTAAAAAATGAATGAAATACTAAAACAACTTGGATGAACCTTGAAAACTTTATGTTAAGTAAAAGAAGGCAGACAACAAAGAGCACAAATTATATGATTAATTTTGTGTGATATATTCAGAATAGGCAACTCCACGAGGAAGAAGCAGATTAGAGTTTCCCAGGGATTAAGAAGAGGGGGAAATGGGGAGTGATTCCTTAATAAGTATGGGGTGTTTATGGGAAATGATTAAATTTTTAAATTAGGAATGCTGGTGGATGCACAACTTTGTGAATATATTAAAAAATCACTGAATTATACTGTTAAAATGGTTAATTGTATGTCATGTGAATTTCACCTCAAGTTTTAAAAATAAGACAAGTTGCAGAGATACATATATATAGAATGAAACCTCAAAACAGTATATAAATTGTTTAGGCACACAGTTATCTCCTCATTTTCGAAAGTTCGCTTTATAAACACTTTGCTTGTACAAAAGGCTTACATTAGTACTTGTTTTCGCTAACCAAAAGAAATCCAAAGAGGATTTTTGCTTTTAGGGGAAAAGGCAAAAAGTGAAAATAGCATTCCACCTTTGTTTTACAGTTAGCCATTCCGTTGCAGTGGCAACAGCGCATCCCAAGTAGCGAGAGTGGTACCACCAAGTTCTTTCCTGGGAACTACACTCAGCATCTCAGCATCCAGCCCTGAGAGCTTTGAACTGTGTGAGCATCTGAGCTTTATCTTGATTTATTTTGTGCATCCATTAGCCAGATGTCCTAAGGTTATTGCTTCTTCACTTTAAGCCATTTCAGCTTATGAAAGCTTTCACAGGAATGGCTCTACTTTTGGATAGTGGGAGGAAACTGGTACACATATATTTGGTAAAAGTATAAATATATGGGAAAGAAAAAGAACAAAATGAGGATAGCAGTTACCTGGAGAAGAGGGGAGGAAATGTGCTCAAGTGATGATGCATATGGTCTCTGTGACATCTGATTTCTTAAAAAGGGTAGTGGGTATATGGGTGTTTGTGTCTGTCACATTATTCTTGATCTTATTGTAAGTCTGAAATATTTAAACATAAATATAGCTTAAGTAAATCAACTTTTAAAATTTAAGTACAATATAGGTGAAAAAAATTAGTGTAAAGTTTGATAAATTTTCACACACTCAATACAACTATATAACCAAGAAACATAATACCATCAGCACCATAGCATCCAGCCCCTTGCAAGGGTTAAGCACTGTACTGACTTCCAACACCACCAAAATAAGTATATTTTTAATAATGAACACCTCCTAGTGCCAGAAGCAGGTGGGGATTTAGGATGGACAATTTCTACTTTTCATTTTACACCTTTCTATATTGTTTGAATTCTGCCTTTATTTTTTCATAACTCTGTATGGATAAACCTCAACGTCTTGACTGGAAGCTTTTCTACTTGCTGATTTTTGATGATTTTTATCTCTACTCCACTCTTGCTTCCCATTGCCCTTGCCACACCCTAAACTTGTCATCACAAGAAATTATACTCTTGAAATCAGAAGTGCCTTCATTCCAGTGTCTCATCATGGCCAATGCCTACTCCATTGGTACTTCCATCTCCTGGGTTTTTAATCCCTTTTTCCAGTCCATCAATGCCTCTCTCTCTACACACACACACACACACACACACACACACACACATACACAAATACACCGGAATGATGCTAGTTATTACTTCCCTACTAGTGACAGACAAATAAACAAAGAGACAAATATGACAAATATTCTGATAAAGGTATCCCAAGCAGTGCCCAAAGGAGGCTTCCTAGAGTAAATCCCATCCCCCTGGGGAGGGAATGTACTTCACTCTCTCTCCAAAATCAACAGAACCTGATCGAAGAAAAATGATAGGTTATACCTCGAGAAAACCGGTAGCTGCTGGACTTGCTCAGTCACTTCAGATAAAATCATTATGCCACATTCTGAGATCTAAAGCGTTTCCTTTCTGCTAATGCCATCTCTTTTTCTAAACCCTCATGTTTCCTGGAGAACCCCTTTTTTCAAATGTCCCCCAACCCCGTCTCTTCATGCCAGTTGGGAATGCATGCTGGTCCCTGAGGGTGTAACGTCCTTTTAGTGGTCCTCATTTCTCCGTATTCTCTCCTCTTCATAGAATCAACTCATATACTTCCCCATCCATGCCTGATCTCTAGAAAGCTGAAGCTTATCAGCAGTGAAAACCTGCCCCGACGTGATAAATACCATTTTCAGCTGTTTGGCAGTAGGTTACACACAGGGACGTGCAGGGAAACTGCTAAAAGGCACACATTCTAATGGGTTACTAGGTTAACAAGCAATGATGGAAAGCAAAAGATAATGCATATTGGATAAATGCATTGGAGAGAGAGAAGACACTCAAGAGCGTGATAAACTGTAAAAAATGCAGGTTTGGGAAAAATGGACCAAGTCTAATAAAGAAGATAATAAACTGCTTAGACTTGGTAACTAGTATCTCTTAAAAAACACATAAAACAAAAACATTTCTTGAATTTCTTACTAAAAAACTTAAAACTGTATTATTTCCTTGGCCTTCGCAGTACTGAGAACAAAAATTGGCATGAAAGGGCCTACCTTGAAAGACCCGGTTTAAATAAGTCAGAGAGAGAAAAGACAAATATTGCATGAACTCACTTATATGTGGAATCTAAAATAACCAAACTCATAGAAACAAAGAGTAGATTTGTGGTTGTGGGGTTGGGGAGGGGAGATGGGTGGTAGTGATCAAAATGTACAAAACAAACTTTCAGTTATAAGATGAGTAAGTTCTGGGGATCTAACATACAGCACGGTGACTATAGCTAACAATACTTTTACTGTATACTTGAAAGTCACCAAGTTCTCACTACAAAAAAAAAATGGTAACTATGTGAGGTGATGGATATCTTCACTAACCTGATTGTGATAATCATTTCACAGTATATACATGTATCAAATTCTCATGTGGTACACCTTAAACTTAACACAATTTTATGTGTCAATTTTATACCAATAAAGCTAGGAGCAGGCAGGGAAGACGGTTCTCAGAACCATTTTTTCTGTCACTTACTCCTGTACCAATCAGTGCCCTCTTTCTGCAGGACCTTGGGTCTGTTCTGAGCCACACCACTGTGTCGATGCTCTGAAGTGGGAGGTAGGAGTGGTTTTCTGACTCATTCTGTGTTGTCTTTGTTTGCCTGCCTCCACATCTGGTCAGATGGTACCCGACTTGTAGATATACTGAAGGAGGACTTGGAGGACAGGCCCAGAGATGCGGAGCAGGAACCAGGGTGGGAGCACACTGACTAAGCCTCTTAGGTCCTTCTGGTGGGTGGACCTCAGACCCTGCCAGACCACCCAGCACTGCAAAGCCCTTCACACCTCGCCCCTAACCTAGGTCTGAACTGCCAGGCAGGGCAAGGGTCACGGCTTCCCAGTCACACCCGCATTCTCTGATTTGCAATATTACCCACAGCCTCCGTGTTGTCATTCAATTCAGAGAAAGCCTTTCAACAAGGCCACAGAGGTCAGAGAGATGACTTGAAGCTCTGGGGAAGGCGGAGTTCCCATTTCCTGACTTAACATCTGCCACTCAGTTTGAGGCTCCCTTTCTTCCTCTTAGCTTTAAAGAACAAAAATTATTGAATAGCCCAGGGCTAAGGGTAGTGAAAAATCTCATTACATCTTCTCTGCTATCTCTTCTCAGAATGCATTTCCTAGTCAATATTCTTGCAACAAATCATTTTTAATTTGAAAGTCACGCTCCACCATAAAATGTACACAAATATTAGGAGGCTAGGCAGGGAATTGCTATGCTAAGCATATTGTAAATACAAGAATCGTTTCCCTAATGCAAGAGGAATAAATTATCAATTTATCTTCCCATGGCTGTCTCATCTGGTTATAAATGATAGCAGAGCTTTAACTAAATATAAATATTGAAGTTCATTAAACAACTAAGATTTTATCCAAAAACAAAAACAGAACAGTGGAAAGCTGGGACTTCTGTCACATCTCAGTAAATACAAATAGGGTACAAATTGGTTTAAATTAAACAAAATCATATTTAAATGTTGCTTGAAAGTCGATTTTAAGAAATAAAGTAAGCTTAATGACTTGAATAAAGATGAAAATGACCTTTGACTTTTTTTTATTTTGTTGTAATTGGGAATAAAAATAGTTATTTCCTTGCAAATTACTGCTAAGTTTCAATGGAATTTTAATTCTTCAAATTATTAATATTTGCATACCACTTTCCAAAGCCTAAATTAGGAAGAATGTAAGGTATCTTAGGTTTTTATTCTGTGTGCCTAGAGAAACTAGTCTGAAAGATACCCTACAAGAGAGTCTGGAGAAAGGGAAATCATTGTCTTGTATTTCTGAATGTGGGTGTGGGTGTGAGTGTGTGTAAATGTATGCTTTTATGTTAGGGATAAGTGTATATCAATAATAAAATTTTCTCTTCCTCCCCCTAAATTTACCTATGAGTCAACTGGGATCCAGAGAAAGCTGGTAGTTCTCACACAAGGTATAGTGTAGAACTCAGGTAGTCATTTCATGATGTAACTTTCATCATTCAGTTTTCTCATAGTCTCCTTTTCTTTCTCATTCCTATTTAACACTTAACGTTTTTTTCTTTCCTTTTCCCATAGGCTGTACTTTATTTTTTTTAACATTTTTTTATTGATTAATAATTATTTTACAATGTTGTGTCAAATTCCAGTGTAGAGCACAATTTTTCAGTTATACATGAACATATATATATATATATATATATATATTCATTGTCACATTTTTTTCTCTGTGAGCTACCATAATAACATTTTTAATAAAAACAAAAGTGTAAACTCAAAGTCAAGTAGAATCCATGTGAAAAAAAAATCTAATGCACCTTTGCTGCAATAAGAAACAGATCCTTTGCCCTTGAGCAAATAATTCAGTGACCAAGCTTTCATGGAAACAAAACTCAATTCAGAGACACCCACATTTTAATTTATTTTGAACAACTTAAAGATGTTCTATGTGTATACAAAGTAGGAGGGTGGGAAGAGCCCTGGAGGTAGAACCTTAATGATAGCCAGAGGATCTCAGGTGAGTAGTGACTACCCCTGGTCTCCCACGTCTTGCCAATAAAATAAAAGGACTGGACTAGAAGAGGCCAGGTGGGTTATTTACCCCTGGCCTTTATGGAAGGCTGCAAAATCAACTAGCAAGTATCAATTACAGTTAAGGAAGAAAAACTGAAGGATCAGAGACAGGAAAGCAGTCCTGAGTGTCACGTATGAGGGATGAGGCGAGGCTATAAACAGGCAGACAAGTCAAAGGGTCGTGGAATGGATGGAGGCGACAGCTTTGGAAGAGAGAGAGTTCTGATTTTGAGTGGCCCTGGCTACGTAGCACAGAGGGCTCATAATATTCGTACCGCTTCCCACATCCTCCTTGAAACCTCTGGCCAGTGTAAACTGTAACAAAGTCTCCGAGTAAAAGCAGAAAGCACTAACCTAAGGCTCCACTGAGTCACACATAACATGCTGCCTCCGTCTCTGATCATGTTGTATACTGGGTATATGTTTTCTGTGTGGATTTTTTTGTCTTTCCCAATTGGATTATAAGCAAATTACAAATAAAGGCTAAATTTTACACTAGGCACTATCAGGGTACCTCCAAAAGCTATTTTATAATAGGCACTTAAATAGCTGTTTATAATTACTAAATCAATGAATAAAAGCAAAACTATTGCACGATATAATTTAATCACCTGGCCATCCAAAACCCAATCGTACACTTATCATGCGCCTGCTATGTGTCAACCATTGGTTTAGAGGCTGGGGATAAAGAAATAAATCAGAAAAGAAAAATCCCTATCCTAAGGCTGTCACTCTATATGGAGCACCCAGTCAAGCAAACGCACCATTATGATGTAACACGACCAGGGTCATACCTGGAAGTGGTGGGAGTGGTAAACTAGGAGTGCCCAGTTTCTTCTTGGGGAGACCAGGTGGGGTTGTCAGGGAAGACTTCACAGAGGAGGTAACATCCCCTCTCCCCCAAGTTTTGAAGAATAATTAGGAGTTTTCCAGAAGGAGAAGGACAAGGAATGGATGGAATTTCACACTGTAAAAGTGTGTGATACAACTCATTAAGCATGTCTCTATTCCAGAATTCCTGTGTATAAGCTGGTGAAAATGAAGTTGCAAAATAAACAACAGCTAGACTCAGATGGGTCTTAGGTGCCATAATAAGAAGTTAATTATCATTTCACAGGGCAGTGATTCCCAAACTTTTGGATTTTACAGACCAGTAAATTTCAAAGACATTTTAAGATGACCGAGCCATTATATTGTCTAATGGAGTCATTTTTTTCTCAAACTTACATTTGCAAATATCAGCATTTCATAAAGGAAAGGAATTTTTTTGTGAATGCCAAAGAAAGTATAAAGGACATGATTCCAGAAAAAGTCCTTTAAATGAATAAATTAATTTCTATGAAAAATAATCTCAATAATTATCTTCACTTTTCCTTTAACTTTGAGACATTAACTATTTTATCATAAATTGGTGCTCATTTCATGAGGTTGAATCTTAGAACCTCAGAGAGAGCCAGTGAAGAACTAATGAAAAACCTGAAGCAAGAGAATTATACAAGTTTCTTTTTTTCTAAATAAAAATAACTCTTGTATTTCATTTGGACCATTAGCCATGTGTTCCACACACATTTTTTAAAATTTTCACATAATTGCCTATTTCATTGTCTTAATGATGTGGGGCCTGTGATGTCAAAGGGGCATTAAGTGTGTGGTGATAGCTATAGTGGGGGCAGCACACCCAAGGGAGATCACATGTGGCTTCAGGTTTCACATTTGCTGCTAAATTTCCTCATTGAGGCAGAAAAAGGCATTCCAGAAAGTCACATCAGACCCCTCAGAGAATGCTATACTTAAGCCACTCTGAAAATAACCTGAAAATATAAAATGTTAAATAATTTTTAGACTTAAATCTGGATCATCATACTCTTAGATCAACTTGATCTGTTGATTGGTTTCTTCATTTATATTGTTAATTTCACAGAGGAGCCCAAGTAGTGATACTTCAAGGGATCTTTATTTTTATGATTAACGGTGACATGTTAACCCCAAATCAAAGAAATGCTAAGTGATGGATAAAATTCTAAAGCTTTACAAGTTCAGTCCACTTGGAATTCACATCAAAATGTACAGAGGCATATCCCAGGCTCATGCTGAAACTGCTAAATTGGGCAGTAAATCTCATGAGAGTTTAGCACATGAAATCTCTGGTATTTCCTGCTTTTAATTTGTCTAGAAATACTTCAAGGATAGCTTTTCTTATCATATTTCAGAACATGCCCTTGTAAAATGGAGACATAGAAGAGATTTGGTTTGTGTTAATAAGGTTACTTCAAATCTGGCTCAAGATTAGTTGTTACATTAATAAGACCAATTCATGTATCCGTTGACCAAAGGGAAATGGAGACCTCTTCACACAGCAAGAAGCTATTTGGTATGGCAATAAAAGACATTCTTTAATTTAAAAAGAAAATAAAAGAAAACTATTGGCAAATTCAAAGTTATATAGCAGAAAGTCAGAGACAGAAACACCATTTTCAGGTAGAAGAACTGAGAAGTTATCCCCCAACGTCATCAAGCTCTTCATATTCTGCTTACATTGCTTTAAAAAAAAAAATCCTTCTTGCCCCCACTTTCCTTTCTCTACTTGGCACCTGAAATGTCAAATTTCATTGGCCCTGCAACATACCTGGTGCCCCAAAGTGGGTTGTGTTCATTTTTCTTAGCTCTATGATTTATTCCTTTGCATCAGTAATCTGGAAATATGTAAGGAGAGGCAAGAGATGAGGAATGAATGACTGAGCACCTGAGCATTCATGTTGATAATGAGCTTGACTAATTAATCAGTTCAACCCCCATTTTTTTCAAACACTATTGGGGTATAAACTAGGATTTGGCAAACACATGCTGTTTTTTCCAATATTATCACTGGTGCTAAGACTAACTTTGCTTACAAATTCTTTGCATCTACCCTCTCTAATCTTAGAAAACCCTTGAAAGCCAAAGTGTCTTCTGTATATGCAATTACTGGGTTTTAAGGGAAATGCCATCCTCCTGAAATCACTACTCCACCAAAACAATGATATCTTTTATCCATAAAACTAAATGCAATGATTATTTTTCTTGATTCTCTTATTCTTATCCCAATGATCCTTTGACTCTTGAATCCCACATCGATTAGTTCTATAGGAAGTCATTTACTTTGATTTAGAGAATGCAATGGATCGGATTATACCTGCCAAACTAAGTATCTAGTTCATCACCTAAGATCTATTTACACAATAGCATCAGTAGTAAAGGGAAGCATTGCCAGTCACATATTAATCTCTCAATTTTCATTTTCAAGTAAAAACCTTTACTAACTCAAGACAACTTGAATGATTTTTCACATTTTACAATAGGAGAGCCCACACTCAGAACTCTATTTTGGGATGAGAGGGGTGATTGGAGACACACATACACACATACACACACAATTTTTACAATAGGGCTGTACTTTTGTTTCAGGCAAGTACACTAGTATACTTTCTATTTGTCTAATGCAAAATCATGCCTTATGGCTCCACCTCTATCAGTTTTCTCTCATACTTAACAAAGATTATGCCTATAGTTCCTACTTCACCGTCAACTTAATTTGTTGTGGGGACTGGAATTTGCTCAAGGTGTAATCAATTTTATTTTCGGAGCCATTTCTGGTACTTGGAGGAACCTGCCAAGCACATTAAACTTTTGAGCTCCTCCTTCCAGGAGGCACCTTTGTTCTTTAGAGTTGAACCAAAAGATATAACAGGTTACTGAGAGCAAGTCCTTGGCCCTAGTTAATTAGCTGTTTTATAGAAAAGACTTATGCCAGTCTCTTGTTGGCAAACAGCAAGTTTCTCAAGGAAAGAAGGATCTGATGGTCTTCAGACAAGGGTGGTTTCATGTTTTGTGGGACTGGAAGCTTCTACAATTTGGAGAACCACTTTTAAGAAAAAGAATGTAAGGTTACAAAATTAGATACACATTAGGTACATTTTAGAATGAGAGAAGCAATCACAAGAAATGTGGGGAGTTTTGGAGATTTGTTGGGAGATCTTTTGCCAGAAGTGCTTACATGAAATGCTTCCAGACTGCTATCTGGTTGCTTCACATCCCAGTTAAAGCATATCTGGCAGCTCCCAGCATCCTCTGTAACTCCTGCAAGTGAGGCACTCTTTATTTTCTTACGAAGAAATCGTCAGGAATAATATATGATTATTTGCAGTTCTTCCTGACTTTTGCAAGCTTTTGAATTTAGGGATGGGCCAAACTACTTGAATTGAGAACACTGACCATTGATGCCTGTTCAGAATTTTATAAGAATACTATGTACTGTAAGAAAAGGATGGCAGGAAATCTCTCTTGACTTGGCAGTTAACTGCCAAACAGGTAAAACAAAGACAGATACTGGCTTCTCTATCAACATAATAACCATTTTTGTTGCTTAGCCGTCTTTTGTGAGCCAACCTTCCTGTTAGATTATACAATTAACAACTGTCTTACACCTAGTCGTATGATTTTATAACAAGAGTCCAGTGGTGACTTTAAAGTTGGCCCTGCTATGCAAAGACTACCACAAAGAAGGACCCCATTGATTCTAAAAGCTAAAATCAACCATTCTGCAATTGAAGTTTTTATTTATTTTTTGATGATTTTCCCTACTTGTATGTGGCTTATGGATACTTATTTCCATATAGCAAGTCTCTCCATTTACTTATTTTGAAATACATATTGCAAAATATTTATTTCAGAAGATATACCAAGAAGCTACAACTCTTAGTATCTGAAGACATAAAGAATAGTCAAGATGAGTACTGGATACAGATCATTGGAGCTTTATTTAAAAAGGGCTGGATTTTAGAAACATGTTTGTCCATTTGTTTGCACAATAGGATAGATTCAAAATTGATTTTGATGAAGCCTCTTGGCTCTGTCTATGAGAGTTTCTTGGTATCATAGGTGACTATGAATTCAAGTGTGAATCCTTGAAACCCTTTATTTTCATAGAAAGAAGTCTGCCTACCTGTACAACTCAGAGACAGAGAGAGAGAAAGTGAGAGAGAGAGCGAGAGAGAGAGAGGGACTTGGCTGAATGTTAAGCCATAAGTTCTTCATTGATATATGGTATGACCAACTACCCTAGGTTGCTTTAGTCTGTCCTGGTTTTGGCCACTAGAAGTCTTGCATCTCAGAAAACCCCTCAGTCCTGGGCACACCAGGACAGTTGGTCACCTCATTTATACGGCAATACAGACATGTTGTAAAATAAGTCCTCACTGCTGCAAGATAGGAAAAAAATCCAGATTGGAGCTGGGTTCTTAGTCTAGAACTTCCAAACCCTTAAAAGTTCATAAGTTCTTGAAACTGTAGTTAAAATTTGGTACACATGTGCATTTACTGTTAGGAGATTCAGTTTTCATCAGATTTCTTAATGTAGTTCACCTAGAAGAAATTAAAGAAAGTGTATCTTTGGAGGATTGCCTGAGATGTGTGGCCCATTATTTGCCTAAATGCTGTAAGTGTTTTGCTTCATTGCACTTTGGATGAGACCATCAGTTATTAGAACAACTCAGGGATGTTTGCTCTGTAAGGAAGCTAACAAGGACATTGTTTATTATGCCATGCTGCCCCTTGTATAAATAGCCTAGGAAATAAATATATGTCTTTTCTTGCTATCAAAATTCATTTTCTTCTGATCAACTTTGATTTTTCTCTTATGGACAGATTACTGACCATATTATCCTTTTTCTAGTGTCTTCCAGACATATTAGAAATAAATATATGGCCTGCCTATAAAAAGGATATAGCACTTCATAGTATATATCTTCTGTATTAAATACATTCCTGGCTCTATTTTATGTACCTGACCTTGTTTTTCCTTTGACTCATATTTCTCACATACTTCTAATATTTATTATTCCATCAGTCAGGAATTGAGTTTGGCCATGGGCATGGGAAACTCCTCAAATAGGTGCTTAAACAAGTAGTCTTATTTTGCTTGTATAACAGTGAATCTTTCCTTCAGGAGAGGAGACTTTCCTTCCCACAGTTTCTATCTTGTGCTAGTCTACTCTAGCACTGAATCCTCATTCCAAAAGTGAAGAAAAAACACAAATGTCAAAAGGCATGTACCATTTCTGCTTGTTTTCATTAGTCAGAACTTTATCATATGACCAATGGAAGGACTATTGGGAAGTGTTGGTTTGGGGGGTTTTTTGTTTTTTTGGTTTTTTTGCTGGGCCCATTGCCACCTGGACAAAATCAGGGTTTGATTTAGAAAGGGGAGGAAAATCACAACCAACACTGACCAACACAATTATATTCTGGAATTTTTTGTTATCTTTATAAGTCTCTTTAAGTCTATTTGGGTCTGGATGGTCATAGTAACAAATTAGATACATCAGATTACAATAGGCTACTGCAAAAGTTCCTCAGGTAGTTTCTAATATGATGTAATTACAACTCAGGCATATGAGGTATATACTTCCTGACTAATCTGACTTCTAAGTCAAAATCTAAAAACTGTTCCATTGCTAGAATGTGGGGCACTCCAGCAAAATTTTACACATAGTTCCTATTCTTAGTTAACTGCCGAAGAAATAGATCCAATCATCATTCATGTTGAGTATCTGCCTAATGCCAGGCACTGTGCTGGGTTCTGGGAATTTAAAAATTAGTAAATTTCAGTCAGTTCCTAGCCCCAAGATGCACAGTTAAGTAGAAGCATCAGCGAGCAAACCCCCAGGTGTGACAGTGTTTGGTAAATGATATGGTAGGTGCACACACATGGCACTATGAGAGCATGAGGAGGGATCATAATCTGCCCAAGGTGGGAAGGGCAGGGCAGGCATTCTGAAGGAAGTACCATGTGACCTGGAGGATGATTTGAATTAGCACATAGACGTGGTGAAGAGGGGATCTCCACGCTAATGTACATAAGTGGAGAGGGTGCAGGTAGCTCTGAAACATGCATGAGGTAGCAAAGCAAGAGATGATTCAAAAGAGTTCCAGATGCCAAAAGGCATGTGTGCTAAGCTTAAGAGTTTGGATTTTACACCACAGATGATGGAGAAAGTAGCAAAGATTTATTTTTATTATGGAAAGGAGTCCATATATTTGAATATTAAAAAGGTTACCTTCCCCGCTGTGCACTTGATGGATTAGAGAACAGGAAGAACGGTTGGGAGATTGTGACAATGGCCCAACTAAGAGAAACTGAGATACCAAAGTAGGACAGTGTCTTGGGATGAAGAGGAGGAAACAGATTTGAAAGCTGTTAGGAGTTAGACTTCTCAGGACTTAGGATCTGATCACATAAAGCAGGTAAGTATTACTAGGAGTTTAGAGTAATCACACATCCAGGTTTATGACTTTCTAAACTAGGCATCTCAGTTAAAGGTTGATCTCATTTACCAGGAAGGAGAATATAGGGCAAAGAGCTGGCAGGGAAGGGTGGGGTGGAGAGGAAATCTCAGAAGAGATATCAAGAAGAGAAGACGTAAATTCCATTTCTGATGTGTTGAGAAAAGCTCTGGAAAACCCATGTGAAACTGCCTAGAGTAGTCAGAATTCCGTTTCTTTATTTCTCCAGGAATTTCCCATGGCATTATCCGCTCCCCCTTCTTTATCTCCAACATTCCCTTTTCTGTGACCTCCTTCCTGGGGGCCTGGACCTGCATTCCCAGCAGGGTTCCCATCCCCATCTCCAGTCTCACGTCAGCCACTCTCCACTCTCTGTGCTTCAGCCACACTGCCTAGCTTGTTGGTATGCGCCATGCTCTCTCCTACCTCAGGGTCTTTGCATAGGCTTTACTTTGCTTGAATGCTCTCTTCATTCCACTGTTCCTTTCACTTTGCTAACTCCTCTGCATCCCTCCTCAAACCTATAGGCAATCGTTGTTTTATATTCCCAAAGCACCTGATACATCATGGTTTATCTGATTATAATTGCTCAACTGTTTAGAATATTTAATGTCTGTTGTTCCTGATAGACTTTCACCCAGTGAGGGCCAGGCCTTGCCATGCACAGAGCTTAGCTAAAATGCCCCATAGATAATCAATGATTAACTGATGATGCACAAGTCTGTCCCATCTTAAAAAATAAAAATAACTTCTTCCCAGCCCCACATTCATCTTTAGCCTCTTTCATCTATTTCTCCTTTTTTTACCATTGAGTACCTTGAAAGGTGTTCTAGGGCTTGCCCTATGGATGCTGGTAAATCATGCAGAACAAGAGCTGGTAGAGAAGGCAAGCAGAGACCAGGCAAAGAAAGTATGATAGAAACCTGAACACTCCCCTAAACACAAAGAGTGTTCTACATCCACTATTTTCATAGTATCTTTCACCATCTGTTTTTAAACTCACAGCAATCTGACCTTGTATCCTGGTCCTTTCTCTGAACCTTCTTGGGCAAATGTACCTACTGAATTTCTCACCATGAAATCTGACAATTGAATTTCAATGATTAAGTTGGCCCTGATGGAGCACTGAATGCCATGGACCTTCCATTCCTTTTCTGACTTCTCTGACATCACCTCTTCCTGGATCCCTCCTCTTCTGACATTCTCTTCCCTGCTCTTTCACTATCTTTGCTGCTTTGACCGTGTAATAAATGTCAGCTTCTATCTTAATCCCCTTAGATTCTCACTGTCTACTCATCCTCAAGAATTTGGCTTCCATCCACAGAAGTTCCCATGGGAAGTTCCCATGAAACGTGGGTCCATACTGTGGTAAGGTAAGAGATGAGATAAAAAAGATCTAGCTTAGATAGAGATAAATCATAGGGTGGAGGCCGAGGAGTTTGTCTGGTGGCCTCTGCTCCTTAGTAAAGAAGACAGGAGGTCTTCTCTTAGGACTGGCAGAGGCTGATATGGACTAATGGGCCAGGGGGGAAAGATGCAGAGTTGAGAGCCAGGAGAATTAAAAAAGCAGCTGCCTAGGAGAATGTACTAGTTTGTTGAAATACTACTCAAGCATGAGTTTTCTGTAGCAGTTCCTGGGAGTCAGTTTGGTTTAGTTCAAGGAGCAGCAAGATCTGGATTCACCGAGCTGGAGGCTGGTGTGCCAGGTTTCAAGAGAAAACAAGGGGAAGAGGAAAATTACAGTGCTGCGGAGTGGATGGTGAGGATATAGAATGTAAAGCATTAGCTGCAGAGGTAGAAAGAGGAGCTAGGAAGGCACTAGGAGATCAGAAGAAAACTAGTGACTGAGGAATGTCTAACTCCTATCAACTTAAAGGCTGCCCTTGAGGATTTATCTCCATAAGTTCAAAAAAAAAAAAAAAAAAGGAAGAGTCAGACAACTCTCTTCCTTTTCTGAATTTAGCTTGCTCTCTCTTCTTGCATGTTTTCCTTACACAGCAGAATCATTACACCATGAGCATTACACCTTAAGTAGCATGAACACTGGCTTTTGAATCATACAGATCAGCTCCCCTTCCTACCACGTGACCTTGGGCAAGTTCTTTTACCTCTCTAAGTCTAAATATTCTCGACTGGAACCAATGTTAATAATAGTCTTTCGCACATAAAGTTGATGTGAGAATATAGTGAGTCCATACATACAAAGCTCAGCAAGATAGCTATAGTACATAGTAAATGCTCAATAAAAGTTAGCTTTTATTACTACTAACATCTGGAGAAATTAATATTTGCTAAGGATTACCTTCTGAAGTTGAAAATTTTTTAGACAGTATTTCTATTACAAGTTGTAGGTTTTACTGGGGACTTTCTACCCTGAGAGTATGTCCTTTGCCGAATTAGCAGAATATCTGAATTGGCTGTAACTCATCACTCCAGTCTAAGTCTGAAATCTGTAATGCTCAACTGGGCTTTTATTTCAATGTTGGGATACAGAAGGCTTGAGATTTACAAACTAGTAGAAAGACAGGCAACTCTGGCAACTCTATTCTGAAAGCATACTTCCTCGCCCAAGGGTGACAATGTACACTCCTCATTTGTCAAATTAATGTCCCTGGCCTCCTGGCATCACTTCAGTGTGCCTTAAATTGGAGTTTTGGATGGATAAGAATTGTCTCAAGCTAAGTGTTTTTGTCAATCACTGGAACCAAGCAATTTCTGAATTTGCCGCATCAGCAAGACACTGTATTCAGTTGTCATTCTTCATAACCCCATGAGCAAGAAGACAGTTACCAGACTGGGTTTAAGAGTTAGGGAGAGCTAGTGTCTAAGTCTGCCTATGTCACTTGCTGGCTTGTGATTTCAAGCAATTTACTTCATCTCTGTAAGCTTCAGGGTGCTCATCTGTAAAATGGGATGATAATAAGAATGTCTACCTCACAGGCTTCTGGTGACTATTAACTGATAATGAGATAAAGTATACACACAATGCCTGGCACATAGTATTAAAAATGTTGGCTATGACTAATGTTTATTAATCATTCATCAATTTCATTATGTTGTTTTATCCACCCAAGTGAAAAAGTAACTGGAAAAAAAATACTAGTTGAGTTACATGATTAATCTTATCAAAAAAGAAGTATGGATGTCAATATTAGGCCTCAACTACTTCAATAGTTTCTAACTGAATCATCAAAATAGAACATTTATTTTAAAATCAAGTATGAATAAAACGTAAAAGTGTAATTTTATATGGTGCCATTTCCATGAGTGGGTTCTACAGTCTTTGTTGTGGTTGTGGTTTTTGCTGCTGTGGTGTCTGTACAGCTGTTGACGTTCCATGTCTGCACCACCATCTTCAGGAAGACAGTACAAGAATCATGAGACTGGGTGGGGATCCAGGAAACAAGCCAATTTGGTCTCTACACGGGGGGGACAACGCCCTCTGTTTGGTCATTTCAGTTTGGCGAAGGTTTCTGGGTCTTTGGGGACCAAGACTGAGTAGGAAAACACTGGTTGGTAGATAAATCCTCCAAAACTTGAACTGTTCTTTTTAGAGCAGGGTGACAGGCTTGCCGTCCATCTTTGCAGCCTGGACCTGGGAACTGATCCAACTTTAAAATATGAAAAGGATATTCCCAAGCAGCAGCACTTGCTGCTTAACAACTCTCAAGGACAGGCTCTTCTGCCTTGTAATTAACTATAATCTCTCTTTGTGGGGATTAAGCTGCTTTCCTTTGTTCTTTCCTCCAGTAGAGATGGAGGGCAGAAATATGGGTGGGCGTCAAGGAGAGTGAGGGGTAAGAGCATATCTTAATGACAGGCCATTTCTTACATTTCATACTCCTAGAAATTCTCAAATCACAGTGCTTTTTTTCAAAATATAATTCTCTTGGTTTCTTAAGAATTATTTTAAAAAGCAATTCCATTTTATGTATCAACTCTAAAATTACTCTTTTGAAAAATTATATGCAAAATATATTTGCTGTAACTGAGAAAATGGTCACTTCTGATAATAATTTTTTAAAAAAGAGCTATGGATCCTGCCTAACTAGATTCTCTGGACTGTTCTAAAAAGCAAAATTAATTTTTGATGTGTCTAAATAATTGCTTAACTTCACTGGTAGTAAATTTATAGTTAAGATTTTATGGATCAAATCGCATTTGATTGCAACAGTGAAAAAAAATAGGCATTTTAAGAATCTGTTATTATCTCAGCTAAATAAAATATTTATGTAGGCTGGTTTCTTCAGAGCACAAAGTTTTCATTGATGGCTGCTCCCTGTTTCTTCAAGCTCAGTAATACTCTAAGTGAAGCCACTCAACACAAACCAAAGTTCTATTCATCATGCACATTTATTTAGTTCTATGGGTTTTATTTCACATTTACATTGGCTGGCTATAACTAAGCAGCAGAAATCCACCAAAAATAACTAAGACTTGGGAAAAAAAAAACTTCAACTCATAAACTAATATTTGGGCAAAATCTAGGCAGCACGTTTCTGAACAGAGGCAATGGGAATCCTTTACTGACATCACAAAACTCAACTATACTTATTACATGATTCGGGAAAATTCTAGACTCAAAGCACAGAAAGAAACAAGCTATCTCAGAGCTCAAACACCTTCCTTCCACTTCCCTCTTCTGGAATAGTAACTGTAATCCAGCAACACTCACTAAAAGAGCTGGGCCTCCCAAGGGTAAGATGAAACATCTGCTCGCCTACTAATGGGCTCTCATTCATCCTGTTCATTCTGCGTCAATTACATTTTTGCGAACCTTCAAGTAAGACTGACAGTTAAAAGAAAGGGAGTTTCACATCTGCTTTCAGGAAACTCACTGGAGTTTCTAACAGACTTTACTGTCCCAGGAATACTTCTTTGGACCTAAATCCTTTGAGAAACAGTTTAAACCATTTCTAAGAAGTCATAGTAATAATAACACTGAGGACAAATAAGCCACATCCCTACTGTACCCTGGATCGACCACATGCCTCCTTTGCCTTTTTTCTAATGTTCAATTTAGTTTAGGAAATAAGTCCTACTGTTCCCACTTCTATCAGGAAGATGTGATAAGTAGACTGGAAAGAGGAGCCAACATCACTGTGCAGACTACAGCTGTTCACCCCTCTAAGGGGCATGCTCACCATTTAAAAATGCTTTTGTGAAAACATTTTATAAGAGAGATTTTTAAGACGTATACACACACATATACATTCCAATTTCTCCAGATAAACAATTTTCACTTTCTTGTGTTTTCATCCAACACTGGTCATAGGTGTGGCAGATTGTTTTATTTGAAAGTGGCTGCAACAATGTCTTCCATTCCACCTGCTCTTCTGCATGTCTCCTTGCTACTCCCTCATCAAGGGGTAGAACCCAATTGTCCTTTCATGAATTGGGGCTGGCCTTGGTGACTCAATGGTAGTCAACAGAATGAGGTAGAAGTGATGCTACATGACTTCTATAGCCAGACTACAAAGCGTCACTCAGTATACATCTGGTTCTCTTGGAATTCTCACTTTCCATTTCCCTCCTCAGAAGTTACCCCTCTTAGAATGCAGGCACCACATGAGGGCAAGCCCAAGCTACGTGTTAACACCATGCATAGAACCTGTGGCTAATAGTCCTGGCTGAGCCCACTCTTTGAGTCCTTCTGGCCAAGGTGCCAGGAATCTGAGAGAAGACTGCAGATAATTCCAGGCTCTTTTGATCCAGTCATTCCCAGTCATTCCAGTTTACAAACTGAGAACCCACACATTGTGGAGCAAAGACAAGCCATCCCTGCTAAATGCTGCTGAATCCTTGGCAAGAAGAATCTGTGGATATATTAAAATGACTGCTGTTCTATACATTTAAAATATTTGATACTCAGCAATAGAAAACTGGAACAAAATTTATATGTGCTTTTTCTTAGCTACAAATATAGGAGATGTATGATTTTATATCTTTCACCTTTTTCCACTTACGCTGTTACTGATCACCAATATGTCTGTTATTCAAAGAGCAGTTAAAGAATAGGGAAAGAGTTCATATTTTAGAGTCATAAAGAACTGGATACCTGGACATTTCAGGGAACAGAGAAACAACTACTTATTTGCCCCAAGCCTTAGTTTCCTCCTTTATCAAATGGTGATAATAACTGTTACCTATAGCGATTATTGTGAGGATTAAATGAGACAAGTCACATAACTGTTAAGTGACACAATGCTTGACACCTAGCAGAATTTTGGAAATGTTTCTTTTTTCTTATGTAGGCTACATAATTATCACTTTCTGGCTTCTTTCTTTCTTTAAAAATACAAAGATACATCACCAACTTCTAGTCATTCAGCACAATGCCATAAAAACAAAACTTCTAATATTTCCTTAAATAAGAATTTCAAGTCTTTCCCCTCATACAAGCTGAGAACTTATCATCCTACATTATATATGTGCTCTTTATTTCCTTCAAAATGTTAGCTTATGAAAGGCCTCAGAACACTGATTCATATCTGTTGAGCACTATAGAAATGTTTACCTAATGTTCTTATTACTTTCCACTTTTTTCCCTATTGAGCTGTGTTCTATTGATTTCGGACAAATGTTCAACTTTGTTAAAGCAATTTTGAAGCTTGAGTTTCTAGGCAAAAATACTTCCATAGGTGACCTCACACTATTTAGTCTTCGAATGTCCTGGCACTCTTTTTCCCCTATTAAATATCACAGTACGTGGCCCATCACTTGACCCCATGCTCTGGCTGCTGGACCACTTTACTGTTAGAACCACTGCGATGGTACAGAGTCTGGGAATACAATCTGTGCTTTCAATTCTATTTTGTGGTCTAGATTATTAATAAAAGTGAAGCACTAAGTCTAGGACTTAACCCTCAGCAGTACTGTCTTCTGAATTATTTTTCCTATGCATTTAAATTATTCAGGAAGGTGAATTCCCCATATTTCAGAATGTTCCAAAGTATGAGCCTTCATGATTTCTGATGATTACATATTCCAATGTTTCACATTTAGAAAGGGATTTTTCTCATCTCTACCCTAAATCCCTCCTACAGCGGATGAAGTTTATTCTCTCCTTATCAAGTCATTCAACACAAAGACAAGTTTCTCAAAAGCATCCCTCTTGCTTCCACAATCCTGCAACTTAAGGATCATTGATCACCCCAAAGTATTTTATCTACAAGACATGTAAAAGTTGACTTTCAAATTTTAAATCATTTTTATGTCTCTCCAAGTGGACAATGAACTATTAATGACAATTCTTTAATGTATTTCATGTATCATCTTCATCAGTGTCTGTTAGAAGAAATATGTCAGATTAACACATTGAAGGTTTGTTTTGCCAAGCTATGATGGTGATTAATCAATATCTTTTCTCTAGGAATTTAAAAATTATCATTTATAATGCTCTCTAGTATATTTTCTAGATGTGGAAATTAAGTTTATCCTTTCATACTTTACAGAGTTATCTTTTAAAACAATATAGTATTACCTTCCCAGCACTCTTATTCTTCTCATATTTATCTCATAAAACTTATTTTGAAATTCATTATTAGTTAACTCCTTGCCCTTCTAAATCTCTTGATTCCCTCTTCCTTGTTGTCTATTCTAATGCCCTATCTCCAAGGCTAAGTATAAACAAACAAATAAATATGTATGTACTTCTACTATCATCTTCTCCTTGGTTACATAAAAACATACTTCTTGGCTCTTTTTTGTCCCTAAATTTTTTTTTAATATATATAAATTTTTAGATACAACACTAAAGACACAATCCATGGAACAAATAATTGATGAGCTGGACTTCATTAAAATTAAAAACGTCTGCTCCATGTTAAGAGGATTAGAAGATAAGCCACAGACTGGTAGAAAATATTTGCAAAAGACTCAGCTGATAAAGCACTGTTACTTAAAATATAAAAAGAACTCTTAGAACCTCAACAATAAGGAAACAATAAAAAAGATGGGCCACAGACCTTAACAAGAAGATATACAGATGGCAAATAAGCATATGAAAAGATGCCCCACATCAACCATCATCAGGGAAACACAAATTAAAACAATAATGAGATACCACTGCACACCTATTAGAATTCTAGGCCAAAATCCAGAACATTGAGCACACCAAATGCTGGCAAGGAAGTGGAGCAACAGGAACTCTCATTCATTGCTGGTGGGAATGCAAAATGGTACAGCCACTTTGGAAGACAGTGCCTTATAAAACTAAACATATTCTTACCATACAACTCAGCAGTTGTGCTCCTTGACATTTACCCAAAGGAACTGAAAACTTACATGCACATGAAAACCTGCACAGAGATGTTTATATCAGTTTTATTCATAATTGTCAAAACTTCGAAACAACCAGGAAGTCCTTTTATAAGTGAATGGATAAACTGTGCTACATCCAGACAATGGAATACTACTCAGCACTAAAAAGAAATGAGCTATCAGGCATAAAATAGAGGAACCTTAAATGTATATTTCTAAGTGAAAAAAGCCAACCTGAAAAAGCTACAAACTGTGTGATTGCAGCTATATGACAATCTGGAAAAAACAAAACCACAGAGACAATAAAAAGATTAATGTGGTGGACAGAGAATAGGCAAAGCACAGAGGACATTTAGGGCAGTGAACATACTCCGTATACCATTATAGTGAGGGACATACGTCATCATACACTTGTCCAAACCCATAGAATGTACAATGTCCAGAGTGAATCCTAAGGTAAACTATGGACTTGGAATGATTATGATGTGTCAATACAGGTTCATCCTTGGTTTAAAAAAAGCAGTACCATCTTGGTGAGTAATGTTGATAATGGAGGAGACTGTACATGTATGGAGGCAAGAAGTACATGGGTAATCTCTATACCTTCTTCTCAATTTTGTTTTGAACCTAAAATTGCTCTTTAAAAAAAACTGCCTTTAAAAAATGCTAGTATTTATTTTAGATCTCTTTTATTTTATCTCATTCCTTAATTTAGTGCTTCCTTTTTACTATTAAAATCTATTTTTCTTTCTTTTCAGCTGTCTGTTTCCACTTTATTCATTTAGTCACAAACATTCAGTAATACCAACTAGGTACTCTGTGCAGTGCTGGGCCCTAGACAAACCTTCAAAGAATGTGGGTCCAGGATCACATCTGAAGTATGGGGCCCAGTGCCTAGTCTGCTCCCACCAATACCAGGTTTAGTAAAATAAGATAAAGATACAATATAAAAGGTCAGTTATGTTAAAATGTAGATCATGGATGCACAGCTAGAAGCTTGAGAGTTATGCAGGGAGAAGCAGAATCAAGACCGTGGACTGAGCCCATGGACTCCTTGGGTTGAGTTCTGGTGTTAATTTCATCATCAGCCGTCATTCATCCGCACTCTCTTCCCATATTTCCCAGGACCCCCTTGCCCCCAGAAGTCTAGACTGAATTTCTCCTGATGAGATGTATTGTGTGTGGTTCAGAAGGCTGAAGGAAAGAGCCTTGAGCTCAGCAGAGGTGGCATTTGCAGTGGTCCCAGGGAATCACCAGTCTTAGTGTTCTGACCCTGCTGGAGCCTGTGCCCATTCAGTGACAGTTTTCTTCATTTCTGACCCGGATTTGGTAGTAACTTTCTGATTCTCTGAAAGCTGGTCAAGGACTTCAGGGCTAGCCGAATGCCTTCCTTGACCTTCCTGGGCCTTTGGTCTTCTGACACTTCCAATGACTTTTCAAGCACCCAATTTCCTGTACTTTACCTTGAAATTCCTACAAGGTTTTCTGCTTTGGAGACTGAATATTTACTGAAACACAGCTTCAAATTCCTTGAGACGACAGACAAGATATTTTAAAATTATTACTCATACAATGGGTCAGCAGCAGACCAGAAAATCTGAGTTATGCTTGAAATATGGCATGAAGATGGAATCAAATCTATAGAAAAACAAAACTGAAGGAAGCCATCATTTTAAAAACATGCATGGGAAGACTGCTGTGGAGGTGGGGGTGGTACAGGGGAGGGAGATCCAAATTCCAACTCACTGGACACAGGGAGTGAGAAAATACACGGGACAGTGATCAGAGTAATTGATCGGCTTGACTAACAGTCTCCCCTTTGTCTCCTACTTGTGCTCAATCAGGGAACACTAGTGGACATCTCAGGCTAAAGCAGCAAGGGAGGGCATGAAACTGAAGGGGTAGGTACCCAAGATAGTGTCTTGTCCTAATAGGTAACCCCTACAAAGAAGACAAGGTACTAGTACACTTCCATGGCAGCTTCTTTTGTCCCTCGCCTACAATTACCAGTGCTAATGTACAACAAGCAGAGTCAATACTCACAGAGCTGTAGGCAGGGATTTTTCAGACACAAAGAGGAACAAACAACCAAGAATCCCTTAAATATTTGAGGGAAGCCAATACACGTCATAAAAGAGAGGTCTGAAACTCCATTAACAACTTATTCCAAGGAAAATGACTTAATATAACAAAGACTTGAAATCAGTAAAATTAGTGTCCAAGAGATGTGAGAAGACAATGTATCTGGGAAATTTTTTAAAAAATGGAAATCCCCATAAATAAAATATCTCATTGATAATATTAAAAATACAACATTTAATCTGAATAGGAGAACATTCACAGCTAAAGGATAATTTATTAATCTAGAAGGTCAATCCAAAAGGTCTCTCACAGTACAGCTTAAAAAGACAAAGCTGTGGAAAGCACGAGAACTTTGTGAGAGGCAAACCACAGACTCAGCCAAGTCCGACTCTAACAGGAAAAGGAAAAGAGCAGAGAGAATGGAGACTGGGGTGGAGCAAGTAATCAATAAAATAATCAAATACACTTTTAGCTTAGAAAAGCCTTGATTTCTCACACTTGAGGGATCAGTGAAAGCTAAGCAGAAGAACTACAGAAACATAACACTTGGAAATATAGTGAAATTTCAAAACAATAGAGAAAATCCTCAAGTTTCCAGGAAGAAAAACAAATTTCATCTAAAAAAAAATCAGAATGGTGGCAAATTTCTTATTGGCAAACCAAATGTAAGAAGACAGTGGAAAGGTTTATTAAAGTTCTGAGAAAAAAATATTTTGAATATAGAATCTTATATTTTAAAAGCAACTGTGGAATTGTTAACACCAGGCAATGTCAGACAAGATGGAATTTTAGGAAAAAAAATTTTTAGAATGGGTAAATAAAGTTATATTTTTCATTGATAAGAGGTACAGTCAACCAAGAAACATTACACAGCAAATCATAAAACTTTAGTACTATAACACAAAATATGATAGAAGTATAAGGAGAGATCAATTAATATTCTATCATAATTAAAGACTCTAGTATACCTCTCTCAGAAATCAAAACACTAGTAGACTGAATATGCATCAAAGGACACAGTCAACAGAGTAAAAAGACAATCTATAGAATGAGAGAAAATATTTGCCTATCATATATTTGATAAGGAGTTAATATCTACAGTATATAAAGAACTCATACAACTCAACAATTAAAAACTAAATAACCGAATTTTTAAAAACAAAGGATATTTCTCCAAAGAAGATATACAAACGGCCAACAAGTATATCAAAAGATGCTCAACATCACTAATCATTAGAGAAATGCAAGTTAAAACCACAACAAAATATCATCTTACACCTATTAGAATCACTACTATTAAAAAAAAAGAAAAGAACAATTGTTGATGAGGATGTGGAGAAACTGGAATCCTTTTTCACTGTTGGTGGGAATGTAAAACAGCATCTTTGCCATGGAAAACAGTATGGCTGCTCCTCAAAAAATGACAACTAGAATTACCACATAAACTAGCAATCCCACTTCTGGGTGTACTTCCAAAATAACTGGAAACAGGATCTCAAAGACACATTCGTACTCCCATTTTCACAGCAGTATAATGCATTATTAACAATAAGAGGTGAAAGCAATACAAATATCCACCAAAGGATAAATGGATTCCCCAAAAGTGGTTAGTACATGCAATAACATATTATTCAGCCTTAAAAAGGAAGGAAATTCTGACACATAATTCAACACAGATGAACCTTGAGGATATTATGCTAAGTGAATAATCCAGGCGCAAAAGGATGAATATTGTAAGAGTTCACATTCATGAGGTACTAGAATAGTCAGATTCATAGAGACAAGAAGTAGAATGGTGGTCGCCAGAGGCTGGGAAAGAGGGGATTAAGGAAATTAGTGTTAAAGGGTCATGGGTTTCAGGTTGGGAAGACAAGAGTTCTGGAGGTAGATAGTGGTGATGGCTGCACAACAGTATGAATGTACTTAATATTACAGAATTGTACACTTTAAAATAGTTTAAATAGTAAATTTTATGTTATGTGTATTTTACCAGAGTAACAATAAATAAATCTTTTAAAAAGAAAGAAACCACAGATAAGGTTGGGAACATACAGAAACATAAAAGACTGACTTGCTTCCCAGGATAAGCAGTCCCACTGCTTCCTAGAATTCTAGGTGGAGACAGAGGTTCTTCTCCAACACAGGCTTCCACAGTAAAGTGGAAATAACATGGAAAGTTAAGGCTGAGAAAAGCCTAAAATAGTGTCTCCCCTAGTCCTATGTGAGAAGCAAACGTTCCAGAGGACCTTAATGGGTACCACATTTGAATTCTCTGCAAAGCATTTATAACTATCTGTTACTTTTCCACTTTATCTTTGTGTGTTTGTCATCTGGTCCTTCCCATATGCTGTAATCTTGCTAAGCACAGGCAGTTCACTGTCCCCCGTTTGTTTAGAACAGTACTGGCCCTGAGTATGGGCTCCAGGAATATTTATTAGACGGATAAATATCTTGAAAATGAATCTTTATGTATCCATGCAAGCATTTCTATTTCAATTTTTTTTAATTGAAGTACAGTCAGTTACAATGTGTCGATTTCTGGTGTATAGTACAAAGTCCCAGTCATTATGTAAGCATTTCTGTAGGACAAATTCCTGGAAATGTAACACCTGCATCAAAGGACCAATGCATCATACATTTTCATTGATATTAGGATGGTCAGTATGTCCAGACTGTTTGGTGTGCTTGAAGTGGGCACTGTGTCTGAAGAGGTAAATGTATTTGGGCTCATCCATGCAACCCCAGACAGTTCCAAAGTGCAACCAAGATGAAAAACTACTGTTTTAGACTACCTTCTATATTGTCCATACAATACTTTAAGGTTCAGCTGGGTGTGGTTTCCACAGAATTGCTCCAGCCAATTCACCCGTAATTATCTAATCTAGTGATTCATGAAACCCAGAGTCTTTTATTTATAAATGTTGACAACAGCATGTAAGAAGTAGGGAATGATTGTTTGCAGAAATTGCATGGCTATCTAATGCTTAATTAATCTTCTTGAAATAAAGATCATAATTGGTACAATATATAAAGTTAAACATATGTCACCCATTGTGGCCTTTAATTCCTTACATGGATATGTTTATACAAGAATTGTGTGTGCAACTGAGACTGTTACAGAGAAAGGCTTTGAGTAAAGTCTGATTATATGGTCCAAAACCTAACAAAGCATCTTATCTTTGTACTTATTAAATGTATGACTCTGAAGAATAAAATTTTTAAATGCCTCAGGAATGAAATAGGTGAGTAAATAACCAAAATATGTTCGTGTTTTATTAAAAAATTTTAAGATGTGCAATATGTTGTGTGTGTTACCCTAAAAGAGTTAGTAAAGAAAAAGTGAACCATATATAAGAGAACAACTGGACATAGGGAATGGGGAGCCAATATACAATTTACGAAAACTAGGATTTCCTGAAGAAAAAACTAGAACTAATAGACAGTGGCAACAGTAAAACAAAAATAAAAGAAAATGTTCTTGAGGGACTGTAAACACACACAAACACACACACACACACACACACACACACACACACACACGGAAAAACCCACAATTTTCAAGGGTCCAAAACAATACCAAGTTACATAACAGTCAGCCTAGCTTCACAAGACATACTTGTACTGTAAACCTAGAACTTTCAGGTTTGTCATTCTTGTATGTTGGCAATAGATTGTCCTAGATATACAAGGGCTCAGGAAGTATTTCATGCAAAACCTCTTCCACCAAATAAAAAATTTTTTGAAGATATACTCTATCTGACCAAGAGATTAACAAAATTAATTCCAGTTTTCAACATTTGGTAGACTGCAAAGACAATGGGAATTTCCTGACAACTACTTTGATGCTGAGAATCCAGCTAAGGAGATACGGAAGTGAATACTTGTTGGGAAGGATGAGAAAATAGTAGTGGGCTGAAGAGCAGTGAGAAACCAAGCTTAATTACCACCTCTCCTTCATGGAGGCTTTGACTCAGAGAGAGGACATGAAGAAAGCTGTGTTTAATTGGTGAGATCCTATCATATGGGCATCAACGAGGTGGAGGAAGGGAGCCCAGACTATGAAGAAAAGGACATACTGGACATCGAAGCTGCTCTCTAACATCTGTTCTCTCCTCTCCCAGTTCTATTCAGTCATGGTGATCCCTCATCTCTTGACTGGTTCAGGATCCACTAAGCCACTGAGGACAGGGATTAATTTAAGAATAGACATATGACCAATAAGATGTAAGAGAAGTTTGCATAGGGCCTCTGAGAAAAGTCTCCTCCCGAGAGAAACTTCTGGAAGGTATCCTCAATATTATGTCATATTTTCCAGGAGAAAATTTTATTTCCAATTTTGAACTCTCTTAAATAGTTTGAAATTTTTTACCATATGCTTATGCTACTTACACAAAATATTTTTTAATACTTGAATTTATTTATTTATTTGTTTGTTTGTTTGTTTGTTTGTTTATGGTGGGGGAGGTAATTAGATTTATTTATTTATTTATTATTGGAGGAAGTACTGGGGATTGAACCCAGGACCTCATGCATGCTAAGCATGCACTCCACCATTTGGGCTATACCTTCCCTCCTTACACAAAATGTTTTTATATATTACTGTAAAAGATTTTTGTCATGGAAAAAATATACTACTTTTAATAAGAAAAAACATATATTCATCGAAATAAAGGATATATTTGGTTTATGAAATTATTAATGATGTTTTTCTCTTGTGGTCTTCCAAATTTTTTATAGTGAATATAAGTGTTGTTTTTTGAAAATTTTTATATCTTCTCAAAAATAACCAAAAGTTAAAACTCATTAGGCAGATCGTGTCAGAAAAACTGAAACATTTTGTAATGGCCCACAGCTTCCATGCTTAACTTCTCAAAACTTTCCAAAGCATATTATACCTTTCGGGATTAGGAGTTAACAGTTAGATCCATTTTTATATCAATTTTAGTTTTCACTTTTCAATGCCTTGAGTCCTGTGTATTCAATGTGTCCTGAGAGCTTCTGGCCATATACAAATACAGTATCCAGAAGCTTCTGCTCTGTTTAAAATCTAAATGGAAAAAAGTTGAACCCAACACACAGTCTGCTCTTTGTTTAATTAATATTGAGGAGTTTTTGTCATAATGTCTTTCTTGTTTCTTATTTGTTCATTTTTGTATAGAAAGGTATATGTTAGTATTTTGGCCTTAAAATTTTCCAGAGACGCGGGCCAGCAAAGGTTATGAAATAAAAGGCAAATGGGGTATAGTTTAGTTACCTCTTAATATCACCCATCTGGACTGTATAAATCCAATAGGAACTAAAGTAACCTTTTAGCTGAGGAGAGAAAATAAACTGTTAGGTACAAGATAGCAATATATTTCAAGCCAAAAAGGAGCCCTGAAGGAGAACATGAAACAGGATAGGAGAAAAGGGAGGTGAATAGTGAGTTAATTAATTCTGTCATATTAGTTTTGGAGAGACCATTTGGAACCGGACCCAAAGCATCTGGTAAGGTACTCGAATTAAATGAACTAAAAACCAGGGGGGAAGAATGTTTTTCACAAGATCCAAACAGCTTTGACTCACTCTTTCCATCCATCCTTTCCAAATATCACCAAATTCTAATAAAATTATTTGTTCCCGCATGTTTGGAGGTCAATAGGGCAAATCATTTTTTAGTCACCTTGAAATAAATTGGCTCCTATATGATAAAGCTTGATTTTAAAGACTCAAACTATGGGTATTAGTAGCACCAATGTGCAGGCTCAGATTCCAACTTAGATACGTGGGGAAATGATGGAAATGACAAAGGATGGAGATGGAGAAAGGCAGTGAAGTCACTGTTGGGGCCAAACCACCTCAGTTCCAACAGACGGTGCTGTTGCAAAAGGACAGCCTCAAACAAAGTCCCAGCACTTAACTATGAGGGGTTGGAGGGGGGGTTACAAAGATGAAAAAAGAGGGGCTAAGACGATCTAGAAGGGAAACAGAAAAATACAAGGGGGAAAATAAAAGACAGAAGGAAAAGAGAAGAAAAGAGGAACAAGAGAAAGAAAAAGGAAAAAGGAAGAAAGAAGAAATAAATGAGAGAGGAAAAATAGGACTACAACTAACATTTAAGCAGATTTCATGCATAGATCATGATTTCTGAGGTAAATTACTGATTGCTACTATTGTTGCCATTTTAAGGCACTAAGTTTGGGATGTTTTATTACTCAGCAATAGATAAATGAACCCCAAAATGTGAAATAATTTAATTTTAAAATGTGTTATTATGTAACACATACCTCACTTTTAAAAATAAACGTTAAAAAAAGAGTAAGCAATTTAAGCAAAAATTGAGTTATGGCTCTTTCTACATGTACAACAGGCTTAATTCTATTTAATAATTTCAGTGTTTGAATTTAGTTAAATTTAATCAATAATAACTCACTGATTAGAATGGACAGTTTAAAAAAAAATAAAAATTAAGTACTGGCAAGGATGTAGAAAAGCTGGAACCCTTGCGCTTTGCCAGTAAGGAAATAAGATGGTGCAGTTGCTGTGGAAGACAGTATGGTGGTTCCTCAAAAAGTGAAAAAAAAGCAATGGGGTATAGCTCAGTGGTAGAGCACGTGCTTAGCATGTACAAGGTCCTGGGTTCAATACCTAGCACCTCCATCAAAAAATTTAAAAAAACATTTTTAAAAAATTAAAAAAAGAAACTGCCAAATTGTTTTAAAAATAAATAAAAATTAAAAATAGAACTACTGTATGATTCAGCAATTCTACTTCTGGGTATATATCTCCAAAATAATTGGAAGCACAGTCTCAAAGAAATATATACACACCCATGTTGATGGCAGCATTATTTATAATAGTTAAAAGATGGAAGCAAGCCAAGTGTTCACTGATGGAAGAAGGGATGATCAAAATGTGGTATATACATACAAGGGAATATCATTCAGTGTTCAAAGGAAGGAAATTTTGACACATGATATGACATAGGTGAATCTTGAGGGCATTAGACTAAGTGAAATAAGCCAGTCCCGGAAAGACAAATACTGTATGATTTCACTTACATAATGTACCTAGGGTAGTCAAATTCATTAGAGACAGAAAGTAGAATGGTAGTTGCCAGGGGCTGGGGGAAGGGAGGAACTGGGATTAGCTCCATGATTCCAGAGTTTCCTCCAGTTTTATTCATTCTCATAATGTAACATAGCCAATATTTATTATACAATAAATTCACCAGTATTTTTTCCTAAATTTGCATAAGCAAAATTGCTCATCAAATTTGTTGGTATTATCATGAAATGTAATAATATTTAGGCCAAGAAATAGTTGCCCAAACAGCGAATATGACACATTTCACTGGTTCATTAACAATAATAATGCATTTCATAGCCAATATATTGTGGCATGTGACATCTTTTTCAACACTAATTGTCAAGGCTCTAGTCAGTGTTTATGTCTATCAAAGGTCAACTCTTATAGTCAATTATAATTTATTGATATTTTATATTTCAAGTTGGAACTACATCAAATTGTTTGACTCATACAGTTATATTCCTAGATGTGATCCATTAATTTTTATGGCAGACAATTACAATTTTCAAAAATGTAAAACATGCCTTCTTCATCCTGTGCAGCAAATAGTTTATCTTTCTCATTTTACATTGCTGAACAAATTGAAAGTATCTTGCACCTACTTTGGATTATTAATTTCAAAAAAGAATATATTTTATTGGTATTTCCATAGGGAATTTGCAACTGTAATTTCACAAGTTATACGCCCAACAGATGGACTACATCCTTTTTTGCGTTTTTTTTTTCTATTCTATGCTATATTCTTTTACATTTTTTTTAATACATAGAAGCAGAGAGACATTTGGAGGGGAAAAAGAAAAGTCACAGAAAAAAAAAAATTAGCAAATTGTTTCATTAAAATATACTCATCTAAAAAGATGATAATGAACTGATTAGAACTCAAAGTTGTTCTCAATGCCTTTCATTTGTTACAATGGAAGGGAAGGTCACACATATCAGAGCCACCTTCCTGACAACAACACAGAATAAGAATGTCTTGACCCAATAAGTTCCTGTTGACTTTTGTCTTCTGCCTTAATATTTGGTTATCACAAACAGACAGAAAAGAATAGAAAAGAATTTCTACTCAGCATCCTCCCAAGTTAAGACTATCTTTCCAGTAGGAATAATTTCAAGTTTTGTCAAGCAATTTTTAAAATAATAATACTTTTTTAAAATTGTTTATAATACCATGACCCACATGATTCATGTCCCAGAGCAGTGGCTAAAAATATATAATCCTTGCAAACAAATTGAATTTCAATTTTAAAATAAATCAGGTTCTTTTCTTGTATTTCCCAAACACTGTGATGAGGACACATGAGTCCCAGAAATTCCTCTTAAAATCCTCTTTCTTTTTCCCCCTTCTTACCTGTCACCATGACATATATGAACTATTATTCTTATATCTTTCTCTTCAAATCCTCCAAAAAATTTCCTTCTCTACCTTCAGCCTATATGACTTTTTTTTTTTTACTATTTTCAACTTATCTTCCCTTCTCCTAGCCTCTCATTATAGAAACTGACATTATATATAAACTGACACAAAATTGTTCCACATCTTCCCATCTATCTCTCTTTGCCTGTTCTCCTGTTCACTCTCCAAAGTCAAGAGAACTGGCAGGACATTTTTGAGGGGAAAAAATGACTGAGTAAGGCCAAAAATCCCTTTCGCAGACAGGCTGTTAGTATGAGAGAGAAACTAAAACTCTTCAAACACCAGTAATTTTTAGTTTGTTATGTTCTATTCTAATAGCTACAAAATTCACTGTCCTTTCAATAAAAATATAAAGCTGTTCAAGAAGTCTCTAAACTTAAAAATCTTGAAGCCCTTCCTTCAACCAGACCTTAATTTTTAATTAACATCAGCAGCAAAACCAAATATTCTGAAGGTCCTCTCCATTTCTTTTTGATTACCTCGGAGAGCTTAAAACCTAAGAAAAGAGAATTAGTGCAACTGTTTTTGCTCCACATTTCTGCTTTGGCGCACAGTGGTGATTTGGGTTGAAATTTTGGCCCGAAGCACCATGAAATTCCCGCCCATGATGTGAGTCCCAAGAAACATCTGGGGTCTTTGCGCAATAAGTCTCTAAATCTTCATTCCCGTGCGGCACACACACGGGCTGCTGCACACTAGGATTTAATCAGCTGCCTTTTAGAAAAACAGGCACTTCGAATTCTAACATACTGGAACCAGTTGTGGTGTTTTGAAAGTCACAGCAGGACCACACTTAGACCCTAGGACAGCACTCCATCCAGAGTTCTTTCTCTCTTCTTACAGTTTCTCTATTTGTATAAAGTAAATTTTTCTCCCTTCGGTCAAAAGGACATAGGATGAGCTATGGGCATGAAAGCAGGGTTTTCTTGTCTCATGAATCAGTCGGTGACTTGGTTCCACATTAGGTCACCACAGAATACAGACTGTAACAGGAAAACATAAAAGCTCTAAAAGGGGAGGGGAGAGACGCTGTTCTGGAATATCGTTGCCAGAGTAACATAAACCTTGTGTGTTTTCGCAAGGAAATGAGTCACTTGTTTCTGTTGGCTAAAACTCTGTTTTCTTTAATTTCATATTTTAGCTGTCTAATATATGCTGAAAGAGCCCAGGGTTTCCAGTCTTTAGAGGAAGATAACTTGTTAATTAAAAGCTCAACAGAGGGTTTGCATGGTAATTAAACAGAACGGGATAAAAGGAGCACTCGAGCAACCAGGAGCACATAGCGAAAGTAAGGGTGAGGGCACTCACCTTAACCTTAATCAGTTCTTCACGAAAGACCCTAGGGGTAGGCCAGGGGCAGGCTCAGCACACTGAGATAATTCAGAAGAAAATAACAACTCGAAATAAAATTTACTGAACCCAATTTGTCAAAAAAATATAGTATACTCAGACAAAGTCAGGATGTGTTTGCTTTGAATTACTGGGGTATTTATTTTAATGTTCCTTCTTTTGGATGGTTTAGCATTAGAAAGTATTAGAGCAGGAGCTGCAAGTACAAGTGTCCACATGGCTCAGGCTGGCTCTGGGTAGCAGGGAGGCACGGGAACTGGGTCATTCTAGCAAAAAAGGGGAAGCAAACAACATACTTGTGTGAGCCAGATTTGGCCTATGGGGTTCTAGATTGGGACCTCTATTCTAAGGTAACAAGAAATGCACTATTCCTCACTTTTATTGGAAGACTGGCTTTCTTTTAAATGTATGTGCTGATAAAAAACGTCGATATCACTTCAAACTTTTTTATTAACACAACTGTGTATATTAAGCATCTAGTAGTTGCTTTTAGGACTCACATGTCATGCCTTTTCAAGTTCCCAAAATATATGGCCATTTAGTAGTACTCTGGCTATATTTTTTCTCCCTGCTTTTCTTGACACCTTTTTAAGTGAGTAATCAGTACTCCCTGCCTCTAATGCATTAAAGCCTCTTCCCCCACAGCCCCAGAATCCTATCTTCAACTGCCCACTTTACCGGGACTGTTGACCTGCTAAGCACCGTATCTAATGGACTTTTTTCAGTCCTTATTCCCTTTGGTCTCCTGTTGTGTTAGCCTTTATCAGAGCTACTCCTTGTTCAGACTGCCCGCCTTCATCAGTTTCCCTCTCAACCAAACTGTTAATTTCCCTCAATATCCTTCTGTCCTTTGATGACTTCCATATCTAAATTATTCAAATCTGATCTCTCTTCTGAATTACCTCTGGACACTTTTCAGTTGATACACAATGTACCACTCCAACACAGTATTTTAAAAATCAGACTCCTCCTCTTCCTTCTTTAAACCAACATCTCTTCCTGACTTTGTTATTTCTGTCAACGGCACCGTCATTCTCTCTGAGACAATCTCAGACCCAGGAGATGGCTTTGATTCTTCCCTTTCTTTCCTTTCTCCTACAGATCTAGTCATTTACCTAGTGTGTTGATTCTCGTGAAGTAATCTATTTTGCATCCATGCCTGCCTTTCCAATCCACAGCCACACCCTTGTCCAGAATCTTAGTTATCACATCACATCTAATTTATTACAACAGTTTCCTAATTGGTCTCTGCCTGCAATTGCTCAGTGCTGCAATCCATGCTAGTTCACTGCATTATTTAAAAACTCCACTGTGAGTTCACCCCAGCTCAGAGCTTCCGGTGACATCTCATGCCTGTAGGAAGTTTAGGCATCACAATCTAGTGTTTAAGTTCCCCACCTCTTATGCCCTTACTTTATCTTACACGGATCTCCCCATATCGCACATGAAGTCTTTCCCTCTGGTCAGGACTATGCAACATCTCATTCTTTCCCCTTGCTCCTTCTCACTGCTCAAACAACTCAGTTTATCCTAGAAAGGATGCATCTTCCCATTCTATTCCTACTCACTACATTGGCCCCCATCTCCTTGCTGAAGCCCTTCCTGATCATACAGGCAGCTCTTGCCATATTTTCACTTATATTTATTTCATTTTTCATGTGTTTGGGCTTTGTTCCCATCAAGAACTCCTTGCCTTCTATAGACAAGAAGTATGTCTTTGGTTCATATATCCTGTAGTCACAGTGATATAGCCACAGTAGCTTTTCGCTAGTTATTTCATGAATAAGGACGGTAATTACCTAAATAATGTCATCCATAGCTACTAAGTTGTACACTGAGTTGAATATTTTTAATACATTTTGATGAGTATGTTTTCAAGATTTCATAACTTCTTTTATAGACATCATTTGTTCATCTTTCATGAATGTCTGAAAGATTTAAGAACATTAATTAAATGTCTAGTCAATTTGCATCAAAATTAACATCATCCACAGCCATATTTGGCATCCATGTTCTTTCTTTTCCCTTTAGATACATTTTTTCTTTTCAGGGATTTTTCTCCCTCCTATATTTGTATTTATATTACATATGTTTTAGTAATTCTCATTTTTATTATTTTTTTAAAACTATGATTTAATTTTAAAAATTCTAACTCAAAAAGTATAAAATGTATATACTGTTCCACTTTTTCAGTTCCTTCTTATTCCAGATGAGTAAACATTTTATTAACTTCTTGTTTACTCTTCCAGAAAAATTTTAAGCATGTGCAAGCCAATTTGCTTTTTTCCACCTACTTTTCTTCACATTTCCTTTACATATTTTTTCAGCACCTTGCTTTTTCCAATTTATAATGTATCTTCAATTCAAAAAAGTCTTCCACTTTCTTTTCAAAAATTATCTGGCATATGGTACTATGATGTACCATAATCTAACCAATTCCCCATTGATAGACATTTAGGTTGTTTCCAGTCATTTTCTATTATACAAGGTACAATGTATACTTGTACATAAACTTTCTGCACATATGCAAATACATGAATAGGATAACTTTTAAGAAATAGAAGTTCTGGTCTAAGGCTACATACATTTGTAATTTTGACAGACACTACCAAATATAATAAACTATTTAATATGCACATAAATGATGCATAACAGTGCCTGTTTCTCCAAAGTCTTATCAATATAGTACATTATCAAACTTTTGGGGTTTTGCCAGTTTAATAGGTGAAAAATTGATTATAGGTAGTTATTTCAAATCACCTTTATTGTGGTATTGTTCATATAATAAAATCTAAGTATACACTTTGATGAGTTTTGCCAAATGTATAGTGTCATGTAACCACAACCACAAACATAATATTGACACTCCTAACACACACAAAAATTCCCTCATGCCCCTGGTAGCCTACACTCTACTCTCATCTCCAGCCCCTAACAGTTACTTTCAGTTACTATAGTTTTGCCTTTTATAAAACTTCAGTTACTATAGTTTTGTCTTTTATAAAACTTCATATAAACTTTATATAGTATATACTCTTTTTCTATATTTTTCCCCTTAGCAAAACGTTTCTGAGCATCATCCATGTTAATGTGTGTACCAACCTTTCATTCCTTTCTGTTTCAGAGTAGTATTTCATGATATGAATAAACTAAAATTCGTTTATCCACTTACCAGCTGATGGACATATTGGTTATTTCCAATTTGGAGCTATTATTAATAAAGCCACTATGAGTATTTGAGTATATGTGTTTGTGTGAAAATGTCTTTATTTCTCTTAGATAAATTACTAGAAGTGATATTGCTAAGTTGTATGATGTGCATTTTTAATATTATAAGAAACTATCAAATTGTTGATATATCATCTTTTAAATTTCCATCAATATGTGAAAATTCCATTTGCGCCCTATCCTTACCAATACAAAATATTGCCAGTTTTTAACTGTAGTCATTTTAGTGGGTATGTAATGGTAATTGAAGTTTTAATTTGCCTTTTCCTCATGACAAAGGATACTGAGCATCTTTTCATGTGCTTACTTGCCATTCATCTATCCTCTTTGGTGAAATGTCTATTCAAATATTTTGCCCAGTGTGTATCAAGTTGTTTTCTTATTATTGAGTTTAAATGGTGTTCTTTTATATTCTAGTTAAAGTCTGTTATTAGAGAAATATTTCACATATATTTTCTTCCAGGCTATGACTTCCCTTTCATTTTCTTAACAGAATCTTTTGAAGAAAAAAAGATCTGAATTTTTTATTTTAATGAAGTCCCATGTAACCACTTACGAGTTTATGATTTGTGCTAGCTAACAAATCTCTGCTAACCAAGGTCACATAGGTTTTCATCTATATTTTCTTCTAAAAGTTTACTAGTTTAGCTTTTATATTTCTGATTCATTTTGAGTTAATTTTTGTGTATGAAATGAGGTAAGGGTTGTGTTTCATCTTTTTACATACAGATACACATTTGTTCTAGCACCATTTGTTGAAAAGACTACTCTCCTTGTTGAATTATCTTGACACTTTGATCAAAAGTCAAATGCCATTATATGAGACTATTTCTGGACACTATTCTGTCCCATTGTTCTATGTGTCTAGCTTTACACCAACACTACAATTGTCTTAGTCACTCTACCTTTATAGTAGGTCTTAAATTCACCTTGTGTAAGTTCTATAATTTTGCTCTTCCTCAGAAGCATGTTGGTTATTCTAGTCTTTTTTATTTCCACATATTTTGTAGAATCACCTTGTCAATTTCATAAATACTGCTGGAAACTTTATTGGAATCATGCTGAAATTATATATCAATTTGGGGGAGACTGAATCTTAACAGTAAGTCTTCTAATCCATAAAGATGGTCTTTGTTTTCATTCAGATTTTTCTTTTCTCTCAGCAATGTTCCATAGATCTTTTTGCACAGATCCTGAATATTTTTTCAAAACTTAATCCTAAACATTTCATATTTTGATGCCTTTATAAATGGCATTTTTATTTCTATTTCAATTGGTTAGCACAGAATAGCATAGAAAAACATAGATAACATGGAAATACATTTTTTTTATTGAAGTAGTGTCAGTTTACAATGCTGTGTTAATTTCTGGTGTACAGCACAATGTTTCAGTTATACATATATTCTTTTCATATTCTTTTTTATTATAGGTTACTACAAGACATTAATTATAGTTCCCTGTGCTATACAGAAGAAACTTGTTTATTTATTTTATATATAGTACTTAGTATCTGCAAATTTTGAATTCCCAATTTATACCTTTCCACCCCCTTTATCCCCAGTAACCATAGGTCTGTTCTCTATGTCTGTGAGTCTGTTTCTGTTTTGTAAATAAGTTTGTTCATGTCTTTTTTTTTTTTTTGATTCCACGTATAAGCAATATCATACAGTATTTTTCTTTCTCTTTCTGGCTTACTTCACTTAGAATGACAATCTCCAGGTCCATCCATGTGGCTGGAAATGGCATTATTTTATTCTTTTTATGGCTGAGTAGTATTCCAGTGTGTGTGTGTGTGTGTGTGTGTGTGTGTGTGTGTGTGTGTGTGTATGTATTTATGAGACTTTTATGTATGTTAGACCATCAATAGTGTCTTACAGATTACTGCTACTTAGGTTTTTTAAAAATCTTTTTTTCCTCTGTGGGCTTTATTTCAGATAGTTTCTATTGCTATGTCATCAAGTTCATTGATCTTTTATTCTGTAGTTACTAATTTGATATTACCTCCAATTAATACATTTTCCATTTTGGATATTGAACTTTCATTTATTTGAAAACTATAAAAAGTACTTTATACAAATACCATTTTTTGTCTTCCATTTCTCTTCTCATACTGCTTAACATTTTCTTAAACATATGAAGCATATTTTTAGTAGCTATTCCAATGTGTGTTTGCATTGACTGATGTTTTTCCTGCTTACAAATCATACTGTCTGCATTTTTGCATGTCTGGTAGGTGTTTTCTGTTTTTTTTAATTGAAGTATAGTTGATTTATAATGTTTCAAAGCACAGCAAAGTGCTTTAGTTATATACATATATATATATATTCTTTCTCAGATTATTTTCAATTATAGGTATTACAAGATTTTGAATATAAAGTTTCCTGTGCTATATGGAAGGCCCTTTTTGTTTTTCTATTTTATAAATAATAGTGTATATATGTTGATCTCAAATTCCTAATTTATCCCTTTCCCCTTTGGTAACCATAAGGTTGTTTTCTATGTGAGTCTACTTCTGTTTTGTAAATAAGTTCATTTGCATCATTTTTTTAGGTTCCACACATAAATGATATCATATGATATTTGTCTTTGCCTGATTTCACTTAATATGATAATCTCTAGGTCCATCCATGTTGCTGCAAATGGGATTATTTCATTCATTTTTATTGCTGAGTAATATTCCAGTGTGTGTGTGTGTGTGTGTGTGTGTGTGTGTATCTTCTTTAGCCATTCATGTCTTCTTTATCCATTCTTCTGTCGATGGATATTTAGGTTGCTTTCATGTCTTAGTTACTGTAAATAGTGCTGCTATGAACATTGGCGTACATGTATCTTTTCAAATTAGAGTTTTCATCTTGTCCAGATATATGCCTAGGAGTGAGATTGCTGGATCATATCTACTTTTAGTTTTTTAAGGAAACTCCATACTGTTTTCTATAGTGGCTGCACCAATTTACATTCCCACCAACAGTGTAGGAGGGTTCCCTTTTCTCCACGCCGTCTCCAGTATTTATTTGCAGACTTTTTGATGATGGCCATTCTGACTGGTGTGAGATGATACCTCATTGTAGTTTTGATTTGCATTTCTCTAATAATTATCGATGTTGAAGATCTTTGTTTCATGTGTCTATTGGCCATCTGTTTATTTCTTTGGATAAATGTCTATTTAAGTCTTTTGCCCATTTTTTGATTAGGTTGTTAGCTTTTTTGTTTTTGAGCTGTATAAACTGTTTGTATATTTTGGAAATTAATTCCTTATCAGTCATATCATTTGCAAATATTTTCTCTGTCCCCATAGGTTGGCTTTTCATTTTGTTTATGGTTTCTTTTGCTCTGCTTTTAAGTTTATTTAGGTCTAGTAGGGATTTTTTTTTTTTGACATTACAATTTTATGCTGTTTGTTGTTGGATTTCTTGTAATCCTTGAAATAACACTGTATTTTATTTTTATTCATGATTAAGTAATTTGAAATCAGTTGTGTCATTTCAAAGATTGCTTTTAAACTTTGTCAGGATAGGTCCAGATCAGACTTTAGTCTAGAATCAATTCAGCCTTAATATTTAAGATTATGTAATGTCCAATACTAGGTCTTTCCATTGTGGTTGGTGTAAGCACAAAGTATTCCCAGCTTTGTATGAGATCCTGGAATTTGCCTACTGATGTCCAGTGGTTTTTAATCAAGTGCAGTTTCCTTTCAGGCATGTGTAGATTAGTAATGAGCAAAATACTCAAGGGACCCCACTGCAGGTTTCCAGAGCCCTCCTCTGAGCCAATATCTCCTTTCTAGTATATTCCCCACAGCTTCTAGCCTTAGTCTCCCTGAACTCCAATCTTTCTCCTCTTCTCAATTAGATAGCCTAGATTTATTGGGTTATCTATTTCTGCACTGAAGCCTGGAAACTTTCCAGGCACAGTGAGCTAGAATAATTATAGGTCTTATTTTTTGTTTTTTGGCTTTTTCCCTCAGGGATCATAGACTTAGAATGTTTGTTGTCCCATATCTGAAAACTATACTTTGTCTAGTTTCCTACTATTTTAAGGCACAAGTAAGGTCCCTCTTACTCTGTCTTAGCCAGAGTCAGAAATCCTTTCAGTTTAATATGAATTTCTCTTATGATATGTGAGGTTGAGTATCTCTCATGTATCTAAGAAGAGGCTTATGTATTTCTGTCTCTATGAATGTGTTTATACCCTGCATCCATTTTTATTGTGTTGTTGGTGCTTTCATCATTTTCAACAACATCATTTAATGCTAGAATTCTGCTTCACTGATTCTTTATAGTTCTAAAAATAGTTTTTCTTATCCATTGATATTTCAATAGCTCTTCCTAAAATAATTTGCAATGCTGTTCTACTGATGTCTTAAAGATTCTTTATTCCATTTTCATATTTGCATATTTCTACAATTCCAGGGCAAACATCAATTAAACATTTTTAAGTATGTAAGGCTCATGTATATCTATTCTAGGGTTAAAAAGGAGAAAACTAAGCAAAAGACACATTTTATGACCTTAAAGAACTTATCATATAAGTTGAGAGAGAATATATTTAAAGTTGAGAGGGGAATGAAGAAGCCAAATTATAAAATGGGCTAAGATTAGTCTGGAATTCTCTTGGAAAAGCTGCATCTTAAGCAAAATTTTGAGCCAAACTTAAAATCCAAATATGTTGGAAGAAAGCAAGCAAGATGGGCTTTCCAGGGTTAATTCGGAAAAAAAAAACAGAATAGAAAAAAGAAGTAGAATGGGGAGGGAAAAGCCAGCGAGATGGTCTCTAGGAGGCTGCAGACTTCACTCAAAATCTACTTTTAAAAAAATATAGAGAGCACGAGGTTAGTTTTGGTATTTTCAAATATGTATTTTGATACCATTTTGTACATGGTAATTCACATGCATTCACATTAGAATTAAGAATACAAAACTCTCAGAACAGGACACAGAACATGTGTCACGCATCCCAACATTAGCTCTTATTGTTTTAATACATGAGTTCCTACCTGCTCAGTTCTGTAGAAAGTCCTGCCTTCTCTCTCTGCCAGTCCACAGGTTCCTCCCTTTGAATGTGCTCAAACATTTCCCGCAGTCCTTCCTCTCCACAGGGTCAGTTCCCATTAATTCTCAATGGGCTTCTGCAGCCAGAACTTGGACATCTTCCCCTGAAGCTGAAAATATTATAGAGAACTTTTTAGAGCTTTCAATGTAGCACTTGACTCTCCATCTTTCTGAATGTGCCTGCATCCTTCCCTACTGCTCCTGGGAGAAACACATAGCTGGTTCTTCTTTTCAGCTCACCTATAAATGATCAGGAAGTTGACATACATAGTCCTCTATTTCTCAGCAGGTTCAAATGCTTTCTCCAAGGTCCTCACACATGTGGACCTCATGGAAGTTACACTCAAATGAGGGAGAAAGAAAAAAACAGTAAATCTATAATTACATAATAACAAGAGTGATAAATGCCAGGGAAAACATAAAGCAGGATATATCAAACAGGATCCAGGCAGGAAAACAGTAGTCCAATAAATTTAGTAGTTCAGAATTTTAAATGGGGAATTAGTTATGACAATGCTAGAAATGCTTGAAGAAAAAACAGGCAACCAGAGATTTGTAATTGCCTCTCAGGTTGTAGAATAAAAGGAAGACATGGTATTATTGATGCCCAGGGGTCAAGAAACCATGAAACGCCAGAACCATGGAAAAGATGCAACCATCTTTGGAGATGCTATCCCCAAAGAAAAAAGGGGAGAAATCTCCTGGATTCTCCTCTCCCTTCCTCCTCTCCCTTCCCTCAAAAGACTAATGTCTGTCATTAACCAAACTTAACTGGAAGTCAATTGGAAAAGGAGGCTGGGAAATGTAATTTGCAAGGAGCAATCTTTGTAGTACATATTCCCCTTTGAAGGTGGGGAATAGGTCTGAGATGAAGCAGACAAAACTCATTGAAAGGAGGATTCAGAGTGACAGATAATGGGTGGGGACTATTTAAGAAAGGATGGTTAGGAAAGGTCTCCTGAGGAGATAAGTAAGAAATTATGTCATCTGAAGACCTGGGGAAACAGTGTACCAGACAGAGAGAGAAGGAAATGCGAAGTCTCTGAGAAGGAAATTAGTTCAGCAAGATTAAGGAGCAGTGAGGAGGAGGCTGGTGTGGGTGGAGCCAAGTGACCAAGGGTAAACTGTGAGGAGAGGTCAGAGAGAGAGGAGGCCAGAGCATGAATGCCTTCTAGGTTAAAAGCTGGGAGTTGGTGCTAAATGTGATAGGAATCCATGGTAATGTTTGAGTAGGAGAGTGTTGTGAAATGATCAACATTTTTGAGAGGTTCCACCTACCTTGACAATACAAGTAACCTGAGATGCTAAGCGTGCATATGTTCCCATGAATCTCTGCTCTGTTTCTGCCTGCTGTCCTGCCTCTCTGGTGCAGAATGTCCCTCAGGACCCATGTGGGACTTGCAAATCTTGGTACAGCACATTTCCACTCTGGGCATAGTGTTATTCTTTCCGAGCAGCCCTATCAGCATTGTGTTTACCAACTGTTCAGGTGGAAGCAGGCTTTAGGGGATGATGCCTGAATTGTCTAGGTTGTATTGGTGCTAGGACTTTCTAGTAGTTAGGATCCAGACTATTAAAAGATCAGAAATGTTCTTAATGAACACAAGCCCAATCCCGCCATGCGGAATGTGAGTTGGTTTTCTTCCATACAGGAATTCCAGCTACTAGGATTCACGTTCTCTGCAGTAAGCTAATTGGATCAAAAATATGAAGAAGTCTTGTATGTCACAAAATATTATTACCCTCATGATTTTAAATTCAACATTTAGCACTTTGTAAAAACCATCCTTAGCACCATACAAAAACAAGCAGTGGATCAGATGTGACCCATGGGTCTCTGTTTGCCAAACCCTGCTCTAGAGTAAAATCTCTCAGTTGACAAATCCTCCCCACAAAGCTTCCAGCAGCTTCTTTAAATATGAATGGAAAGACAGAGATCACTAAAAAGCCTCTAACAGGAGAGTTAGAAACCAAAATAAAGAAGCAGCAAGAAGAGGAACACATAGGGAACAAAACCAATGCAGGAAGCAAGAAGAAACCCACACCAAGGCACGCTGGCCTTAAAAGGGACCCATGAAATAACAAAGAGGGAGTATCATGCATAAAGTATCCCCAACTAGCATACTATTGGATTTCTCAATATTAATGCCAGAAGCTAGAAAACAATGGAGTAATTACTTCAAAATTTTGAGCAAAAATGATGTCTGACCTAGAATTAATTCTCTCAATTAAATATGAGTATAGAACAAAATCATTTTAGTCAATTTAGTTTCTTAGGAAACAAGGATCTAACATAAAAAAGAAGCAACAGAAATCCTCAGGATGACAGCAAAATAAACCCCCTCATGGCTGTGTAGCAGGCCTTGAGACTCCAGACTATCCTGGAACATGAACATGTATTGGTACCAGGACCTCCACTTTTTTGTGAAGAATTAGGGATGGACTAGTGATATGTACATAGATAAGTAAGCAAACAAAAAACAGGGAATTATCAACAGGAAAAACGAGTCAGACAGGAAAGGAAATATAATAATAGTAGACCACATGACTCAGCTGTGACTAAAAATGACATTCAGAGCAATACAAACACTGAATTCTGATCTAACTCGAAATTATGATGTAATTCTATTAGGAAGATGGTGTGGAGCAGAGAGGAATTTAAGAAGGCTTAAATTCTCATTTTTCAATAGTAGACAAGAAGCCAGAAAATAATATCTAAAACAGAAAAATCAAGGAAAAGCAGTATAAACAGGCAATTGAGAAATAGAGAGGAAATATAGAGAAATTATAGAGGACAACTAAAAGGGTTGAACATAGTTACTGCTGGGACTGAGAATGAAGCATGGGAGGAGACAGCTCTTTGTTATTTCTGGGTAGTTGTTATATTGTTACGGAAACAACAGGCTAGCCAAGAAACAAGCACCACTCGAAGGGTTGGAGTATGCAGATGTATTACGCTGGCGGGCTCAGAGGGGCTTCTGCTCCAAAGCTCTGAGCACCTCCAAGACGTGCACATGAGGTTTTATACGGTAAAGTACAAGCTTGGGGTATTCGGCCAATAGGCACAGAACAGCTTTAGCAGCATCATTATCACAAAAGTGGAGGCAGGGAGGAAGCAAACCAACATTCCAAAGCCAGATACATCTCTTTGAAAATCCAGCTGGCTAGCAAAAAAAAAAACAAAAAACAAAAAAAAAACATGAACAGCAAACCAACACTGATTAACTTAGATTTATGAGTTAGTCCAGCAGAACTCAGATCAGTATTCTGATACTTAGATTTGTGAGTTATCTTGTTAGCCCAGCCCAGCTTAGATTTGTGAGTTATCTTGTTAGCCCAGCTCAGCCTTTCTTTCACATTGTTAGACTTGTGAGTTACCTTGTTAGCCCAGCCCAGCTTAGATTTGTGAGTTATCTTGTTAACCCAGCTCAGCTTTTCTTTCACATTCTTAGACTTGTGAGTTATCTTGTTAGCCCAGCCTGGTTTTTCCTTCACAATATGAATTGTAGAATTATGACTTTTTAAACTATGCTCATGTACAACGCTGATGAAAGAAAAAATGCACACACACAAAAGAGCATGTTGGCTGCCCTATACAGAACTGATTGGAAGGGGCATGTGAAAGCAGCAGGGCAGGTGAGGGGTTATGTCTGGGCAGGAGATGGCAGCAATAGAGAAAAGGCTTGACAGACTCAGAAGGTCCTTTGGAGGTTGATGCAACCACATTTGGTATTGGGCTGACTACAAAGGCTAAAGGAACAGAACTGTCGAAGACAGTTCCCAGGTTGCTGGCACGAGCCCCACGTGGAGATGCTATTTAATGAGACGTAAAATGTGTTCAAGTTGAGGATCATCTGAAACTTTCAGCTCTGATGTTAGAGAATAACTTCCTAATACAGCATTTTAATGGTGACCAGCTTCTCTTATTTTCATAGGATTTGCTCCCCTTATGGATGAATCTAATTTTGGAAAGCTCCTCCTATGAGATTCAATTTCCCAAGTCACAAGGTAAATTGCTTTTTCATTACTCAAAGACAACTGTATAAATGTTCTACCCTCGGCTTATCAGTGTACCACCTACACAATGCTGTCAACCTGCTTTACACTTTCCACCAGCCCCCTATTCACAAACTACACAGTAAAAGCCAGAATGAGTGGCACTGATTTGCTGAAAACATATTCATCTCTTTACTGAGCAGGTTGTTGTTGTTTTAATTTTGTTCAGCAAATCATTTCAGAATAAACTTACTATTAAAAACCTAATAAACTGAATGGAAACATTTAAACAGACTCCAAACCAAGCTAGAACCCAATACTCCCTGAAGTACTTGCATGGAGAAGAGCAGTATATGTGGCAAATATTCACCTTAAGCAACCTTCTCAGAATTACTTTTTGGGACCATTTTGCTCCTCTCCTCTCAAATGCACTCTGTTTACAACTGAATCACATCAAAGTAACCAGATGTTGAGTCTTCGAGGACCAGTGAAGAACAAAGGACAGAGATTTCAGTTAACATAGAAAAGGACACCAACTCAAAGAAGCTACTTAGCCAGAAATCATGTGTATAGAAAAACAGCTATATGAGAAGAGATCATCAAAACAATTAAAAGCATCAAGCTGACGTCTCCCCAAAGGCAGCATATGCCTCCAAATGCAAGCTGTACCACCCTTGGTCAGGAATTGGGAGAAAAGGAGGTGGCACAGAGGTTAGAGATGAGTTTTTTGTCAAGCTTTACTTTGTTTTGCTGGCACGAGGGCTGTGTAGCTACTCTGGCCCTCGCATGAAGGAACACAGAGCCAATTTGCAAGCTGCATGGACAACGTATGTCAGCAGCTTAACAGGTACCAGCCTGCCAGGTTTTTATTACTTCTTACACAAACAATTCTAAATACCACAACTTCTGGAGACGTGATAAGCCCCAGTAGGTTAGGTTGGTTAGCATTCCTTTCCTTGCTTTCCTGGAAGCCTTTTCCACCAGCACTTAGGCCTTCTGGGCTGGGCTCTGTATCAAGTCCCTCAACAAAGACTCCTTCTTGTTCTATAATTAACTAGACAGTGTCTTTTTGTTAGGTGCTTCTCCATGTGTATATTTTTATCTTAACTGAATTATCCAGTGAATATCCAGAATTTTAGCACTGGGATAGACTTTATGTCTTCCAAAATCTACCAGATCAACTGTGTGTTCTAAATTTACTAGGCACATATAGTTAAGCAATTTACCTGATCTTGTCAAGTTTCATCATGGTACTGGTGTATTATCATTCCTGATTGGCATATATCTTAGCCAAGAATGGGAAAAGGAGCTTAACAGGCACAACTTGCTACACACACACACACACACACATTCATGTGCACACCCACAATAATTGCTGAAGCTGGTGAGACTCTAGTACTGACACAGGTATTTTAAAGGCAGGTTTCCATTGAAAATGAGTCATTTCTATCAACAAACAGCATAATTAATTTAGAATACTTTGATCGTTAGTTTCAGAAGTGATCACAGTGTTAAATTAAGAGGACTAGACAGTGTCAATTGAGAACTAAATAGGCACTCAAAGGCCTGGGGTAATATGGAAGGACACATTTAAGCTTATTTTACTACAGGAGATTTGGGAATGTCCTGGTAATTGACTAACTTTTGGTGTCACTTAGAAATAGGCTCAGCTTTTCTTTTTATCAAATGGCAAGAGATCTTCCTACCAGCCGGTTGGGACAGTAGTAAATGTTTATGTCCAGGAAGCTAATGAATTCCTTTCCATATCAATTATAGATTTCAAAATAAAGATGGGTAGTATAACCTATGGAATTAATTTTGCTAGGACAAAGGTTACAGAGATGATAAAAGACAGTATCCAAAAACACTACATTCATGAGTTCATTTAGACTACACACATATTAGTAATCACTGTTCAGATTAACTTAATTTCATCTTTTAGATTAGCACTTCCCCCAGATCGGCCAAAATCATCCAGGGATTTTTAAAAACTATACATTCCCTGAACTTACTCCAGACGGCAAGGTCCAGGAGAGAAGTCTGGGTGTGTATTTTTAAAACGAGCCTCACTGTCTGAGCCAGGTTTGCAATCACTGATTTAAGAAGGTCAAGATAACTGGCTGGTAATTTGTTGTGTCTGTTTACTTCGCTTGTCTTAAAAATCAATATACTTGTCATTTGGTGATCAGTAATGGATATGACTGAGTCAGTCAATTATTCAGGCAAAAATTTCCTAAAGTGGAATTTTGGAGAGACTGAAACATTGCAGTAAACACCACTCTCGATCTCTTTCTTTCAACCTCAGTCTGCTATGTTTAATTTACTGTCAGGACATAAGGAGACATAGTAAATTGTTTAAAAATCCATTGGATAATTTAATGTAGCCTTGTTAATTATTTTGTGGCTGGACAGGAATTTGAGAGAATATCTTATAAACCTTTCCTATTTATATTTTCCACTTTTTCCTTCCCCGTCTACCTGTATCAGGCTCTTCTCCACTGTTTGTGGTTTCATTGCCCAAGGAGGGGCAGAGGTTTGGAGTATGGAGACAGAGGAAGACTCCAATCTCTGATGTTTTTCAAAGGCCTAATTCATTCAGAAAATTTATAAGGATGGAGGAAAAAGTAAAGAGGACACAATAATGAAAGAAGAAACAGTAGTCTAGAAAAGCAGGCAGGAGAAGGAGGCTACCTTCTAAAATATTAAAAATCTCCCCGGGCTAGAAGAGAAAGTAAAGAAATCTTACTCCTCTAAGGCAATGCCCCCAAGGTGAGTCAAGCCTTACTGGTAGCCACTTGATGTACCAGGTGAAGAGATCAGAGGTTCCTGCTTCCTAAACAGTACCTTGATCCCAAGCATGATATACAAACAGGGTCTACCAGGCCTGAGGGATCGTGTGAACAGGGACAGTGGCCTGCTCAGCACTGATCTATGTGTCCAGAGGACAAGAGACCAGATGCTCTGCCATCTACATCAACACCCTGCATGGTATAAGGTCCTGTATCAATTCCTAACATAGTAGTACATATCAGGTGACTTGGAATAGATCTTTATTGTCTTAAAGTCCTGGAGGCTAGAAGTCCAAAATCAAGGTGTTGGCAGGGCCAGGCTCCCCCTGAAACCTATAGGGGAGAATCATTCCTTGCCTCTTTTCATTTCTGGTGGCACTGGCATCCTTGGTGTTCCTTAGTTTGTAGCCCATCATTCCAGTCTCTGCCTCCATCATCATATGCTGTCGTCTCCCTGTGTAGAGTCTCTCTGCTCTTCTTATAAGGACACCAGTCATATTGGATTAATGACCCATCTGACTCCAATACCTCATCTTAACTAATTATATCTGCAATGACCCCATTTCCAAGTAAGGTCACATTCCGAGGTTCTGCAGGTTAGGATTTCAAGTTATCTTTTGGGGACAAACAATTTAATCCACAACAGATCCCAACACTGCAACCTAATCCCAGAGTGAGAAGGAACCCCCAAGAATTCCTAGGGTGAAATTTTCCACTAACTGGTGGGATCAGCACTTTGATATCCAATTAAACCAATTTAAAGAAAGTTAAAAGAAGAGGAAAAATATGTCTTGTGTACTTGTGTTGGTAGACTAAAAATCATGTGCACTATAATTTTCGTTCAAATGTTTAATATATATATGAAGTACTTAATATTTTAACAATCTGTTATGTACAATAGATCTGGCACTTCTCCACAACAGCTCCCTACCCTCAATGTTCCTGTTCAGCACAGTGAAAGTATCTGTCAAATATGGAATACATGGATAAATAAGTGTATCATGGAGGATTCCAACAGAAAACATACAATTTACTGGATATTAATACAACCTGATATTTTTCTTTGAAACTATCAAAACTACTTATAATAGATTCACTTTCTACTTTGATTGCTGAACCTGATGTTACTTTAAAAAACCATTTCAGCTACAAAGTTTAGTTTCATTGGGATCTTCCTTACGATTTTCATAGTTATTTTCCCATAGGTTATTTGATTTTTTTTTCTCCTTCAAAAAAGTAGATCACTAGGGAGTTGCAATCCCTCTAAAAATTCTAACTGCAGATACAACATTTAAAGCTCATTTGATTAAAGTCATTCCTTAGAAAAGCGGCTTTTCGAAAAGGTTAATTTTCTTCTAATGTAGTCAGATTTTGAAATCAGAATGCTAGTGCTCCAGCAGCTATATTTATCTCAGAAATGTCAACCAAAATTCAGACTCTGATAACCAACTAGGAAAATAATAGTTACAGAACCCAAATCGCTCTTAAACTGTAGCAAAAAAAAAAAAAAAACCAAAACCTAACAGATTACACAGAAACATTTTTAAAAGATAGGAATTTGATTTAATTGACATAACATATTTAGTGACCTTGTTTCATGGATAAAAATAGGCAAATCTTCCCCTGTGTCCTTCTCATCTTTTTGAGGAAGAAACATAAGGATATATAAAGTCAGATGTTTGCATTGTTGGATTTGAGTTCCCCTGCAGGGGGGCATTTAAAGCTCTTTCAGAGCTCTCGAATTCAGAATAAAAGATTTATTTTAAAAAATACTGTGTGTGTGTTCAGAAAAAAAAGTTTGAGCTAACATCAATCCAAGGCACACAAACCCCCTGATCTCTTGCCATGAAGGAGTAATCACCTTTGATGTTACTGTAAAAGATTTCCAGCTGTTCAAAAACAATTCAAGGCCATTAAACTCGTTTTAAAAATTAAATCCTTGTTTTTGAAATCATAAACATGGATGGAAACTACAGTCCACAAATGGATATGAATTTAGTTTTTAATATCTCTCAATTTATACCTATCCTATCACTATCTTCCACACATTTTACTATCTTATTTTAGGACCTGAAATACTTTAGAATCACAGACAGGCAAGTTAGAGGAAATTATTTATCCTATTCCTCTTTCTTCAAACTGAAGTCTTCTTAAATTATTCTTAGATATTGAGGTTTAAGGCTTCCTAACCCTCTGTGTATTTGTGTTTTCTCTTGAGAGTGCAGGGTTTGGGGCAAACCAGGACAGTATATTTTAGAAGTCTTAGAAAACTCTCTGCTTCCCAAATATTGACTCGACAGAGATAAAAGGAAAGGAACCTACAAAACTTGACCTTATTCTTGACAGAACACTGGAAGGAATGTCGGTGCCCCAGCCTTGACCTAATTCCATTTGGTTTAAAGAAATGGAAAGGATTGAAAGAGGAAATACTTAGTGCTGTCGGGGGCGGGGGGGGGGGGGGGATGGTGCTAAATCAGAACAGAGTTCCACAAGAATTAAATAATTATATTAGTTTGGTGACCAAGGCCAACCCTTTCAGGAAAATAAAAGAGACTCTAGAATCCAGCTAAGAACTCTTATTTGTTCCAGTCTTGCCCTGGTCATGACTGAACTTGATTAAATGCCTGAGTTATAGGCCAAAAAACCCTAATGATGATATAAGTTATGAAGGAGGTGGTTGTGGTTAGTATACTATTCCTACTGTGAAGATAACTTAAGAATAATGTATATTCAGAATATCTTAATTTTTAATCCAAACATTCCTCAAACTTTTTTGAAATAAAAACTTGGGGTGGAGACATGGTTAGATAAACTTTTTGAAAGGACTGTGAGGACAGATTTGAAAATGGACTAAGAATTATGCATTTATCTATTTAATAAACATATTAGACATTAATGGCTTCTAGATTCTATGCTAGGTCTTATGCTTATAAAGATGAAACTTGTCTTCAGAGAACTTAAAATTTAGTAGACTTGGCAATAAAATAAAATGAAGTACTGATACCTACCACAACATAAATAAACATTGAAAATATTTTACTAAGTGAAAGAAACATTATACTAAGTGAAAGTCACAGTAAAAACACAGGTTATATGATCCCATTATATGAAATGTCCAGAATAGACAAATCTATACAGATAGAAATTAGATTAGTGGTTGTAGGGACAGAAGGAAATGAGAAATGGAGAATTTCTGCTAATGGATAGAGGGTTTTGTTTGGGGGTGACAGAATATACTATAATAATGGTTGCACAGCTCTGTTAATATACTAAAAATGAATTGTACACTTAAATAGGTGAATTTTATGGTATTTAAATGATGTTCCAATAAATATTTTTTAAAAATCAGACATAGTTCATTGACAGATGATTGGATATGAAACTGTGGTGTGGAATACTACTCAGTCATAAAAAATAATAAAATAATATCATTTGCAGCAACATGGATGGGCCTGGAGAATGTCATGCTAAGCATAAGCCAGAAAGAGAAAGAAAAATACCATTTGATATCACTTATATGTAGAATCTAAAAAAAAAAAAAAAGACAAATGAACTTATTTACAAAGCAGAAACAGACTCACAGACATGGAAAACAAACTTATGGTTACCAGACGGGAAAGAGGGTGGGAAAGGATAAACTGGGAGTTCGAAACTTGCGGATGCTAACTATTATATATAAAATAGATAAACAACAAATTTATACTGTATAGCACAGGGAACTGTATTCAGTACCTTGTAGTAGTAACTTATGGTTAAAAAGAATATATGTATGTCCCTATATGACTGAAGTATTGTGCCATACACCAGAAATTGACACATGGTAAACTGACTATACTTCAATAAAATACATATATATATATACATATTTTTTTAAATCAGACACATTCTCAAAATAGCATAAATGGCATAATTAATTATATACTAAAAGTGATGAAAAAAGAAATAGGAAGCACTGAAAAAGGGGTAAAATTTCAAACATAAGGCAGGAATAGGAAACACGTGATATTGATAATCACTAAATAATCAGTGCATTGTCATATCAAGACACTTCTCAGTGATTTATTCAAGAATAAACTCTATACAATGATATAATTCAGTATTTCAGAACCAATATGACATTAAAGATTCCAAGATAATGATGGAAAACTGAACCCATGCAATTATCTCCAACCACCACAAAAACTAAAGCTAAATATGTTTTAAAAAGTTAAAAAGTCACAAAGTTGAAGAAAAGACAAGAAGTGATAGCAATGGAGGACCAATGGCAATAAATTGTTGGACTTACCAGTAGCAACACTGGAAGATGGAAGACAATGAAGCAATGTTTTCAAAATTCTGAGGAATAATTATTTCTAAATTAGAGTTCTATACCCAGCCAAGATATCCCTCAAGTTTGAAAATACAAAAAGATGTCTTTCAAAAACTTATTCTCATAAAACTCCTCCCTAGGAAGCTAATAAAGGATGTCCTTTAAAAAAAAAAAAGAGGAAAACATGAGATCCAACTTAAGAGAAAGATAATAGATTTCCCATGATGCCAGCTGTTCAGGAAACTAAGAGAACAACCAGTCCAGATAGGAACATGAAATCCAGGATTCCAAGACAGATTTCTTGGGATTGGAGTATGGTTACGGTTGAAAATGACAGATTATTTAATGTGTTTGACCATAGCCAAAAGGATTTTACAGTTTTTTTTAAACTACAGGTAGAAACAAAGACAATTTTTTTAAATGACAAAGTGAGGCAATTATTAACTTTAAGAAGAACAAAAGGTTGTACGAGAAAGAAATTGTAATCAGAATATACTACATAGTGAGTGGGGAAGAATGTTTGTATAAATATAGTAATATAAACCTTGAATATTTAACTTGCCAAAAATTATAATTATCATAAAAAGAGGAAAGTGAAAAAATAGCTGAGGCTGGGGACAATAAGACAGTTAGATTCTCATCTTGCAAGAATTAAAAAGTCAAGTAACACTATTTATAAATATTGATTTAAGCAGCTCAAAAAACACCTACAGTACCTGAATGTGGTTTCCTCTGGTAACAGAGCTCAGGCAGGGGTGGAGCAGGAGACTGCCATTTTCATCATCAGAAGTCTTGAAATAGTATTTGATATTCTTAACTTTGTAAATGTGTTTCTTTAATAAAAATTCATATTTGAGAAAATATACATAGCACTGAAAATACTGCCACGTCAGGAACATGTATAGTAAAGGGACATGTTTTATTCTTCTTGAGGTTCTCTCACAGCACTGAAACAGTGCTTTGAATATTTTAGGAGCTCAGCAAGTATACATTGTTTAATAATGACCTCTCAAATGTTGGTTCAGTGCATTTGGCAATGGAGACCATGGAACATAATCTGGAACCTAATTCTGTCTTTATAAAGAGGATGTAGAGGTCACAACATGCTATTCAGTCCTTTGTCCTGATGCTGAAAAGAGAGGTTGGATGGCAACTAGAGCAAAACTGGGTTGGTGGTATTTATTATAGAATGCCTAGCAAACTGTAATGCCTAATCCATTAAACAATACTTTTCATTACCAATCTAATTCAGAGAATTGATAATATGAACCAAGTATTTCTAGTTTTTTACCCTTTTTATGCCCTCTTGAACTTTGTATCCTGTTTCCAAAACTTTCAAAAGGATTCACTTCTTTAAAATCAGTTGATTTAAAGTGTATTTATTAAGAAGTTATCAAAGATGACAAATACATGGGGCCCATGTCACCTCTTCCTCACCCAAGGCAGGTACTGTCATCTAAAGGACATGCTCAGGTAGTGGAAATGGCATGGCATTTTCAAGGACAAGGAAGCTGACTGCCTTAACTGGAGCAGAAGTCTATATCTTAAGTAGCAGGAGATGAAAGTGGCCACCAGTGCAGAAACAATAATGCTGAGACTAGGATATCTAGTTGAAGAATTTGACTGTGATTCATTGATAGTGGTAAACCTTTCTGAACTGGGAAGCAGCTTAATAAATGATACAACATACAGCAAAGAGGCTCTGAAAATCTATCCATTCACTCAATGAATAGAGGAAATGAAGCTGTGATGGAATATAGAGAGATGATTAAAGTGGAAGAGAAAAAATTTGGTGAATTATTAGATGTAGAGATTAAGGAGAAGGCAGTATTATAGATAATCTGACTAATAAAAACTTTTTTAGCATTTACTATGGTGCCAGGGTGTTGTGCTAAGCCCTTTCCATATATTACTCCTAAATTCACTGAGGTAGACTTTTATCACCATTGTTGTCCCATTCTCTACTTGAGCCAATACACAGTAACTTGCCCAGAGTCCCACAACCAAGAAGTTTAGATCCAAGATTTAAACCCAATTCAATCCATCTATTTCCTGGAATGGAGAACTTGGGAGGGGAGACTGGATATCCAGGTGGAAGTGATGAGCAGGTAGAAGAATGGGACAGATTTTTCTGTGAGAAGTTAAAGACACTTGAAAGGATTCACTACTATTTTGATAGAAAGTATTAATTTTGAAAATGAATGGGCACAGGGACAAGAACAAAGCTCTAAGCTGATGGCTAAAAGGAGAAAAAGGGGTCACCAAAGGAGAGATGGAAGAGTTGCAGAGGTGAGGAAAGAATCCCATGTTACAGAGACAGAACCTCAAACAAAATTTTAAGGAAAGAAGCTAATCAACAATACCAAGTGCTCCAGAGAGATTTAGTGGGGTAACAACTGAGAAAAATTACAAAGGGCTGGTAGAAAAGCACAGGAAAAAAATTATTTCAGTTGTTTGGTAGGAGTGGAAACCAGATTGCAAAGGCTTACTACGAGCACAGGTGATGAAAAATTAACACAATCAATACACATATACTATCTATTCAGGAATTTGGCAGTGAAAGGTGGTTGTGTTGATGTGGAAGTGTGATAAGGCAATGAGGTAAAGCTTTATATTCCAAGGTAAAGAATAACCTGGGCATAGTTAAAAGCAGAGAATAGGTAGATGTTTTTTCCATGAAATCAATCTTAACTATAAAGAATATACCTCAATACACTGAGAAATCCATTAAACTTATCTGGCAAATGTAGTAGTCAGCCAACAAACATATCATTCCTTCCAGATAATCCTGGGCCTTAAGCCAAATAAAGTGCATTCTTAAGAAAATCAGTAAGAAGTGATGTGCCTCTGCCTCCCTGTTACTCAGCTGGGAGAGAAATGCTTGCCAAGAGGTGCCTTTTGAACATTCAGAGGAGGTAGCTGATTCTGCCAGGGCAGGATCAAGGCCAGGAAGCTCACTCCTGGGACTGGAGCAAGGTCAGTGAGGAACTGAGTGTCGGGGGTAGGGTGGGGAATGAATCAAATGGAACACTCAAGAGGCAGACACTTCCCAGACATTTGAGTGGGTTCGTGTCATCACTTGGCAAATCTCATAGCAGAGTCAAGACCCAAGTGGCAGTCTGTCTCCACTGAATAGGCAAGCGACTGCCTTGCTGACAAACAGCCCTGCTATCAGTGCCCCTTACACCCATATAGCAGTTGAAACAAAAGGACAAAAGCTTGGAATCAGCCTGAGGAGCCAGCCAGTAGACACACAAGCTAATGTTTTCCAGATACCCGAACCTCCCACACAGCTGTGAGGTAAGAGGAGAAATACTTTTGTATTTCTCCTTGATCAGTGCTAGAAGTGAAGGAATTTGGGGAAGTCAAAATCTCATACTCCAGAGTTCCCATTATGACACTAACAAAAGTGAGATGAGAATCCAGCATTCTCACCTTCCTTGCTAGAGATACTCCTCATCAGTTATGCTAACTCTCTTCTCTCTCTAATGAGTGGCCCCCTCAATGCAACCAATTTGGTTATTTGACATTTACTACATTTTCAATTTGAATCAGACGCTACTAATCCAGAGTTAAATCCTTAGGCAATAAGTCCTTTCTAAGCAGAGTTGGTAAAAATCCTAACCTTCTTTGAACGCCCAGAGCTAACAATTAACTTTCCATCTTTATGTCTACATCAAATCTGCCAAAAAGAAAAATAAAAAACATCTTCCCTGGAACACACAATTCAAAAGCTGAAAAGCATCTTAAGAATTAATCTCTATGCCCTATTCTTTGGCTGGCAGATTAAAAACTGAATTTACATAAACTCAGAGCAGTCAGCCTTCCTTTGTTTGTGAGGATAAAAAAAGGTCTTTACATGCTGAAGGGGAAAGGGGTGACCATGCTGTTACAAAGTCCTGAAAAAATGGTATGAGGTTGTATGAAATAGAGTGCTTTAAATAGGAGCCAGGGGGTAACTTTAAGACAAACTTCTTAAGGGTTGGTAAAAGGGTAAAAAATGGTTAAGACTACTATCCACTGGCATATAGGTACTGTCTAACCCTTAGCAAGAGAGGAAGGGAAAAGAGGGTTGAAGTTCAAATGGGACATTTATCTGGAATTTATTGACCCCTGGCCCAGGCTGACAACCCCTCTGAACTTGTGGTAAGTTTTTCTACCTGCTCCCTCCACCCAGCATAATATATCCCAGGCTGACAGGCAACTATATAGCCTGACGCCACCCTCTGGGCTGACTGGATGATGTCACACCCCATTAAGTATTTTAATATCACCCCTGTATACATCCAAAACTGAACTCATCATCTCCTCTTAAAGTCATTTATGAGAACTGTGTTATACAGCAAGGAGGAGGGAGCCCGAGATTAAAACAAAATTTTTGATTATCAGAATTTAACTATTAAATAAATATTTACCAACTACATACTATGGGCCAGCACTGTGGATATTAGGAAAGAGTTTACAGGTAAGTAAAATTCAGTATATTGAGTGTCAAATCCAAATTCAGACAAGATGCAGAAGAGTTCCAAGGAAAAGAAGGTCAGCTCTGCTCTCAAGAGGTGTTACAGCAGGTCTATAGAGGAGATGACACTCAAGCAGGTCCTCAAGATATGATTTAGCCCCCACAATGCAGAGGGACCTTCAGAGGGAGGGCACAGCAAAGGTGCTGAGGATGGGGTGCCTGGAGATTGCAAGGTGTTCACATTGCATTGGCAGCAAGGGTGGCTGAGGGTGTAGCTGTCAGATCACATAGTTGGGGCTGGATAAGCATTTCCAGCATTTGGCTGGATAGTCAAGTCAGGTCCTGGGCTTGAAGATCACATTTAGGTGGAGTAGAGAGAAATGCAAGATCTTAGATCTATGCAAGCATTTAAAATCCTGAACCAATAAGGCTTTAAATCCAAAATGGTAAGGAATTACTAATTCTAAAATCTTTACTTTTGGGGGGAATGTTAAATATCAACCCAAACAGTAACTGCAATAACATATGATTACAGAAAGTCAAAAGTTATCTGTGTAAAATGGGATCAGTCTAAATCAAAAAGCAACTTTGGGTGTAATAAAAATCAAAAGGAAAGTAGACAGGCAAAATCAACATATCTTCTAATTTATTTTTCAAGAACAACTTCTATAAGTTTCCAAAAATAGTACGAGATCACTTCATAGTTACTTCCTTGTTCGTAAACACATATAAACACATCACAGTGTAGTCTGAGGTTATGGGCTCAATTTCAGATAATTCTTATAATAGTGAAAACAGTTAACCTTATTAAGGAAAAGACCTTTATATATGACATCATTTGCAAAGGATATAAATGGCCTCTATCTGTTAATAGTCTGCTTTTAAATTCTATTCCACTAATATGACTGGAGACTATAATTTATATAGGCTATATTCAGAGAAATAAACTTCCTCTAACATCTGTCTATCCATGAAACTGAAAGCTCTTAAAAGCCACCATTGGCCTCCAAACTGAGGTTTTTGTTACAAATAACACCAAGAATTTGGCACAGAAAGAAAGCAGGGTCAGGCTGCCTGAGCAGGGGAGGCAGAGAAAATTCCTATGGCTTTCACTAAATATCTAGAGCTTGTTTCCAAGTGCAGCTGACCACAACTGTGCTCTCTGCCACCTCAGGAGGAGCTCAAACAGCAGTTTACTCCACCTTGAATTACCCAGCCACAACCCCAGGGGCTCCCTTCTCAAGAACCAGAACACCAGCTGGATGCTCTGGGCTGCAAGGAACAGAAGATACCTAATAGTGATGGAAACAAAAAGGGCATTTAACATTTCACCAAGCAAGCAGTCTAAAAGGAGGGACAGTTCCACAATTGAAGCAAAAGCTCCACAATGCCACGGAGGCCCCAGGTTCTTTTTATCTTTCTGCTCCTTTTACTCAGACATGAGATTGTGTCCTCAGCCTTTTTCTGCAGTGATTACACACAAAAAAAGCTGCTGCAGTTCTAGTGTATTCAGTCTTCACACAGTCACTCCAAAATGCAGAAGGAAGACAGATTTTCCACGCATCTCTTTTTATTTTGAAGGAAGATGTCTCCCAGAAGCTCCCTGTTGAATGACCTTCAGGTCCCTTAACACTGGATTTGGGTATGCTCAAGTCCTAGCTACAGGGGAGGAAAGCAATATTGGTCATTTTCTTGTCTTTCATTCTTGCCTGTCAAAGTCTGACAGCAAGATAGATGCGGTGGCTGAGCAGGCAGCAGGAGCAGCTGCAGGGTGCAATTGGGTGGACAACCAACAGTGTCACTGGCAGAAAGTTAACTGCTTTTAATGGCAGCTCTGTTTAAATATAAAGTATGCTCCTTTGTACTTACAATAACATCTCTTACCAGCATGCATTGCTATGTATGCACACTTACGTAATAAATGAGAGAGGCATGGCCACCTTCCAGATGATGATGATGATGATGATGATGACTATAAATGCACAAAATTCTGACTGGCATTTGGAAAGTATTATGCTTAGTGAAATAAGTCAGACAGAGAAAGATAAATACTATATGATACCACTTATATGTGTAATCTAAAAAATAAAACAAACTAGTGAATATAGCAAAAAGAAACAGACTCACAGATATAGAGAATAAACTACTATTTACCAGTGGGGAGAGCAAAGGGGGGGAGGGGCAAGGTAGGGATAGGGTATTAAGAGGTACAAACTACTGCATATAAAATAAATAAGCTATAAGGATACAGTGAACAGCACAGGGAATATAGGTAATATTTTATAATAAACATAAATGCAATATAGCCTTTAAAAATTATGAATCACTACGTTGTACACCTGAAATATATATAATATTATACATCAACTATACCTCAATAAAAAATGGAAAGTACATTTCTAACTAATGGTCAGTAAAACTGGGAATTTCTGAATGATTGTTGTTGTTGTTGTTTTGGGTGGGGTTCTTAGATATCAATTAATTCCTTCAGGATCTTATTCAGAAATTTAAACCCTATGATTTAATGTCCCCACCTCTAAAAATGGGTAACATTTGAAGATGAAAATATATATATATATATACTTAATGAATTCTTTTCTGATAATTATATCTGAACTTGGATAAAGAAGAATTGATTATGTCAATTATCAGGCAGAGTTTAGCTGCGGGTTGCCTTGGGAGGGCCCCAGCTGGTCTTGGGAGAAGGGTATAATAATCACCACACAATTTCACTGGGCTCTGTAAATATTTGTTGGATTTCCCAAAGCTACAGTACTGCCTATTAACAGCTCCACTGCACAAAAAGTTAATCAACATTTTCAACAGGAAGATTGTCCTGGCATCCATAACCCACTTTTTAAGATGAAAGACAGGCTCAGAAGAAAAGACAATTCATTAACTTGTTTTATGAATTTTGAAGCTACTGTGAATTATTTTATTTAATTGATAAACAGACCTACACAATTTAATGGCCACTAGGACATGTGACTTGACAATCCAAAGAGCTTCCTCTCCATCCCCAACATTCCCCCTTATCCCACCCCCACTCACCAGTATTACTCCCTCTTCACAGGTATTTAAAATTATCAGTAAACTCTTTCTCATATGTAGATAAACTACAAACTACAGAAAATGGTTAAAAATGCAAATTTGTAACCTGGGAAAATCATGAATACCTATAGTTTTCTGTTATCATATCAAAAAAAAAGCCTCTGAGTGAATAAGACTGGGTTGGGGTGGGAAAGAGGGGGAGTGAGGTAAGGGAAAGCAGCAGAAAGATGGGGCCTTGGTTCTTCAAGTGAGGAGCTGGGACAAAGAACATGAGCACTGGTTTGAGAGCTTGTTAGAGATGTAGAATCTTGGGCTCCATCCCAGACCCACAGAATCAGGACTTGCATTTTAATAAGACCCTCCGGCAATCCCTGTACGTGTTTAAAACTGAGAAGCACTGCTCTAGGGCATGAAGCAGTATCTCCAAAGAAGTAGAGTGCAGGCTCTTTGAGCCCAGCAGGAGGGGAAAGAGGGATGAGGGGTAAATGCTGAAAGTGAGGGAGAGGTTAGGTGAATGGAATGCCAACCTCCAGTGAGGGAAGAGGGTGGGAACAGGGTAACAATGACAATCATGGCGATGCTAGCTTTAATTAGACACTGACAACGGCAGGTACTATGGTCGTGATTTTCATGCATTGTTTCTGATCTCCACAATAACTTTTTGCAGATAGGATAAGGAAGCTCAGGGAGGTTAGGTGACTTGCCTAGGTGTCTAAAACCAGCAATTGATGATCTCTGGATATACTCCTGGGCTATGGAATTAGAGACCCAAGTTAAAATCCTCTGTCTCTTTCTTACTAGAGGTAAAAAATTTTAATCAAGTGAGTTCCCTCTCTATGTTTCTGTTTCATCCTCTGGAAATAGGGATAAGATTTATTTAGTTTCTAGGATATTGTGAAGTTGAAATGTGTTTATATATATATATATATGACCAGAGGTTCTTATCTTTGCATAGTATTTAATACATGTTAAATAGTAGTAGTATATGGCGTTATTACTATTTCCAATAAAGCAGAGGTCTCCAAAAACAAAGTAACTTCTTCACAATTTTCCCCATACTGGCCCTGCTTCAGCAAGGTTATTTGGAACAGTGTAGACGCAGAAGTGCAAAAATGTGTATGATAGGTCCTGACTCTCTTTCAGCACTCACTCCTGTAAGGGATCGTCAATCACTAACAGAACCAATCAACTTAATCATTCTTGAAACAAAAAGTGGCCACCAATAAGCAAACACAAAAAAATAAAATGCAAAGCCCATTAACAGTCCCTGCCTTGAGGAAGTGTTTACAGCAATGTGATAAAGGCAAGTTTTGCATGTGTGAAGTGTAGAAGAGGAAACGCCATGCAGTCTAGTGAAGTCAGGGAAGACTTCATAGGTTGCTGCTCACTCCTCCATGACTTCTATGATGATTTATTTCTGATGTTAAAGTGTAATTTTAAAAAGTTTAGACAACACTTCAACTACGTTAGAATATATGTCAAAGATTGTGTTTAACGCATTGATCAATGGAGGAACCAGTGAGATATTAAACCTGGTTCAAATAAGACCTGAACGACTAAGTGCTTTAGGCAATTTAATACATGAATATTAGGATAAGATTTTCTGGTTAAAAACAAACTGGTTAATGTCTTACAGGTTAATAAACTGTAACCTTTGGAATTATCTTTTGTCATTGGATGAAAATTGTTTATATCTCTACCACACTTCCATGAGTGGTAGAAGGAAGAATTTCCTGTTTTCCCACCCTTACCACTTTCTAAAGAGCAGAAAGGAAAGAGTTAATTTTAATTATTCCATATACTTTGGACTTTCCTTTAACAATGTTTTTAAAAACCAAATGAAATATGAGTTTAGAGATGTTGAGAATTATCTGGAGTCGTATTTCTGAGTAGATGCATTGGTTCTTAGGATGCTTATAACATTTGCTGAAGGAGGAAACAAACTACTTCAGAAGCAACTAGGTGTGATGGTGGAAAGGAGCCTGGTCTGGGAGTAAGAAGCAACCTGGATCAACTCAAGCTATGCCACTAGACGGTGGGGTGACTGTCTGAAGGTCATTTCCCCTCTCTGAACCTCAACTTCATCATCCAAAAATAAGGAGGATGACTAGATGGCCTCTGAGGGAGCAGGTCTCAAGCTTCAGCAAGCACCTGTGTCACTGGGGAAAGTCTGGCAAAAATAAATAAATAAAAATGCAGATTCCAAGACCCCAAACCCAGAGATTCTGAATCAAAATCCAAAACCTGCTCAAATGAGTTCCAGGTTTCTGCTGTTGGTGGTGTGGCTCTATTTTACAGCATTCCAGGTGATCTCAGTGCAAGTGCAGACCACAGCTCGAGAGACTCTGCTTGGAGGTCTCTGCCAGCTTTAACCACCCACCACTGGGTATCCCATGTGGCCCTGTGCTCAGGGCCCAGAAGCCTCGGTTCAGCTGCCTGCTAGTTCTCTTGTCATGGGCATCCATGGGGATTTCATTTGTTACTATTTCCTTTGTTACCTCTTTCCTTTCAGGAAAGGATTAACAAACCGGCATTGGTACAGCATTTAATAGCTCCTGAAAATAATGTACTGTTATTTCAGAGGACCTTTCTGAAAGGCTTCCAGGTTGTATATTGTTGAGCTCCAATTTATTGTTTTACTTACGTAAGACTTCTGAGTGGTAAATTGGTATATACGTTATTACAATGTACCATTTTCTCAGCTAGTATTATGGAAGGAATTTTTTTTGAAATCTAATGCAGCTGAGCATTTACAATTTTCTGAGAGCTAAAATTATAAACTGTCTTGTGTGGGTTTGCCTTTCATCTTTGCTTATATTTTTAAAGTGATTCTTCTAATACAGCCATTCAGGTCATTTAACTGTATAGGAGCGAGCAACATAAAAACATTATTAGTCTTAGACCCTGGTAAGCTTTTATTTGCTGCCTATAGTAAAACAAGTTTATTCATGTCATTCTTTGTTTCTGTAAAAAGCTAACAATGACTTTCAAGGGACTTGCACAAGTAGAAACAAGATTTAAATTGCCCAAGAGATCAAGAAAACTTGGATATTGTACCTTATATACACTAAGAACTGTTTTTATGATCAAAGGAGGAGAAAATCAATATCCCACTCTGTTGGAGTATTTGTCAACACACACACACACACACTCTACAATCACACACATTAAAAAAAATCAGAACTCTAATTAGTGGACAAAATAAGCTAATGATGAAAACTCAATTGATGTTTAAAATTTACAAAAGCTTATTATTTTTCAAAGTGGAATTTGGGCTTTCTCTTACAATCTAACACTTCCCGTTATGGCTAAAACAAGAGTACTTGGAAAACCAAAATAAAACAAGTAAATTAGCCCTTCATCTCCTAGGGTAGACACAATCTCCCTGGTGTTAGGTGGACAGGAGATAGATCTGTTAAGATGTGAGTCATCTGCCCACCTTCCATTCACCCCATGGCAGATGATTTCAACCAACCCCATGACTACTTTGAGGAAATGTCCCCATCCGCCACAACTCAGGGACAACTCTCTACTGTCACATAGTTCCAACGAACAGTGAACAAGATAAATTGCTTCAAGCAGAGCCCTCATCTCACCTAGAAGGCCTCTGTTTCAAATCTTTTCTTCTCTATGACACCAATCTTCCATTTATCTAGAATTCTCTTTCTCATCTGCCTCACGCTGACATTATCCTTTTATACCTGTGCATGCACAGGATCTGTGAGTAAAGGAAGAAAAGCTTCGCTACTCATCGTCCCTTGTTCTCTTCATTGGAAAATATTCTCTTAAGTCAATTGAGAGAATTGTTCTTTGGTGGAAGGGCATTCGCCAATTTATCTAAGAGCTTCCTTATAGTCTTTTAAAGTAAACTTTGTGTCAAAACAATAAATACCAAAAAGTGAGCAAACCCTAAGTACACAGAGGAAAAATGCACCCAAAGAAATAGAACATCAGCACTGCCCTGAAAGTATCCCTTGTGTCCACTTTAAGTCACAAACTTGGAGAGAAAACCACTCTCATTACTTCCAATACCATATATTAATTTTACTCATTTCTGAAATCTATATAAATGAATTTGTGCACTGTATACTTTGCTCTGATTGCCTTCTTTAGCTCAATATGTCTGTGGGATTCATTCATGTTTGTGTGGCAGTAGTTTGTTCATTTTCACTGCTATACCTCACATCTTTTTACAAACACCACAGTGTATTTATCTAGTCTATTCTTAAACAACGTTTGGTTTATTTCTAGTTTGGAGCTATTATGAATTGTGTGCTGTGAACAATCTTGTACATATGTTTTGGTGAACATGTACGTGCACTTCTGCTATATAAATACCCAGGACTGGAATAGTTGGACCAACTTTAGTAGATGTTGCCAAAGGACTTTCCAAGATATTTAAACCAATTTACACTCCCACCACCAATTACTTCAAAACCTCATTTGAGTATATAGTATATATCATTATGGTTTTAATTTGCATTTCCCTGAAGTTCAGGGAAGTTGATCACATTGCTATGTACTTATGGAAATTCATGTATCAACTTTTATGAAACACCTATAAAATTCTTTTGTCCATTTTTTTAGGCTGCCTGCATTTTTCTTAAAAAACACCTACATTCTTGTAATAAACCCTACTTGGCTTTATGGAATTTTCCAGGTTGTATATTACTAAACTTTATCTGCTGTTTTGTTTAGGATTTTTGCTTCTAAATTCATGGAAGTAATTGGCTTATAATTTCTATTATTGTGAGCTTTTCAGGTTTTAATAGCAAAATGTTTTAGTAGCCTCACGAAACAAGTTGGAAAATGCTCTCTTTTCTTCTGTATTTGGAAGAGTTTATAAAAGAGTAGTATTATTTCTTCCTTAAGTATTTAAAATAATTCATCAGTGAAGTGATGCAGGGCTAGAGTTTTCTTTGTGGAAAGACTTTCAATAATGGCTTTGATTTCTTTAATAAAATAAAAAGGTCCTTAGTAACAGATTTAATAGTTAAGACTTTTGAGGAATTTATTGATTTCCTGTAAATTATTAAACTTATGGCATAAAGTTGTTTACACCATCCTAGTTTTATTTCTTTAATATCTCCATGATCCTTAATGACACCCCCCTTTCATTCCTAATTTTGATCATTTGTATCTTCTTGTTTTCATGAACAGTCTTGCTAGGGTTTAACAATTTAATCAGCCTTTTTAAAGAACTAATTTTTAGCTTCGCTAGAATTGTTTTCTATTATAAGTTTGTTTTCTATTCCATTGATCACTTGTTTTATCTTTCTTCTATTTTATTTGATGGTTGTTCTTTTTTCAGTTTCTTAAAATGATTGTATAGATCATTCTTTGTCTGTCTTCTTTCCTAATATGGGACTGTAAATACTTTAAGTGTATCATAAAAGTTTTGATAAATTGTCTTATTCAGTACACAATATTTTCTAATTTTTATGTATGACAACTTAGAAGTATATTGTTTAACTCTCAAAAAGTTGGGAATTTTCTAGTAAATTGATTTCTAGATTAATTCCACCATGGTCAGAGAACATATTCTGGATGATTGAATCTTTAAAATCTATTGAGGCTTGTTTAATGATATGGCAAATGAATAATTTTGGCAAACGTTCCATTTGCACTTAGAAAAAAAAGAGTGTTCTGACATTGTTTGGTGCATTGTTCTATAAATACAAATTAGCTCAAGTTGGTTAATTTTATTATTCAGAATTTCTATAACCTTACTGATTATTTTGTCTGTCCAATCACCTATTAAGAAAGGTGAGTTGTGGATTTGTGTTTCTTTTACTTATATCAATTTTTGCCTTATACATTTTACAACTATGTTACTAGGTGGCTACAGATTTAGAATTGTGATAGCTTCTGGTGCATTTACCCCTTTTTCATTATGAATTATCTCTTTCAATCTGTTAACACTGTATACATTAAAAACTAGTTTGTCTAAAACTTGTAACTTTCTTTTGGCTAGTGTTGGTATATCCTTTTTATATCCTTTTAATTTTAATCTTTCTGTGTCATTGCATTTAAGGCATGTGTTTTAAAATTAATATTTTAAAAAATACTGTTGAGTTTTGTTTTTTACCATCAGAAATTCTTAAGTTTTTTTGCGGTAGTATTTAACCTTTTTTAAATTTAGTGTAATTATGATACATTGGGGTTTATAGTTACCATATTTCTGCTTGTTTTCTATTTGCCCTACCTGTTTTATTCTCCTTTTTCTCTCCTTTCCTGTCTTCTTTTTAATTAATCAAGTCTATTTGTTGTTATTTCATTTTTCTCTATATTACAATATATTTATATTGTCTATGTTACTCTCTTTTAATATCCTTTCAGTAGTTACCCTAGAGATTATAACATGCATCACTGACTTAGTACAATAGGATCAAATTATTTATTTTACCACTTCCATTTACAACACTAGAACTTACAATACTTTGTCTATACAGCCCAGCCCCTCTCACCTTTTGCATTTTTATCATGCATTTTATTTTTATATATATTATAAACCTAGTAGTTATTAGTATTAATGGCTTTTACAGTCAAGATTTATTTATTTTTACTCATATATTTACTTTTCTGTATTCTTCATTCCTCCTTGCATTTCTGTTTTTCCATATGGAGTGATTTTAAGTTAAAATTTCATTCATAAAAACTCCCTTAAACTTTTTAGTGGATATCTACAAAAATATTCTCTTCATGAGTTGTCCAAAAAATATATTTATTTAAGCTTATTTTTGAAGAATATCTTTGTTGAGCATAGAATCCTTAGTTGGCAAATATATATTTTTCATGACTTTAAAAATGTCATTCTGTTGTCTTCTGTCCTCCATCATTTCTATGAAAATTCAAGTATAATTCTTTTTGTCATTTCTTTGAAGATAATGAACCTATTTTTGGTGCTTTAAACATTTTTCTTATCATCTTTGGTTTTCATTATCTGTGATGTACCTTGGTTTATTTTTCTTTTATTCATTCTGTTTGGATTTTAGGTACTTCTTAAATCTATACGTTTATCAGTTTAGGAGAATTTTTGCCCAATGTATCTTGAAATATTGCTTATGCTCTTACCTTTCTTTATATATTCAATTGACATACATGATAGAATTTGTTACTATTTTGCATGTGTCTATAATTTTCTTCCCTATATTTTCCATCCTTATTTCTCTCTATGCTGCAGTTTAGATACATGTCTGTTGATGTATCTTCCAGTCAACATGGAATCATGTCTTCTGTTGAATCTACTCTGCTGTGAAACCCATCTATTGAGTTAATTGTTTTTCAGTTCCAGAATTTCCACTTAAGTCTTTCTTATAGAGTCCAACTCTTTGATAAAAATTTTCATCATTTTCTATTTTTCTCTACCTATTCTCTTGTTCTTTAATATCCTAATGATACTTAAGATCCTTGTGTGCTAACACCCATACTGCATCACCTGTGGGTCTCTTTCTGTTACCTGGTCATATGATTTTGTTTCAGCACATATTCAGTAATTTTTTATGGAATGCTAGAAAAATAAATATATGAGGAATATATACACACACACACACACACACACACACATACATACACACAAAGAGAGAGAAGGAGAGACTCCATATAATGTTAACTTTGCTAAGAGAGAGTTTGACTTTCCTCTGCTAGGCAGATGGAATGGAACTCATCAACCTAATCCAATCAGGAAGTGAACGGAGGCTGCAGTTTTGTAGAGCCTGTCTCTCTGGTTTACTTCAGTTCCTAAGACACAGTCCTCTTCTTGATGGGTCCTGAATTCTAATTCTTATGTCTCAGCATGGCAAGACTGCTGAGAACTTTTCTGTGCTTTTGCAGGCTTTCTGGTCAGCTTCTTAGCTTTCTGAGCTACAAGTTTATATTTTCAACAAATGTATTGAGGAGAAAACTGGCCTTATGTCAATCTCAGTTTTCCACCCCATTCTTTTCTTAGTTACTCCTCCCCTCCTGAAAAAAATCTCTCCTGGTTTTTCTGTCCCCCAGCAGCAGCCCTCCCTACGGAAGGCAAATTCCTGATTCTCAGTCTTGTCTCCCACACCTAGAATAAGCAAGTGCCCCCAGGGGGAAAAAGGCAGACTATTGGTTGAAATCTCTGAGGTTTCCCCCATTTTTGGAAAATTTCCTCCCTCCTCATTCCTGACTGTTTCAAGTTTCTCCTATGCCTTGAAACGAATTGTTTTACTTTGTTTTCTTTTATCTAGCTTTTCTAGTTGTTTCCAGCTGGAGAGTGGTTTGCTGCAAACTACTTCATCATAAACAGAAGCCAAAATTCGTATTGTTTTTAAAATTGATTCTATGGAACTTTTGCTGTGGAACAGAAGTGGAGTTACTAGAAGATACATCCTCTGGGAGTTCCCTGGGTGATGTTTTACTATGTATCTAAGAGTAATACATACTTATTGAAGAGTCGTGGTTACACAACTCTTCAATAACCTGTTGAATAAACATAGGCCAGCCTCTCAACTTTCCCAACTTAACAAATGAGGACATTAACTGCTCTTCTAATTTGATGGAGTTGTCATAAGAAAAAGTATTTTTTAAGTGTTTTGGAAAGGTAAACATAATGCACATTAGGAATACAGTTAGGAGTCAGTTCTACATGATCAAATATTTGTTTTTGCTCTAGCTGTTTTAGATGAATGTCTTTCTGCCCCAGCTAAACTGTTGACATTTCAAGGATAAGACCTATGTCCTCTACTTCCACTTTATTTCCTGCAGGTTCCAGCTTAGTGTGATTCACAAAATTAGCATTGTTTAGATGTGTTACTGAAAAAAATGCCACTTTACCCTGTGTCTGTCCACCACGTTAAAGTATTCTGAAGTGCAGGTGACAAGTCTCATTTTGATTTTTATCAATCTATGTTGGTAAAATCTCAGCTTAGAGATTTTAATGTTCTGTGCTGACTAATTTAGGGAGCAAGTTTTGATAATTAGCTTTTCCTATTGCATCCTTTCAGTTAATAAAATCTTAGGATAAGGAACTTTCAGTTGCGTAGGAGAGCAGATGACTTCACTTGCTGATAATCATTAGACCAAAACATTTTTTGTGGTCGTTATTAGTATACGGTAGAAATGGATCACCTCTTACAAAGATGAGGCACTTACAGTGAAATGCTTCTATCTACCCATCCATTTCCCACTCCACTGACCCTTCCTTTCATCTAGAAGCAAAGGGAATCAGTTGCTTATTTCAAAATAGTATTGAAAATCATTTAGGCATAATTAAAGTTTGCAATATCCTGTAATAAGTATTATCTTCTAATATTTTCTGCCAAGAATTGAATTTGCTAGGCATGACACATTTATTGCTGTCAGTAGATGTACCAAAATGTACCAACACCAGGGAATTAATAAATACCACAGCCCTCCTATGGAGCAAGTTGCATAAATATTTAATAGGAAATGCATGATGAATTTCTTGCATGATTATGCAGAAAAACATTTGGGAATGGTTGCAGCTGTTACATGAACTAAGCTCTGTCTCTTTTCCCCCCATCTCTTTCAATCTCTATCAATCTCAATATTGTACTTTAACTTCAGCAGGAAGCATCTCCAATGATGAGCACTGCAGACACCCGTCAACATTTTAGGAAATGTGTGACTCTACATATGCTGTGTGTGTGTACCTTACAACTTTCAGTGGTGCATTTGAGGGAACAACTGGAAGATTTTTGGAGAATAAAAGGGCCACCAGGGAAACCTGAATCAAAAGAGAAGGTTAAAGAAGCTAAAAGAGTAACAGCTGCCACTCTTATGGGTGTATAAAATTTTCTCTGACACTTTATATCTGTACCTAAGCCCTGTGAAAATATATTCCAATCTAAATTTAGGTGGGTTTTTTTGTTTGTTTTGGCAGATACCTGATTGTTTTAGTATTACAAAGACTTTTTTCTCTTTTCATGTGTATTAGAAATCCTTTAACTCTCCACAAAATACATACTTTTTCAGCAGGTAAAATATTCCTTTAACATTTTTGAGATTTCTGGCATATTCATAAGATTGAAAGTTCATAATACAAAAGGACTTTTTAAATTCGAGTTATAAATAGGAGCTAGTTCATCAGAATTGTGCGAGCAGTAAGGTCAGATCAACATGTATTGAAAGCCAGTTGTTTTGGGTCCTCTAGAGCCTTAAAGGGCATCTCTCTGAAACAAAAGCCACACTTTGGTTCTTTTCAAACATCTCAATTCATAGTAGATCTTCAGCATCATGTTCCCAGGAAATGAGGACTCCAGAAAAACCTTAAAATTTGAAATCATGACAGATGGAACATAATATTATCAAATAACTGCAGAAGCTCAAATATGCTATTTTTTTTACGACGGCCTGTGACCTTCTAATGAATTGCAGGTGACACAATGTCTCTGTCCCTTATAGCAATTTAGTGCTTACTAGATGCCATTAAAGAGTTGGCACCCCAAAAATTATCAAGTGATAATTATATTTTGGGCTTCAAAACAAGTAGAAAATCTGCCTTAACAACATATTTGTTCCCCAAGTGTGGTAGTGAGATGAGTTGCACCTCTTAAAATGGTGACTTTATTTACTGCCTTCACATTTTGGAATCTATTTTTGGTAAGAGCTCTTGGTCAGCCTAGACAGAGACTCTGCAATCACAAAGAAAAATGTATCTTCACTGAAATAAATGTTTCTGTCTAGAGAAAGTTTAGAAAAAGACAGGATATAGTTAAAATCCCAAAGTCAGGATGTGCACCCAGGTTAAAAAAAAAAAAAAAGATGGACATTATTAGAGAGCAACGTTCTTTTCCAAAAGTTAAAATGTCACCATAAAGCAAGATAGCTTATGTCCCGGCTTCCCTGAGAGTTTCTCACTGGAATCCAAATCTCTAATATGTGAGCATTCTTTGACAAGCCCACCAGAAAAAGCCATACGATATCTCTCCCACTATTAGGGATGTTCAACGCTGTACTCCAAAGCTCTTACAAACACAGAATATCCAGAATGGCCTTGAGCCATACAAAGCACGTTCCCATGTCAGTGACTGAATGTCCATCCTTACCCATTTTGGAACTTTATCATTATAGTCCCTTGGGGATACAACTTCAGGTGAACAGGTTCACATCATCACCTCCTTCCATTTTGCCAAAGTCTAGAATCACAACTAGTTCCTGTGGAAAAAAAAATTAGAAAAGAAAACTTCTCATATGCTAGAATCAATCTGAATGCTCCACTTATGGAAGTCCATCTTTGGCACTTTTAGAATATTTATATGCAGGCAAAAACATGTAAATTCAAGAAGAAAGCAAAAGGGCTTTTGCTGTTTTACAAAGAGATGACTGAAATATATTTCAGTCTATTAAGATACTATTTATATTGTATTAAAACTTTAATTTCATAGAAGCAGAGAGCAGAATGGTGGTTGCCGGGGCAGGGTGGTTGTAGGGCAGTAGGCAGGGAAGGGGAGATGTTGGTCAAAGGGTACAAAGTATCAGTTATGCAAGATGAATAACTTTTGTAGATCTAATGTATAGATTAGTGACAGATTGAAATTTGCTAAGAAGGTAGATTTAAGTGCTCTCACCGCAAATTTACAAAACAAAACTTTAATTTACGATGATAGTATAAATCTCATTTAGAGCTTTGTTGTCTGGGTGGTAGAGAAAAAATTCTAGTCCTAAGGGTTCAAAAAAGACTTTTTCTTAACCCAGCATTATCAGTTATAGTCAATTAAAATGCCCAAAACATTTATAATAACTCACAAAGGAAAAAAATAAGGAAATTGGCTTTACTTCTTTTTGTATCTTGCAGGTTTGTTCAATGTTACTTCTCAAATGAATGAAAATGAAAAAAAAATCCTTCTAAATGAATAACATTGCTTAGAGCTAATCTGCAATATTTTTATATTTGGAAACTGACTTGACCTAACTCAGACTTGCTCTAAAGGAGTCAGACTCAAGCTACCCATTGGGAAGGGACCCAAGCACAGCCACCAGCTTTCTGTTGCCTGGATCTTTTATTATATCGGCTCATTAGAACTCCTTGTTTGTATTTGCATTTTACTCTTGGGCAATTTTACAACACAGAATAGTGATAAGCTTGCAGACTGATCCTACTCATTATATTTAATCATTACTGCAATAAGGAAGATCTTCTTATCATGCCTCTATCTCAAACACATTGCAATGATTTTAAAATAGAATTCATACCTTACAATAGCTTTGGCACGGGCCCCCTCTGTCTCTCTTTTTTTCAAGACGCTCTTGAAACATAAAATAAAAAGCATGCAATAAACCTGGAGAGGCCCCCATTTTTAATTAGAATGTATGATTAGAACTAGGGGAAAGGCTTGCCTGAAAGTAAACATGTGGCGAGAGAGAGAGAGAAAGCTAGAGAGAAGAGAATGGATGAATATCATGAAAGGGTTAGCTGATCTTCTATGGCTGTACCACAAGGCCCTTTTTTAAGACATCCATCCTAGCAGGGCCAAGAGTACCCCATGTTGTTTCGGGTTGGTCTCCCGAATATTGAGGTTTATATTATAGTTTAATGGAGCCAATGCTTCAGTTTCTGGCATAAGTTACTAATTTTCTTATGCTAATGAAAAACACACATCAGCTCCTTGAAATTCCCAAAAGAAGCATCAGTTTTGCCACTAACTGCAGCACCGCTGGGGCAGTGGAGAGAGAAGGGGAGTGATTACAATAGCAAGACTTGGGACAGGGCTCTTTTCCTCCCTGAGTGGTCCTCTAACTGAAGACATTTGAGACTTGCCCCCTCCTGGCCTTGTGTTCTCATGAATTTTAAGAAATTGGAAGCTCCCAGGAGCACCAGAGCATGATGAAATAATGGAACTGTGGCCTAGGAGATATGAGGAAGAAGGTCTGGCTCAACCTTCACACCCCAGCAGGAGGGAATTTGAGACATAACTGTTTGATCTTTTGTCTCAACCTGACAAGATATTTCTCTTCAGGGCCAAAGGCACTCATCCTGGCTTCTTCAACAACAGACAGTTTATGCGTGAGAATATTCTAATGAATCCGACAAGCATAAATATAATAAATTGGTTTTCTATGAAACATTTTTTCAAACAACCAGAGAATTTGGGGATGCTGAAGATTCTCCCTAAACTTTGGGGAAATTACCAAAGAAATTTTTTTCTCCCCTGAAACCCATCTCAAGACTTCGTGATTCTAGTCACTAATGCATAAAAATCAGCTTGGCTCAATAGAATTTGTCCTATGGATAAAAAAAGAAATGCCGCAAAAAGGTTGAAGACCCCATTACATGCAGTATCTCAACTTGTGCATATTCAAAACACAAATGCTTGGCAGATATTTTACTAAAATTATTTGCTGCAAAGCATGAACCAGGCAGGAAGCCGATGCACAATGAATTGATTTCCAAGTCTCATTTGTGGCTGATTTGAGGTTAGAGAGCATTTCTGTGCTGGGTGGAGTGGTAAAATGAATGTTTATTGTTTAGGATTTAAAAGGTCCATTATCATGCAGACTCAGTAAGGTTCTGCCACACAAAACTGAGTGCCAGGCCAGCAGGCAACTGATTCAAGTGACAAGAGGTGAGCTGCAACAGCCCTTCCATGTTAATAAAATATGTCCCAGCACTCGAAGGAACCCTAGCACAGTGTGAAAGCAGCTAGAACTTATTAATCAGAGCTACTGTTAACTCTAATTATAGAGTTACAAAATAAACGGATGCCTTGGCAATAAAGCATTTTTTTTGTATATTGAATCCTGTATTTCTACTGAATCCTCTTATTATAACTAAAAGTGAGTTTAAATAAAAATAAAAAGTCTAATCCCATTAATAGGGACTGAGAAATATCTCCATATTCAGTTTTCCACTTTTAACCTTCAAATCTTTAGTTCTGGCTGAAGTGCCTGTCAAGGAGTCAGAAACAGTGATCTCTGGTTCTGGTAAGGCAGTTTCCTCATCTGCCCAAAGGAAGGTGTTGGACTAGATCAGTTTGATGCAACTGTTGAGCATGCAACCCCCATGAGTGTCTTATGAAAGCACTGATCCTCTCCCCAGAAAAATGTATGTACACACACGCAGAGGATATGTGGCATACAATATTAGGAATAAAACAACAGAAATCTATTCCAGAATCCTAGATCTTGAAGCCCCTGAACCAGACAATTTAGGGTAATCTGAGCTTTAAAACCTATGATTCTAGGTTTCTGATCAGTTTCTACGTGGAGATACTGGGCTATAGACATTTGACTTAGGTGCATTCCCAGGCTCTATTCTTGACTGATCAAGATGGATATTTTCCTCCTTCTTCATGTCAGCTGCCTCTGCACAGCATGCAAAAGGAGAGGTTTTGCTTTAAATTAATACATATTCTAGTATATCAAATACCAATCTGTACCACCATGAATAATCCAGCGCCTACCTATGTGAATAGATCAGAACTTTAAAGGACGTAAGTGCAGGCAGGTTGCATTCAATAATGCATAGAGACCCTGGATGTAATAGGACAGTGCTACACTGCACCACCTTCCATTTCCATATAGGATCTGTGCTGGTCTATGCTCTGGAGTTCTTGCTTCCACCATCTTGAAACCCCAAAACAAAACATTTGACATCACACCTAAAAATACTCTTTCAACCTATAAAATTATCATGTAATATACTTTAAAACCCTTATGTCTATCCCTGACATTCACTTCATCCTTGATACTGTAATCTTTACCTTAGACAAAGGCTATCCCCAACTATCATAAATGAAGATCAAGGGAGACAGAGAGAGGGTTGGGATGAAGAATAGGCTCAGGGGTGAAATGAGGGAAAACAAGGGATTGGTATTTCTGACTAAAGACTTTTGATTTCAAGATCACTGAATCCACAAACTTTCCCCTCAGGCCTCTTACCAAAATTTTAATTCCAAGAAGTGGTGTTTAGTCTCTGTAAAGTCCATATACATGTAAAGAGATCTTTACCAAAAAAAAAAAAAAAAGATAAAGTGGTAAATACTAAGTCACTTTGTGTCTGCCCAACATTGGAGTACTATTATTAGTTCCACTATTGATGCCACCAGTCAAGTGACAGAGCAACACTGTTGCAGTGGGAAAAGATATTTACAATACATAAAACCAAATCTATCCAGAGTTTACCAAGATTTCTACAAGTCAATAAGAAAAACACTGCCAACTTAATGGAAAAATGGAGAAGATACTTGAAGACACACTTCAAAAAGAAGATATCCAATAGCCAATAAATATAAAAAACAATCTCATTAGTCACTGAAAATGCAAATTCAGATCTAATTAAATACCACTATCCACTAGAAGACAAAAATGGTAAAAGGTTGATAATACCAGCCTCAACAAATTTAAGAGGACAGAAATTATTTCAAGCATCTTTTCTGATCACAATGACCTGACACTAGAAATCAACCACAGAAAAACAAATGAGTGAAAAAATGACTACATGGAGACTAAACAACATGCTACTAAAAACCCAATGGATCAATGATAAAATCAAAAAAGAAATTAAAAAATACTTTGAGACAAATAACAATGAAAACACAAACACACAAAATCTATGGGATGCAGCAAAAGCAGTCCTAAGAAGGAAGTTCATAGCAATACAGGCCTTCCTCCAAAAACAAGAACAATACCAAAAAACAACCTAACCTACCACCTAAAAGAATTAGAAAAAGAAGAATAAACAAAACCTAAAGTCAGCAGAAGAAAAGAAATAATAAAGATTAGGGAGGAAATAATTAAAATAGAGATTTAAAAAACAATAGAAAAATCAATCAAACCAAGAGCTGGTTTTTTTGAAAGAGTAATAAACAAAATTGACAAACCTCTGGCCAGCCTCACTAAGAAGAAAAGAGAGAGGACACAAATAAACAAAATAAGAAATGAAAATGGAGAAATTACAACCAACACCACAGAAATACAAAAAATCATAGGAGAATATACTATGAACAACTATATGGCAACCTAGAAGAAATGGACAAGTTTCTAGAAACATACAGTCCATCAGAACTGAGCCAAGAAGAAATAGATCTTTTGAAGAGACCAATTACTAGAAGTGAAATAGAATCAGCAATAAAAAACCTCCCTGCAAACAAAAGTCCAGGACCAAATGGCTTCACTGGGGAATTCTATCAAACATACAAAGAAGAGCTCATACCAATCCTTCTCAAACGCTTCCAAAAGACTGAAGAGGAGACTCCCAAACTCATTCTATGAAGCCTGATACCACCCTGATACCAAAGCCAGACAAAGACACCACTAGAAAAGAAAACTATAGGTCAATATCGTTGATGAATATAGATGCAAAAATCCTCAACAAAATATTAGCATACAGAATCCAACAACACATAACACACTTGATCAAGTTGGATTCATCCCAGGGACATAAGGATGGTTCAACATATGCAAATCAATCAATGTGATACACCACATCAACAAGAAAAAGGACAAAAAATCACATGATCATCTCAATAGATGCAGAAAAAGCATTTGATGAAATTCAACACCCATTTATGATAAAAATTCTAACCAAAGTGGGTATAGAGGGAACATATCTCAACATAATAAAAGCTATTTATGACAAACCTACAGCCAATATAATACTCAACATTGGAAGGTGAAAGCCTTCCTACTAAAGTCCAGAACAAGACAAGGATGCCCACTCTCACCACTTCTATTCAATATAATATTGGAAGTCCTAGTCACAGCAATCAGGCAAGAAAAAGAAATAAAATGGATCCAAATTGAAAGAGAAGAAGTAAAACTGTCACTATATGCAGATGACATGATACTATGTATAGGAAACCCTAAAGGCTCCACACAAAAACTACAAGAGCTGATAAAAATAATTTGGCAAGGTAGCAGGGTACAAGATTAACACACAGAAATCAGCTGTATTTCTTTACAATAACAGTGAAATAGCAGAAAAGGAAAGTAAAGAAACAATCCCTTTTAAAATAGCATCCAAAAAAATAAAATGCTTAGGAATAAATCTGACCAAGGAAGTAAAAGACTTATACACAGAGAAGTACAAAACATTAATTAAGGAAATTAAAGATGACTTAAAGAAATGGAAAGATATGCCATGTTCTTGGATTGAAAGAATTAATATTGTTAAAATGGCCATACTACCCAATGCAATCTACAGATTTAATGCAATCCCTATCAAATTACCCAGGACATTTTTCTAGAACTAGAACAAATAATCCTAAATTTTATATGGAATCACAAAAGACCCAGAATTGCCAAAACAATACTGAAGAAAAAGAACGAAGCTGGAGGAAAAAGTCTCCCAGACTTCAGACAATACTACAGAGGTACAGTAATCAAAACAGCATGATATTGGTATAAAACAGACATACGGATCAATGGAACAGAATAGTGAGCCCAGAAATAAATTTACAGACTTTTGATCAATTAATCTTTGACAAAGGAGGTAAGAACATATGGAGTAAAGACAGTCTCTTTAGCAAGAATATACAATAGAGTAGACAATGGTGTTGGGAAAACTGGACAGCTGAATTTAAATCAATGAAGTCAGAACACTTCCTCACACCATACACAAAAATAAACTCAAAATGGCTTTAAGACTTAAACACAAGATAAAACACTATAAGCCTCTTAGAAGAAAACATAGGCAAAATATTTTCTGACATACATCTTAGCAATGTTCTCCAAGGGCAGTCTACCCAGGCAATAGAAATACAAGCAAAAGTAAACAAATGAGACCTAATTAAACTTACAAGCTTTTGCACAGCAAAGGAAATCATAAGCAAAACAAAACAAAAACCTATGGAATGGGACAAAATATTTGCAAAAGATGAGTCTGAAAAGAGCTTAATTTCCAGAATATATGAATGGCTCATACAGCTTAATAATAATAATAATAATAATACCCAAGCCAAAAATGGGCAGAAGACTTAAACAAGCAATTCTCCAATGAAGACATACCAATGGCCAATAGGCCCATGAAAAAATGCTCAGTATTGCCAATTATCAGAGAAATGCAAATCAAAACTACAATGAGGTATCACCTCACACCAGTCAGAATGGCCATCATTCAAAAGTCCATAAACAATAAATGCTGGAGAGGGTATGGAGAAAAGAGAGACAAAATGTCTGTCTTCCAATTTATTCTAGTAGATAGAGGGCAGAGAGGGAAGGAGTTGGACAGTTAAAATTAACACAATTAAACAATATATATTGTTTTTGAAGGTAATAGGTTCTTGTTGCAAAACACAGGTTTTACTGTTATTCAGATACGGTGAGGCCAACAGCCCAGGGGATGACTGTCATTGAAAAAACAGCTGTGACACTCACAAGTCCCAAGAGGAGGGGGACACCCATCATGTTGCAGGGAGGATAGGACACAAGGGGAAGCCCCAGGGTTAATCAGGAGGCAGAAGAAGCGGGGGGGGGGGGGGAATGTGGGCAAGAGCCTTCATTGTGGTTTCCACAAGAAATAACAGGTGAGGCAGGTTAAGCAATTTTATGATTGACTATTTTGTATGATTTCAGCAGGTCCTAGAATGTAAATACCTGGCCCTGAGATGATGAGGGTATGGAATATTGTCCCAGAATGTAGGAGCTATATAAAACAGTTGGCATATGGGCTCTAGATTGGCTGCCTTGCAGATAAAAAAATACTTTCACAGGCCAATCAGTTACTATGTTTAGAAATCACTATATCTGATGGGGATAGCCTCTCCAGGGTCAACGAGCACCAGATGTCAAAGCATTCAAAACATATGATTAACACAGTGCTCTGAAAAACAAAGATGGCAGTGGATATGAAATAAAGATGACAAGCTAAAACCATCAATAAATTTAGTGTATTTATCAAACAAATCACCAAATGGACATCTGAATTTTTATTGGAGTAGGTTTATATGTTCCCTTTTGTATTTTAATTTTGGTTCTTGGCTATCCATGTAGAATTAACTTTTCCCATACACGAAAAAAAAAAACATTTTGCATATGAAAATTCAAACACATTTTTTGACTAAGCACAACACTATAAGATAAAACAATAGATGGTGATTTCTGTTATCTATGTACTTGTGTAGCACTGAAGCCATCCAGCCAGACATAAGCTTAAGTCCTCATTCTGCCAGAACAGCTGCTTACTTAATACTTACATTCTCTGCATGCAAACACTAATCTCATGGTCAGGTCAGCACCCCTACCTTAAGATCCACATGTAACTACAGCTCTATGAAGATATAGCAGAGAGATGACAGAATACATTATTTTTACAGTTTGCTATACAGTCTTAAATAATGAACAATGAAGGCTATACAATGATTCTGGCACCAATCTCTAGTCTTTCCTCACTGTGAAATAATTATCTTTAATCAGTGTGGTTAAGAGAATAGTCCTGATCTAGGTCTATGCTTAATCCTCTTGACTGTAGATCACCAAGAAATAGTAGCTCCAGGGTGATGCTGGTAGAGCAGACCTTGGTGAGTACAAGAAAGCAGAATGGAGGACAATTAAAAGTTGGCAAAGTAATAAGCGAGAGTTATGATTAATCCAAGAAATAAATGGCAAGAAGCAAAACACTTTGCAAACATTTTTAAAACACTGCCATTCTATGCATAATCAAAGTAATCACAACCTATTCTAAGCACATAACACTTCTGAATAGATGGCGGCAGAGACTGGGGAGCTTTAAGAGGCCCCAGAGTGGTTAATGGGGGAATTAGCACAACTCAGAAAAGACATTAATTAGGTCAATCTGCAGTTTTGAAAAACTTTAGCACCTCTCCAATGCTATTATTGAATTAATGACCCCAGTTACTGAACAATAGACAAAGACTAACACAAAAATTTGGGCTGTTTAAAGCTGGCTTTGAAAGGGAAGTCCAAAGAGAGAGCTAGCAAACTTAGAAAACTATAATAATAATTAATGGAAGTGTGTTTGTGAATTATAAAAACAGACATATGTAAAATAATGATTCTTTATAAAGAAATCTTCAACACAAAATTTACAACTTTGTGGAAGGAAGAGAATGCCCAGTCATATTGAGACTAAAAAGAGAGACTGTACGTGTAAATTCTCTAGAAAAGAAACTTCACCTTGTATAGAGAGTATGAATTTTCGCAATAGTACTTGGAAGCAAGAAGTATCCCAATAATCTGTAGATCTTTAAGTTAAATTAATTCTATTACCAAGTTCCTCTTACCAGGGTGAGGTGTCATATTTTAGGAGCCTCTCCTTTGAGCATTACAGAACCAAGGTGCTTATGTAATGCTTCAAAACAGGGAAAGGGGCTATCCCTTGATTTCATGGTGGTTCCCACAGCTGCTGCTGCTTTACTACCTGTAATAACAGAGCCTGGTCCTCCACTATCTGTCAGGCAATCCTGTTCCAGAAAGGGCAGAACTGTCTTCCCAGCAGTCCCCACCAATGGCCACCGAAACCCTTGTAAGAATTCTATAATATCTCTCTATAGGGCCTCATGAAGTAAGGGCAGAACTTTTAACAGATAGTACAATGTTTTGCAATGTGTGTTACAAATGACAATTTGTTATACAGATACCTGGAATTACATAATTCAAAATGTTACTTGTTTCAAAACACAGGATACCATAATCAACAAATTTTTCCAAATTTGGATAATCATTCAAATTCTTGTTGTTATGCAACAAGCAATAATCAATCATGTATCAAGAATTTAGGCTCACTTTTTAATGGAAAAATCATGTCTTTGGCATATTTCGCCAATCAATTTAGGATGTGTTATATATACTTTCCCTTACAATGATATAAAAATCAGAATTCATTGTTAATAAGTAAAGTTTCCTCCTCCATACAAATAATTCCTGAATGTGTTGTAAGTAGCACGGTGAAAAAAAAATAGTAATGATTATTTTCCAGAATAACTGTCAAGTTACCATAAAAGGGATCCTTTATGAATGACAAGGCATGTTGACTGACTTGAATTCCCCAGGATGGTTTTCTACCTCACCTACATCTATTTTAATATTTGATATGTGGTATTCTATACAGTTAACTAGTCACAAGGTTTGATCAGCTCTAGCACATGGATCAGAGAAGTCGTCTAACACTAGCATTTCCAGTAAAGGGAGTACAATATGGTCTGGAATCTGTAGACAGAACAGCTGAGGGCAAAGCATTTGATGACATTCTTCCCGATTTACAAACAACTTTGCAGTAATAAAACTGGACAAAAGATTCTAAACTTCTTTAGAGGGGCATAATTAAATAGTTTAGTTTCTTTCTAGAAGAGAAGATAAAAGAGTTAACATCAACACAAATTTTAGAGGCACCTTTAGAACTTCTCAAGAGCATGGGCTTTGTAATCAATTCTGGGTTGTTCTGCTTTACAAATTACATTGTTGCTGAGTATTAGGCAATCGGTGTCTCATTGCTTCCTTGCTGTGGACACCAACACGTTGAATTACATGGCCGGCCAGATACAACCCAGGAATCACAAGGAACAATCCCTGAAGTGTTTTGATTTCTAGCTTAGGATTGCATGAAGAAGACAGAATTACTGAAAATGACTAAAGCACATGCAGTATGAGAATTAGATTCCATGTACTTCAAACACTTGTATACAATAAATTATAAAAAATAAATAGTAATTCTGGAATCAATCTATAACTGAGCTGATGATAATCTTTAGCCAGAGCGATTAAGAGAATAGTTCTGGTCCAGCTTAGATCCTCTTTAGAGGCATGCATTGCTCTCGTCCTACATTTTCTGATACGTGCTAACTTGCCTGTCTAGTCAGTCCTTGAGCTGCCGCTCTTTGTCATCCTGAGAGCACCGTGCCTGGGGCAAGCAGTATAAAAAGTGCTCTGACTTAAATAGAAACTCATAGAAATGTAGGTGAAACAAAAAGAGGCAGAGAGAAGTCATTTTCTCATGGGACTCAAGGAGTCACCAGGCTTGTAGATCACTGACCTTGAACTTGGCTCTCTCACACCATTCATCTCTGTCCTAAGGGCAGCAGAGTCACAGTGACAAGAAAGGGGGCTTATATTTTTGCAGCATCTTTCCAAATTTGTATCTCGTTCTTGCCAAATGCTGTGGAATCTGTCTTCTCTGTGAAAAGGTAGCAGTCTTCTTTAAGTCACAGCAATGAGAATATTCAAACCTCTAGAGTTTAAAAAAAAAAAAGGACACCATGACACTTTCTATGTAATACTAATAAATATCCCCCTACAATAACAGACCACAGGAATTCCCAGTGGATCACTTCTCATCCAAAACCATGAGAATTACAATGCTACAGACTCAAAAGCCTACAGAGTTTTTTTCTTCTTTAATATTTCAGAAAGTATCCTCATGCTTGGACATCCAAAGTTATTAGATTCCTTTTGATCTGTACAATTGAGTAGCTCTAGGATGACCACATTCTTGCTTTATTTGTAGCCTGGTCCTATCTTGATTTTCTCTTTCTTGACTGGAATTAAAACTAGTTGCTTCTGAAGGTGATCACTTTTTTTTCCAACAGCTAATTATCATAATGACATGAACCATGTAAAGTCTATCCATGAGTATGTCCTCTATGAACTGCAAAATAAGGAATTACTGAAATCAGGTAACATATCTGAGTTTTAGAAATAAGTACCTGGTTGAGGTGTTAAAGGGTCCAGGAGTGATGACTAGACATCCGTAGTATTGAGCAAGAGCCATTATTGAAAAGACTAATTCCTCTGATTGAACAGGGAGGAGGTTCTTTACCTCCCTGTGCTGGGCTGGGGGCTATGTAGATGCCTCAGATAATCACACAACTAGCCAATTCAAAGACTTCTTATTGGTTCAAGCTCTCATTATATTAGAGATTTGTAATTTTCAAAGAGAAGATGGACAGAAGATTAAAAAAAAAAACCAGTGTGTAATGACTATTTGCCATGTGCCAGGCAATTTGCTAAGCTTTTTACAAACATTATGCCATTTAATCCTTACTGCAAACCTAAGAATAGTGATGACATTCCTAACACACCACAATAATACAGCACTGGCACTGACAAATTAATTTAATGGACACATAACCTAACCATATCCCCTCCAGTTACTATGCCATACCAGAGTAAACTAGGTGAAAATTAAATCACATTGTACAGGTGAGAAAACAGAGGCTTAGAGAAACTAAGTAACCTCCCCAAGGCATACAGCCAGAAAATGGCAAAGTCAGGACTTGAATACAGATCTGCCTGATTCCAAGCTTGAGATCCTTTTCTTTTTACTATACCATGCTTCTTCCTGTTAGAGTGACCAGTTCCATATCCAGAGGCTTTTTGTGACCATTAAGAAGCTGGATGACCTCACTCATGACACCATCTGTGTGAGCATTGTTTTTTATCTTTCATATATTACTTCCTTGAAGAATATTTTCAAGCTCTCTCCATTTTCTATAGACTCTAAACTCCTTGGCTCTGGCCTCACAACTTTATCATCTACTGTGAACTCCATTTGTCTCATGGATCTCGTACTCCAATCATTCTAGGTGCTTAAATATCCCCCAAATATATTTAGACTTTCCTCCTTTCTTGCCTTTGGTCATGTTCTGCCCAAGTTAGAAATGTCCTCCAAACTTGACCCCTAGTTGAAATCCAGTACCCCTTTTAACAGTGAATTAAAAGTTGCCTTCTACAGTAGGCAGTTTATATGCTTACAGTCCTTGTAAAGGGCAACTCAATGGACCATGGGATCCCACTGTTCTGCACATTCTTGCCTCCCAGCAATGGCTGAGCCAACACCTGCCTGTCTATCAGCTGATTAGCAACCAATCAGATTCCTTCCTAAATATGGAGTCAAATGATACTGAATATCAGACCAAAAACATCCTGTCAGACTAGGGCTAGCAACACTGTAGGGTCAACTGAAAGCAGAGGAGCCTAGTAGAAACAGAGAGGGAACAAAGAAAAACACAGATAAGAGGGACTGGAGATTGCTTCTGCCACAGTTCATCTGCCTCAGGTCCCATTTCCCATGAAGCCTGTGCTGTATTTTCATTTCATGTGATCTTCATATTCTCTCAATAATTCCTCTTTATCTGAGTTAGCTTGAGTAGGTCTCTTCTCTTGGAAAACAAAGAGCCCTGCCTACAGATCAGGTTTCTCTGCTCACTGCTACTTAAAATTTAAAATCTTCCTAGTTGACATTCATTAACTTTTTTTATTTATACTTCAATTTTGGCATAATCCCACCTTCAATTAATGCTGATTATGCATACTTCTTCTCCCTTTTTCTCCAGACTAGATTCATTCATCTTTCTCTCCCTTAGCACCCAGCAGAATCTGGCACATACTAGATTTTTTAAAAACTTTTTTAATTGAAATATACCTGAGTTACAATGTTGTGTTAATTTCAGATGTACAGCAAACTGATTCAGTTATACATATACACATATATATATTCTTTTTCAGATTCTTTTCCATCATAGGTTATTACAAGGTATTCAATATAGTTCCCTGTGCTATACAGTAGGTCCTTGTTATTTATCTATTTTATTTATTTATTTTTAAGCTTTTTACAGGGAGGGATAATTAGGTTTATCTGATCTTTTTTTAATGGAGGTACTAGGGATTGAACCCAGGACCCCTTGCATGCTAAGCCCACACTCTACCACTGAGCTATAACCTCCCCCTGCCTATTCTATATACAGTAATGTATATCTGTTAATCCCAAACTCCTAATTTATCCCCACCCTTTTACCCTTTGGTAACCATAAGTTGGTTTTCTATGTCTGTGAGTCTATTTCTGGTCTGTAAATAAGTTCATTTTATCATTTTTTTAGATTCCACAAATAAGTGATATCATATGATACCTGTCTTTCTCTTTCTGGCTTACTACACTTAATATGATAATATCTAGGTCTATCCATGTTGCTGCAAATGACATTATTTCATTCTTTTTATGGCTGAGTAATATTCATTTATGTATATCACATCTTCTTTATCCATTCATCTGTTGCTAGACATTTAGGTTACTTCCACATCTTGGCTATTGCAAATAGTGCTGCTATCAACATTGGGGTGCATGTATCTTTTTGAGTTAGAGTTTTCTCCAGATGTATATGCAGAAGTGGGATTGCTGGATCATATGTTAAGTCTATTTTTAGTTTTTTAAGAAATCTCCATACTGTTTTCCACCAATTTATATTCACACCAACAGGGTTCCCTTTTCTCCACACCCTCTCCAGGACTTATTATTTGTAGACTTTTTAATGATGGCTATTCTGACTGGTATGAAGTGATATCAAGTTGTAGTTTTGATTTGCATTTCTCTGATAATTAGCAGTATTGAGCATCTTTTTCATGGCACATACCAGATTTTCAATAAATGTTTACTGAACTGGGTAAAGCTTGATGATGTCAGTAATCATATTATTAACTAGGCATTGTGAAACTATGTTATTGATGCATCATAAAAGGTATTACCATCACTATCACCCCCACACTTGGGGTGTCTGCTCCTAAAAGGTGACAAAGAAGGAAACGGAAGCGGAGATGTTCAGCTGGCCCCACATGTACGGCATACAGTTGTTGCTGTTAAATGGCTTCCAAGTCAGGAACTGAATTTCCCAGCCCTCCTCCTGTGGTTAATGTACAGTTCTTCCCCAAAGAATGTGAGCTGAAGTGGTGGAAGCCTCTTTCAGACCAAGGTGGTTACCAAGTGATAGTGAGGAACAAACAACATGGAAAGAGCCTGGGTCCCTGAATAATCCCAAGGAAGACTGTGGACCAGGAAACCTTTCAATGGACTGTGATAGGATAAATAGACTTTTATTGGTTTAAACTACTAGAATTTCAGAGTTTGTTACAGCAACTGGTGTTAATAAAACAAAGACGAGTGCTGTCCCTATTTTCTCTTTACAGTTGGAGTATTCCATTTCTTCTAGACTTTTGCTGTCTTTTATGGTATTGATTATATTGATTGATTGGTTGATTGACAAAGTTTCTTCATCACCATTTTTTAACCTTTAGTTGGTCCACTTTGCCTTTATTCTACGTATTCCCATATTATATTTTCTTGATGTTTACCAGGGCCTCTTAAGGAATGTAAGGTGAGTTAAGGCTAAGATATGAAGCCAATGATTCCATTGATTCAACTCCTGAGGGCCTTCAGGGGCATGTGGGCAGTTAAGATTATCTGACTCAAGGTACCTGAAATACTTGCACAGTTTCTGGATGTCAGTCTGATGAAAACAAATCTTTATCTCATGAAATCTGCAATCTGCATCTTTGATTCATCAAGCAGAATGTGGATCTTGGCCTTTTTTTAAAGTCATTAATGTGTTGATTTTGATTCAATCAAAGAGGCCTCACTAAAGAGTTTCATCTTGAACTTCATATACAGACTAATCCTACAATATGTCATCAAAAACAATTTATAAAATTGTGGTTTTAAGACAGATGGCACCACTCTGTAATGTAAGTAATATGTAGTAGTGCCCTTGTCATGGTGAAATTTAAACCTCTGAATGATGATTAAGGGTACTGGAGAGAAGCATGCTTTGGATAAATTCCCAAGTTCATCAGATGCCTTACATGCATTGGCATGTGTCTAGATCCCACAGATCATTAGGAACAGAGTATGCTTTGGTTCACAGCCCTTATTTAGTTTACAGTTAAGCCATAAAGAATGGCCCTTAGCATATGAATCTTAAAAAACTCATTCATGAACATCTCAGTCTATAATTTGCCTCAGTATGAGCTAAAGCCATGATTTTAAACACTGAGTAGGCTCAGTGTCTTGGATGAAGCCTGTATTCAAATGTCTGCTGGCAACACTTAAGCATAGTAATAATAATTAACATTTATTAGACTATGACTAGATAACAGACTTTGTGTTAAGCACTTCCCATTCATTATCTTACTAATCCTCACAGTAACTGTGTAAAGGTGTCCTGCAATCATTTTCACTTGAGAGTTGAGAAAAGCAAGGCTTACAAAGGTAAATAACTTGTCCAAGTTCAGAGTATTAAGTTAGGACCAGAACTGTGAACTGGAACCAAAGCATTCTATGAAATTGATGTGCTGCCTGCTGCACTAAGAGGGCAGATTGGAACCAAAGCATTCTAAATCCAGCACTTGCACTCTTTTTCAAAAAGTAACATTTCATTAATACATAAGCAGTACACGTATGATGTAAACTGTTTTAAATACAGAGAAGCACAAATGAAAAGATTTAAACTCCTATTATTTAGAAGTCATCACTATAACACTTTGAGCAAATACTTCAAGATCCCACTCTATATACACATATTTTTATCAAATGAGATCATACTGTCATCTAGTTCAAAAACCTGCTTTTTGAGTCAAAAAGCATTTCAGTAAATTTTCTTCTTATCTAAGTCTGAGACCATATTCAAGTTTTCCCAATGACTCAAAAATGTTTTTTTACAGATGATTTGTTTAAATGAATATCCATCCCAGGACCACATATTGCAGCTGTTTATATGTCTCAAAATTCTTTAAATATAGCACAGTCCTTTAAAAAAAAATAATAACACTGATTTGTTGAAGAGACTAGACCAGTTGTCCTATAAAATATTCCATCTTCTCGATTTGTCTCATGGTGTCGTTTAACTTGTTCCTTTATCCCTTGCTAGCCATGTATGAGAGATAAGACATGGTAATAAGAGTTGGAATTCCAATCCAGGACGTATTGGGATGTATCTTTAGGTAAGATACTTAACTTTAGTGAGCCCTAGTTTTCTAGCTCAAACTCAACAAATATTAGCTAGTATTAGAGGTCAGTCACAGTAGAGTATTACATAGTAAATCAGAATTTGTTTTTAAATCAGTGACATTTGATGATTGATTGGATGTGGGTAGAAAGACACCCTCTAATCAATATTAACCCTTAAAATAATCTGCTTGCTTAAGTCAAGCGCTTAGTTTTTAAATTAATTCCACAATATTAGACTACATATTCCTGCATCTCAAATTTTTAAAACATAGAGATTTAAAGAAAATTGGTAGTGAGCACCTGTGGACAGTAGTCGGTTTTCTCTTCTCTGAAATCTGCCTGACCTGTTCACTGGTTGGGACCCCCAGCAAGCGTGACTGTACTTCATAAACCTGGCCACAGCTTATTGACTAGAGAGCAGATTCTCTCTCTGTGAAACTGGGGTTCCAGGCTGTTCTGGGCTATTCTGATGGATAGAGATGATGTTTTAACTCAGGAACTCTGCGTCAGCCATCTTCTGCCATATATTTAGAGTAAGAGCTAAAACTACTCTACAGAAGTGGAAGAATAAGGCAAATCTCCTGAAACAAACAAAGACTAGAGATGAAGAAGACTTTGTAATTTTCCAATTTCTACTTTTTTGTTTCTATTCTCTCCATGCACATTAGGGTCCATGAGATGTCACTGAATCCTTATAATAATGCACTCTTTTTGTTTCATGGTTCCTGTTACTTATAACCAAATACAGCAGTAAATGTCCTTGAGACCATTGTAGCAAAGAGTCAGAAAATAAAGATGATATAAGCTAATATGTTTATTTCAAAAAGTGGTTAAATTAACACAAATTTTCATTAAAAAATGGATAGTTTTTATGTGACATAGAAAAAGAGCCAAGATATAGAAAGATGTTCTAAGATACAAGACATCACTTAATCACTAAGAAAGATAAAAATGCCAGTGCTTAATATGGTAGAGTGAAGTCTACTAATAAAACTTTTGAAAATGGTTAGAGAATATTAACATCTAATGAGTAGTCATTGAGGCCAGGAACAAAGTTTTATGTTTCTTCAAAGAATGGTAATTCTTTGAAGGGAGGCAAAAGCAGAATGGTAATTCTTCAAGGGAGGCAAATATCAAGAATACAGAATTCGTATTTTTCACTAAATACATAATACAGACAAAAAGCAAAACAGCATCAAAAAGTTACTGATTTCAAGATTCCTGGGATGAAATTATTTCTAACTGGGCATACATCTATACACTTCTAAAATTTGGGAGCTAATTCACTTTATCTTGTTCATAGTAGAGTGCTCATTAAGGGGAGCACGTGGAAAGAAGGGATATTTTCATTCATCATGGCTTTAATTCTTGTATAATAGATGCTTTGTTGGAATACAACAATTTATATCAATCCCAAAAGCCTTTTGGGAGTTTGAGAATTAATAGTAATAATTTTGGTTAAGGATCCAAGTTATATTTTGAAAAGTTATTAGAAGGTCTATTACTATAATTTTGGATAAAATGCCATGTAAATATATAAGAAGAGACACTGCCCAAATTCAAGAAAACAGTTGTTAGCAAAGCCACCCTCACAATCACTCCTTTTCAACTGCTTTCCTACACATGTCTTTCTCCAAAATGTTCACTGTATCCTGTGGTAGTTATGCCCACCAAGATAATTATGAACAGATTAATTTAATGTGCTCATTCAATTTTTTAAAATTATCAAGTATTTACAATGTGCCAGGAAATTTTTCAAGGCACTGGGTTATAGAAATAAACAAAAGACACAAAATCTTTGTTTTCAAGGAAGAAGACATGGGGAGCAGATATGTCAAAAAAAAAGGGTAATAATCAATACAAATAAACTAATAAAAGAACACATAAATAAGTCAAGTAATGGTATAAACTATGAAGAAAACAAGGCAGAGAAAAGCATCAGCTAGAGATGTGGAAGGAAAAAATACTATTTTTGCTATATTGGTCAGGAAAGCCATTCGTGATGAGGTACCATTTGAACAGAGATGTGAGAGGTGAGTAAATAAATCATGTGGCAGTCTGGAGGAAAACTCTTTCAGGCAGAGTGAGCAGCAAATGCACAGGCCCTGAGGTGGAAACATTCCTGTCATGTTTTAGGAATAGTAAAGGCAAACGCGGCTGTGATTGAGCACGCGAGGGGAAGAGTGACGAAAATGAGATCAGAGAAGTGAGGAGCAAATTGCGGTGCTTTTAAATTTGTCTGAAAATTCTATGGTACTCTCCCTTTAAACATGAGCCAGACCTAGTTACTTGGTTCTAATGAATAGAAAGCCACAAAAGGGATGTTATGTGACCTTGAGGCTAGGTCATAAAAAAGGACACCTGGCGCCCAACCTCTCTCTTGTATCATTCATTCTGGAGTGTTGTGAAGACATTCAAGCAGCTTAAAGAGAAGCATACACAGGGAGGAACAGAGGCCTCCCACCAAGAACCAGCCTAACATGCCAGGCATGCAAGTGAACCTTCTCAGAAGCAGATCTTCCATCCTCAGTCAAGCCCTCAGATGACAGCAGCCCCATTTAACACCTCCCAACATCTTAACTACAACCTCAAGAAAGGCTCTAAGTCAGAACCACAATGCTCTCAATTTCCTGACCTACAGAAACAAGGAGATAATAATTTTTTGAAGTCATTAAGTTTGGACATATTTTGTTATACAATAATAAAAATAATACACAGGTAATATAGGTCCTAGAAAACAATAGTAAGGACTATCATTCTTATTCTAAATGAGATATGAAGGCACTAGAGAGTTTAAAATGTGCATGATCTGATTTTTTAAAAACATCACCCTGGATGCTCTGTGAATACACTGTAGAGGGAAATGGTGGAAGGAGATAATTCCAGGAGTCTAGTTAAGGAATATGTTGGTTTACATTAGAACAGCAGCAATTCAGGAGAGGTGTTTACATTTCAGATAAACTTGAAAGTAGAAAGCTGGCAGGATTTGTTAACGTGGTGTGTAAGATAAAAAAAAAAAAGAATCATGTGAGTCCAACATTTTTGAGCATCCAGAAAAAATGAAGCTGAACTTACTGGGAAGAACAAACTAGGGGTATAACAAGTTTGGCACCTAGGTTTTGAACATGTGAAAATTTCGATGACTACTAACCATCAAAGGGAGATGTTCAGAAGACATCTGGATATGGCATTTCAAGTTCAGGGAGAGGTTGGTTTTAAGGATATAAACTTTGAAATCCTTGGCATTTAGAGGGAAATAAGAGTCATAGACTTGGGTAAGCTGAATTAGCTAATGAGTGAAGTTGAGAAAGAGAAGAGGATCAGCTGCAAGCACTGGGCCATTGCTACATTTTGATGTCTGGAGAATGAGAAGGAATTATCAAAGGAAACTGAAAAGAAGTAATGAGTGATGTAGGAGGAGAGCCTGAGGGAAAGGTGTCCCAGAAACCACATGGATAAAGATTCAAAATAGAGGGAGAGATTTACTCCCTCTGAGTAAGATGAAAATTCACTACTGTGCATAAAAATGTTTCTTTGATGAGCATTTTCAGTCATGGAATGAGAATGCAAGCCCAACTGGAGTAGGTTAAAGACAGAATGGGAGTGTTAACATGTATATGGTAAGCCCTAGGGCAACCACCAATAAAATAACTAAAAAATATATTCTGGGGAAGTCATTAAAGGAATTTAAATGTTACTCTAGAAATTCACTTAGGGCAAAAGAAAGCAGCAAAGGAGGAACAGAACAAAACAAGATATGAGACATATAGAAAATAAAAAGATGGTAGATGTAAATCCAATTATATCAACAGTAACATTAAATGATGATACAGTCCAATCAAAAGGCAGAGATATCAGATTGGATCAGAAAAATAAAAAGATCCCACAATATGCGGTTGGCAGAAGATATACATTATGTTCAAAGATATAGATAGATTGAAAGTAAAAGGATGAAAAAACATCTACCATGCAAATAGCAACCATTAGAAGGCTGGCAATACTAATATTAGAAAAAAAATGGATTGAAAAATTGCTAGATATAAAGGGGAAGCTTTTATTTTTTAAAAAGAGTCAAGTCATCAAGAAGATATAACAATTATAAACATATTATGTACAAAAGGTGTCCCCAAATACTTGAGGTAATAATTGGCAGAATTGAAGGGAGAAATAGACAATTTATTACTAAGTCCAAGCTTATACTGCTCACTGCATGATAGGCCAATAAATCAAGGGATGAACTGTTGGGGCAAGGAATAGTGACTTTATTAAAAAAGCCAATAGACTAAGAAGATGGTAGACTAGTGTCCCCAAAGAACCATCTTGCCTGAGTTAGAATTCAAGCCTCTTTGATACTAAAAGGGGAGGGAGTAAAGTCAAACATTTCCTGGTTCCCATCAGCCACCAGAGGAGATGTGTTAATTTCTACCTTCCTGCAGCCATTCACAGGCAGGCCTGGTCAGGATGTTTCCTGTGAGCTAAACAAAGAATTTTAGCTTACTGCTCATTACTTGGGAGGCAGGATTCCCAAAGATGGGCCATTATGTATAATTTAAGCTTATAGGTAACATCCCTTTAGTGATTAACAAGCAATAGAATTAAAAGTTTAAAGTAAAAGAAACAGCTAATATAGAGTCAGAGTTGTTCGTCCCTATTACAAATTGAACAATAATAGCTGGAGACTCCAATACCCTACTTTCATAATGGATAAAACAGATAGACAGATGATTTAACAAGGAAACAGAAGATTTGAATGACACTACAAACCAACTAAACCTAAGAAACATCTATAGAACACTACATCCAACCACAGGAGTATAAACATTCTTCTCAAGTGCACAAGGAACTTTCTCCAGGTAGACCATATATTGGGCTATCAAACAGTATCAATATATTTCAAAGGATTAAAATCATTCAAAGTATGTTCTCAGACCACTATGAAGTGAAATTAGAAATCACTAACAAAGAACTTTGGAAAATCCAAAAATATGTGGAAATTAAACAATATACTCCAAAATAACCAATAGGTCAAAAGGAAAAAATCACAAAGAAAATTCGATAGGAAATCACATAAAAAGTACCTTGAGATGAATAAAATGAAGATACTACATATCAACACTTATGGGATGCAAATAAAGCAGTGCTTACAGGAAAATTTATCCCTGTAAATACCTACATTATTAAAGAAAAAAGATATTGAAGCAATAACTTAACCTTCTAGTTTAAAACATTGAGAGGCAAAAGAGCAAACTAAACTCCAAGTGAGCAAAAGGAAAGAAATAATAAAAATTAGAGCAAAGATTAGTGAAATAATAGAAAAACCATAGAAACAATCAATGATACCAAAAGTTAGTTCTTTCAAAAGAATAAAATTGGCAGATTATCTAGACTAACCACGCCAAAAGAGAGAATATTCAAATGACTAAAGTCAGGAATAAAAGAATAACCACTACAATAGGCAAAACTATAGAAATAGAAAGTGGATTAGTGGTTACCTAGGGCATGGGTGGACTTGCGGAATATGAGGAGTAACTGCTAATGGGTGAAAGATTTCTTTTCAAAGTGATGAGAATGTTCTAAAATCGATTGTGGTGATGGTCTACAACTTGAAGGACATACTAAAAATCACTTAATGTTTTAAATATTTGTATCTAATGATAAGGTAAGTAAATTATATCTCAGTAAAGCTGCAACTGACAGAAGGAAGAGAGAAAATGAGAGGAGAATTAGAGGACCTAAGAATAGCTCTTTCACGGAGTTTGCCATAAAAGGGTAGAGAAATGAGACTAAAGCTGGAGAGAAAATGTGGGGTCAAATTATGCCTAATTTCTAAGTGGAAGGTATTACATATGTTTGTATTTTAATTAATGTCTCAGTGGGTGGTAATGCAGGAGAGAGAGAAAGAGAGCACATTTGCAAATAGGCAGTGGGTAATGAGATCCATTGCAGAAGTAGAGGAGTTGGTCTGAAGTCAAAGCACAACCTTGCAGTGCATTCAGCTGATCTATTGTAGTGGGGCAGGCAGAGAGTATGGTCATAGATGCACAGAGGTTGGAAGACTGGTACGGTGGGCATGAGAAAATTCTTTGTGAAGGGGAAGAAAGAAAGAAACCAGGAGAATTAAAGAAGCAACAACAGAGAATCTGGGCAAAGAACCTCAAGGATCAGGGTGGAGGAAATGGTACCGACAGGGATGTACAAACAACCCAAGATCATTGCTCTTGGTAAGCCCTCCCTGCCCTCAAAGCTCTAGGGGTTGTGCTGCACTCAGTGCAAGAATAGATGATATAAATACAAGGTGGCCAAGTTCCCCAACTCTAAGCAGTCAAGCTCCAAGAGAGGGGAGAAATAATAAAGGCACTGCCACAATATGTCTCTAGCCTCATGACAGTCTGACCACATTTTACTCATCCTGGTTTTCCTGTCTGCTTGTCACATCATCCAACCCTCTCTCTGCCCAATCCTACTCCAGCAGGTTTGAGCTTAGATTCATCCACATTCAAACCGCCACTTGACTTTGATCTCTCTCTGCAATGAACTCACTGTCTAACTCCCAGTTGCCCCGACCCTGCTGTCCCTTCAAGATGCCTCCCTGCTACTGGCTTCTGACCCCAGCCTGCCCCAGCCTTGATTTGCTCTTCCCAGTTTGGCTCTGAAAACTTCTAGTGATCCCACCCCACTGCAAAGCCTAGATAGGACTGTTGTGTTCTAAAAGGTCACCAGTCAATGGGGTGTTTAGAACTCAAAGAATTTCCCCATAGGAAAAAAATTGTTATAAATAGTGGTATGGTTCCCAGGCCAACCCACAAAGGCCTATTTAACCAAACACAGTGCTGGCATAGCTGTCCTAAGCCATGGGGTCCCCTAAGTCAAATGAGGTTGACCAGGGTAGGGGTGGGGGAAGGAACTAGGCAAGACAGTAGAAGGCCTTGGCAATTTAAGAGTTCCCATGGAAACATGGAGGGGGAGAGTCCAGTGACAGAGGAGGCAAAGAAGAGGTTGAACAGTATCTCAGAGGGCAACCAAGTAGAGGTGAAGTTTGCAGAGCAGAAGGCACCCCTTCCCAGAGAGGGCTCACAGAATGGAATTATCTCTGCCTGGGAAAAGTCTGGTGGCAGGGAAGCAAGGGCCAGCCCTCTAGATCATAACCAGAAAAACATTGCAGCAGGTCTCCCCTTAACTTTGGAGTGTCTACTCTCCAGCTAACTCTGTCTCTGCCCCTGATCCTATGAATTCTTCTCTGGCCCTTTTGCCATTCACCTCATCCTGCTTATTGGATGGCCCCTGATTACTGGCTGTTCACATAGGGAGATTGACTTTCCTTGGTTTGCTTGCTTTTTGGTTGAGTGAGTCATTTGTTTTGACTGCCCCACATCCATTCCATTGCACATCCTTACTTTCAGTAAGTGAGCTCCTTTACGGGAATCCCTCTCTTCCGTTGATACAGACTAGGGGATTGGAGATCAAGGTGCCGTGTCCTCCCCTAGCCAAGAAAACCACAAGAGAGATTACTTGTACCTTCAGTTCTTCTGGATCTAGCTCACTATTCAGCCTCACATTCAATCTGCAAGAGCCTCCCTAGCCTTTCAGTGAATTGCTTTATGCTTGAGTCAGCCATCTCTGCAACCAACAATCTCCAGTACAGGCAGGATAACAGAGCGTTCTGTTCATCACTTATTTTATACTTTCCAACACACTCTCTGAATGTTTGATGTTTGCTTGTCATTTGGCCCCAGTTCATGCCTCACAGGCTCCTGCAATTCCATATGTGCCCTGCTTGCCTGTACCCCCAAATTGCTGCCGCTGAGAGCCCATTATAACCACTACCATTGCTCTTCCCAAGAAGGCTTCGGCTAAAATGAAAGCAGATATCCATAAGGTTGCTGCCTTAGCCCTCCTTAACGTCTTCCCCTTCCAAATACATATCCCAGTCCTCCAGGCCCACGTCTCAGAATTTCCTGTGTGACTGAATAAAATGCAGATCCACAGGCCCCAAACCCAGGAATTCTTTTTAGTAGGTCTACTGTGAAGCATCTCTAAGAATCTGCATCTCTACAACCAGCCCAGGTGATAGTGAGGCCCATGGTCCGGGAAATGCTGCTGTGCTGTAACTCCCATCATTTGACACACCTGTCAGCTTTGCCATTCACAGGGGCTGCTCCAGCTGCTACGCTGGCAGCATCCTTCTGCCATGAAATCTCAAGATTTTCAATAAATATTTCCTTTACTTTTCATGGATAGTGAGATGGACACAAATCGAGAAGTGGTAACAGGAATAACAGGTAACAGTTCCATTCCCATGGATCAACTGGCAAATTTTAAAGTTAGTTTCTGCCAAGTTAAAACCTGATAAAAAAATTTTTGAGTAGTGAGGTGGGAGGAAATCTGTGCATTGATAGTCACAGATCTGCTGGTCAAAAGATATACACACTTACACCCATTTATTTTTTTGTCCTCATTTGACTATTCAAAGAATAAAAACTTACATGCACAATGAGCTAGTAGCCATCCCAATCTACCTGACCAAGGGGGATAGAAATGAAAACTTGAAGGCTCAGATTCACAAGCACTTAGTGTATTAAAACTGCCCAGACAGGACTTTGTATATCAGACTGTAAGGAAGAGCCCCCATCAAAGGCGGGAGGAGGGACCACTGCAGAGCACAGAGCCCTTCCAGCCCTTGTTTCTGTCCTTCCATGCAATGGAAAATACCAGAAATGCTGGCAGCAGGACAAAGCAAATGGTCTTTCAGACTTTAGAAAAGTATTGTATTACATGCAGTTCTTCATGATATCTAGTATTAATCTAAAACTAACACCCAAGGCCAACTTCACAGTGTGTTTTATGATTATTAAATGATATGACATTCTCAATGTCTGGGAACAGACATTTTTGCATGGGAGGTGGCTGGGACTGCTAGCTAAGACGCTTGTTTTTCTTTGTTTCAACATTTTCCTCTCTGACTTCCTATCACTCCCTTCTTTAAAAAAAAAAAAACTATTTGTAGTAGCTGCTCTAGTTTCTGCCCTTAGAAATCTGCTCTATTTATTAACTACTCCTCCGGTGAAGAAATTCCACTGAAATTCCTTCAGGGCCTGGCTGCCTTTCAGCTTCTCTCTGCACATTCCTGCCTCTATGTATGTCACCATCTTAAATAGCTGAGCCTTCTGTGCTTTAATAAGGTCTCTCTATAATCTTTTTTTTTAAGAACTCAGACCTAGTTTTGCTAAGTTTCTGAATACCTCAGATTGTAAAGCCCCCATAATACTCTAATTAATTTCTGTTCTACCTCATCTGTGTCCTCACTGGTTGGCTAATAACATAAGGACCAGAACTGACCTCATTACAATAACTTCTTACATTTCTTCTTACACATCGTAATCGAAATGATTCCTCCAGGCTGGTTATTTGAATTACATCCCCCAACCCGGCTCCCACCCTCAACCCCCTCGAGGTGCCATGTTAAAAATTTAGATGTGCATTCTTCATAGATTCCAATTCTCTGGGTTCCAAATTTCGGGTCCTGAATTTTTTAAAAGGCATATTCTTTTTCTTTGCTAAGTTTATGACATGTCCAAGCGTTGCACTGCCTGCATAAAAGAAAACTAAACATGGAAAAGTATCATTCTAAATTACTATCTGCCAGAATTTACCACAGAAAGGGGGGAGGGGAAGAAAACTGCAAACATCCTATTGTCTTATGACAAGCACTTCCTTGAAAAGCTTTCAGAAGCTCTTAGAAAGAACATCCCACCCTTAGGGTATAAGCAGTCTGCTAGCATTGCATCCTGACTTTACCCAGATGAGGCTTTACAGGTGTGTTCCTATGAGAAAATCCCAGAACCCTCTCCACAAATTCAGAGTTGTTAAATATTTCCTAAATGCCTCTTCCCCCTTCCCTACCCACATCTCATTCTCAAATTACCTCCAGACTCTTGATTGTAACAAAAGCCAGTACTGGAACAGGAAATTTACTGATTCTTTTTGCTGATTCCTGAGCAAGGTGAAAGCACCATTGTCACTTGTTGAGACACTTTTAATTTACTACTCAAGTGGCCTCTGACATCTCCCATTGAGCCCTGATACAGCTTCAAGGAAATGGCGCTCTATCAGCTTGCATGTGGCCATGTTGAACAGTAGTACATTCAGTGCTTCCTCAGGGTCAAGATGGCCTTCCTTTGGCTCCTTGTGCCAGCTCCTTCAGCTTTCTCCCTCCTGGGGATGAGATTTTCATGTACCTATACAGAAAATTCCCACTACTTGTGATTTTTAATTTATGGGCTTGCATAGTCATAAAGCCCCATATGGCTTGGGCAGCACTGTGATTTTCTTGCTAAATCGTGTTCTACAGTTTACATTCAGCACAAATCATCTCTTAAATCATGTCACATAAAGGAAGACTGAACATTAGGGAGAGAATTACTTAGACACTTCATTGGAAGGTATGTTTGAAGATCTCCCGATGACACTGGGCAGTGGCAGCCAGGGTTTTTGTCCCATAGCATGATTCCCCATCCACTTTGAAACACAACTCCCTTTCCTTTGAAGAGCTCCTATTCTCTCCCATGAGACTGGAGGCAGAGCTTCACCACTACTCCTGGAACACAGGTGGAAGCTCGTATGGGCTGGGCTCATCACAGGGTGCCTGTCCCCCAAACTCGGTAAATCAGAACTGTTTCCTGGAAGTAATAACCGGATGCTGAGTGAAAGAAACCTTCTTGATGCAAGGTTTGAATACAATGGGATAATGCAGCACTGAAGCTAGTGACACCATCTTCTCTGCCACGTGGGGAGGACCAAGCTGCAAAATGAGGCCAAGAAAAGACAAGAGTCAGAAGATGAGTTCACAGTGCTGGTCCATGAGGCTCTTGTGATTCAAGTTCTTCTGAGAGCTACTGTGTCTTCTTGGGCCTCTTCTGTGAGCTCACTTCTGTGAGCCTCCAGGTCCTGAAGATCTGTGAGAACTAATATTTTATTTCATGCTTAAGATCATTTGGTTTCAGCCACTTGCAGCCAAAAATGCTCTAACTAAATAAAACCTCTTCTCTCATGGGCTGTGGAAATATTCTAGGGGCTGTGTTGTCCACAAGGCTATTCTAAAAAAAAAAAAACACAAAAGAATGCAGCTCTCATCTAATTAAGGTGAGCATGGAATAGGTTGAGTACTAGTGGAGACGTGGAAATGTTTGTTTCAAACATACCAAAGGCTTCCAGGTGAGGGAGTTAACCACAAGACCAGTGACTGCACTAAATGGCTGATGCAAAAAAAAAAAAAAAAAAAAAAGGAAAAGAGAGAATGAGAGGTAGGAGCCAGAGCTTTGCAAGGTAAAGTAGGATAGCGCAGCCAAGCCAAAAAGAAGAAGATAAAAACCAGCTATGGGTTTCACCTATAATAATAACAGTCACAGTACACACACGTCACAGAGCTATTGGAAGGACGCAATGAGTTACTCTATAAAAAGAGCTTGGAACAATACCTGATACATAGTAAGCGCTGTAAAAGTGCCAGCCACTATTGTTATCATCCCTGTTGGGTTGGAAATACTGGAGTGTGACTTGGCCATGAGGTAAAAGAACAGGCTAGATTTTAAAATTCTTTCCCAGAAGCAGCTTCTTATGGAACAATCTGTTAAGAGAACAGTTTAACCCGAGACAGAGCTGGGAAATATCAGACAGGTCTTCTCATTGCCTGCTCCTCCCACCTTAATACATGTCACACACCCCTGCCCTAGCTAAGGTGATATTTCCGAAAAGAGTTTCAAACTTTTCACAGCAGGACTTTTTTGTTTCAAAGGAAATCTGAAGTGTAATTTCCCTCCAGTATAAAAAACATTAAGTCTTTTATTTTCCTCAGCATCCAATTTACTTCCAGGCTGTGTTTGGTTGGTTGGCTGATTATTTTATTCATTCATTGGTTTTATAATATCAAGAAAATCCAGACTACCAGGGATAACAATTGCAAACTGTACTTCTTCTTAAAAAGTAGCTTGCTTTGCATCTTGGGAAACTCTTTAAGTAAACAGAAATAGCAAAAGAAGTTTTATGTGGAAATCTGCACAAAAATGGTATATACTTGAGAAAGTATTTATTATTATGAATTTCAGTTAAAATATATCTTAAATAAATCTAATCCAATATTTGCAGTTCCCTTAATTTAGCTCTATAACCTTAGAGTAGGCAAAACTCCAACACCACCTCCAAGATTTCCATCCCCTGTTGTACACACCCTATGTAACATAATCTTCTCCCCTTAAAGTGTGGGCAGGATCTGTGACTGTTATGGAATAACACTCTAATAATTAGGTTAAATTATGTGGCAAAGGCAAAAGGACTTTGTCAGTGTAAATAAGGTTCTCATTCATTTGACTATGAGTTAATCAAAAGGAGGTCGCCTTAGGTGGCCCTGACCTAATCAGGTGAGCCCCTTAAAAGAAACTCAAAGTAGCAATTCTCCACTGGCCTTGAAAAAGTAAGCTGACATGTGAGAGCACTACATGGCTAAGACCTAAGGGTGGCCTCTAGAAGCTGAGAGCAATTCCCAGCCAATAAACTGTAAGAAAATGGGGATATAAGTCCCAAAATCACACAAAAAAGTGAATTCGGGCAAAAAAAAAAAAGACACAAAAACACAAAAAACAAAAAATACTGAATTAGACTTAGACGAGAACCCTGAGCCTCAGATGAGATCACAGCACCAGCCAACACCTTGATTTTAGCCTTGAAAGTCCCTGAGCAGAGGACCCAATTAACCCATACCTGGATCCTGACCCACAGAAACTGTGAGATAGTAAATGAATTTATTCTAATCCAAGTTTGTGCTAAGTTTGTTATGCAGCAATAGCAAACAAATACAAACTTTATAGAAGACCGTATATGCTAAATATTAGAGGATGCCAACCTGGTAGTCAAGGTATTCTAGGAGACTTTCTTGAGGTTGGCATGGGTGTCTTCAGGGGAAAAAAAAAAAACATTGTTCAGAAAAGAGAAATAAAAGTTTGGCAAAGCCAGCATTGTCAGAAAGAAGCCTAAGAAACAAACAGCAGTGTTTATAGCCTAGGGAAGAGAGAAGTGGCTAGGTATCTAGCAGAGGTGTCAAAATACCTTCTTTGAGTACATGGGAGGAAAAAAATGGATATAAAACATGAAGGAAGACTACAAGATTGTAAATAACATTTATCTTTTTCATTCTGATTATTAAAATAATACATACTCATTGAAGAAAATTTAGAAATGAACAGCAAAGAAAGTATAAAAGAAAATATATATTCATATATATACATATTTTCTAACTTTTTTCTCACCAAATTCATCAGTATTATCCTGGGTTTATGTCATCTGCATCATTTTTAAAGGCTGCATACTATTCTATCCCATGGTATGTGCTATGATTTATTTAACAACTCCCCTATTGTTGGAAGTTAAAGCTTAAATTTTTAAATTAATTTAAAAATATTTATTCTGAAATTGGGAGAAGCCTTCAAGTAACAAAAACTGTAGAAAATAGCATTCATTCATAGAACTTCTTGTCCTGGCATTCAACTACATTTACAACTTTAAAACCATCCAAAATCAATCTAGTAGAGGTTCCTGCTGTGTAAAATCCTATCTTATCCTCAGAGTTTCCTCTGTCCTCGGGTATTCCTTTTGTTCAAACATGCTCTGGCTTGATTCAGATTACTTGTTCTCATAGCAATTTCCTCCCCTGGGAAATTTGTTCTTTCCTGGCCTCTCTCCCTCCGTCACCTTTGTAAACATTAAGGTACCATATGAGATTTGTTCTAAGCAATGTTTACTTTCTCGTTTAGTAAAAGGCATATTCCTTTTCTGAGAAAGGCCTATTGTCATATCACTAATAACTCATTCCTTGTGCACATGTAAAATAGGGCCTACAAGCCTCCAGGCAATCCTTCCCTCCTCCCACTGTATGACTTTCATTTGTCATGTTTTCCTTGCACTCTCTAAAATTTACTTTGCAGTCTCTCCACCTTGCCTCTGTCTGTGCTGTCATGTTTACACTCAGCCCAGAGAAGCTACAGGAGCTAGTGGCTAGTGACTTGGTCTTGAGTTGGCCCACCTTTGATGGGTAACTGGCACCCCAGATGATAGAGGGACTCTGTGAGGAAGATGCTGTGTGCTGTGTCTTTGGTAGGTAATGTAACATGGGTTCTAGATTCAGACAGACCAGAGGTGACGTGTCTGAGGGAGAGGATCAGCTGCTCTGTTGTTCTGAGACAAGAAGGATTTGATAAGGGATGAAGACCTCTTATGTGACTACCTGCTGCTGTGGTCCTCTGTCTGCTGTTTCACCTCCTTTTCTGGCTAATGCTGAACTGACCTCAGAATCCTCTGGCTTCCTCAGAGGGCAACCTTGTGAGCTTTTCATAATGCTCTTGTGCTTCCCTACTCCCCTGCTGTGCGAATCCATTCCCACTGACCCACATTGCCTCTCCTCAGCTCTCACCACTAGCATTCCACCCTCTGCACTGTCCAGATTCCCTCAACCAGGGGCCCTCTTTCTTGGGTGGAGCAATAGCCTGAAGCCTCCAGCCTAATGATACTTGTGTGATTTTCCTTGGAGAATGGGAAACTCAGGCCAAACAGTGGCAGCTCAGGCTCCTCCACTGCACCGTCCACCATTGCTCTGCCATCACTGTCGCATTCTATTCTGCCCTACGTGCGCAGGGGACAGGTAAATCCAACTGGGGTCTTCCAACAGCGCTGTGATGTCTACAGATCGTAGGAGACTGTCACCTACCCATTTAGCTTAGCAGAGGTTGGGCAGGAAACACCAACAGCCCCCTCTTGGTGGTGGCGTAGAAAAACCTCAGATGATGAACACTGAAACCCTAGTAATTCCAACTCTCATTCTCCTCTCTTCCACATTATTCTGCATACGAATGTACAATGGTTCAACTTAGGATTTTTCAACTTTACGATGGTGCAGAAGCAATATGTATTCAGTAGAAACTGTACTTCAGATTGTGAATTTTAATCTTTTCCTGGGCTAGCGATATGCGGAGCAATACTCTCTCATGATGCTGGGCAGTAGCAGCTGCAGTTCCCAGGTAGCCACATGATCATGAGGGTAGAACAACCGACACACTTACAAGTAATTGGTACCTATACAACCAATCTGTTTCTCACTTTCAGTACAGTATTCAATAAATTACATGAGATATTCAACACTTCATTATAAAATAGGCTTCATGTTAGATGATTTTGCCCAACTGTAGACTGATACAAGTACTCTCCACACTAAGCTATGATGTTCGGTAGGTTGGGTGTTATTAAGTGCATTTTTGACTTAAATATGATATTTTTAACTTATGATGGGCTTGTCAGGATGAAACCCCATTGTAAGTCAAGATCTGTATATAACCTGGCTGGGGGTTAGGGATAAGGCTGTATCCATGGCCTTAAAATAAGCCCTGGGACAGCATATGGTACCATTTTTTACCAGCTCTCTATAGACTTCAAATCTAACTGAACACTATATTTACCTGCAGCATTTTTTAAAATAATATGTCTCCAGGTCCAGGTACTAGATACCGTTTTTTCAATTGGTCTGGGGTAAGTCTCTGGTTTTTGTGATTTTTTTTTCTTTTTAAAGTTTTTTGGGGGAGGCAGGATTATTAAAATAATTTTTTTGAGATAATTGTAGATTTACACGCAATGGTAAGAAATAATACAGAAAGATCTTATGTACCCTGTACCCAGTTCTGGCCAGTGACTGTGACACTGACAGTGATAACAGCCAAGACACAGAAGATTTTCATCAAAATTACAATTGCAATCACTAATATATTCTCTGTGTATATAATTTTGTCATTTCAAGAATGCTATGTAAATGGAATTATAACATATGTAATATACTGGGTTTATCACTCAGCATAATTCTCTGGAGAGTCACTGAGGTTGTTGCATGTATTGTGTATCAAGAGTTTGTTTCTGTTTTATTGCTGAGTAGTAGTCCATGGTATGGGGGTAGCACAGTTGGTTTAACAATTCGCCTCAAAGGAAATCCAAAATTGTTTGCATTTTTTGGCTATTATGAATAAAACAGCTATAAATATTCATAGGCAAGTGTGTGAACTTAGGTTTTCATCTCTCTGGGATAAATGCGCAAGAATGCAATTGCTGGGTTGCATGATAGTTGCATGTTCAGTTTTATAGGAAATTGCATTGCTTCATAGATAGTTCTTGGTGATCACAGCATGAATTCTAGATGGCAAAAGGGAGGAAGGGCAGAAGGCCAGAAGGGGTCCTCTCCAGTTATGCCACTTTTCTTTACGCATCTTCTCAGAAATTATAGACAACACTTCTATTTATGTCTTACAGCAAGCACTTATCTGGCAATACCTAGCTGCAAAAGAGTCTGTGAGATGTTATCTCATCTGAGGGCATTGCCACTCTAAATAAAATCATGGCGCCATCTATCAGAATAAACTAGAGTATGCTGCAATTTCAATCTACCAAACAACTCAAAATCTCAGGGTTAAAACAACAAAGGCTTATTTTCCTCTCCTATTACATGACCATCCTGGATTATTAGGGTTCTGATCTGTGGTATGTTTATGCTGAAACCCAGAACCACTCTCAGAAACATTGCTAGTCATCACAGGAGAGATAGAAAGAAAGAGAAAGAAACATGAGTATCACTCTGGTTTTTAAAGTTCACATTTTATTGGTCAAAGCAAGTCACATGGTCACATCTAACTACAATGGGGCAGGGAAGTATAGTCTACTACTTACCAAAAGGAGAAACTGCTGGGATAGGATGCAGTCTCTGCCACAGTCTGAATCCTCTATATATTTATAACCTGCTCTTGTAAACTGTTTATTTATAACCTGCTTTTGCTCTATTGCTTGTATATTGATGACCCTAGGGTTTTCATTGTCCTTGTCTAAATATGCTATGCTACTTCAATATGTAGTACCACATATTAATGAAGTTTGAAATGTCCCTGGAATGTTCTTCCTCCATTTAACCTCAGTATTCTCAAGACTCAACTTAGGTTTCCTTAAGCCCCATGCCCTGTCCCACAGCACCTTATCTGTGCTTACCTATTAGGATTAGGTACAGCTGTGAGTAGCAGTTCCATAATTCTGACCTAGTATGGCAGCTCTGTTCCACAAAATCATCGAGATCCCGGTCTTTCTATCTTGCACTCTGTCACTCTTCTCATACCACCTCATGTCAAGTTGGCTGCTTAAATTCTAACCATCGTGTCTCTACTCCAGTCAGCAGGAAGGATGAGGGTCAGAGAATGGAGCACAACTCCCTTCCAAAGATCTTTCTCATTAGTTACAAATGACACTTCCACTTACATCTCATTAACCAGAACTTAGTCACCAAGATATATACTCTGCTGCAAGGGAGTCTGGAAAATGTACATTTCTTTTTGGTAAGGCATGTGTTTGGGTCAAAACTGAGGTTCTACTACTAACAAAGAAGAGACGATATTGAGGGATAAATAGCTGTCTCTTCTGCAAAGATAAGCAGAAGTCCATTTTTTCATCCTCCTTTCCAGCCTTTATTCAATCAAAAACATTTTTTGAGTTCCTACTGTCTAACAGTAAGCAAGATCGGCATGATTTCTACATTTATGAAGCTTTCAAACATTAAACAAATAATCACCCAAGTGAATATATAATTACAACTTTTGATTAGAACAATGAAGGAAAATTTTGCTAAGAGAGAGACTAATGGGGATGGGGACTAATTTAGATGGAAGTGGGGATAAGGCAAAGCCTTTTGAGGGTTGCAGGGAGAAGTATGGCCAGGGGAGGCTGGCACAAGCATCAGATAGCAGTGGATGGGGACCATTCCAGGAAGAGGGGGAAATAGTCTGCAAAGGCCTTGAGGGAAGAAGGAGCTTGGTATATCTGAAAAATGGAAGGAAGGCCAGTGTGGTTGTAACCTGGTGAGAGAGAGGAAAAAAGGTCTGAGAAGTATGGACAGAGGCCAGAACCGAAGATTTTGCAGGTCATGCTAAGGATTTTGGATTTTATTTCATATATATTAGGAAGGCATTGGAGGATTTTAGGAAGAGTGACATGATTACCAACCATTAAGTAAACAAGGAAGTTAGAGAATAGGGACTTCTTATTTTTCATGTGTTACATTTTCCCGTACTTGATGCTGCTATTTTTATCATTCTTTGTATAATCACTTTTCTTTGAACATTTTTCCTTCTCCTATCCAGATGCATGAAGTAGTATTTGCATTCTTCTGAATTGGCCTTGTTAAAATTCATCATTGGTTTATTTTTATTCTTTCTTAGGTCCCTGTTTTTCATTTGCCTATGCTGTAAAAGAGGCAGAAAAACAGAAAGAGCTTCATTCAAGGAAAAAAAAAGGTTATTTAATGTACTTCAACTTAAGACCAGTCCCCAGTATTCCTTTTTATACAACTATTTTCAATCCTATTTTGTGATTTTACAAGGCTGGCACAAACTGTAAACTTCTAGATTCATTATTGGCTTGAATATTCCCAAAGATAACATGGAAGGAAGGGCACAGTGAAATTCTTCTAGGTTTTAGCCCTGCTTTGGCCCCCAAGTCCTGATTCAGACCTAGGCCCTGGACTCCTGGCAATGACATACCCTGGCCTGATTGTTTCTGTGACCTCATTAACTTCTGTCTCCAGGCTTCCTCTACAGGCCTGGGCAGGGCCCTGATGCTGGTCTGAGGATCTTTGAGGAAGCCTCAAATGTTCACTTTTGGGACATATTTTTATATTTTTAATATCTTTGTGTTTAAATCTAGCCATCTTAAGTCCAGGAAATAAAGAAAACCTTGCTAAATAAGAGGTTCATGGGGATGGAGTCTAATTCAGATGGGAGAAAGGACCAGAGAAAGCTTTTTGAGGGTTGTGGGGAGAAGTATGGTTGGGTACCCCCTTCAATAGGGTTAGGGGACATGTTCTGATCACCTACTTGTATCTGCACTGTGCTTGGTATTAGGATTCAAGAATACATTGACTGAGAGAGGCAGGGAAGGATTCATATAGAGACAGCTCTTTCGCTGAGATTTGAGGCACAAGCAGAGGTAACCAGGTGAGTGTGACATGGAGGGACATTCAGAGAGAAGGAACAGTATGGGCACAAGCGTGTAGATAAGAGAGCACAGCAGAGCCTATTGTGGAACTGTAACATGTGGGGCTAGTGTAGAGAGTGTAGGAAGCAGAGAACTGGGATGTGAGTCTGAAGAGCTGAATAGCACCTTAATATGGAGGTACTGCATCCTCTAGGTGATGAGAGCAACGAAAAGATTTAAGCAGGAGAGAGAGATGAGAAATCTGCATGTCAGAACTAACTTCCTGAAAGCAATGTGGAAGGAAGATTTAAGTGTATGAGCCTGGAAGCACTTTTTATAACAGCCTACATGAGAGTGGGTGAAAAACTGACCTTGTATAATGGTAATAAGATTCAAGTTACTGAGGGAGACACAGCCAGGAGGGCAGAATGGACACACTTTGGAGAATAATTGGATGAGAGGTGTGAGTGACAGTCGTAGGTCAAAAATGAGTTCTCAGTTGATGGTTGGTGCTATTGAATGAGGCAAATCACTAAGTTAAGCAATAAAGGGAAAAGAGCAAGTCTGGTAGGAAAGATGATGAATTCATTTTCAGACACGTTGAGTCAACTGATTTCAATGGGCAGAGATCAAGTTGATGTTAGTTCCAACTCATTTCTATTTCATTGTTTCTTTACTGGATGTAAAGATTAAAGTAAAGGAGATGAGCAAAAAAGAAAGAGACAAGTGAAAGAGAAACTAGGATATAAGAGTAAGAAGTCACACTGCTATAACATTCATGGCTGCCCATACATTTCATAAATATTCACAGAATGTATACAATTCCCAAGGTAGTATTCTATAGAAATTATAAAGTTCACTAAACCATGTATATATATAAATATAAAACATAAATTTAAAATGTAATACAAATATAAATACTAACATTATAGGAGGCCAGAAAAATGGCAAAATCAAAATGCAAATGTAAAAATACCCTTATCATTGATTATTAAATCTAACAGTCATAACCTTATCTAAGTGATTTTATCATATTTTATCACAGCCTGCCATGTTGCTTCCTGATATGACAGAATATGATATAAATAGGCAGCATCTATGAAGCATTCTTGCCCAAAATTTTTAACTTGAATTTAATCAAGACTTTATACCTAACTTTCAGATTATAAGTAATGTAGAGAGTTTAAGAATAAGTTTAGCAGCACCAAAAAGATAAAAATTAGAAAAATCTAGAATGTGGAACATTCTAGAAGACAATCTGATCTGGTAACTCAAAAAGTTAATGTCATAGTGGGGAAAAAAATGGTGAAATTTTTCCGGTTTAAGAGACACTGATGGGACATAATAATCAAATGTAATGAGTGAAATTGATTGGATTTAGTTGGAAGAAATCACTATAAAAAGCATTTTGAGGATAATCAGGAAAATGTTAACATGGACTGGAGTATTAGATGATATTAGAGAGGTTATTAGTAATTTTCTTACGTGATAATGGTATTTAAGTTGATAGAAAAAATTATTTTTAAAAGAAGCATATCGAAGAATTTAAAGCATATGTTATCAAAATCAGGAAACAGAATTCAAAAAAAGAGGAGTTCAAAAGAAGGCATTCAATAAGGTGCTAGAAGGTTGAAAGGGCAAACAAAGGACAAGGGGTCAACCAAGAGATTCACAAAAGAGGAAGCAACTTCTCAGTGGGAGAAGGTGGTATTACCAGAGCCTAGAAGCCAAGAGTGTCCCAGTGGGAATTGGCAGGGGCTTCCCACTGGAAGCTTGGACCATGAAGAAAGGACCTATTTGACAAAAATAAACAAAGACACTGCCGAAGATACTTCCCAAAGTGCAGGGAGAGTGGTAGAAATATCCTGTCTTCTCCTCACTTCTTATCATCCAATCTTCAGCCAGTGATTCTCATTGGCCAAAACCTAAACAGAAACCAACTGCAAAAGAGTCTGGGAAGTGTAGTTTGCAGGCACCAGCTCCCTGAGATTCAGAGTAACATAGAGGAAGAACAGGAAACAGATCAAATAGGCTAATGACTGGCCCAGGAGAGAGTTCTCATGGTGCTTGCAACTTATTTTCCAATAGTTCAGAAAACAAAATATGGACATATAAATACAAATAAAGCAACTATAATAAAGTGGTGAATCCAGGTAGGTATATGAGTGTTCATTCTACTATTCTTTCAATTTTTCTGTATTTCTGAAATTTTTCATAATAAGAAGTTGATTAAAAAATCCATTTAATGCTCTATGAAAGAATACAAAGTCATGGCCATGGGAAGGAAGAGAAGAAATACTCAAAATGAATTTGACAAAGTTTCTCATTAAATCCTTGTAACCAATATGGAAAAATATGGGCCAGAGCAACACTTTTTATTTTTTTCCACCACTGCACATTTGAGAGTTGAGTTTTTTATTTATCACTCTCCCAAGGACACATCCACTATTATTCCCATGCCAGTTATAACCCCTTACCTTATTTATCACACTCAAGAAAGTTTGATAAAGTGAAAGTGAATGAGAGTGACTTCAATTTGATGGTAATCTTTAATATGCTCTGTTTTTTTAAAGAAATAAATTAGTTATGAAACACCTCACAGCTGATTACAACACACTATTGTGTTGTAACATTAGAGTTGAGAAACCTTCAGCTAGCAAAGTGGCATAATTATAAAGTCACATACATGGTTGAGCACTTCTATCTCAAGTTGTTGGTTAATGAATATATGTCAGCCTAAAGGATGGCTCCACATGATGCACCTGAGGGTCTGTCTTAGTTTGGCTCTGTGCCGTTTATATTTTTATCAGTATCTTGGATGAGAATTGGAAAACACGCTGATTATAATAGCTCATGACATAAAACCTAGGGTGAGAGCTCATGATCCACAAAGATCTAGATCAGAGTGATGAACCAACACAAACTGACATCTAACAGAAATATGTGACCAGCCTTTTACTTGAAGCCAGAAAAGCAACTAACTATAAGATGCTTTCTATATATAATTGCAGAGTTTGAGTTCATTCTCTGGTGCTGTCACTAATGACCTGTAGAAACTCAAGCAAGTTAGATTCTCTCTCCTGAACTACCTCAGTTTCTGCATCAGTAAATGGGAAGAGTAATACTTAACTCATAGTAGCTTAAATGAGTTACTATATGTAACGCTGTTGAATACTCCTTGGCACAGAGTAAAAGAAACGATGTTAGCTGTTATTAGTGATATGTGTGTGGGAGTGCTGGTAGCAATATTACCTAGTACATAGTTATGAAAAAGATTTAGTAATTTGATATTATATTCAATAGGTTTTAGTTATGGAACAGCATTGCCAAAATTATTCCATGTCATTTTTTAAGGCTTTATTTAATTAGAGTCCCACTGCCTGAAATGAGGTTGATGAAAGTCCAGATTGACTCTGCTCTGTTCAGACAGCAACTGGAGCAAAGGGTTGAGATCAAGTGCCACAGACACAAGTTATAATAAGCAAACTGGTGTCTGCTCAACACAGAGCTAGAATGCAGGAACTGTTGACAGAACTGAAAGTGTCAATCTGCCTTCAGAAATTTAATGAGCTGTGGAACAGAATTTTGAACTTGTTTTTGTGTTCCTCATTGATTTCTCCAGAACTGATGACTAAAATTACCATGACACAGAATCTGAGTCCACATAACGAAAACCACGTGATCAGAGTTGGGGGAAGATGCTTTGGGATATGCTAAGTTCCCTGTCTCTGAAATGATAAGGCAGTATGTATCAGGGTGACCACTTGGTAAGGGTTATAATGGGACTCAAATCTCAGATGGGTGAGATTAGGTATCCTGTGAGACTGACCCCCAGAAATCCTAAGATTTTTATCCATTGCAATCTGAGGATTTTAGATTTGTTTTTAATTACATACTTATCTGCTTCCCAAACTGCTGCCTCTTAAATTCTTGTTGGATTTTTTTAGGCTGCAGGCCAAAAATCTGTATTTTTTCCCCCCACCACCAAATGGGTTAAATACTTAGTGTGCTCATTTTTAGGAAATGAAGTTGCAATGATTAAACAGGAAATATGCACTTAGCTCCTAATGTTAGCTGCCTCAAGACAAAATCAATTCCATTTCAAATGGAATGCTATTGGAGAGCTGTTTAGAAATCTGTTGATAGGAAAGAAATATTGAAGGTGAATACAGCAGGGACAGGAAATGAGAAACTTACAGATAACTTTAATGCTAAAAGGCACTCTGTCTTTCCTGTCCTCAAAACCTTGATGAAATCTTTAAAATGCTTTGCTCACTTGGGGCATAAATATGTTGGGCTAAAAGCCAACAAAAGCTGGATAAAGAACCAAAGTTTTCTCTACTAGGTCCTCGACAGAAATTCAGAAATTTGAATTCCAAAGATGCCCAAATTACTGACTGGATTTGACTCCATTAATCGCAATGGGAGACGGGAAAAAAAGAAAAATCCTGCTAGTTCTTGCACCTTTACTTGCATAAGCTGATTGCTCATATCCCACATGGCCTCAGTTTTCAGTCGATAAGCACTCTTTTTAAGCCTGAGAAGTAGCATTCACACATTGTGTGGACCAGTGCCTCATTTCTTTCTCAATAACTGGCTCTGCTGCTTGGCCAGGGGAACATATTTCAACTCCGTCAGTGCAGCTGAGAGGTTTACAACAAACAGGATGAGTTTTTCAAGTTGGTCCTACACAACTGCACCCAGGTTTGCGGGTCTCACTCAATAAACAAAAAGTACGTTCAGAATCAATGGCCTCCAACCAAAGATGAAAATGGAAGCATGAAACTTCATTTGAACATGTTATATCTTTACTCTGGGTTAGATTTTATGTTTTACTCACAGGAAAAAAAAAAAGAAGTTAAATATATATTTTAAAGGGTTATCTTGAGGGGAGGGGATATTTTTTAATTTGAAGTTTAATCAGACTATTCTTTTCAAATTTTAAGGCACAGACTGATTTAACATAGCTTCCAGAAACCAATAATAAATGAAATTGACAACCAGCCAAACTTTGTCTTGTAGTAGTTTAAAATACAATGTCCTCTCATAAGAATTTGGATGCAGGGCTCACATTTTTCATCTCTAAATCCAAAATTTTTTAGTTCACCACGTCCTGGACCAGATATCTCAGATTCCTGATTAGAAAGGGTCTATGCCTTCAGGTCCACCTGCCTTTATAAGTAATTGAGAAATGCTCCCTCTTTTAACATATTAAGGATATAGGATGTTTTGTTTTATTTTGTTTCACTAGGAATTCCACCAAAGGTGAGATTGAAAGGGTAAAGAGCAAGAACACAGCAGTATTAGTAGAAATAAGATAGTTTATGTCACCAAGTAGATCTACTTCTTCAAATGTTTGTTTTTCTGAATAATATTGTACACAATTCTATGATGTAAGTATTGGCCAAAATTTATTACAGTAAGTAATTTCTTGATGGCATTATTTTAAATAGGGAAATGTTTGAAAACAGCTAAGTGAACAACAATAAGTCAATTAATCTAAATTATTTTTATCAAGTGTATGTAATAACACTGAAAATTTTAGAGGCCACCTTGAAAACTCTTACTACCTCTTTGAGACTCAGCTTAAACCTTAAGGCAGTAACGCTGAGGAAAATATGTTTTATAATTCTGAAATGAGTGGTTAGCAACTTCAGACTTCGCTTTATCTATTAGTTTATCAGCAGGTTTCTCTGACAGCAAATTATGGATGTGGACAAAGTGTGGAGCACAATGCAGAAAAGTCCCCCCAAAGCACATTTTTCTATCCCCAGAAAACCTTACCAGTAAAGTTCTAGTGAATTTTGCCTTCTTAACCCTGGGTTTCCCTGTCAATATCACCCCCACAATTGTTTTAATATTTAATAGAGAACAACTTATAATTCCCAAAGGTGACCATCCATAGGTTTAAAACAGTCTACTTGTCTAGAGGAAATAAGGGCCCTTATTTGCCTTGGTTCTGTGTAATTTGCAAGAGTGGACACTCAATAAATGTTTATAGAACAAATCAATGAAAAATAAATTAATAAAAGAATAGATGGGAGAAAAGTGAAAAAACTACATTGTGAGAGGCTTAAAAAGAACTGAACTTTTCAAATGAAGAATCTTGTAGATGAACTGTAATGATTAACAAAGGCAAACAGCTATCATAATCCCACATTATTTATTTAATAGGTTTTCTGATTTACCTTTAAGTATATGTCTAACAAGTAAATACTCCCACGTGTATAGTTATTATGCAAATCCATAATTACAAGTTGCATAAGCTTAGAAAAGAAAATCTCTTGAAGACTCAACCTCTTCATCTGCAAAGTGGGAATGGTAAGTGTAGTGAAGATAAATAATTCTTATTCATAAATCAGTTAGAACTAGGTCTGGCATACAGTAAGCATATAATAATTCTTAGTTAAAATTGTGATTATTATCTTCATCATCTTCAACAGATTCATTAGACACAGAGAAGGTAATAATGAATTACTTTCAAAAGATTTTTAAAATTAGATATTTTGTAAAAAATAGAATTAATTTGTGTTAAACTCAAGTGCATACTAATGGGAAAAGGATGTAAAATTTTCCTTTCCTTAAGGGCAGAGTCTATGCAGCATTTAGCTTTTTACTTCCAGTTGCATCTTACAGAGTCTCACATAGTCACAGGTCAGTCAAAATCTGTTTGTGAAATATAGGAAAGAATCAATATTTAACAGAACAAATTCTCCCCTGTCTTGAGTTGACCTAACCAACTTATGTGAATTTTCATGTGGATTTACTTTTATATACCTTTTTCAACCACTTCCAGAATTTCAGTTCCATGTAGGAAAATGATGAGTAAGTCTTCTTGGCAGTAATGAGAAAAGGGGAATCTTAGAGCTAGAAACAGAAGAGGAAGGTAAAGTATGTGGCAGAACTGGAGCAGAGAGTTTTGCAACGAAATCTTTTGCAGAGAAGAGGAAAAGAGTGTTGAGAGAAAGTAGACCCCATGCTTGGGGCTGCACATGCATGTCTGAAAGAAAAGCAAGAATGAGATACCAATAAAGGCAATAGAAGACTTCATGAGCTTTGGCATGAATAGAAATTCTTGTCAACACTCACTGAGCCTCATTATGCACCACACAGATCAGATCATTTAATCCATCTTCTTGGCAATGCTACTGAAGACGCACTGCTAGCCTCATTCTATAAGGAAGATGCTGAGTCATAGAAAGGTTTAAAATTTGCTGAGGTCACAGCTTGCAGTCAAGATTGGATCTGAACCCAGGCAGTTTGACTTCAGGGACTGTGGGCTTAAACATTGTATGACACTGTCCTGGTGACTAAATCTATATAATTCTCTGTACTGGGGCAGGGTATGAAATATACTTAGTAGACTATGCTGAAAGGTTAAATAAAAGTAAAGTCTTTTGCACCCCAACATTTCTAGTTTTTCTTCATCTCTGGGCCCAGAATGAGGAGAAAACCAAAACTGAGTCAAACATTAAAAAGGCAATGATTATTTGAAAGACAGATGAAGAACAGGAAAGACAAAAAAGAAGAGGAAGATTCTCTCTATCAAGTTTGTTCACAGCAAAGACAAACAGACATAATAAGAATCTTATTGAAACATTAAAGGAGAAAGATTGTAAAGTTTCCCTGAACTATCTTAAGGCAGTAAATGGAAACCAATTGCACACTACTCAGTTTACACCTGGAGATACCGTTTTCCTCTGACCATGATCCACACTTCTCTTCTGTAAAGAACCTTCTGCTGTTCCTTTGAGAGATCACCCTCCTCCCTTCTCAGGGCAAATTCTGGTGGGACTGACTCCACACCCAGCATGGACCCATGACCCAGTCATTAAAAATTCTCCATCCCCTTGATGAGTGTATATGGGGAGTTTATCAGCCACACGATTTTCATTGTTATTACTGGGAAAGAGAAGGATTCTTACCAGGAATTGCAAAACTGATGTGCCCTGTACATGGAAGACTTGGAGGCCACTTTTTTGCATGACTGGGCAAGGCCTCTCTGAAGTGAAGACAATGCAGGGGACAGCAAGGAAGACAAATGGGAAGGGACACAGATTCCTGAAGGTCTCATGTGTGCACCTGGAGCCAACAGAACCTACCAACTTGACTTTTCAAATATGTAGGCCAATCCATAACATATTTTTAAGTCAGTTTGATTTGGCCTTCTGCCACTTACAGCAGACAGAATCCAAACTAAAACACTAATATGAGCATGTAAAATGCCCAGTGATAGTCTCTCTACTTCATCAGGTATCTTTACTCTTTTAACTTTGCATTCATAGAAAGAAATGTATTAAAAAATACTTTAATCCTCCAACCTTTATTCCTTTCAGTTCTAAAATTTCTTGCCTGTGAATTTTCCTTCCATGGTGTTTTTAGGAAACTAAGCCTCACAGATCAGGTAGACTATCATATAGTTATATTATATATTTATTCATACAGTTGTTTTTTTAAGATATTATTAACAAGTACAAAAGGTAAAGACTTTATTAAGAACTTAGTATTACAGAACTCCCTAAGTATTGCACTAGATTATTTACAAAATTTCTTTTTTTAATTAACATATCAAATGGAAATCTGAAATTAAAGAATGCAGGTAAAACACTGGCCCTCAAATTTTAATATGCCTAAGAATCACCAAGGAAGCTTGATGGATTGAAGATTCTGGGTCCCATCCTCAAAAATACCAGTTGGGTTTGGGCGTGAAATCCAGAAGCCTAAGTCTTCACTAAGTTCTTGAGGTGATTTTGATGTAAGTAGTTTCAGAGGAGCCTTGAGGAAGTTATGAAGCTCTCATTGAATTTTAGCGAAGATGTTAGTTTAAGTTTATAAACTATGGATCTGTGTCTCCAAAGACAGTGAAGGATCCTTAAGGATAAACCTGAAAAATTTTCCAATGTTATTTCCTTATGGTCTGGTCAGCATTAAATGACATGATGCATATAAATGACTTCACATAGTTAGTGTGTGCTGAGAGCAATTATTTTTACAGGCTTATTACGATGGAACTGAAAGACAACAGCCTTAATCATTTTGGTGTATTTAAAGTCCAGCTCTCTTCTCTCTCTAAAAGTAGTAAGGTTCAAGAAGGTTAAATACTGTGATGGTTTTAGGTTTTTGTCTCTCAGTTCCAAACCTGGGGATCTCTGGAATCAGAGGGAAATGTATACCACATTTGTGGGTGCTTCTCTGACCCATTTACCAAATAACTTGTAAGGCCACAAATTGTGAAAGGGTTCAGGGTAAGTAAAGGTTCTGCAGCAAGTCCAGTCAGCCATGCAAACTTCTCTGTCTCTGTACTTTAGAAGGAAAGACTAATAGAAGAAGATTCATTTCACCCAACATCGACAGAACAAGACTCTCTAAATGCCAAAAACTTCTGGTTGTCTCTCACTTGTTTGCATATTTTTGGCTCTAATTTTTGGTTATTTTATTCCTTCTTAGTTGGTTTAAAGTTCTAAATAGTTCACAGGCATCTCTGGCCTTTAATCACAGTACTCCTAAGATCCTTACCCATGACAGTCACCAGATACAGGACTGATTATTCAGACACTGGCAAAGTTGCATGACCCATATCCAAATTAAGGGCAAACGCTACTTCATTCTTTAAAGAAGATCCAACCAAGTTAGGAGACATGATTTCATGGCTCAGATTTGGAAGACTATTATTTTGTTTTTGAAGCAGCATGCAAACTTTAATAATACTCCTTTTTAAAATATTGATCTATGTTGCAGAAGCCAAATGTATGATCTCCAGATTCTTAATTGTTGCTGTACAGTTGCTGTCATGACATGTAATTCAACAAGCGGTCATCCAACAAAGAGAACACGAAGGCCTGATGATTAAAGAAATGAACATAGCTACAACTGAAAACTCAATATATGATAATAACCTCTCAAAGAACAGTGCAGATCTGGACTAATCACATCTCCAGAAGATAAGAGTCCATCTTTCAGAAAGGGTGTCTGATGAAGTGGAAAAATAAGAGCCCAGATGGTAGCTGTGAAAAAGTTTCTAAAAATTGAAGCTAACACCACAATTTGCAAAACTGTACCAGGACTCGAAAACAGATAAACTATCCTAAACCATAAAATGTAAGACAAGCAATCTAAGCTCATACTATTTTAATACGCCTCATTTAGATCCCTGTGTTCCTAGATATGACCACTGACTGTCCCAGAAATTTGACTGGTGTACAAATTCTGACCAATCCCTGACAAGACCATTCTATGGCTAACTACAGCTCCCTAGATCCGATAAAACTTCCTTGATTTATGACACATTCCATGATCCCCTGTGTGTGCATTCACCCTTGCAGCAACAAGCCAATAAACATAACTTTGGGTTTCTGGTGATCTAGTGGGATATGACCCCATCACCCAGAAATGGCTGACCTGACAGAATAGCAGAATGACCTACTGAAGGTTTAGTTACAATAACAGTTCCTGAAATGTTTGATTTCTCCTTTATAGCCTAAAGTATAAGCTTTGCTTCAGTGACCAATATGGTGCTGTTTCTCCCATAGCCAGAGTAGATGGGTCCCGGAATCATCAAGGGGTAGTAGAAGTGGGAGTGGCTTCTTTCACTAATATACCTACTTGGATACTACTTGATCCCTGTTCTCTCAATTTTGAATTCTGCAGGACTGGAGAGTTTAAAGAATTGCTCCACCAAGGGGCACAACAATGATTCCACTGAATTGGAAGTTTGAGAATGATGCATGCCCGTTTTGAGTTCCACATGCTACTGTATCAACAGCAAAAGAAAAAAAGGTCACTCACTGACTGGAGTGATTGATCCTCATTACCAAGGGTTGCTGCTACAAAACAAGGCAGCAAGGGCAATGTATGGAACCCAGGTGCCTCCTAGTATTTCATTTTCAACAGCGAAAGTTTTTGGAAAACTAACAACTAAATAAAAGCATGACCATTAGAGATTCAGACACTTTAATAATGAAGATTTGGTCATCCTACCAGGTAAAGGATTTGGGACAGTTGAAGCACTGTCTGAGAGCAGAGAAAACATGAAATGTTTAGTGGGAAAAGGAAGTTATAATATCACTACAGCCTTGTGAAACTAGGACTACAAAAACTATGTGTATTTTCTTCCTTGCTTGTTACATAAATACAAATAAATATATATTACATGATACATTATAATGTATTATTTTATTATTATCTTTTATCTTATATATATAATATAATGTATTCTAATATATATACTTACACATATCAACAAATTTCTTTTTTCCTTTCTCCTCTTTTTTATTTTGAAAAGATTACTGGTAGTGATTAGCTTTATAACTTAGTCATTAGATTACAGAATATTGGTATGGGACTGGGAATAAATTTAAGGAGTAATCAATATCACCTAGAGATGGACACCTTGATTTTCTCCATGTTAAATTTTAAATACGTTAGGATATTGATTCATTTGACTATTGTGAATTTATATCCCCTTTTGAGGAGAAAGTGACAACAACTTCTTTTGTATAAGGGGTAGCTGCATGTATTTGTTACTGTTGCTGTATGGAAATCCAAACAGGTTTAGGAGGTTTTATATGGATACCGAATAGACCCAAATTCAGACTGTGCCTATTTTTCAGCTATTGCTTCTCAGCTCCAAACCCACCCTTCTATACTCTGCTCTAGAATCCTACTGATAAAAATTTGCAAACTGTAGTCCTCCTTTGCCAGCCAGCTCTTTGGTAGGCTCTACTGATAGAGGGCACTAGAGGGAGACAGAAAGGCTTGAGGAGAAGGAAAGGACTTATTTCCTTCTGTCTGCTTGCCCTTACTCTCCGTTTCACCCCGACAACTGCCCTTCTTCCAGTCAGCAGCAATTGGTTCTATCTGTCATTTTGTGGCACCTCCAGAACCAATCTCGTTAAACCCCCTCAAACACAGCAGCTCCAGACAAGCAGTGCCACCTCTTTAGGCTTAAATTCCAATCCCTCAGGGTCTCTATCCAATTTTCTAGGTTCTAATAATTCCAAACTCTTCCCTTTTTCTTCTAGCCCAGAAGTAGTAGCTCTTCCTACCATTACCACCTCTGTCTCAATGCAGTGTCTTCCTTTTGCTTTTTGAGTCTCCAGCAACCATTTAACCAAGGTGCTAGATTAAATTCTCTCTGTTAAAACAACTAGTATGGTTTCTTTTTCCTGACTGAACACTACAAGATACAAATATGAACAGCACTGTTGGCTTAAGATGGTATTTAGCAAACAGGGTTCACCTACCTAATTAAGCTGAGAATTCCAATACTAATAATATTCTACTTTTATAATACAGATCAACAAGCCCTTATTCAAAGTTTTCAGGGCTAGAAATGTTTCAGAATTCAGAATATTTCAGATTTTAGAATGGTAATAGTGTATACATTTTAAACTGTGTAAGAACTCCATTGGGGTGTGGAATACTTCATAATTAAACACTTGCAGGAATAAATATTCCTCAAATCATTTAAGGTCAGATTTCTCAACCAAATGAGTTACAAAACAACAACAATACAACAACAACTTGCACTTTTCAGAACTTTTTAACTTGGAACTGTGGATAAACTATTCTAAACTTGTATTATGTAAAACCACCAAAGGACAAATCAAAGGACCAATTTAAAAAAAAAAACTAACATTGAATTAAAGTGTTTTCAGGAAAACTCAGAATAAATCTGGGTAGGGAAGTGATGTTTGACTTGAACTTAAAAAGAGAAGTGAAGAGAAAGCTTTCAAACAGATTATTCTGGTAGTCTTCAGGAAGATATTGTTCCCATTTACCTGAGAGCCAATGAATCAGTTCTATGGTGAAAGGGAAAATCTACTCTTACAGCAAACCGTAAGGAGTCTATATTTGAGACTAAGTTAATGAAGTTGCATTTAAAATTCAGACAGTGAAACTCTATCAGAGGAATCAGGACAGCAGTCTTTGGAACACATGTCCTAACATGCCAATTTGTTATTTTGTTTTTGTATGTATTGCAATACACAACCAGAAAAAATATACATATATATAAATACATTCCGGATGATTTAAATATATCAAGCTAACTGCCAGAAGAACTCAAAAAAGAAACATATAAAATGATTGCTCTTGGGAAATGGGACTGAAGGAGCTTGGGGAAGAGGCAGAGGGATTTTTATTTAGGCTTTTCTGTCTTACTTGATTTATAACTGGGGGTTATATAGACTTCTAATCGCTGCTCTAAAATGTAGAAACTTAAAAAGAAACATGTCTCTATGAGTTGTAAAAAACAAGTGCTTAACTGATAGAGAATAAATATACAATTTTGTAGTTCCTGAATAGCAATTTAAAATTTGATTTAATAAAATCAATTTAAGCCTAATTGACTCAACTGCTAGTTTTAGATGACCTAGTAAAGACATTTCTATCCCTGCTCCCCTCCTTGAAACCTAAACAAGAAGAATGGTAAAAACTGGGACAAAAACTTCATCTACTATGAAGCTGCAAAACAATCACAACCTCAGACCACAAACTATGAAAACCAGCTGCCAAATGATGGCAGACTCTGGACCAAACTGAAAGGGGCTGGGAGGAAAGACATCAAATTGACAGATCTTGTGCAGGAGACCAAGTTCCCCCAAAGCAGAATGTGGCCCTGAGGGGCTCAATCAGTGATCCTTTGGGTACAACAGCAAATTCTTGCAGTCTGCCCTGGAGTATTCCTGACATGCTAGCAGTAGGGGATGTGAAGCTGAGTGATAAACACCCAGACATGACTTTTATACAAGATGTCTGCCTATGTGATTGGATGGAGAATAATGATAATAAGCAACTGGATTTTGCAGCTGGTGATCACAGATAGTTTTATTTATTTTTTATAAACACTTAGTTCTTACGCTTTGACAGGAACTGTTCAAGGTAGCTTACAAATTTTAACCCACATAATCCTGAGAGGCTTTTGAGGTAGGTACTATTATTATCACCGTCCCCATGTTACAAGTGAGGACACTGAGGCACCAAGAGGTTAAGTGATTTGCCCAGAGCCACAGCTTGTAAGTGGCAGAGACTGAATTCAAACATAAGCAGAATACCACCAGAGTTCATGTTCATAACCACTACATTATGGTGCCTTTTTGAAAAGAGATATGAAGGAAGGAAGGAAGGAAGGAAGGAAGGAAGGAAGGAAGGAAGGAAGGAAGGAAGGAAATGTCATTACACACAAAAATCTTTGTCATTATTAAGAAGAAAGCCATCCTGCTCACACAAGGAGGGTCCAGAGAATGCTGAAAACACTGAGAAGAGACATGTTCCTAGGCAGTGCCCCTAGCAGAAAGTGCTAGAAGGTGCTCTGAGGCTCTCAGAGGTTCCACAAACTAACATTACTCAAAGTACTGTTTCCTCAGCTTAGTCCCCCAGGTTGAAACCATCTGCTGCTTCCACTCACCCTCTGGGTCCCTTTCTTCCAAACTACTGAGGCCATAGCTAGTTATGACCAGACTACCCTCCTTCGAAGATGAGTAATAACAGAACTGTGAAACCAATGAGGGGAAAAGGAACAAAACAAAGATAACTGATTAGACTGCAGAAAGACATGTAAAGTGAGCAGGTGAAAGAAAATACATTCAATACAGAAAATAAGCAGAGAAAAATATGGACACTTAACAGTGCTCAATAGGATTAAGGCTATGGAGGAAAAGGAACTCTAAATCACACTACACTAGAGACAATTGATGCCCATAGGTCAGTGTGCTGAGAAAAGGGTTTCCAGAGATTCTAAGATTTCTCAAATTACTGCCATCTCAGCTTAGTGCCCTGGCTCTTTCCCCACATTTCTCCTACAAAAAAAAAAATAGTTTATTCAGGAAGAATTCCCCTCATTTAGGAATGAGTAATTTTCAAAAACAGAATCGACTTAGAATTTGTACAAAAATAATTCAAGTAAAAGAGCTAACAAAAAGCAGATGAAGAACACACACAGATTTTTATCATAGACTAGGCAAAAGAGTTCTCCACTAAATGAAAGAACTTAGAAGAAAACAGTGGTGTTTATGCAACAAGACGTCAAAGCAGAGAGCTAACATTTACTAAGTGATTAAATTCCAGGCACTAAGTGAACTATTTATACTTGAATGATTAAAACGATAGTCCTGTGACAGTCCAGGCAGTAATAATAATAATAATAAAATCACCTAGAAGCGTTAAAAACATTTTAAAGGATCCCTTTGGATTTCCCTACTGCAACACTCAACTGAAGAAAACAATGGAGGAATGTCTACAAAGACCATAGAAAAATAGACAAACCTTCATTCAGATATAAGAACAGCAGCTATTTTCAAACATGAAAGAATTTGACTATAATTCATCTGAATCTTCCTAAATACAGTTTTGAAAAGAACTTCACTAACCAAGAGATAAGTAGAGAAAATGTTGCGAAAGCACTGGCAGCACTCTTTAAATTAACTTAAATGTAGATCTAAGACTAAATAATGAAGTTACAAAATAAAATGCAAATTTTATGAGCCAAGGCAATATAGAAATGACAATATTACTCAATCTACAAGTTGATGGGTAAAGATGTAATCAGCTTTCATGAAAAAGATGTGTAGTCAATTATAAAACTTTAAGGAAAAAAATCTTTGTGACATCAAGCTAGCAAAGATTTCTTAAATAAGACACCAAAAGTCAAGTCACAAACACACACACACACAAAATATGGACTAGTACCCAGAATACACAAAGACTCTCAAAATGCATTAATAAGAAAAACAATCCAATTTTTATGAGAAAATTTGAGCAGATACTGCAAAGAAAGATTTAAATGGCAATAAAATATGTGAACATATATGTTCAACATTATTAGCCATTAGGAAAATTCAAATTAAAGCCTCGATAATACATCATTACACACCTATTAGAATAGATAAAATTTCAGAAGGTAACAATACCAAGTGCTGACAAACAAGCAAAGCAATTGGATCCTTATATGTTTCTTTTGGAAATGTAAAACAGTATGGTCACTCTGGACAACAGTTTGACAGTTTCTTACAAGGTTAAACATATACTCAGCAATTCACTACTAGGTATTTATCCAAGAAAAATGAAAACATATGTCCACACAAATGCCTGTGTGCAAATGTTTAAGGCAGCTTTATTCATAATCCCTAAAAACTAGAAACAACCCAAATATCTATTGACCTGGGAATGGATAAACAAATTGTGACATATGCATACTTAGCAACATGAAAGAAGAAACTGCTAACACATGCAACAACATTAATGAATCTCAACATCTTTGAGCTAAGTGAAAGAAGACAGACACTAAAGATTACATAATGGATAGCTCAATTTATATGACATTCCTGAAAAGCAAAACCATAGGGATAAAAATCAGATTAGTGGTTGCCAGACTCTGGGGATGGAGTAGGGGGTGTATTACAAGGGCTGCAGCAGAACTTTATGGTGTGATAGAAATATTCTATGTATTGATGGGTGTGGTGGTTATACATTACTGTACACATTAGTCGAAACCCATAGAACTATACACCTAAAAAGGGTAAATTTTGCTGTATATAAATTATAGGTCAATAAATCTGATGTTCAAAAAGAAAATGATTTATATAACTATGTAAATTCTAGGTATAAAGAAAAATTAAAGAAAATCATATAATTAATTTAAACTAGGAATTGGATAAGAGGTGTGTGGAAGTGGACATAAACTAGTTTTCTTATTCACAATAGGGAGGCAATAGGTAGTGTCAAAAGTTGACAAATCAAAAAATGTAAGCTTAAGTATATTATTAAAAGTTGTAAAGTCAGCACTAAAAGGCTTAAAACACATTATAAATATTCTGAACTATCAGAAGGAAAATAAACATATGTATTTAATTTTAAAAGTATAGATAATTTAGTAAAATAGAACATACAATAGCAACAGCAGAAATTATAAAAGATAAGAGAACTAAGACCAAACATATCTGTATAACAATATATGTAAATAAGATAAACCCACCTATTGAAAGAAAAAAATTCTCAGGTAGGTTTAGAAAACCAAACTCAACTATTTGTTGCATGCAAGAGGTATATTTAAAGCAAGATTAAATACTGGGCATGTATATCAGTAATTACACTATTAATATCAAAGTTGAATTCACAGCAAAAAGTGTTAAATAAGGCAAATAAGTTCACTTTATAATGACAAAAGAGCCAATCTAAATGAAGATCTGTTGTGAACAATTAATACCAAATATCCTAGCAAAATTTTTAAAAATTTTAAAGCAAAAACCGCATAAGATACAGGGAGAAATAGAAATACCGAAGTAACAAGAAAAGTTCCCTCATTCTCTTGATCCATGACAGATCAAGTAAACAGTAAAATGCAAAGATATAAGATCAAATTCTATAATTCATAAAGTCTCCCTAAAATTTTAATCTCTGTAATTTGTATCACTCTTCACCTTGAAAACAAATATTCCATCTTTAAATACCCAAAGAACATTCACAAAAACTCAGTTTATGTTGGACCACAAAATACTCTCAATATATTACAACAAATAAAAATAGTACAGATCATATTCTCAAATTATAATGCAAAGACTATAGAATTGAATTTTAATAGAAAATAAAATCCCCAAATGTCTAAAAATTAAGACTATTTTAAAAGTTGACTTAAAGGCAATAAAAAATCAAATTGAATTGAAGGGTGTTTAGAAAACAATATTAATTAAAATATGCATTGGAATCCATGTGTTACAACTAAAAGCAATGCCTTGAGGAACAATTCAGAGCCTTAACCAAATTATCAAATAAGGAAAAAGAAAATAAATGAGTTCATTTTTAAAGCAAGAGGTAAGATAAAAGAATAAGAAAATAAATGTGAGAAAAGCAGAAAGAAGAAATTAAAGACAAAATCATATATTAATGATTTTGAAACAAAAATATTGAAATAACAGATAAAAGAACTTGTCACTTGAAAAATAACAAAATGGATAAAATGATAGCTTGTCTTATTTTTTAAAGGATGGGTAAGGAAAGCATAAACACAAAATTGGTAGTTAGAATGAGTTAAAAGGAAACTAAAATAATTATAAGAAAATACTTTGCACAAAAGTATGCAAATATGCTTGAAAATCTAGATAAGATAAATCAGTCTCTAAGATACAGAAACTACTGAAACTGACCCAAGAAAAGATTTTTTAAAACAAACAGGCCAAATACTAGCAACGAAATTGAGAAGCTTATCAAGGATTAACCCCTCACAAACGCACCAGGCTCCATCAATCTCACTAATGACTTCACTGAAAACATCTAGGAACAGATTATTTCATCCTAAGTGGCCCCTGAGCATGGGAAGAGAGGGAACGAATGACATTGACATTGAATTTGACAAATAAAGTACAAGAAAGGAAACTACAGACCAATATATAATTTATAAACAGTGCACTAATTCTATAAAATATAAGCAAATTAATAGATTAATACACAATTATCAAATAAGTTCATTCTTTGGGTGAAGGGATAGTACAAAATTAGAAAATGTGTTAAGCTATTATTATCACATTAATATGTCAATCGGTTAAAGGAGAAATCCTATTTAATCATCTCAGTAAATGATAAGGTATTTTGCAAAGCTGAACATCCTTCCCTGGTTAAAAATGTGTGTATGTATATATATCTTTGATTTTCTTCATATATATCCTTCCACACATGTATATTTTAAAACTCATATGTATTCACATACATTTATGTATGTGTTCACGTATGTGTATATAAACAAGTATTGCATATATACATATATATACACACATAACTAAAATCTAGCATCATATATAATGAAGAATCTTTATAATTCTTTCCATTACCATAAGAAACAAGAGGGATAATGACAGTCTATACAAGAACAGGTTTGGTGTGAGACATCAGGTGATGCCCAGTGGCAGCTGGTAATAATGAGAACAGTATCAGAATATGAAGAAGGACATTTCAGTGCCGGCCAGTACCTGTGTTCCACTCAAGGGCAATGTTTAATCAGGCAGCCTGGACAGCCTGGCAGGATCAAGAAATCTGTTACATACAGGTGACTGGACAAATAAGTATTCTTAGGATAATGAGAGACAGGGCTCTCACCAGATGGGCAGAGGGAATACAAATATGGAAAACATGAAAATAGACTGAATCCTTTGTTAGTGAATCGAAACCAGAGCTATGTGAACTCAAGGATGTGTATATGCATAAGGATTTACCTCTATACCTCCTGCTGCTACCACTGAGAAGGTCTGGGCACATTTTGTACCCAAATCCTGGTTTCCAAATCACAGTTTTCACTAACTGGAACCAGGATTTGGAGAACGGCTAACTTCAGGGTAGGGAAGGAAAGGTACAAGGGAAGGCTAGACCACGCTCCTATGCCAGGAAGTTAGAAAATGTTCAAGAGTAATGGGACATGTTAAAAAGACACAGAAGGCAGCTTGAAGGAGCTTTCTACATGCAAATGTGGGACAATTTGAGCATCAAAATTAATAGATAGTAATGGATTACAAGCTGCTGAGTAAAATAAGACTCCTTGAATCCATACTGACATAAGTTAATAAATAGGGAGAAGAGAAAGAGCTTTCTTACCTTAGAAAGTAAAATAATAATAATAATAATAATAAATGTAGAAGAAATGATGAAATCAGAAAATCATTTGGTAGTCCTCAGAGCAATAATTCAGGTAAGAAATATCAATGGGTGCTAAAACTAGTAGGTCAAAGTAGAAAGAAAAATGGAATTTGGGGCGGTGCGCTCGGTGGTCGCGGGGTTTTGTCTCTTGCTTCAGCAGTGTTTGGACAGAACGGACCCAGGGACAGCCCTTCCTCAAGCTTCTGACCACACTTCAGGCTTTTTTCCAGTCACAACCCTCGGAACCTGTCACTCTACCCTTGGCAGCCCAACTGGCCAACACCATTTTCTGAGCTTAGCTCCTTATTACCCAAGCAACCCGCTCCCAGTTTCCTCAGAATTATTCCACTGAGGTGGAGGCCGCCGTCAACCGCCTCGTCACCGCGCCTCTGTGGGCCTCGGACACCTACCTTGCTCTGGGCTTCTATTTCCACAGCGACGGTGACGACGTGGCTCTGGAGGGCAGGGGCCACTTTTCCCACAAATTGGCTGAGGAAAAGCACGAGGGCGCCAAGCGTCTCTCGAAAATGGAAAACCAGCGATGCAGCCGCGCCACTTTCCAGAAAGTGCAGAAGCCGCCCCAAGGTGTGTCGGGTAAAACCCAGGACGCTAGGGAAGCCGCCGGGCTCCTGGAAAAGCACCTGAACCAGGCCTTCTGGAACTGCATGCCCTGGGTTGCGTGCCCTCGGACCCCGAGCTCTGTGACTCCCCGGATAGCCGCTTCCCCGGATGAGCAGGTGAAACTCCGCGAGAAGACGGCGACCACCTGACCAAACTCCGCAGGCCGGCGGGCGCCCAGGCTGGGCGGCGGAAGGCTCTCTTCCCCACGCTCACCGTCAGGCACAACTAGGAGCCTCTGGAACGCAGCGGCCTTTGAGGAGCCCCTTCTGGTGTCAGGGTTTCTGCCGGAAGCCTCTCTCTGCAGCCGCTAGACAGCTTTTTGACTACCCTGGAGCCCTCTCCCAAGCCTTGTACCAAATGGAAACAGTAAAGACTTCTGCAGAAAAAAGAAGAAGGAATGGAATATTTACATGCTCTCAAAGTGTCTCCTCACAAAATATTTACTAATTACAAAGGAAAGAAAAGTAACTTAATAATAGGGATATCTAGCAGACACCTCTTAATTAACTACTCAAAGTTAAGATCATGAGTAATGGTACAAACGGACTTTGTGTAACACCTGAGAGCACGCCAAGAGAGCACTGTGTCTCTTCTGTGATGTTCCCACAAAGATGCATAATCTGGTCCTATTTAAAAAAAAAAACGGATAAACTCAAATTGAGGCACGTTCTAAAAAATAAATGCCCTGTAATCTCCAAAAATGTCAAAGGCATGGAACTCAAGGATAGACAGAGGAAGTGTTCCAGGTTGAGCCAGACTAGAAAGACATGACCGCTGGGCAACACATTATCCTGGAATGGATCCTCCTGCTGGAAATGACAGCAATTATGGTAAGTTGATTTAGTTGACAACCAGATTCCTTTATTGTAAAAGCAGTTTTCTTTTCCCTTAGCAATTAGCAATAATCCTAATTCTCTCATTCCTTATGTGTTTATTAGCTGACACTCCTCTGTAAAGAAGAGCTTAGCTTATCGTCTTCTAAAAAAGTGATAAATATAATTCTTTTGCTTTAATTACAGAGTTTTCAGAGTGAGAATGTGATGTAATAGTCACCTTCAATGTGACAAATGAGACACGTGCTCTTTCTCACTATGGATTTATAATCAGTTACAGTAAATACTCTTTTTAATGCTAAAATTGTCCCAAATTTGGCCAATGGGAGCCTCTTCAATCTGACTCATATACTTTTGTCACAATCCCATTTGTTACTGAGTGTTTCTTCTCGTCTTCTATGACTACAAGACATCCCATGCTTATTCCATTCTTTTAATCAGTTTTTTCTCCAAGGAAATAATTTTTTTATTTCCAAAGTATTTAGAAACCAAGATGAAAATGTTAAGTATAACTGTTACTCCTGGAATGTCATTGATTCTAGAAGCTTTCAGTGGATAAAATTTAATATAAAATTTATATTGATATGTTCAATTCAGATTTAAATATCAGAGCTTTTTTTCCCTTTAACTGCTTTAATTTTCTATTTCTACCTCCTATTGTTTACAGTAAAAATCTTGCTTCCTCAAAATGTTAACAAATTGTCTTATTTGCTTTACCCTATTATATATAAAATAGTTTCAAAATTATAATAATAATATTACTATTAACAGTAAAACTACTGAGTTAAATTTAAATTTTCTTTGCAGTTCTATTTGTCTTTAGAATATCACACTACAAATGTCATCAGGGAAATGCAAATCAAAACTACAATGAAATAACATTTCGTACCCACTAGAATGGCTATAATAAAAAAAACAGATAATAACAAGAGTTGGCCAGAATATGGAGAAATTTTAACCCTCACACATTGCTAATAGAAATTTAAAATGTTTCAGCCTCTTTGGAAAACAGTCTCACAGTTTTTGAAATGTTTAAAGTAGGTTTACCATATGACTAACGATTCTACTCCTAGGTATATACCCAAGAGAACATATGAAAACATGTCCACATAAAAACTTGTACATGTATGTTAATGATAGCCAAAAAATGGAAACAACCCACTAATGAGTGAATAGATAAAATGTACCATAAGGGAATATTGTTGTTGTTGTTATTACTATTATTATTATTATTATTATTATTATTATTATTATTATTATTATTATTATTCTATTCAGCAATAAAAAGGAGTGAAGTACTATTACATGCTACAGCTTAGATGAACCTTGAAAACATTATGCTAAATGAAAGAAATCAATCACAAAAGACCACACATATTGCATGATTCCTTTTAGATGAAATGTCCAGAACAGGCAAATTTATAGAGACAGAAAGTAGATTAGTGGTTGCCATTGGGAGGGATGGGGAAATGGAAGAATGGGCAGGGACTACTAATGGGTACAGGGTTTCTTTGGGGGTAATGAACATGTTCTAAACTTAGATTGTGGTAATGGTGTACCTGTGGATGCTATGGTATATGAATTCTATCTCAATTTTAAAATTTTTAAATAAAAGAGGACTTCCTTAATCTGATAAAGAATATCTATAAGAGCATCAGATAGCAACATATTTAATAGTAAAATGCTGATTGCTTTTCCTTTATGATCAGGAATCAAAAAAGGATCTTTGCTCAAACTACTTCTTTTCAGCATTATCCTGGAGGTCCTAGCCAGTGCCATAAGGCAAAAAAAAACCCCCAAAAACCCAAGTAGATAAATAGATGATAGATAGGTAGATAGATAGATAGATAGATAATCGATAGGTAGAGATTGAAAGAGAAGAAATAAAATGACATAATCCTAAAAATTCTACAAAGGAGCTACTAGAACTAATAAGTGAATTTAGGAAGGTTGCTAAATGCAAAGCAAATATATAATATTTGAATGTATTTCAATACATAACAAATAAGCAATTAAAAAATGAAATTAAAGGAATGCTTCCATTTATAATATCATCTGAAAACATAAAACATGGAGAAATACACATAATAAAAATGTGTAAGATCTGTACACTGAAAAATGCAAAAAGAAATTAAAGATATATAAATAAATGGAGAGCTATACTATGTTTCTATATTGGAAGACTAAATATGGTTAGGATGTCATTTCTACTCATATTGATCTATAGATTCAAAGCAATGCCAATGAAAATACCAGCAAGTGTTCTGTGTAGAAATTGCAAAATCTAGAATAGAACAATTTTGAAGTAGAACAAAGTTGAAGAGCTTGTATATCTGATCTCAAGACTTATTGTAAAGCTAAAGTAATTAAGACTTACTATAAAACAAAAGACAGTGTGATATTGGCATATAAAGTTATAAATAAATAGAACAGAACAGAGAGTCTAGAAATAGAAACACACCTATATGGTAAATTGATTTTTGTCAAAGATGCCAAGGTTACTCAATGTGAAAAGCAGAGTCTTAAAAAGTTGAGCTAGAACAACTGGATATCCATGTAGACAAATTCAGTTGTAATATTTCCTTCAGACTATATATACACACAAAAAAAAATCTCTAAGTGGACCATAGACCTAAAAATAAAAGCTAAAATTATAAAAAATTTTAGATGAAAACATAAAAGAAAATCCTTGCAATCTTGTGGAAGGCAAAGATTTCTTGGCTAAGACACAAAAATCATAAAACATAAAAGGAAAACTTGATAAACTGAACTCCATTAAAATTAAAACATTTGCTCTTCAAGAGATACCATTAAGAAATAAAAAGGCAAGTCACAGACTGGGAGAAAATATTTTTTGAATTTAAAATATATCAAGAAATCTTAATTCTCCTTTATTTGGTCATCCGTCAATGGACATTTAGGTTGCTTCCATGTCTTGGCTATTGCAAATAGTGCTGCTAAGAACACTGGAGTGCATATATCTTTTTCAATTAAAGTTTTTTATCTTTTCTGGGTATATGCCCAGGAATGGGATTGCTGGATCATATGGTAAGTCTATTCTTATTTTTTTGGAGAATCTCCATACTGTTTTCCATAATGGCTGCACCAAACTACATTCCCACCAACAGTGTAGGAGGGTTCCCTTTTCTCCACAGCCTCTCCAGCATTTATTGTTTGTGGACTTTTGAATGATGGCCATTCTGACTGGTGTGAGGTGATACCTCCTTGTAGTTTTGATTTGCATTCCTCTAATAATTAGCAACATTGAGCATTTTTTCATGTGCCTATTGACTAGTGTATGTCTTCAGGGGAGAAATGTTGTTTAGGTCTTCTGATCATTTTTGGATTGAGCTATTTTTTTGTTATGGAGTTGTATGAGCTGTTTGTATATTCTGGAAATTAAGTCCTTGTCAGTGGCATCATTTGCAAATATTTTCTCCAGTTCCATAGGTTGTCTTTTCATTTTGTTTATGGTTTCCTTTGCTGTGCAGAAACTTGTAAGTTTAATTAGGTCCCATTTGTTTATTTTTGCTTTTATTTCTATTGCCTTGGTAGACAGTCCTAGGAGAAATTGCTAAGATTTATGTCACAGAATGTTTTGCCTATGTTTAATTCTAGGAGGTTTATAGTGTCTTATCTTATGTTTAAGTCTTAAAGCCATTTTGGGTTTATTTTTGTCTGTGGTGTGAGGGAGTGTTCTAACTTCATTGGTTTACATGTGGCTGTCCAGTTTTCCCAACACTATTTGCTGAAGAGGCTGTCATTCTTTCATTGTCTATTCTTGCCTCATTAGATTAATTGACCATAGGTGTATGGGCTTATTTCTGGGCTCTCTGTTCTGTTCTGTTGATCCATATGTCTGTTTTTGTGTCAGCAGCTTGCTGTTTTGATTACTGTACCTCTGTAGTGTTGTCTGAACTCTGGGACGATTATTCTTCCAGCTTTGTTCTTTTCCTTAAACATTCCTTTGGCAATTCTGGGTCTTTTGAGATTCCATATAATTTTAGGATTATTTGTTGTAGTTCCATGAAAAATATCCTGAGTAATTTGATAGGGATTGCATTAAATCTGTAGATTGTTTTGGGTAGTATGGCCATTTTAACAATATAGTGTGTATATGTGAGAGAGAGAGAGAGAGAGAAAGTGTGTGTGTGTGTGTGTGCGTGTGCGCGCGCGTGCGTGTGTGATGGAATACTACTCAGCCATAAAAAAGAAAAATATAATGCCATTTGCAGCAACATGGATGGATCCGGAAGTTGTCATACTAAGTAAGCCAGAAAGAGAAAAAAAAATACCATAAGATATCACTTATATGTGGAATCTAAAAAATGACACAAATGAACTTATTTACAAATCAGAAAGACTCACAGACATAGAAAACAAACTTATGGTTACCAGCCAGGAGAGGGAGTAAGAAGGAATAAATCAGGAGTTTGAGATTTGCAGCTACTAACTACTATATATAAAATAGAGAAGCAACAAGGTCCTATTGTATAGCACAGGGAACTATATTCAATATCTTGTAATAGCCTATATTGAAAAAGAATATGAAAAGGAATATATATATATATGAATTACTATGCTGTACAGCAGAAATTAACACAACATTGTAAACCAACTATAGTTCAATTAAAAAAAATTACCTCAGGAACATTACCTATAAAATTGGGGGGAAGGAGCACCATGTAGGGATTTGAGATTAAGTAAATATATAACAGACTTTAAAAACTTATATTTCTCAATAATAATTTTAAAAGTAACCCATTTTTTTAATTAGCAGAAGATTTGAATAAATGTGTCACAAAAGCAAATATATGAATGACCATCAAGTACATGAATAGTCAATATCATTAGTTCCAAGGGAAAGGCAAATTAGTAAGATGCTATGACATACCCAAATTAAAATGACTAAAAGTAAAGACTGAAAATACTAAGTGCTAACATGTAATTCCCATACTTTGCTGATGGGAATGCAGAGTGCTACAGCCACTTTGCAAACACTTTGGCAGCTTTTTATAGAGCTAAACATACACTTTCCATATAACCCAGCAATTCAACTTCTAGACATTTACTCACAAAGAAAATGAAAACATAGGAATGTAAATATATATAAAAGCTCCTAGCACCTGGTTACATCCACTTTGGGTTGAAAAAGGAGTGGCCCAAGGTTAGAATATATATGATTGGAGACAGTGGCAAATAGCCTTGCTTTTTGGCCAAAGGCCATAAAATGGTCAAATGGTCAGAGATCTGGAAAACAAAAAATTGGAAAGTTAAGTACAATGAGGTTTAAGGTAGAAGCATGTGGAGAGACATGGGAATGAGCACAAAGTGTGGAGATCTATCACATGTCAGCACCCACCAGAGAAGAGACACTAGCCAACCAAGTAGACAAAATGGCTTGGTCAGCTGATGTCAGTCATTGACTACATGGTCCTACCATGCTGGAAGGGCCAGAGATTTGTCTTACCGCAACACATATTCCAGGAACCAGTTTGCCTTTCCTGCCTGCAGGACCCTAGCCAGAAACACCATCTGAGAGCTAACAGTGTTTGGTCCACCAGCATAGGATTCTACACAGACCAGGAGTCCCCTTCACAGCAGAGAATCTGCCAGTCTTCTAAAGCTAGAGAATCTGCTGTTTGTATCATATCCGGCATCACCTATAAGCAGCTGGCTTACTGGAAGGATTAGCTGCACAACAGTCTTTCAAGGTCACTCCTGAGTTCTGGGTTTGTACCCACAAATCGGGCATTTCCACCCATAAGTTAAGTTTAGGTTATTTCCTCTCCCATCAGTTGATTGTAGTAAATTCTTATATGGCCATAAATGTCAGCTAAGGCACTTCTCCAGACATGGGGTCTGGCCTTTTGCTCACACAGCTTGCTTGTGCGCTCTGGTCCTGCTTGTGCTCAACCCCAGATGGTTCACTGCCGTCTCATGTTGCATGGCTACGGGGCCTGCCTGACCTTATAATTTGGTGGGATTGACAGAACTCACATCTTCAGGGGCGGATCCAAGTGCATGGTCTCTTGGTCAGACACTCCATCTCTACCAGGGCTCAATCTTACCTTCAGTAAGACAATATTTTCAATTATTTCTGTTTTTCATAAAGCAGTTTTACTATGCAGTCTCCAATTTCTGTTTCTGTGCATTCCAGAAACAACACACACAAAAGTTGAGAATGGACATCAAACAATAGATTTTTTTTAAAGAATGCTGATTCTCAGAAATCAAAAACTATCAAAATCCTAATTTCACCTCACCTTGAATCATAACCTTGTGCTTTGTTCTTGTTGTTCTAAAATTTTAAATAAAGTTTAAGTTCAAGTATGATCAAAGATTTCCATTTGGGGGACATGCTATATGGTTTCCATCTCTGTCTCTATTTTATTAAACATATGAGAGTCCCCATCATTAATATTAGGACTTCTGTGTTTCATTAAAATTGGAGCAAAAATCAAAATAAAATAGTCAACTAATTGCCCAATTCAACTGACAAAATTGACAAAACTGTCAAAGCTGCCAAAACTAAACTATTGATTAGTGCCCCGCACACCCACAGAAAAGCTTAATATTTATCAGATAATGTTCAAAAATCTTAACACAGTATTTAAAAAGGTTTTAGGCATTTAAACATGTATATATAAGGACTGTTCCCAAAAAATCAAGTACAGAAGTCTAGTACCACCTGTATTAACTTTAATTTGAAATTTAAATTTAATTTAAAATTTAAATTGAATTTCTGCTCTAATGAAAATAGTATTGGACAAACCATGAAGCCTGCACATAAAAAGTCTTTCCAGGGGACAGTGGCTCTGAGCGATTTGTCACATCTAGGTACCGGGTGCAGTAAATGGTGTGGTGGCCTACTCAGCTCCCTCGGGCCTAACCACTTCACTGAGCTGCAGCACTTTCAACTGCCAGTTTCAACGGCATCGCCTGACCTAAGGGCGCAAACATTGGAGCATGGGAAAATGAACACCCCTCCTCTCCTTCCCTCCCAGCAGCCTTCAACCAATAACTGAGGTAACACTTCATTGGGATAACACTGGGACATGTGTTCCATGCCATTTTCCCAGATTTCCCTGTGGGATTAAACTCCAGTCACCCACACTGCTTGATAATGCACTCTTTCTTGGCTGCCTTCCCCTCTCTGTCCCAGTTCCCCACTCCCCAGCTAGTGTTTCCTGCACTTGCCACATCAACTGTGTGCATTAGAATCCTCCGGGTGTGCTTTGCATCATTTGACCTCACCACCACAGCCATGGCTAATTGGATCAGCAGTTGGCTAACCTGTGACCTCTGAAGTGATCTGTTTTAAGACCTAGAGAAGCACTGAATACTGAACAGACTGATGAACCCCAACAATCTTCATTTGAGAAGTTTAAATGTGAAATATTTGGAAATTGAGTTGATCATAGAAGCAAAACTTCATAGACACACTGGTGTGCAGTAAGATTAGAGTCAGTGGTATGAAACATCTTCAACTCTTGTGGGAACCAAGAATCAAGTTTTTTATATGTGTTAAGGTTTCATCTTATCATGAGTGAACCTAGAATTGAAACCAGTATCTTCTGCCTTTAATTTATCTATTCAACTGTCAACATTTCCTTTTCTACAAGTCAACAATATCTTATATAAATTTCAAATATATTATCCAGGTGTCATTGTATCACTAAAAAATTTTATTCTATACTTCATGTTCCAATGTTTTAATAAAGTAGGTTAATCCTGGTACTTTGTCAATTACCTCAAAATGCTCTAAGCCCAAAGTTTTCATATTTGGGGACTTTAAAAGTATAATATTCCTCTTCCTCTTGCACTTTACTTTTTTCCATATTTCTGTGAGTGTCAGTAAAAAAGTTCTTCAAAATATCAGCATATTGCTTCTGGTTAGAGAAGATATAACTTACATCTTCCTCTGAAACTGCAGCCCAAGTTGTAGCTAAAAAAACACAGTTCTGCAGTTTAGGGCTGAAAAGAGATTTTCAGGGTTGTACAAATGTTAGTGATGCTTCTTAGAGCTGTTTAAAAGGAAATGCACACCCCTTCGCCATCTTTTTGAGCCTAATATAGATAAAAATAACGCCTTAGAATTTTTAGGAACGTTTATAGCCTTATCTAGTGTTCTCCATACAGGAACCCCTTAGATAAGGAGAACAGATACTATTAACTCATACGTAAAGAATGCAGAAGAAGAGATACAAAACAGTTAACTTCAACAAGGTTCAGATGAATTGCTGGTATGGCCAGGACCCCAACCTCAGAACTCTTTGTCCTCACCTTTGAGGTTGGGTTAGCTGTAATCTATTTTATAATTGTGAGTCCCTTTAGGGCAAGGGTCACATCTGGTAAGTTAGTGGCTTAAAACAATGTGATATACATGGAATGTCCCAAACAGACATTCATTTTTGATCATTTAAAAAATTTCTAATAGGCCTAAAATATGTTGAGTCTTTGAATAAGAAATGATCCTTGAAACTCACATCCATTTTGAGAGAGAGAGAGTGGATTTTGATTTTTTGAAGTTAGAAGTATCCCCATGACCAGTCTCTCTTCATCTGTTCAATCTCTTTCTTTCTTTCAAAAACATTTTCGTTCTGAAAATGAAATAAGACTTTTAAAAATATCTAACTCATCCCAGCAGCATCGTGTCCCATTTTGTCCCATAATCCTGCTAGGCTAATGAAGATAATAATGACTAGAAAGTAGTATTGTTAAAGTTATATTAAAGAAGTATGCAACACAGTTTACTATGACTTCATAGTTTAGAGCCTGTGTGTTCTGCTTGGAATGTAAACTTTAAGTTTTCTTTCAGTAGATGTAGAGATCCAGCATTTTATTTCTATTCCCATTAAACAATGGAGAAGTGGAATGATTTCTACCAGTCCTTCCTTTTAAGGAAAAAGTTTGTGAATTGAAGCAAAAGTCCTCCTATTTCCTCATACTTAACTCAGGACAGAGACTTCTAGCTGAACTATAAGTTAGATGACCTTTATTTGTCCCTAAGCACAGAAGCTTAAGAATCTCATAGTTACACCTTGTGGACCAGCTCCAGGACCAGCTTTCAAGGAAGCCATTGGAGCATCATTTCAACGACAGGGCAGCAGGAGCCAGTGCTTCCTGTTACAATAGCTCAATCTTCTCATTGCTCTTGAAAGTTTATTGGCAGGTGCCATTATCTGATATCTAGTCTCCAGATTCTCCAATATTTATTGCTGAGATGCCAGCATTTTAAACTATTTCCCAAAGCCCAAAGCACTCATCTGGTAAAATCCAAAATTCTTTTCATCCTGAATTTAGTCTGTGTATCTTTCTAGGCAGTGTGTCGCACTGTGTCTTCCTCAGGTGAAGATTGCCTTTCCTTCCTCAGCAAGGTCACCTTTAAAACCCCTGTGGAAATTTTTGAATGTGTTTTAGGTTTGGGCTGTCAAAGCCTATTCCTCGGATCACAAATCACTCCTTTTTCCTTCTCCTGCACAATTCCTAGAGCTCAGAACAAGCTGTATTCTGAGCTGAGAATTCTTGAATTAACATTGATTTTCAATATGGGCTTAGGGATCTGATAACCGAGAACAAATTCATTTGTGAGGGTTATCAGCAACTTCTGACAGTATTATTTCTTGGGAAAGGCTGATGATAGTATATTTAGATGTGAATTTGATTCATAAAATTCAGAAATTATTGCCACATGTATACTTGCTTTACTTGAACATTAATATACTGGGTTGACAAAAATGAAATCTGAGGAACACATCCTGGATTACTTAACCAATGTCTCTTGTTCAATTGCAGACACACACAGGAGAGATCAATAAATGAATGAGCAAATAATTGCATAATTAAGAGAAGTCACTTAACCTCACCACCCATTTAGTCTATAATGTATTATAACGAGAATTTATATAATAGTGTGTGTTGAACTTTAAAAGGCTATTAAAGACAGTATCTACAATGGACATTGGTCATCTCTGTTTGGCATCCACCTCTCCTTCCTATCGTCCTAATTTTCCTATGGACACCTCATATTTCAGAAGCTAAATAAACAAGATCCCCTATTGCTTTTCCCATCACAGCCAGGAGATTGGCACGTGACTTGCCTTTCCCTGGACTTTGAATGCTAAGTCAGGAATAAAATTATTTTGAGAGAGTTGAAGATTATCTCAAGAGCCAAAGAGTATGAGCCAGACCATTCCCGCAGTATGTTCTTCATCATGGCTTCTGTTCCTTAGCTCTCAGACTCTGCCTTGCTCTTTCCCACTCTAAGCCTTGTTCTCAATTTTTCCATTAATTCTCTGCATTCCGCTATCCTTCCAACCCTCCTCCTCCTCATTCCTTTTCTTCTTCTTTAAGAAAGGCTGTGTTGTTTCCTATTGCTTATAAAAAAAGAACCTAGGCTTTTGTTGTGCTGGATCAGTTAGGATCCCAGAAGAAAACAGAATTCCACATAAAGGATTCACCTGAAGAGACTTTACCGAAGAGACAATTTACAGAGGTGTAGGGAGAGTTCAAGGGACCAAAAAGAAATGTTAAGGCACCCAGAGACCTAGCACACTAGGCCTGAAGGGAGAAGGAAAGGAAATAGTATTACTGGAGCCCAGCAAGAGCCGAAGCCAAGCAGGAAGGAGCTGCCCAATGTGTAGGAAGAAATGCTCCAACCTTTTGTCCTCTTGTTCCCCAATCTCCTGTCTATGCTTCCCATTGACTGAGCTCTACCAGAAGCCTGTCAACAAGGGAGACTAGGTAAAGCAGTATGAGGTGTCAGCCTCCTAGGGTACAGTCAGACAGAGAAGGGAAGAAAATGGATCTGAGTAAGAAAGTGTCAGAAGACAAACAGAATGATCAGCACAAAAATAATGGAGAATCTTGCTCTCTTTAAAATTTGCTATATCACCTAATAATTAACTCTGGACATACACCCCCCCTAACATTATCATCCATAGTTCTTATCTATCATTTTTAATTTTTATTTTGTTTATCAAAAGTTGTTGAGATAGAACATCTTTCTCAAATCCACACAAAAAATAAATTGAAGGCAGCTTTTATAACTTTTCATTATTAAAAATTTATTTTATGACATAATTTTTTAAACTAATAAGTTTTTTATTACTTATTCTCTATTTCAAATCTATATTTTGAAATCATGTGTGAATTTATGTAAATTTTATAAAAATAATTCTGAAAATATAAAATGGATTGTGTATATAATGAAGCATGATTTTTAAAGAAAAATAAAATTATTAATATTGACTTATCTCAAGTGACTTTTAATAAAACCAGAGTTATATAGTACAGCCAAATGATGGGTCTTATATATATGTGAAACTATATCAGGAAAATTCAAACAAAAAGAAAGTAGTGATTATAGTAGTAATATCATTCAAAGAAGAATTCAAGAAAAAATACATTAAATGGGATAATTAGATAATAACAAGAGAACATTTTATTTTAATGAAAAGCACAATCAACAAAGATATTAACAGTCATTAAACTATGTTTCAAATGGAACATAAAGTAAAAAGGGTAAATAAACAGTACAGTAAATGTGGATAACTTAAATATCTGTCTTCTTGACACCTTAATCAAGGAAAAATTATGAAATCAAAGTGCTGAATAATATAATTAATAAAGTTGATTTAATAACTACAAAGTTAACTCAATACTCAACAGAGAATACATTTTCTGTTTTAAAGCCAATGGAAACTTTATAAACATGTTCATGCATTAAGCCATAAACAAAACCTCAGTGAATTCCAACAAAATAGACATCATATAAGACATGTTCTCTGAGCATAAATTTTTATAACCAGAAATTAATTTCAAAAATGTAAACTGAAAAACAAACATTCTGAAATGAAAAGAGAAACCAGTAATAAACAGCTGTTCAGTTTGAAAATCTGAAAGTATAAAGTATTAAAAAAAAGAGCATTCATGAGAACATGACTAATCAATATCATTGGGACATAGTTAAAGCATTTATCTGAGGCAAATTCAGAACACAAGAAGAAAATGAACTAAGTATTTAATTCAAGATATCAGGAAAGAGCAACAAACAAATAAAAAGAAAGCAGGGAGAAGGAAATAATTTTAAAAGAAAATAAAACAAATGACCTGAAAAGCAGACAAATGGTAAATAGACAAAGAAATGTAAGAGCTGTTTATTCTTTGGCAAAAAAGATATAATAAAATAGACAACCTGCTATTTAGTCCAATAAATCAAAAGACAGACAAAACAAAAATATATTAATAATAATAGTAATAATAATAATAATAATAATAATAATATGCTATAACCACAAACATACAGAGAGGTTTTTAAAATTATAACACTGTATAAAACTCAAAGCAATAAATCTCAAAGAAATGAATTCCTTTCTACAAAAATGCTAAAGGACCAATATTGATTCAGGAACAGATAAACGAGCTTAGCAGACCACTAAGGTCTGGAAGATATATAAAAACTATCAAAGTTTTATCCATAAGAAAAGCATCAGGTCCAGAGAGTCACATGAGCAAGTTTTTTTGAACCTCAAGAAACATACAATTTTCGTGCCATCTGAACTGTTTTGGAGCATAGAAAAATATGGACATTTTCCAAATCCAAATTCTGAAATCTAAACCTTACAAAAGGAATAGATGGATGGATGGATGGATGGATGGATGGATGGATGGATGGATGGATGGATGGACAGATAAATGAATGGGTGGACAAGTAGGCAGGTAGGTGGATATATAGATAACTGTCATTCCTGAATATAGATGCATGAATATAAGCATATTCTGACCAATTCTCACTTCTTCTACAATAACCACCCTGATCTCAGCCTCCATCATCTCTTAGATTATTAAAAAATTTTCTAAATTGGTCTCTCTGTTTGTCCTTGCTCTATATAGCACATTTCTCACACACCTACCAGAGAGATTTTGTAAAACATAAGTTATAGCATGTCATTCCTCTGCTCATGTCTGTCCAATAACTTGCCATTTTCTCAGAGTAAAAGCCAAAGATCTTACAATGGTCTTACAAAATCCATACCCCCCCCCACACACATACCCCCAATGTCTCTGATTTTTTCTAACACTCTCATTACTTGCTCAGTTCCAGCCACCCTGGCCTCCTGCAGGTCCCCACATATGACAGGCACACTTCCACCTTAGGGTCTTTGCACTTACTAGTTTCTATGCCTGGAAAATTCTTACCTCAGATAAAAGCATGACTCACTCTCTTACCTCCTTCAGATGTCTGCTCAAATGTCCCCTTCTTGGTAGGATGTCAGAGGACCCTACTGCAAACATACTTACCCTAGCCTGCCTCATTTTTCTCCACAACACTTATCACCATCTGAACTACTACATATTTTATTCATGTATTTGATTTATTTTCTATCTGTCCCCCATTAAAATACAAGCTTCTTGGTGGCAAGAATTATACCGTTTACTCCTGAATCCCTAACATCTAGAACAGTGCCTGACGTGTATTAGATTCTTAATAAAAATTTGAGGAAAGGTTGAAAAAATCAGCAAGAAAAAGAATGAACACTCCCCACAAAAATGAGCCATTTGCTAGGGGAAAAAAAAGAATACAGATGTCCAATAAATTTATGGGAAAAAATAACTTTGCAAGTAATTTTTAATGTAAATTAAAACAGTGAGATCACACTTATTACCTATCAACTTACAAAAAAATTGTTAAAATAATAAAAGCCAATGTTGAGAAAAATGAGGAACAAGGCATATTATCAAATATTGCTGGTTATGCTTAAACTGGTACAGACAGTCCAGAGGATAGTTTGGCAATAAGTATGGAGAGCCTTTTAAAGTATTTTTCTCCTTTGTCTCAATTTATGGAAAAATTGTCCTAGGAAAATAAGAAAATTCACTAACATTTGACTAGAAAGACAATTATCACTGTATAATCATACAATAATCATATTACTATCTGTAAAATAATATAAAATGTGAAGAGATAAAAATTATTAAAACAGGTGTTCCTGTCCTCTCCCCAGCTGCTATGGGTGGATTCTATCTTTGTCAGCTTGTACACTGGGCTTTAGCATTGCAGAATCTGTAAAATCGGTAGCAACAGAAGTGGAGAAGGGAGTATGGTGATTTTAAAGAAAAGAAAAAACTAAAAGTTAACAATAATTACCTTACTTGGTGTGATGGAATTATGACTAACTTTTACTTTTTTAATGATTTTTCTTACTTTCCAACTTCTCCACAATAAACTAGATTTTTTTGGTAAACAATGACGAAATTAGGTTTTTTTTAAATGAGAATTTAAATAACACCACTATCGTGGACTAATGGAACAGTAAGTTGTTGGTGAAATTCATTGGAAAATTTTTAATTTAGGGGTTAACCTGGAATTTAGGCTGCAAAACCATTAAAAAAAATTAGGGCTTTTGTTTCAAAATGGTGACTGAGAACATGTATTTTACTCCTCATCCTCCTGAGGTCACACTAAAATAAGAATGAAGAATTTTTAAAAAAATAAATAAATGAGTATAATCCCATAAGAAGAAAGAGGAAAAGTAGAGGGAGATTTTCGTAGACAAGAGATTCTTACAAATTTCTGGAAGATGAAAAGATGATGGAAAAGTATGTTTAGTCAGTCCTTCATATCCTTGGGTTTCACATTTGCAGATGCACCCGATCAAGAATCAAAAATATTCACACACAAGCAAAAAAATTCCAGAAATTTCCAAAAAGCAAAACTTGAATTCACTGTGTACCAGCAATTATTTCCATATCATTTCATTTCATATCATTTACATTGTATTTACAACTACATAGTATTTTCATTGTACTCGCTATTATAAATAATTTAGAGATGATTTAAAGTATATGGGAGGATGTGCATGTAGATTGTATGTAAATAACTATGCCATTTTATATAAGCATCCTTGGATTTTTAGTATCCATGGATGGGGGTGCCTGGAACCACTCCCTCTGCAGATACCAAATGATGATTGTATTTGTGGAAGGAGAAGAGGAAACCCCACTCCATAACACATGCAGAAGGAAGTGTAGCCAGTGAAAGAGAATGAACCCAGGAGAGGTTCAGCAAAATAGGATGAAGACTGGGGGATGAAGACAGTGGCTAAAAATTGGGGGATCATTTCTAGATGAATATGCTTAACAATTAACTCATCTCACACTCTTCCCCCCTACATAAAGCTTGTAGTCAAGCATTTACTGAAAAGCAAAGTAATTTGAAGGTTCTTCATCTAAAGAAATTGAGCTGATTATCTATTGATTACTTTGGGTGGTGTGCATATTTTAATAATACTAATTCTTCCATTCCATGAAAATGGGATATTTTTCGATTTCTTTTCATCATCAGTTTCTTTCATCAGTGTTTTGTAGTTTTTTTTGCCTCCTTGGTTAAGTTTATTCCTAGATTATTTTTTGATGCCATTTTAAATGGGATTGTTTTCTTTCTTTCTCTTTCTGATAGTTCATTATTAGTGTATAGAGATGCAACAGATTTCTATGTATCGTCTCCTGCAACTTTACTGAATTCATTTATTAGTTCTAGTAGTTTTCGGTGGAGACTTTAGAGTTTTCTATATATAGCATCATGTCATCTGCAAAATGTGACAGACAGTTTTACTTCTTTCCTTCCAATTTGGATGTCTTATATTCATTTCTTTCTTTCTTTCTTTCTTTCTTTCTTTCTTTCTTTCTTTCTTTCTTTCTTTCTTTCTTTCTTTCTTTCTTTCTTCTCTGATTGCTGTGGCTAGGACTTCTAATACTATGTTAAATAGAAGTGAGAGCATGCATCCCTGTCTTGTTCTTGATTTTGGAAGGAAAGCTTTCAGTTTTTCCCTGTTGAGTATGATATAGCTGTGGGTTTGTCATAAATGGCCTTTATTACGTTGAGATATGTTCCCTCTGTACCAATTTTGAGGAGAGTTTTTAATCATTAATGGGTGTTGAATTTTATCAAATACTTTTTCTGCATCTATTGAGATGATCATGTGATTTTTATCCTTCGTTTTGTTAAAGTGATGCATCACTTTGCTTGATTTGTGGATTTTGAGCCATCCTTGCATCTCTGGAATAAATCCCATTTGGTCATAATGTATGATTCTTTTTACATATTGTTGAATTGAGTTTGCTAATATTTTGTTGAGAATTTTTGCTTCTGTGTTCATCAGAGATAGTGGCCTATAATTTTTTTGTTTGTTTCTTTTTTTTTCTTTTGTAATGTCTTCATCTGGTTTTGGTATCAGGGTATGGTGGCCTCATAGAATGAATTTGGGAGTGTTCCCTCTTTAGTTTTTTTTTTTTTTTTTTTTGGAATCCTTTGAGAAGTATAGATATTAGCTCTTCTTAATTTGTTTGGTAGAATTCTCCTGTGATGCTGTCCAGTCCAGGACTTCTATTTTCTGATAGATTCAATTTCAGTACTAGTGGTTGGTCTGTTCAGATTATCTATTTCTTCCTGATTCAGTTTTGGAAGATCGTATATTTCTAGGAATTTATCCATTTCAACTAGGTTGTCCAATTTGTTGGCGTATACTGTTCATAGTATTGCTCATGATTTTTTGTATCTCTGTATTATTGGTTGTAATTTTTCCTTCCATTTCTTATTTTGTTTATTTGGGTCTCTTTTTTTCTTAATGAGCATGGCTAAAGGCTTATCAATTTTGCTTATCTTTTTAAAAAATCAGCTCTTCCTTTCATTGATCTTTTCTTTTCTTTCCTTCCTTTTTTTTCCTCTATTTTATTTATTTCCATTCTGATCTTTCTTTCTTTCCTTCTGCTGGCTTTGGGCTTTGTTTGCTGTTCTTTTTCTAATTCCTTTAGATGGTAGACTAGGTTGTTCATTTGAGACTTTTCTTGTTTTCTGAGGTAGGCTTGAGTCCCTATAAACTTTCTTCTTAGAATTGCTTTAGCTATATCCCACAGATTTTGGAAAGTTGTGTTTTTATTTTTATTTGTCTTGAGGTATTATTGATTTCCTCTTTGATTTTTTCATTAATCTGTTGGTTTTTTAATAGCATGTTCTTTAGGCTCCACTCCTTTGTCCATTTGAAAATTGGGTTTGTCTTTTTGTTGTTGATATAAGAGTTCTCCTTATATTCTGGATACTAGATCTTCATCCGATAAATGGTTTGCAAATATTTTTGCCAGTTCTGTGGGTTGTCTTTTTACTCTCTTGATGGAGTTTGAGACATAAAAGTTTTTAATTTCAGTGGAATCCAATTTATCTATTTTTTCCTTTGTTACTTATGCTTTTGGTATCATATTTAAGAAAACCATTGCAAAATACAGGGTTGTGAATATTTACTCCCACATTTTCCTCTAAGAGTTTTATAGTTTTAGGTCTTATGTTTAGGTCTTTAATCAATTTTGAATTAATTTTTGTATATGGAATGAGGTAAGGGTCCAAATTTATTCTTTTGGATGTGAATATCCAGCTGTCCCAGCACCATTTGTTGAAGAAAGTATTCTTTCTTATTGAATGACCTTGGCACCTTTTTCAGTATCAACTGACCACAGACCCATGGGTTTATTCCTAGACTCACAATTCTATTCCACTGATTTATATGTCTATTCCTATACCAATATCACACTGTTTTGATTGCTGTAGTTTAGTAGTAAGTTTTTAAATCAGGAAATGTGAGTCCTCCAATTTTGTTCTTCTTTTTCAATATTGTTTTGGCTATTTAGGACTGCTTGCAATTCCATGTGAATTTGAGGGTTGGCGTTTTCCATTTCAGCAAAAAATTGCTATTGGAATTTTAATCGGCATTGCATTGAATCTGCTGATTACTTTGGATAGGATTGCCACTTTAACACTATTAAGTCTTCCAATCCATGAACATGTTATGTCTCCATTTATTTAGGTCTTCTTTAATTTCTTTTAACAATATTTTATAGTTTTCAGTGTACAAGTCTTTCACCTCCTTGGTTAAATTTATTTCTAAGTGTTTTATTCTTATGGATACTATTATAAATGAAATTATATTCCTAAATTCTTTTTTGGATTGTTCATTGCTAGTATATAGATATACAACTGAATTTTTTGAGTTGATCTTGTATCTTGCAATTTTGCTGAATATATTTACTAGAGCTAATAGTTTTGAAGAATTCTTTAGGAATTTTTTAATATAAAATCATGTCACTTGTGAATAGATAATTTCACTTCTTTGCCATTTGGATGGCCTTTTTTTTTTTTTCATCTTCTTGCCTAATTGCTCTAGCTAAAACTTCCAGTACAAAGTTGAATAGAAGTGGCTAAAGTAGGTAACCTTGTTTTATTCCTGGTCTTAGAGAGAAAGTTTTCAGTCTTTCATGATTGTAGATGTTAGCTGTGGGTTTTTCATCAAATTCCTTCATTCATATTATAAAAATTCTAAGAAAAAATTTTGCAGCCTCAAGCTGAACACTCAGCCAAGCTCTCAATAGAGGTGAGAACAGAATAAAAGACTTTTTAAACTTGTAAATTCTCAGAATATTTGCATCTCATCCATCTTTTTTTTATAGGCAGTAGCTTGAAAACATACTACAGCAAAACAAGCAAAATAAACAAAGGGAAGATCCAATCCAGGAACACAATAAAAGAAGTCTATAGAATGACTTCAAATCTAGAAAGCCATCAGTCCATATTTTAGTACTATTAAGATAAAAGGATCCCAAGAGGGAGCTTTAAAGTAATTGTTCAGAGAGGAGGTTAAGTAGGAAAGTATTGGTCCACAAATGAAGAAACTAGTCAGATTAAACCAGAAAGTCAGGAGCCTTAAGGAGAATGAAACTGATTCCAAATAATACCCCCCCCCCAAAAAACAACTATTTAGATATACAGTGGGGAATACACTAAAAGAAAACAGTCTGAACTAGACATTATGAAGCAAACTAAATGGTGGAATGATTTCAAGTAATTGGTGGCATAAGAAAGACACCTTTATTTGAATTTAACATAAGAAATTGCCCTTGGAATGGCACCAAAATCATGAAATGTACCATCTGGACACCTGTAAGTGACCAGTATTTACATACTTAAGATAATGTTAAAGCTGCTTATTGGTCTTCAGTGTTCAGAAAGGAAATCAAAGGAGGGTTTAATTATGGTTATAGAACAGAATGAAAATATAACCAGCAGTCTGATGAGAAGACAAAAGAAATGTTTTGGCTTAGCCCTGGGACAGGAATTTTTTCCCAACTGTCTCTTAGGTTGGGTTCTTTACGATAATGGACCTTCCAGATGTGTGGGAGGAAATGGCACATTTACAAGGCAGTATGAGGATTGGTGGCATGAAATTCTAAAAAGATATAGAAGGAAACTTCACAAAAGCTTTGGTTTGAAAAAAAGGATATTCTGTTATCTTTTAGGGAAGAAAGATAGAACAGGTGATAATTAGTATATTTAAGGTGGACTAAATAAAGTTCCAACAGAATATGCCAGATTACTCTGATAGTTCCATCACTATTTAACCAGTTTCTAGCTTTTGCCTGAAAACTGAGAATAATATATCACATCCAATTCATTTTAAGCATAAATTTGAATCCATGAATAAAGTTTTTCATTTTTGCAGACACCACACCCTTTTCCCGTCCTCCAGTTCTTTTCAGTTTTGTTCCATTAGACAATTATGCCATTATGCTCCATGGAAACCATTCCGTGCATTCTTGGCATTAGCTATTGGTCCTCTTGGTATCTATAACTCCTACTAATATGAATGGGCATGACGTCAGTATCAAAGGGTCATTTAGTTTGGCATACAACAGGAGATAGGCTCATAATGAATTATTTTCTGTGCGTGTAAAATATATAATTCAGAGCTTACCCAGAATATAAATAGTTCTTGAACATATTCTGTCCATTTTGAAAAAGCAATGCTGTATTTATATGCATAAATCCCATGATTCCTTCTAGCCATTTTGGACATATTATATGTGACTCCACCAGAAAAGGAAAGTGGAAAGTTAAGCAATTATCCAATGAATGTATTTAATGGAGACAGTCAGTCTGGACCACGTAAGCAGTAAAACATTTTCTCAGAATCCTTTTTTGAAATTTGAATTATCAATACAGGCACTTCAACCCCTCAGTTATTTGTGTATATGCTGGAGATTGCTTGGAATGGGGATATTAAATGGCAATATTCTGCCTATTTTCATAGAAAAAGAAGTTGACCCTGTTTAAATAAATTTTAAGATCTTTTGAGGTAGATGTTGGCAAGTTTAATTTTTTTCAATATAGTAAATTATAGATCACAAGCTTTAGCTGAGTTATGAAAATTGTGGCTCTTCCTGTAGGCTCCTTCAAATACAACTTTACCGAACACACTACAAGTGGAAGAGAAAGGGGAATAGAATCCCTTAGAGATTTTCAGTAACTTATCTTAAATGGTCTTTTACATGCATGTGTACTTGTAGTTAAGAACCCTGGGGCTCAGAGAACAAATGTGTAAAATACATTAATTAGCACCTCGAGTCAAAAACCAAGATATGTTTTTTAACCAGCACTGAAATATGGGTAAGTACTCCCTCCCACTCTTCTGTCCCCTTAGGGTGACCCCACAGGGAGCAGCAGGGAAGAATACTTTGTTTTCCACTCTCTCCAGCCCTCCTCTTCTGTCCCAGGCAAAGGCAGCTCATTGGAGTTAACCCAGCGTGCATGTTACATCCGAGAGTGAGGAGGAAGCTGCTGAGAACTGGGCTTTGATAGCTTCATATTTTCTGGAGCATGGTGTGGGTGTGCTGTGAATATCCAGATGATATCAGTTGTGAAAGATAATGTAAAAACTCACTTAGCATTAGTTACAAGACAAGACCAAGCAAGTATTCACTTGGATACAAATCTACCGCTTTTGAGGATTGATTGGCAAAATAATGTAGTTGGGAGTAATCTCTGCAATAATCTGCTGATCTCTAAGGCACTCTTCCCTGCTTCATGGGAACTTCAGCCTTCCTCACTATATGTAAGCATCTTCATATAATACCCCCAACATTACCCTTCCTAATATTGACCCCCTTAATCAACTAATTTTCTATGTCTCTTATCTCCACTCTAACTCTAATGCTTATGAGACTGTGTACCCAATCTTGAAAGTTCTCTACTTCAAAAATCTCCAATATAAATTCCCCATGACACAATAACCTCTCATTTGGTATCTCCCCATCCATCTGTTCAACTCCATCTGCATTTGATTATTATTGAATCTGAAATACCTGAGCCACCACATTTTCAGCTTTTCTTTCCATCTTACTTTGTCTGGTCCACCCAGGAAGCCATTTAAAACTTGTCACTTAAAAAATTATCCTTTCTTTTTGCTACTTACAGAAGTAAAACATGCTCTTGAACACCTTGTTCTTTAGCTGAAAACTATCACATAGTATAGACAGATCTATAAAATGGTTGACCATTTCAGCATTTGTTCATCTGGAATCCCTCAAATATTTGCTATTTTATCAACCATTATCTTCCCTCAGTAGGTTGTGTTCTGTTTTCTCCCTTTCCTGCTTTTAGGTTGGTAAATGTTGTTAGAGAAGGTCACAAAAAAACTGCTGATGGAACCCATGTCTAACTCATGGTCTCCAAGCTCACCTGGAGCCTTCTTGATTTTGGCAATCTGTTAATGACTTTTTGAAGAATTAATATTTGAATCTCAACAACTACTGTTCCCCACCATCTTCACTTTCTTTACCTGCCAAGTCTGCCCTTGATTTTTCACTTTCTGGGAAGATGATTTAACATCACACGATGTATCCCCCAGAATTCTTTGTGGTCTTTGCTCCTGTTATCCTTTAGCAAATACAAATTTGAGCCCCCCCACCCCGAGACTCATGCCTTGTAACTTCCCTTGAGTGCTTGCCCTCCTCTCTTATCTGATCTTCCACAGGTTAAATAAATTGCCCCCTTCACATAATTTGTACGGGGCAGAGCTGAGCTTCATGTCCCAGCAACCTGGCTGCAGACTCTGTGCTAACTACTGTAAAATCCTGCCTTTTACTTATGCTACTGTTTTCTCTCTTCTTCCTTCATCTCCCAAGTTTCTGAAAGAGTAATCTTTGCCCTTGTTTAATTCTTATCACTCGCTGTTCTATCCTTTGTAATTTCCCTATGACCCAACTAATGTCCTGAAAACATTCGCTCCTCACTGGAAGACATTTTTCTTTCTTGCATCATTCTCAACTTTTCTAGAGGATTTGAAACAACTGGTATAGAGAAAGGGCAAGGGAAAAGAACTCATATTTACTAAGTGGCTATTAGGTATCAGAGCCTTTGCATGTTATCTACTCTAATTTAATTCTTATAGCAGTTCTATCGTATAAGTAATAGTTCTTTTTCATAACTGAGAAAAAATATTTGCAAAACACATTCACTAGAGGATTGTTTAAATCAGAACTTATTTTAAAAGAAAAAGGGCCTCTTAGAACTCAGTAATAAGACCAAAAAAATCCCAATTATTTAAATGAACAAAAGATTTGACAGACACTTTGCCAAAGAGTGGTAAATGAATAATACAAAAGATGCTTAGCCTCATTAGGCAACTGCAAATTAAAAATATACTACACACACATACACACACACACACACTTAAACAGCCAAAACCAAGAAAACTGACGATACTAAGTGTTGACAAAGATGTGAAATAATAGTATACATTGCCAGTGGGGATGTAAAATGATACAGCCACTTTCAAAACAGTTTGGCTGTTTTTTTCAAAGTTAAACATTTATCTACCATGCAACCTCCTTATCCTTCTGTGAGATACTTACCCACGGAATATTAAAATGCACATTCATAAAGACTTGTGCATGTATGTTCATGACAGCTGTACTCATAATTGCCAAAAACTGGAAACAATTCAAATATCTGTTCAACTGGTGAATAGAAAAATAAATTGTGGAGTATTTTAAAAAACGGATAACTACTCAACAGTAAATAGGAGTGAACTATGATATGCTAAGTGAAAGAAGCCAGGGACAAAAGACCACAGATACATGAAATTCTAGGAAAACTACAGCTATATTGATAAGAAGCAGATCAGTTGTTGCTAGAGGCCAGCAATGAGAGGAGGAGATTGAGTGTAAAGGGAATTTGGGTCAATGATGAAAATGCAGTATATTATGATTGTGGTAGTAGTTTGACAGCTATCAGCACTTATCAAAAATCATGGAAAATTCATATAAAGTTGGTGAGTTTATAATAAGTGTATATTATTATATATTATAATAAAATATAATAAAACAAAAGGTGAAATATTTAAAATTTAAATGAATTATATTTTAAATTATATCTTAATAAAACAAATAAAAAATGTAAAAGAAAGGGTGATAAGATTTGAAAATAATCAGCAATTAGAAGGGCTACATTGACCTTAAAATGTTTCTTCTTCTCTCCATTATTTCTCTTCTTTTGGTCCTTCTATATTCTTTTACGGTGTTTTCCCCATTTCACAGTATTTTATTTCCACAACAGGTGATTAGCTCTGTAGATTATCTGGTAGATTTCAATCATAAAAAGTGACTGTTACATGAATGGGAGAGAAAGACAGACTTTATGGAATCATGTGTTGCAGTTTCTCATGACTAGATAAGCAAAGCCCTGTTAGAGTGAGATGTGGACATAACAATGTTATCATAATGACGGCTACCAGGAAGGTGGAACCAAATTCACTGCTCAATCACAGCAACTCTATTAGCCCTTGAGGGTGACATATTTGCCTTCTCCTGCTTTCCATGGTCTTGACTGTCTCCTTTTAATTTCATCATCCTTATAATACATTTCTTCTTCTTCATGAGCCACCTAGATTTTCCTTTTGAGAAAGAAAAGGAATATAAACAAGGGAAATAGAATTATAATAATAATGATGATGCTTACAATAATGGGATTATCCCTATATGGAAAGGACCGTGGTGGTTTGTACTCTGCTGATAGTTCTTTTCCCAAAACACAGAGGTAGGTAATTAATATATCCCAGTACCAGTGTGTAATGGTCTGAAATTACAGAAGAAGATGAAATATGTTCTCATTTGTTGTTTACACATAGAAGGTAAATATACTCCTGCACCTGTGTGTGCAACCTCATTTAAACATCTAACTTGAAAATTATTTCCACTCCTCCTCAGGAATGGTAATGTCCTGATATAAAAGAGTCTTCTGTTTGCCCATCCAGATCCATCCTCCACCCTTCTCTTTTATAGACTGCATCATTGGGTATCTTTTTCTCTGGCATCCATTTTGATTCGCCCCTGGAGAGGTACCAGTAGGAGGGTGGGAAGGGAATAAAGTTGGTATTCATTCCTCCAGCTTTCTTCACGTCAAGTGAAATTCTCTTTCAAAAAGCACACTGCTGTCAGGTACCTCCTTCTCCACGCTACAGTTACAGCTACTGATTCTAGATTCTACTGAGTGCTTCCTCCCCTGTCTCCTGCAGCTCTAGTACATATGAACCCTGTAGGGCTTCACTGTCCCTTGTTGATTTCCCCCAATCCTGCTCTAATGGGTTGAATGGTGACCCCTAAAAATATATGTTCACATCTTAATTCCTTATTTGGAAAAATTATCTTTGCTGGTGTAATCAAATTGAGAATATTGAGATTAGGAGATCATCCCTGACTGTTTGGGTGGGTTCTAAATCCAATGACAAGTGTCCTTTCAAAAGGAAGGCAAAGAGAAATTTGACATGGACAGAAGAGAAGAAGATGATGTGAAGAGAAGAAGAGAAGGCAATGTAAAAAAGGAGGCAGATATTGGAGAGATGTGGCCACAAGTCAAAGAAGTCAAGGAATGTCAACAGCCACCAGAAGCTGAAAGAGGCAAAGAAGGATTCTCCCCTAGAGCCCCTGTAGGGAGTACAGTCCTGCTAACACCTTCATTTTGGACTTCTGACCTCCAGAATGGTGAGAGAATAACCATCTGTTGTTTTAAGCCACCCAGATTGTGGTAATTTGTTACAGTAGCCCTAAGAAACAAAGACACCTACCCATATCTTTGTAAAAAAGACTTCTTAAAACTCCTGCCCAGTTTGTGTGTGTCACCTACCTCCTGCCAAGATCTGCTGGATGTATCTGGCAATGAGTGAGTGTCCTGATTATTTTAACTCTGAACTACGGAAGTGCTCTGGTGAAATAAAAGCCAAATTGGTATTTGTAGTACTTATTCTTGTTAAATAGTATTCAACTTTTTATATACTGGTAACTTTCTATTCAGTATGAGGTAGACCTAGATGTATAAGATACATTATGAAGTTCCCAAATGACCTTACTGTGGAATTGTTTCTCCTGTAAGACACAAGATAAGATAATCCATGGTAAGTTAGTTTTGACAGTGTTCTGTAAAATGTCCTATGCAGTGGCAGCTGATATCTGGAAGAAGAGACTGTAACTTAGTTTTATGACTAAGAATTTTCATATCTAATTTCCAAAACCATAATCAAACCAAGAATAGAGTCACCAGGTGGCCTACTAAAACAACTGCTGAAGGAGAGATCAAGCCAGAAGATAGTTATGTGAACGTTGCTTATAGAGAGGTAAAGTCATGACACAGGCCCGGGAAAGTTAATCAGAAAAGAACCCTAGGACAGCTTTTGGGGAGCATCTATATTTAATGTGCAAAAGGTTGAAGAAGAGGCAGAAAAGTCATTTGAAACACAGTAGGAGAATCAGGAGAGTGAGGAGTTTCCTGAAAACATGAAGTGTTTCTAAATCTGAACCTCAGAGGTTCCAAGGAATGAGCACTAATAAAAGGCCATTAATTTGTGGACTTTCAGGAGAGCACCTGGGACAAAAGCCAGATTGCAAGAGAAGGGTCTGCTGATTGCTGATAAAGGTCTACTGTGCTGGGTCAACTTTCAAATACACAAACAGCAACTATCTCAGAGCAATGGCTCTCAATGTCGGCTGTTCATTCTTATCTGTGAGATTTTAACTAACACCAACATTGGGGCCTCTCCGAGACCAACCAAATCCAGAATTTGGGGGAGGGGAGTCCAGGTGATACCACTATTTAAAAGCTTTGAGGTTTTTCTGATGAGTATCCAAGATTGAGAATTACTGCTATAGAGGGGTTCACAAACTATAGCCCAGGCCAAAATCCAGCATGCTTTTTATAAATAAAGTTTATCGGAAAACAGATGCACCAATTGTCAGCTGGTATATTGTCAGTAGCTCAACTGGCAGAATTGAGTAGTTGTAATGGAGACCACGTGGCCCACAAAGATGAAAATACTAACCATCCAGTCCTTGCAGAGCAAGTTTGCAGACTCTCAGCATAGAGCAGTGTTTCTCAGCTTTGGCACTGTTGACATTTTTGACAGGATAATTCTTTGCTGTAGAAGGCTGTTCTGTGCATTATAGGAAGTTTAACAGCATCTTTGGCCTTTACCTACTAGATGCCAGTAGCACCCCCTCCCATCCACCGCCTCCCATCCAATCATGAGCATCAAAATGCCTCCACACATTCCTACATGACCCAAGGGGTACAAAATTGCCCTGGTTTAGAACCACTGCTGTAGACAATCAAAGACTATGCAGTCAATTCTTGTTATTCACCAGAGTTATGTTTCATAAAGTCAATGGAAACACCTAAATAATGAATACTGAGCCATTGCTTCTAGGGGAAATACAGGGTTAGGTTCCTTTGAGCTTCTGGTCAGAACACAATACATAATCTTGTTTTATGTGTATTTCTGTTTAAAGACACACACACACACACACACACATAAATTTTTCTTTGTATAAAGATATATATTTATTGACATATTTCTTTATAATAAAACACTAGCCAAGATGAACATTTTCCTGACCCTGGGTGACGTGACTGCAAATTTCTTTGGTTTTTCAGCCTCACAATGATTCATTATCTCATGAATCCACAAATACAGTTACATTTTGATCTTTTGCATAGCTTCATCATGGACTATAGATGTTACTGTCACACTTTGTGGAGCAGCCTCATGTACAGATTGGTGAATTTCTTCTTTCTTTTTCTGAATGTACCATGTTGTTGATTCATTAACATTGAACTCACAGCCAAAGCACTACAACTCATGCCTACATAAAGCATAATTTCTCCATAAGGAACATCACAGTCCAGGGTTTAAGGAACACTAGACAGTACTTTAGCACAACATTTGAGGCCATTTTAAACAGTGAAATCATCAAAAAAGAAAAAAGCACAAAAAACATGGCAACAAATAAACTGCAAAAGCACACCATTTGCAGTTTGAGAGCTGAAACAAGAAGGCAGAGAATCGCCTCACCCAACTTCAACTAGAAATGTGCATGATAGAGGACGCAAATTTTTTGTTGTTCTATGCATGTCCACAGATGACCACAAAAGCACCACAGCTGTTGGTTCTGGAATTACAAATAAATTTTCATGAGTACACTAAACAATAAGAGGACCAACTATATAAGAGATCAACACTAAACTACCAGAGTGTAAATCACCCATGGACAAGGACTGTGGTTTATCCTTATATATCAAGCGCTTAATGCATAGCTAGTGTTAAATATATATTTGTCTAATAAACTAATGAACATTAGAAATGAGAAAGTATTCTAATCTGCTCACAGTTCTTTTTTTTAAATAGAATTTATTATTTTAGAGCAGTTTCAGGTTCACAACAGAATTGAGCAGAAAATACAGAGTTTGCACATAGCCCTCCCCACCCACACATGTATATTCCCCTGCCCTCAGCATCCCTCATCAGTGTGGCATATTTGGTACAATCGATGAACCAACATGGGCACATTATTATCAACTAAAGTCCATAGTTTACATTAGGGTTCACTCTTGATGTTGTACATTCTAGGGTTTTGACAAATGCATAATGACATGTAGCCACCACTATAGTATCATATGGAATAATTTCATTGCCCTAAAAATCCCTTGTGCTCCATATATTCATTCCTCCCTCCCTCCCTCTCCCCAAACCCCTGGAAACCACGATCTTTTTATTATGTCTGTAGCTGTGCCTTTTCCAGAATGTCATTTGGTTGGAATCGTACAGTTTGTAGCCTTTTCAGACTGACTTCTTTCATTTAGTAATATGTCTTTTAAGTTTCTTCTATGTCTTTTACGGCTTGATAGATCTTTTTTTTAACTGCATATATATTTTTAAATTTACATATAGATACTGTTCACTGTTTCTAAGAATGTTTAGAGCTTTATCTTTTTAAACTTACATAGTTATCAAAGAAATAAAGCCAACCACAAAATAAGAATTAACAGTTCTTTTAAAATGAAGCAATTCTTATGTATGACATGAACAATTGGGAGAATTTACAAGAGATCTGGTGATTTTTACTGACTGTTCCAATGCCACCTGAAGAAGTTTGAGGCTTGACAAGTAGTTATCCAAATGTAGAGAACACAGGTGAAATTTGGAGACAGCACCCACAGCGAGTAGAGAGTATGACAAGTATAAAATAACGGCAGCTTTCAGGTCCTCTTAGACTAAAGTGAGTTTGGAACACGGATTCCTGTCCATCCTGACTTCTGACTAGATCAGGTCAGGCCAGCCCTGGACAGCTCAAGAAAGTCAGAGTTGCCTCTGTGACTCCTCATGACAGTTAAGTGATTTAGTTGATCACAAAATAGTGGTAACTCTGCTCAGTAAAGGGTAAGTTCTTTTATTTTTTTCATGTTTGCACATCTTCTAGGAGTTTCTGAGCTGTCTAGAATTTCTAGGAAGAATTCCTATTCTCTGGGCAGTCATTTCCAAACATTTCAAATTTTGCCATTGTCCGAGATCAGTAACGTCAGCAATGAGATCTTACATTTTAAAATCAGTAATAATAGCTAACATATTATTATTCATTATTTATCAAGTACCTTCTCAGTGATATATAGCTATGACATAAATAATACTGTAATATTTATATTTATTTATATTCATTTAATACTCAGAACTTAAGAATAGTTAAAATTATCTTCCTCAGTAAATTTCCAGTTTTACTGAGATATAATTGACATACAGCACTGTATAAGTTTAACTTGTACAGCATAATGATTTTATCTTCCCCCATTTTATGAGATAACTGAGGCAACACAGAGGTGAAGTAACTTGCTCAGAGTCACACAATTAAATGAGAGAGCAAGGGTTCAAATCTGCCTCCTAACTCCCACCTACCAAGCCGTCTGCATATGCAATATAAAGAGACTGCACTGTAGTTTAAAATGATCAGCAAATATATCTTTGGCTAAATTGTCTGAATCTGTAGATGTAATAACCACTCAGTAATATTTGTTGGTCATAGACCTGCTGAGTGCTGGTAAAATACAAAATTTCATTGCACTGGAGGACTTTGTAAATTTTTACCAGTGTCTGATGAGAAAGATATCTTGTTTTCCGCCTTGTTTTTTAATGTTGTTATCTGATTCAGACTGTTATCTTCTTTTTCTCTTGTTTACTAATGTAACTTGCCTCAAAATTTCTAACATGAAAAATAAAATCGTATCTTTATCATGGGGATTTTATAATTCATGGAAAAAGACCAAGACAGCCTGTCAAAATGATATTAACTATTTTTCAAAAGTATGAAGATATGATCCTAGAAAGCCCAGGAAATGTTGTAGCACAAATGGAAGAAAGCAATTGTTGCAACCAAGACATACTATTCTTTACACACAAACTAAGATGATTTAATGGCAGGAATAGCTTTATACAGTGACTGCCAGAGGAACCCAGAAAACACGCTCTGTTTTGACCATAACAAAATTAATCATGTGCAGAACGGCTGGATCTGATAGAGAATTGTTATCAAGCACTTGTGACTACATGTCAGCCTCAGTGCCAAAAGAGAAAGAAAGAATACAGACAAAAGCAGGGCAGATGAAAGAGTAGTATTCACTATTATTGCTTCCCTTCTTCAAAATAGAAGTTTCCTAAGAAAAATAGAATCAGGAAACCAGTCCTGTCCGAATATTGCTATCAGAGGAAGACAATCGATCCATTTTTGTAGAAAAATTTATAAAATAAATTAGCCAAAATTACAGCAGTCATTCAGGATGCTTTAGGTAAGCATGTCCTCACCTACTAAGAAAGATTCCCCTGCAACCTCAAATGAGCATTTGATTTTTGGGAGGAGGCTGGGTAGAAAACAAAAGAAGGAATGATCCCTATGAAGTGGTCACTTGACTAATTTTTGTCCTTTATGTCTCTTCAAAAATTTTAGCTGTCTGATATGTATGAGAACTAAATAAAAGTTGACAGGAGGCACTTAGCAAAACACCAGCAGAATGGTAAATAGCGATTCCCCCTACCCCCCGCCCCAGAGCAACCTAACCTTATTGAACAAAAATAAAACCGTAGTTTGTGTGTGGAAGATGGTAGTTTTCATTATTGTGTATCTTACATGTAACCTTGTTCAAATATAATGCTGCTTAAATATAATCTAACCTCACTGAGCAAGAATGAAATCTTTTGAGGGGTGGTGAGTGAAAGGTATATCATTTTCTCTCTTAGTCATATATTCTCAGTTAAGTGTCTTAAGACTTTTAAGACATGTATTTACACTTACAGAATTTGGGATTTTAGGAAATCATATTTGCTATTGCATACCCTAACATTATAACGTAATATGACATTATACTAGTATGTTTAAAGTCACAGACAATCTAAAGTACATCTTGTTTTCCACTTGATCCGTATTTATTATTTCCTTATTTTATAATTCATGGAAAATATCTCTTATATTAGACATAAATTTGTAAGAAGTGCATGGAGGTTCTCTGTTAATTGCATAAAAGTGTGGATTGGATTTGAAATGGGGTTGTTGAGAAATGAAGAATGCTCCCAGTCCCTGGGTCTTGTTAAAAATAGGACAAACTCTCATCTGTCTGGGCTGGTTTGGGTGTGGTCCTGACTGGGGGAGGCAGGAGGATGGACTAGAATAGACGACCGCACACTGTCCCTGACATCCTGAGGACGCTACGATTCTAGAAGCGCTTAGACTGGGCACTGTGGGAGTAAATGAGAGGAAAAACTCTTCCAAGTTTTTACTGAACCACCAGAGCCTGTGAAGTAAACACATCCTTCATTCCTGTAGGTTTCTGTAACTGAAAAACCCTGGAATATATGAGTAGCCTCGTTTTACCCAATCAATGCATTAGTCATGGTGTGCTAGAGAGGAGCTCAGAAATTATCCAGCCTTAAGCCGACCTTCACAAAAGTGTGTAACTCTTATTTTAGGAAGCTGAATCCCCTGGGGCTGCCGGGGAGCATACTATTTAAGGGAATTCTATATTGAATCCTTTCCTTAAGAAAATATTCACTCTCTGTTTTGCTTTTTTTGTTTGTGTATAATTCTGGTTTTCTTAAAGTGAGGTGTGCTTGTATGATACTGTTTTAATTTTCACTACTACATTAAGAATTTTTTTAAAAATGATTCAGTATTTATTGAGTATATTGTTGTATAGCTACTAAAATTATAATTATAAAAATTGTTCAACTTGGGAAAATGTAGATGAAAAGTTATATGAGAAAGGTAGAACTTGAAATAGTGCATTTGCTAAAGATAACAACTATGTAAAAATTATAATTATATCTGAATTAAGATCAGAAGAAACTTTTATAAGGTAAGGGTTGATAAAATTTACATAAATATGCCTATTAACTTCAAAATTAATTATAAAATTAATCAACTAAACGTTCATATGTTCCATTAGCTCTTTGCTTAAAGTGAAATAATGAGACATGATGCATTGAGTATGAACTCAATTCAAATCCTGATTCCTCCACTCTGAAGCCTTGGATGAGATGTAACCACACATAGCCTGTCTTCTCATCTGTAAAGGTAAAGATAGTAACCTACAAAGCAGAGTGATTGAGAAAATTTAGTGAGAAAAAACAAGTAAGTGGCTGACATTATGCAGGAGCTATGAAGTGTAAAAGAGCCATGCAAGTCAAATGTAAGCCTGACCTTCAGAAAACCATAGAAAATGGCTGGTTTTCAGGCTGGATCCTGATGGGCAGAGGTTCCACACTTTGCCCATTCCCCACCAGTGCCAATAACCCACTAAGCAAACTAGTCTCCTGCACAGCATTCATTAAGGAGTGTTAACTCCACCCTTTGAGTACATAAAAGACCCATCTTTCAAAGAGATGGAATATCCTAAAGATTCCATTGCAGTAAACATCACTATCCTGTGATCACATTACCCAGGAGTCTAACCTACTTCCTTCTAGACATCAGAGTCAGGTGCAGTTCTTCTGAATGCTAGGTTTCCTCCTACCCGCTAAGCCAGACATCTCCCAAACACAAGGAAATCCATCTAAAGCATCTTGACAGTGCAGGATTACTCGCATTTCATTATTGTTGCTGTGTCAATCACAATATATACCAAACATAGAAAGTTCTGACAATGATTGGATGGCTTACAGTCACTGTATTCTGCATTGTACAAGCAGGAAAAGGAAACAATTGAGGTTGTATGAACTGGAATTTAGTCTACCAGACAAATTTACAGTCTTGCTAATGCTCTAATACCCATTAAAGTGGAAAGGTGGCAAACATAAAAAGGTTCATACAATCCTAGGAGCATAATTTGATGGAAAGTAACATCCCCCAAAAGTGCAGGTGAACAGTTTACTGTCAATCTAATAGAAAACTACCACACAGGGTGAATTTTAGGTCCCCAATGTAGTTCAATATTATTTATCAGTGACAAAATGGAAATGAGAAAATTCCCAATTCTGGTATGATAGCAAATATGACAAGATTATTAACATTTAAAAAAATACAAGAAGAAAATTGAAAGTGTTCTTTATAAATTAGAGATATATAGAGATATAGGTAGACAAAGAAGTTTGATAGAAAAGTATGAAGGCAACATTAATTAACAAGTACTCTGACATTAAAATATTCTCTGCCAATATAACAGGAGAAATAATCTAGACCTACCATCAGTAAAGGGGTTTGAGATTACAGTGGAACACAAGTTAAAGATACTAATAAATCAATGGTGGATTTGTCTTATTCCTTTTTATAATCATAGAACATGATATTATCTTAAAAGAAGGGTGGACTGTAAGAGCTTGGCAGAGTATGCACTTTATTGAGCCTAAGACAGTGCTTTACTCGACTATCCAATTGAATCATGATGTAGTAAATTGGGGGAGACCCAGAAAATACACCTAAATATCAGAAAACACTCAGAAAGTAATCAGAAAGATGAAAAGTCTGAAGTTATTTAGTACATAGAAAAGATGCCTAAGAAGTTATTTATATCACAGAGCACTAGCTAAACATTATGCATCTTCCACAGGGCAGGATGTGATTTCTTAATGTCATAGATTGCAATTTGAGCACCTAGAAAGAAGGGATTTCTTGATAATAAAAGTAACTTAACTGTTGAATAAGTTATTGAAGGGAGTTATGTGATCCTACAAAGTCTATTGGTCAATGACAAATGAGAAGCTCTGTCTAATGTGAGCTAGTCTGATGTTTACATTCAAAGTGTTAGATCAGAGCATGTCTTGGGGAGGTTTTAGCCAAGTCTCGTATGCCATAGATATTTTGACTTAACTCCTACCTTCAGTCTGCTGCTCTTTTTTCTGTACATGCTCTCCTGAGGTGATCTTATCCCCTCTCTTGGTTTTGACCATAACCCATATATAACTACTGAAACAAAGTCTATCTCCATCTCTGACCTTTCCTTTCAACTTCAGACCCACAAATACAAATATCTTCTGGACACTTTCACTCACGTGTTCACTGGCACCTGAAAATCATTCCCTTTTTCCCCTATACAAATACCTTTACATAAATGTTCATAACAACATTATTCACAATAGCCAAAAGATGGAAAGAACCCAAATACTCATCAACAGATGAATGGATAAACAAATGGTGGTATGCACATACAATGGGAAATTATTCAGCCATAAAAAGGAATGAAATACTCACACCTGCTACAATGTGGATGAACCGCAAAAACATCCTTAGTAAAAGAAACCAGACCAAACGGTTACGTGTTGCAGGACTCTATTTATATAAAATACCTAGAATTGGCAAATCCACAGAAATGAAAAGCAGATTATTGATTGCCAGAGGCTGGAAGGAGAGAGGAATGGGGAATAATTGCTTGATGGGTAATTTTCTGAATGAACTACCATGTAGCATGCAATGTTTATTATATGAGTAAGTAAGCAGAGTAAGTAAAAAGAATATGTTCCTTTGAGCTTTCTACATAGGTGACTGTGGTAGTCAGACTCCAAGATGCCGCCTATTGTCCCCATTCCTGGTACACAGATTCTTGTGTAGTTAGTCCCTTGTCACATTGTAACTAATAGAATATGGTAGAGTTGATAGTGTGTCACTTCTGAGATTGGGTTATCATAGACACTGCAGCTTCTGTTTCTGTCTTGGTTGAGTTTCTCTCTCTCTCTCTCTCTCTCTCTCTATATATATATATATGTATGTGTGTGTATGTGTGTGTGTGTGTACATATATATATATAGTGCATACATATATTCAGCTGTTATGTCATGAGCAGTCCTATAGAAAGGCTCACATTGGGAGGAACTGAGGATGCCAGCCAACAGCCACATCAGTGAATTTGGAAGTGGATCCTCCTGACTCAGACCTTTAGGTGCTTACTGTCCCAGTTGACAGCTAAATCTTATGGGAGACCCTGAGCTAGAATCATCCAGCTAAGTCACTCCCAAATTCCTGCCCCTCAGAAATCATGTGAAATATAATTATATGTTGTTTTGGTTGCTAAATTTGGGATAATTTGTTAAGCAGCAATAGATAATTAATATAAATATGAAAACTCAACAGTGACCATGGCAATTATTTGGAACTTAGGCCAACAAAAGATTTTTTTTTTCAGGGAGGAATGTTTTACACTAATATCACACTCCCTTATTGCCTGAACCTAGAATGCACAGCTCCCATTGCTCTTATATATCCCGACTCTAGTTTAAGCCATTGTCTTCTCGTCCCTGGAATAACTTGAGTTTCTGATTCTAGTCTCCCCTGTTGCCATTGAATCTGCCTACCATATTGATGACAATGTGTTCTTTCTAATAGTCAATCTGACCTTGTAACTCAGATTGAAACTCAGATGATATAAAACCCCTTAAAACTCCCTTGTGCCTAAAGAATAAAGCCCAAGTGGTTTACAAGTTCGCGTTGCCTATGCAGAAAATGTTGGAAAATTTCACTTATTGCACAATAGTATTCTAATAAAGTTGTCATGATCTGGCCCCCACTTAGACTTTCCAGTTTCAATCCCCACTCACCTCCGCATGTACTTGGAATTGTAAGTCATAATGAAAGATTTGTATTTCTCCACCCATGTACATACACTTTTGCAGATATTAACCTTTTGTCTAGAATTCTCCAATTCTCCTTCAACTCTGCTCCTAATCTATTCCAGTTACATCCCTATTTACTTGGTGAATTCCTTTTTTCCCACAGACTGTAGCTAAAAATGTCTCTTCTTAAGCTGCATTGGACATCTTCAGTCCAAATAAAGTGCTTTCTCCTTATCTAGCTCACCACACTCTGTAGCAATTATATGTTTACATGTCTATTTTCTCTACTGGACTAAGAACCACTCAAGGACAGGAACTATATTCAATATGCCTTTAGTGCAGGCTACCCAATAGGCATGTGCTAAACAATAGAATGAATAAACATTGAAAATTAAAGCAACAACAGCAGCAAACAAACCACATTCACGAACCCTAATTCACAGACTATTGTAATTTTTATATAAGCATCTCCATATTTTTCCAGATAATAATTTTATAAAAATTACTGATTTTTATTCATAGCATTAGCACTGTTAAGTGTTCTACATTTATTTTTCATTTTGGATAGCCTTTTATTGCTATCTGTTTAAGTTCACGCATCTTTTCTTCTGCTGTGTCTAAGTTGATGTTATCTTTTCAAGTACATTTTTCATCTCAGACATTGCTTTTATAAATAAGTAGCAATCATAACTACAAGTGAAACATACAGCATAGTATGAGGTCAACTAAAATGTAACCCTTCATGCTATAATATATAAATCACCCCTTCCTTCCTTTCTTCCCTCCCTCCCTCTTTCCTTCCTTCCTTCCTTCTCCATCATCCCAGTAAAAAGAAATTTATCAACGTAAGTTCCTTTCAAGTTTGCTGGCAACTTAGTTCATCACACTAGTGTTTCTAGAGATGATGTGAGTGACAGCAGTGGTGGAAGAGGCAGTGAGGGCAATGGTGGGGCTAGGAGAAGGAAGAGGGAGAGGAGAGAAAGGAGAGGATGAAGAGGAAGGAAAAGATGAGAGAAAGAAAAGGATGAAAGAGAGAAAGAAGAAAAGGTGGAAAGGAATCTTAAAGGAAACTCAATCTAAGAAGGTAGTAACGGAACAATATTTTAAAAAATAGGTCTATCAGGAGTCCTGTGGTTTTGCCCTAGATTTTTTACTTAGCATAAAGAACTACTTTTCTTAGGCCAATTATTGAATATCTCTGAGCTTTGGGTTTTTTAATATATAAAACAACTAACAGTAATTAATACTTTTGTAGTGCTTACTCTGTGCCAGGCACTATTCTAAATGCTTTATGTGTATTATTAACTCACTTAATTCTCTCAAAGACCTCACTTTACACTTTCCCAACAAGGGAGTGGAACAGCCAGCTTTAAATCTGGGCAGTCTGACCCTGGAGTCAGACTTTTAACAACCTTTAACAACATTTATCTGGAAGGATTACAGTGAGGATCAAATGAGATAACTTATGTGAGAGGGTTTGTAAACTAAAATGTAATTACGATGTTAAAATAATTTCAAAATAATTGTGATGGCAATGATGGTGATGCAATCCAGATAAGACTACAGGAAGTCTTAGGAACAAAAACAAAATATTGCTGAGAATTCAACTATAATTTCTTTATTTTCTTTTTGTTATTGAAGGATAGCCAGTTTACAATATTGTGTCAATTTCTGATGTACAGCACAATGTTTCAGTCATACATGTACATACATATATTCATTTTCATATTCTTTTTTACTATAGATAGCTTACTATGAGACATTGAATATAGTTCCCTATGCCATACAGAAGAAATGTATTTGTCTATTAATATATAGTAGTGAGTATCTGCAAATCTCAAACTCCCAATTTATCCCTTCCCACCCCCTTTATGCTCTGGTAACCATAAGTTTGTTTCCTATGTCTGTGAGTCTGTTTCTGTTTTGTAAATAAGTTCATTTGTGTCATTTTTTTAGATTCCACATATAAGTGATATCATATGGTACTTTCTCCTTCTGGCTTATCTCACTTAGTATGATCATCTCCAGGTCCATCCTTGTTGCAGCAAATGGCATTATTCTATTCTTCTTTATGGCTGAGTTGTATTCCATCTTATAAATATACCATGCTTCTTTATCCATGTCAGTGGACATTTAGGTTGTTACCATGTCTTGGCTATTGTAAATAGTGGTGCTATGAACATGCATTTTTTCGAATTTGATCAATTATAATTTAGATTTGGAAAATTTACAAGTCCTAAGGAAGCTAAAGATGATACTTCCTCTATGTGTTCTTTCTTTCTTCCCCAGCTTTCTAATTCCATAGCATCATTGAGTAAATAAAATTACCAATGCCTTTCACTTTGAGTTGGCAGATCACCTATACTACCACAGAACCCACACCCTGGTAGATAAAAATTGGTAGAATTTATAGTCTTAGGCTTCTATTTTATTGAATATTTCTATGTGATCTTGAAACACACATTATATCTTTTTATTTCAGCACTGTGTTAAGAATGAAGATATGTTTGTATACACACATGCATATACATATATAGTATATATGCACACGGGTTAAATTTCAGCTTTTAAGACATTGTACCATCTCATTTTAAAATGCTTTTTTAAAAATCTCTAACATCTAAGAATTAAAACTATTAAACAGTTTTCCTTAATGATTTTTTTTAAAAGAAAGAAAGAAAGAAATAGATAAAGGCAAAAATTCTCTTCTATCTCTTCTGATAGCTCTTTAGAAGTTCTCTTATTGGTTAACACACTGGAAACATCTTTTCATTAAAAGGGAGCCTTAAAATGTTAGGAGCACAAGCACCTTTTCTTGACCTCTTCTGACTATGAAATCATGAAATCATAGCCTACCTTACATGGGCATCTAAACATATTGCTGCAAGGATCAGGCTATTTTAGAAAGTGAAATTATAGTTGAAAGAAATAATCCTCAGTTGACACATGCTTAATAACATGATTTTGTCAGTCCTCGTAAAACATTTTAAAAAATCATGTCATTAAATGATTTTTGTCAAAAGCATTTTAAAAACCTGGAAAGCAAGGTACAAAAATTAAAATCTGCCTTTAGGAAATACTGGCCTCCACAAAACCCAAATTTCTAACGAGAAGAGCTCAAGGACTGCTGGCCTATTAGGAGAGAAATCAGACTGAAAAGTGAAAGAATTTTTTCCCCTTTCCATTCAGCTGCCTTACTCCCTTAACTTTTGAAAATTTTTAATTATTTTGTGTTTTGGTGTCATCAAAGTTTATGATAATACTTATCAGTAACTTGTTTATAGACACATTCATAGGATCAGCTAATGAGTGCAAATCAGAAAACCGTGGTTCTTTGAGGGCAGGGTCTGTGTCTTGACTTGCCTCTAGAGGCCATCAGCAAATAGACCATTGCATACTGATAGTGCTCACTAAATGCTTATTGGATGAATTAATTACTTATAAATTATTTCATTCATCTTTTTGTGGAGATGATTATCTGGGCTATGGTGATAAAGAGGTGAAACCTTGTTTATAAACCACTCATCCCCAGCAGAGCTGATTGGGGGAATGTACATCCTTGGTGGTCAACTGAGTCCTTGGTTCCACCACATTCTTAGATAGCAGCATCCAACTCCATGCATTACCTGCTAAATTTAGGACTAGTAGTCTACCATCATCAATGTTTTTAAAATATTCACTGTAACTGAGTTCTTCAGCTGTGCTCAATTTTAGCCTTCTTAACAAATATATCAAATAGAATTTTTAATTCATGTATACATCTTGTCTATTTCACTTCTTGGAGGAATGTTTTTCTAAAGTTTGGTACCTACTGATTGAAATATCTGTGTTCCTTTTATTGGTCTAAAACACACTGGGACAAGGAGGGAATGTGTGGGTGGATGTCAGACAGTCACTCTTACAAATCACAAAATCACTGAATTTCTAAATTGGAAGGGATGTTTGAGCATTTAAAAACCATTTCTTATCATGAGTTTTGGAGGATGCCTCCAATGAATTTGCACATTAATTGGATAATTGGTGTTTGGAGAGAGGTTCAGACTGGGTGCCATGGGAGAGGCATTCAATCAAACATGGTGGTTGAGGGAACACTTGATGGAGCTGAGTCTTAAGAAAGGCTAAGAGTAGACCAGGCGAAAAAAGGTAAAACATGCTCCAGGGAGATGGAACAGAAAAAGCCAAGCTGATTAGAGCTGTACAACAATTCGGTGAGGTTTAGAAGGAGCAGGCATGGAGGGGAGGAAAAACTACAAGCCACAAGGTAATGTAGCAGAGGGAAATGAATCTGGAAAAATGGGAAGGTCTAGTCAGGAAGGGACTTTTGAACTGTGATAAATAGTGTGATCTAAATAGTGCTCCTCAAATTCTGGGGGAGGATAAGGGACATATTCTGAGATCTTTAAAAATATGTGCCTCAGTTTGGTGGAAAAAATTTAAAGCATATTGTTACTTATAAAGTTTATAAGATTTTACTTTTTAAGACAGGGCTCCATAAAATAATGTCTGAGGATAAATACTTGAGAAACATCAGGCTAGAAGATTTATATAGAATCTTCCCTGAAGACTGTAAAACAATTCTCTATTCATAACAAAACTCCACTGTACATTATAACCACTGGTTCCCTTTTATCTACACTTTTATTTGTTTAACTCTCTAAGAACTCTAACGTATATGTCAGTCACACATTCACCTTGCAAAAACTATGTGGGCTTTCTATTTTAAGTGTTCAGTAAATGTATTACCGACATCACCTAGTTACCTAGTGAGGAAGCAAATTCTCCAAGTTCTGCACTTGGAAGTCTTTCTCAAGCATCTAATTCCCGTTTCCAATTCACTGATGCTCTAGCACAGGGGTTTTTTGTAGCAAAATTACTAATTTTATCCTTCATTTCCATTCAGTATTTCAATACACTCAGGCACATGGCATTAGAACGAAGGCATTCATCAATGCTAGTTTGTTTGGTCCACTTCTGATAAACTATAACAGAAAAAAAAGTTAACCTTTGGTTGTAAGTGAAATCAGATTGGAGATCTTGGAAGGGACAGTTTGTGCCTCAGAGTCTTTAACTTGATGCTGCTTCTGCAGGGACACAACCGCCCACATTTCCCCTCATTCAGGGTTCTTAAGGCTGACCCTTTCTCACTCATCATGTCTCCTCCAAATGGTTTTCCCTGACTACTAAAATTCCTAACCCAACTCCCACAAATTGCTTTCCTAATGGTAGCCTGTTGCTTTCTTCATAGAGTTTATTACAGTTTATCATTGTTTTATCTCTCTTTCACTAGACTGTAAGCTCCATTCAAGCAAACACCAAATCAACTCTATCCCTAATATCCTGCACATAGAGGACGCTTCTTAAATGTTAGTGAAGTTATAAATGTGGAACTTCTTTTGGGGAAAATCACTCAATAACTCATGTGCTCCTAAGGATCATCTTAGCACAAATTTCATTAAGAATATTTCATGAGCTCCTCCCCACAAACATAATAAGAATGAAAAACACATTTTAAAGAATTTATTATTTTTAAAAAATTTAAAAGCAAGCTGATGTGGGTTTCTTAGAGAAGTAGCTGATCCAGGTTTGGGCATATACTGTACAAGGACCTGGGACATTCTTATCATGCTAGAAAGTAAAACATCTATCAACGACTATTGGAGTGTGGTTTAAAAAAACCCCAAAAAACCCACAGGAGTCAGTTCAAAGGGTTTCCCATTGCCCAAAGATGGGACAATTTCAGCCGCAACAAGAATAATGATTGTGATGGACTGAAGCAAACAAATAAAAATCCACAACCTGTTGTTATTGAAAACTGGTAAGCTTTGGAGTTTTCTATAGCATCAACTTATTATTCTGAAAATTAGTAAACAGGCTAACTTTTATCCTGCTTTTCCTGTGCTATATTTCAAGTTAACCAAAGAACTGAAGAGAGAAAAATTCTCCATAGACAACTTCCAACTAATAAGTGTAGAAGGAATGATAAAATTATAAAAATCACAATTTTGTAACCCCTAATGAAATAATGGATTGAGATAACACTTATGAATGATTATTAAAATCATGGAACTTTCGAATGGATAAGTCAAACTAATACCCGAACTGATCAATCTTAACAAATATTATGTCTCCATTGATGCAACGTGAGATCATCACATCACCCATGTGTGTTCAGCACCATCTATGAAATGGTCTTTGCCAAAAAAAGTGAACCTGCATGTAATTAAACCTCTGGAACTAACCATCAACTTTAAATGACACCATAAGGTTGCAATCAGCCATGTGAGAAATTCTATAGGTCAAATGACTCGATTTCTTTAATAAATAAACATCAGTTTAAAGTTAGTGGAGGGTGAACTTTTATATATTAAAAGAGGCTAAGCGATATATCAATCAAATTTAATATGTGGAAATTGTTTAATCCTGATTTAAACAAATGAACCACAAAAAGCAATTTTTAGATAATCAGAGATAAATAAACAAGAACTGAGTATTAGTTGATCTTAACAAACTGTTGTCAGTTTTGTTAGTGGTGATCATGATACTGAATTTTTATAAGTTCTTATTTATTAGAAGTAGATGTTGAAATAGCTATAAATGAAATGATAACAATGTTTGGGATTTGCTTTAAAACACTCCAGAAAAATTAAAGAATGTGTGTGTCTATGTGTCTGTGAAAGAGAGAGAGAGAGGGAGAGAGGAAGAAAAAGAGAGAGAAACAAGAATTACAAAATGTTGATAGATGTTGGAGCTGGATGTTAGGAACAGAGGGGGCATTATTCTTTCTGCTTTGGTATATGTTTAAAAATGATTATGAATAAAATTAAAAGCTGAGCTTCGTTTTAAAAATGTGTTAGTATAAAATACAGCAAACATACAAAAGAGTTTATAAACCACTTAAAGAAAAGTATTGAAACATATTTTTACGTATCCAGAAACGAGTGCAAAACATGGAACATCACCATCTCTACAAGTCCCCTTCTGTCCCTCCCTGAACATCTTACCCTTCTTCTCCCTCAGAGATAAGCCACCACCATTCTGAATTTTGTTATAACCCCCTTGTTTTTCTTTATAATTTTTTTTAAAAAACTGCTCATGAACCTATTCTTTTTTTTCAAATTGAAGGATAGTTGATTTACAATGTGTTACTCATATACCTATTCTTACACATACTGTTTAGTTGTTTTTTTCTGTTTTCAACGTCATATAAATGGAGTCATGCTTTATGTTACTTGCTTCTTGCAACGTCAATTTTGAAATGATCCATATTGATGCTTTTAACTATGGTTTATTCCATTTCACCGCTGCAAAGTGTTCCATTGTAGACATATACCAGTCTTCTTACCATTCTACAGTTAGTAGACTTTTGAGTTATTTTCAGTATATCATGAACATTCCTGTATATTTTTTTTGGTGCACAGATAGAAGGAATTCTTTGAAGTATGTAACTACAGGTAGAATTACTGCATCACTGCATACATGTGAATAAAATGGGGTAATGCCAAACTGTTTTCTAAAGTGATGGATGTACCAATATACATTTCCTCCAGTAAGAAGTGTTTTTGAGATCTTCCCCTTTTCTACATTTTCACCTACTCTTAATATTTTCAGAGTTCTTAAAATTTGCCAGTCTGGTGAGTGTGAAATTGTATCTTATTATTATTTTAATTTGCATTTCCTTTATTACTAATTAGTATGAGCATCTTTTCATAGGTTATAGGGACATCTGTGTTTCTTCCTCTGTGAAATACACACATTCATTCTTTTACTTATATATTTTAACAAGTTGTTTTTCTTTTTAAATTTAATTTTAAGGAGTTCTCTATATATTCTGTATATGAGACTTTTGTAGTTATTTGGATTATAAATAACTATTTTGTGGCTTGCTTTTTCACTTTCTTTATAGAATCCTTTGATGAATCAGTGTTCCGAATTTTAATATAGTCAAATTGATCAATCTTGCACTCTTGCCCACCTTATTAAAGAAATCCTTCCCTACCTCAAGGCTATAAAGATATTTCCTACATTGTCTTCTAGCAGCTTTATAGTTTTTTGTTTTTTTTTTACATCTAGGTCTTTAATTCACTTGAACTTTTTTCTTCCCCTTTTGTGAAGCAGAGCTCCAATTTCATTTTTTCCATATGGATAGCCAATTGACCCAGAATCATTTATTGAAAAGCTCATTCTTTCTCCACTGCACTGCAATACGAACGCAGTCATAAATCAAGTGTCTACATAATTGTGGGTGTGCTTCTGGGCTCTGTAAAACAGGCTGAATTTTCATCATCCAGAAAAAAAAAGTAGAAGAGTCTGAGTTTGGTAATTTCTTTTATCTACTCATTTCTAGAACTCTGAGAGCATTCTTAACTCATTGTCTTCCTTTAGTCACTCCTTTAAACCATCGTTTCTAGTCCTCCCAGGTTCTTACTGCATGTTAGTGTTTGTCAGTTCTCTTATCAATTATATTTAAAGGTCCCACATTGTAACACTATAAAGAACTGTTTTAAGCTCCCCTAGTTAGACAATGAACCACTCAAACCTTCAGATTGTTATTAACCTCAGTACCTACCATACAGCAGAAGCTCAGTAAATACTAGTTTCCCTTTAGGATTTCTCATGAGTTAATTGTTCATTCTTTTCAATAGAATATGATATGCCTCCTGGCATATCTAAAATATTTTCACATGAACTTACATTTGTTTTTTTAAAAATGTATAGCTCATCTAAATCATATAAAGATGATAAAGGTGTCATTTTGGAAACCTATTTCATTATTTTAAAGTATCTTACTAAACCTTCTGAAATGTAATCAGATAAAAATGTAACTGTTTAACAAAATCATGCATTCCATTTCAGTTTGACTTACCTTTGTGCTATTGTGAAAACAGACTCTCAGAAAACCAAATGACAAAACAAATTGATCAAGGTCTATTTAACAACAAATTAATTTTTTATTACATTTTATTAGGTGTGCAGAAACTCCAATTTGAAGGTGCTTTCTTACTTATCCTATTTATACATTTCGGTATTATCTCTTGTTGAGCTAGAATATAAAAGTCTTCTCCAGGTAGCTTCAGGGACCAATTAACTCCATTAAATTATATCCAGTTATGTAGTGAACTGAACCAGTGCTGTCTGGGGCTGTCTGGAGCCGTGACAATTAGGAGATGGAAAGAGGCAGAAAGAGAGAGATTGATTTTAATATGTCATTGAAGTACACTGCAACAGTATGCCAGCGTGACTTTCAAAATGGCCTTAAAATATTCCAAACTCAGGGAGTTTCCTTGCTCCTGAGTGGGAGTTGACAGACTGTCTGGCAGCATTAGAAAGAGGCAGAGAAAAGCTGATGTCTATATTGTGTCCTCTAATAATAACATTCTGCTTCTTTGCGACATCTCCCCCTTAGAAGAATCCGTCTATTTGTTATGAGGGGTGGTGTGTGTGTGTGTGTGTGTGTGTGTGTGTGTGTGTGTGTGTGTATGTGTGTGTGTGTGTGTTTGCGCGCGAGCTTTGCCTCCTCTTGTGCCGCATGATTTCACCTCTCACATCTGAGAAAACCAAATTGAAGGACAGTAACCCTCCCAAGGTCACCTAGAAAATCAGCGTTGAGGCCAGGGAGGTGGCGGTGGGGAGGATCAGAACCCAGGTGTCCCGACTCCAGCTTTGTGGTTGGTTGGGTACTAAATCATTTTCCTTCTCTTTTGGGAAAAACAAAAACAAAAACAAAAACACTGTATGGGGGGAAGTGAGAGATTAATCAGATTTCCTACCCCGTCTTTAGCTCCCCTCCCCCTTAAGGAGATAAAAACTCATGAAAGCAAATGAGGTGCCCACTCTGTAGTTCTTAAGCCAGGTACCCCCAAGCCACCCTGGCCCTCCAACCCCAACACAAAGCAATCCAGGCTCCCAGGGTTTCTGCCGGTCCAACCGCGAGCCTGAGAGGTGAGGAGTGGTTAAAACTCAGCCCTCACCTCCAGCCGGTCCCGGCTCTGCTGGCGCCCAAGCCCCGCCCCTGCCCGCCCTTCCCCCACGGCCTCCGCAAGCCAGCCCCTCTCCCCTCTCCCAGTCGGGCGCACCCACCCCAGATGCCGCCTGGCACCGAGCGCATTCGTCGCCGACGCCACCTTCGCCGTCACAGCACCACTTTCCACTTGTATTGATCACCTCCCAGCCCCGCTCACCCTGCTCGCAGGAGCAGACCGTGGCCAGCGCGCCAGCCCTTGGCAGCCCCGGAGCAGTTGGGCTCCGCGAGGCAACTCCTTGGGAGCGCCCTGTCCGGGGTGCCCTCTGCGCTCTGCAGTGTCTTTCTCTCTGCCTGGGAGGAGGAGGAGGAGGAGGAGGAGGACGTCTGGTACGGGCTGGGAGGTGGAGCAGCGGCAGCCGCCGCCGCCGCCGCCGCCGCCGCCGCCGGAAAGGGAGAGGCAGGAGAGATCGAGACTTGGAAACCCCAAAGTGCCCGCGACCCTGCACGGCAGGCTCCCTTCCAGCTTCATGGGCAAAGTGTGGAAACAGCAGATGTACCCTCAGTACGCCACCTACTACTACCCTCAGTATCTTCAAGCGAAGGTAAAGGGACGCCGGGGAGGGGGCTCCGGGGCCGCGCGGCTCTGCCGGGAGGGGCACGTCGCGAGCCCCCGGCGCCCCCGGCGGAGTTGATGGAAGGTTGCTAACTATAGCGCCGGCCTGGGCGAAGCCGGGCGGCGCGGGGCGGCCGCTGCCCGCGGAGCGGAGTGCGGGTATCGGGTTACAGAAAGCCGCGGGGGGAGAGACTAGACAGGAAAGAGCCGCCAGCCCCTTCCTGGCCCGGGAGGCGGGGAGGGTCGCGGGCCCAGCCGCTGCCCCTCGCCGAGCTTGGGTTGCTCGGCCGCGGATGCCTGGGGCCCTTGGCAGGACCTGCTTGCGGCGCGGCTGTGCGACCCCTTCTCCTGGGCCTCGCCTGGCGAGCAGTAACTCTTGGCTTTCCTCGGGGTGGCGCGGGGCCTCCCGCCCCCCGGGGACGCCCCTCAGCCTCCCGCGCGCGCGATGACTGGGGCTCGGGGGGGGGGGGGGGACGGGACTTTTCCTCCCCGCCTCCAGCCCTGCACGCCCGCCCCTCGCCTTGATCTTTGTGCGGTGTGGCACTTCACCTGGTTACTGATTTCTACTTTTACGCTGGTGTTTTGGGTAGAAAAGTGGCCAAAGTTCACTTAGCGTTCATTGATGTCCCTTTTAATTCCTCCCTGTAAGCTTTTGCAGAGAAGGGACAATGGGCAGATGTCAGTGCAGAGAAAGAAGTGACTTTGTATTTAGTGTAGAAAAATACTACCTTATATGTTTACCACAGATTGATTTCCAATGGTGCTTTCTCAAAAGTGGCCTTGGCACATTCTTAGGTAACACAGCGGATGACATGTAGTTATACAAATTGCAGCTGGCTTTCTAGGGACCCTGGGTACGTTGTTAGTGGGCTTATCTTATTTTTACAATAAGAATTTGATGTCTCCCGCACTCATTAAAAAAAAATTGAGTCCTTGAAGAGTGAGAGTTTCACTGCTTTAGAAGCTTCTTCCACAGTTTGGGAGGGCGAAAGTTGGATGCACCATCCTTCTTTAGCCATTAGCATCTCCTATCAGGACTCCAGGTGCCCTTCTGGATCACAAAAAGACTCTAGTATGGATGCAGTGTGTGAACTTTCTTTGGGAGGCTGTAGTCATGCCCTGCTCTTGGCAGAGGGCATTTCTGGCCTGGTGCAAAGAATCTCTGATGTAATCTTGATAAGCTTTTCCTTCTTACAGTGTGTGTGGTCCATGTTACTTACCTACATCATAGCTCTGTATTTGTCCATGTAAAAAGGACACTTGTCAGCATAGAGAACAGAAATTTCTTAGTCCTCAAGGGCCTTATTTTAACCCCCTCCCCATTTTCATTTTACTTTGAGTTGGCAGAAAACAGCAAGATGGTAGCAGCAAAGACACTCATTATTCATTTCTGTGTGGTCTCGGCTGTATTTGTTTTCAGGGTCTGGAGGGAGGTACCCGGTTTTTGGTGAGCTACAATGCAAATGTAAGTTGTTCAAAGAAATGTTGAGGTGTAATCAGTTCACTACCTTTTAGATAACATATATGTTTAATGCACTTGTTTAAATTATGCAGCATTGGGTACCTAAAGGACAGCCTATTCAACACTTAACTGTATGAATAATAAATAACACACGGTCAGGTGAAGAAGAAAAAAGGCTGTGTTTCTACAGGCACATTCACCTTAGTAATTTTTATGTACCATTAGTAAGTTAGAAACCAAGTACATAGCATTTAATATAGCTAATGCAGTGCCATTTGGCTCTTTTTGCCCCGTAAATAATTGAAGAGAGAGACAAACGGCAAGAGCCTGCTCTAGTAATTAGGGTCGGATCCCAGAAAGCTTTAGGGCCCATTTTCTGAAAGTGTGCTTCCTGCATAAAGCATTTAATATTGATTTCTGTTATGGTAAATGACATTCTCAAAACATACCTTGCTGTTTCTACTATGAAATCTGAAATCCTATTACTCTGAATCTCTTTGTTTCCAGAGAAAGACACACATACTCACTTGACCTATATAACATGGTATTAAAGTTTGATAATTAAATTTAAATTCCCTATTGTAAAGTATCTTGATTATCTCAGAAAGAGGCATCTCCTAAAACGTAAAGACCCTAGATGCAGATTTTGGGAAAGTATAGTTCAGAACACATAGCCCTTTTTTTCTCCCTTATCTAATCTAGCTAATCTAACACGGTATTGTGAGTCATTAAAGAAACAGAGACTTCGTTAGATTTGTACTTAGTTTAAAAACAAGTGTTACCTAATTTACCTAAAGAGTTAATAAACTGACTTAGAATCTGTTGTCTACAGTGATGATCCCTGGCTGTGTGTATGTTTTAACCTTCCTGAAATATGGGGTAGAAAACATCACTGTTTAAAGTACAATGATGTGTTTGCTAGTCAGAGTTATTTTGAAACTTCTGTTTGGAAGCTATATCAAAAAGTGAGGAAAGTCACAGTCGTTTACAAAGTGACATTTGACTTAAACTTGTGATCAAGAGATGGATGTGATTGAGAAGGAATAAAGGGATGAGATTTCTTTTCATCAGAAGAAATAGATACCAATGAAAATGGCACTTGAAAATGAGTTTTGTTACCATACTTTAAAAAGTTAACATATGTCAAATCATTCTTCTTGTGTTAATCATGCAATCAGAGTCTGTTTTGAAAAATCTACTCATTTTTCTCTGTAAAAATAGATTAGTTACTTCTACATTTCATTAACAGTCAACAACAACAAGAAAAATCTATGGAGCTGTATTGCACCATATGACCATATTGGTATGCTTTGTGCTTTGATAGAAAGAAAATTATTAGAAAAAGTAACACAGTTGCAGTAAACATAAAGTAAAATCGAGGATGTTATGGAAGGGCAGGACATGGGTAGAAATGAAGGAGACTGCGAAATTTTCATAATGCTTTATTGTAGAGTAACATAGATTTCAAGTAACCTGATTTTACACGCTTGTGGAGGTTTTTGTATTTCTCTGTAAGGATGGTCTTAGCACAGCAGGGTTCTCTTTATCACCTGACACATTCACTCTAAGATGTAGGTTGGTATAGCTTTGTAAATATAAGCACATATTGTTCTAAAGGATTTCCTGAATTATTAAATGACTTATGCCATACTGTTACAAGTCTCAGCTACACAGAAAAGATTCTGATAACTAACATATTTAACTTAAAATTTTATATTTATTGTTAAGGCAACCTTTGATTTCTGTTTGTTTCAAAGATACCGTGACATACGTTACTGCCAATGCATGTGTGCAAATATTTATGGGAATTGAAATACTTATTCTAGTTCTTTTGAAGAAAGAGAAGTACAAAATGTTCTTTACATGGTTAGCTAATATTTTGTACCAACTAGAAGCAATTTGACACATTTGTGATCTTTGTTCATAGTTATATTGTTTTCTATACCAAAAAGTGTTCTATACTAAAGAAATGTTTGTTTCTAAAACAGGTTTATTTTAAAGCCATTTTTGTTTGGGTATATGCCAACAAACATACCTGAACCTAGCTTCAAAATCTGAAAAATAATGAATGATATAATTTGTTATTCTATTAATAAAGGCTACCAGAAAAAAAGCAGTTTTTCTGAATTGAATTTTTGGGTGCATTAACATTTTGTTGAATTCCTTACATTTACTTAGTTATAGCCAGATGACTATTGTATCAGTCTGTTTCTCCAGGAATTAAGGGTCACGGTTTAATACTTGGATACTGAGTGTATTAAGGTGGATTGGAGGTACACTGGCATGATATTAAGACTTGGGGTGCTTTGTGTTTTAAGAAATAACTATATTTGTGAGATAAATAAAGTTTGCTTAATTGTATCAATACAGTAATGCAACATTTCACATGGTGAATACAGCTTATTTCTTTGGGTGAGTAGGATATTTTGGCTATCTGGAAGTGGTGTCAGAAGACTCGAGGTCATGGAAATGTTAAAATGGAGATGCACTATAATGAAATATTGTAGCACCCTTCTCCTCAGATAACTATTTCATTTGAATTTCCATTTTATATATATATATATATACACATATACACACACACATATATTATATAATGGGATATATATATTTAATGGAAATTCCATTAACATATTTAACTTTATATATGTTAGGAGCCGAATTTTAAGCTACTAGAAAGGAACAGGAATAGATAAATGAAGAGAAGCAGGAACGTTTTCAACCGCTTACTATCAGTATAACTAGATATACCTTACATGTTTGGCAATCTTACATTAAATTTAAATTTAAATTTAAATATGGGCAATTTCTGTGTTATGAATTTTCTTTAACTTTACTGACATATTGCTCAGACTTTGTATTTTGATTAATGGTTTTTAAGAACTTTAAAATTACCCTGGCTTACTTATTGAGTACTGAAATTTTAAGTTATAGGTCTTTTAGCTAAAGACAGAAGGATCTTTTTGCCTTTTCTTTTTACTAAGGAGGGAGTTGCCAGAAAAGAAAATTCCTTTTTGCCTCTAGATCTGCTTAACCAATAAAAATCATGTGAGGAAGATCTAGAATGGAAGTAAAAGTGATATGGACACTTAACTATCGTTCACTCTTTTTAGAGATGAGAAATTTCTTTGCTAGTTTATGTTTTAGTGGATGCTCAGTTTTCTAAAGTTTATTTTCCCCAAGCATGGTCTCCCGTTCCCACAGTACATCTCTCTTCAAAGGATATCAACCCACCCTAGGTCCTTGATTTGCAGAACCATATATGCTAATTAAATGCTTGTTAGTGACTGTTACTCAGAATAAGTACATGCAGAATATTTTTAGACCAGAAAAAAATTATAGACCAAAATCTACAAATATAATAACCCAGCCTAATTTTCTAACAGAGTTTCAATATAGTTTGATTTGTATTTTGATTTATTTTGTTCCTATAATGAAAGCTTTCTAACGTTTTATGAAGTAAGAGCCCTAAGATGGAGCGCATATCAGTTGGTCAGTGCTTAATTAACGGAATCAAAAGTGCCTTTTTGTTCAATCTTTCTGGTTCCAGGAAAAAAAACTCATAGTGTTATATAGAAGGGGGAAGTGTTACATGTGATGGATTGGTGACTCAGCCTGTCTTTGCCTCCTATTACTGGCCCCTACCAACACAATTCAAACTTTTTCCTGCTTAATTTTCGGAAAATCCCCCCTTTCAGTGTATTTCAGAGTTGGTAAAAACATATTTATTTAACGAATAATAACTAAAATATAAACTAGCATGGAGGTGTTCAGAATTATAATTATCTCTCAGTAACTTAGTGTTGTATAACCCTAAACGTGACATTCAGCCATTTAGCTTTTTATCCTATTCATTGGGGATATTATAGGAATAAGCAGGAACATAGCAAATTGCTGTTAAGTGTAACATAGCTTATGCTAAAGAAAATGTAGTAATGATATATCAGTGATTTAAATGCAGTGCCATAATATTTGGTATAAAATTAAGCCATATATTCAAACTTGGATATTGGGCTTGGGGATTTTATGTAGAGTGAATGTAAATGTTCTGATTTCTCTGCTGTATCATTTTAACAAGTAAATAGTGAAACCTGGTGGAACTCGGCTATGCCTTAGGAGAAACACTCGGAGAATATAGATATTTATCACTGGGAGTCTGGTCAGATGCTACACAGCAAAATGTCATCTTAGAATCACGTGTGTCGAACATACATGCAAATTTGAACATACACACAAATCTGATCACAAACTGAATAATTTTTTAATCAGGTAGATATGTGGTGAAAAGTGTAGAGAATGGTGACCACTAAACCAAGTTAAACGTGTATCTCACAATCAAATTCCTTATTTTGCTTAATGCATCTAGTTTTATTAACATAATTAGTATGAATGTTTAAATTTTTCAAACGAGCATTGGAAAATAAGTGCGTCAAAGATGGTGAGAGAGAGAAAAAAAAAAGAGGGCAAAAATCAACATCTGGACCTCCTAGAGTAGAAAATGTTGAGTCTAAAACTGAACATTGTCGTTCTCCATGCACTCTCTTTTAGCTCATTCTTAAATGGATGCATTTACCATTTTAGAAGATGGAGAACAGTCTTCTGGATGATAAATATGAAAATCTGGATTCTAAAAGAGAGATTAGATGCTAATATAAACAGTTAACTTGCTTATAACTGTAAACACACAGTATCAACGTCTGGTGGATGATTTCCTACAATGACTGTACCATCTGTATTCTGGAATTAGGTTAAGTTTTAAGCTAGTAGTTTGTGGGAAATTGCTGAGGCTCGTGTGGGGCTAAAGTACTAACTAATTGATCATATTTCCTGAGCGACCCCACTGCACCATTCTCCACACTTGACTTTGGGAAAGGTTAAGGAGTGTAATATCTGGTCCCTGCTCTCCAGCTGCCAGGGAAGAGAGAATGGACACAATTCAAGAAATAAGCAAAGGATATTTACAAATAGTACATCCAGGAAGGCAGCATATCAACCAAGGATCTGAGTGACAGGAAGGCATTCAGATCTATATGTGGGATTGAAAACAGTGCTATGTGTATTGTGAGAGAAAGTAAAGTGCTAATAAAACTTACAATAAACCTGGGAATTTTAGAAAGAATTGGACTTTGGATTAATGGATGAAAATTTCTTTAATTGATAACACCATTGTTTTGTATATTTTTTGCTGTTTAATCCTCTTATGAGTACTTAGAATTTTAAAGAATATTGCTTTTTTGTACTTTATGTTAACTCCTCAAAGTTTCATATTCAGTTACCTTATTTTACATTATTATTTTCCAGTTTTATTCTTATAAATGCACTATTAAGCCAACTATTTGGGTTGTGACAGGCTGAGAATATAGCCCTTAAATGATAACATAATGGTTATATAGAAATGTTACTTTTATTGTTTAAACCATTTGAAGGGATATTTAGTTTTCCTAAATTATTAGCCTTGTTGGATTTTTGTTATGCTGCTAATTACATCGTTGTGTGCCTGCAATCTATATGGTGATAATATATGTATTGTGAGCCGGCATTTCTTCAGAAAATCACAGATTTTTTTTTTTATTATTCCTGATCGTTCATGATTATAGCATTCTCTTCTCTTTATTTGGTCATTATCTAGCCTTAATTCTTTTAAAATAAGCTGTTATTTATCTCTGCAATGGAACTAAGTCCTTTAGGAGTCATACTATCCTCTGGCCTCAGTGTGGGACACAGAACTCGTCCCTGTGGCTGCCCATTGAACAGTGTGTGCTGTTGGGCTGCTGGGTCCAGAAAAAAAGAGTGATTTCAGGGAAAGTTTATATGCAACAAAGCTGGATCATTTCATAGATATCCTAAATAATTTTTACTGATCATGAAGGAAAAATGCATCATATTCCCAGCTCTGCAAGTATGTGGGTCCATTTTACATGCTAGTGGTTTTGTTTTTAAGTAAGTTGAAAAATTGACTAATTAGAATGGGTGGAATTAGATGGATACATACTGGAATATTGTGCTTTTTCTTAACTTGAGTTTCTTGGGGGGAAATCAAATTCACCAAAACTGAATTTTAGATTATAAACTTATACTTCTATTATACTTAAGCTCCTCAAATGACACTATACTATTTCCCTATTTAACACTTTCTAAACATGATGCTTTTGAGAGTTGTAATTGGGAGTATATTTGTGCTGGAGAACCTTTTAAACCCTTCCTTACTTGTACAATAACAATGAAATATCCTAGTTTATGAAATAAAGTCTCAGATAAAATATTTGGTTATAAGGAAAAGTAAATTCTGTCAGAAATTTGTAATAACACAACTTCACCTTTGTCTTCTCAACAGTAATTTGAATTCATCACCAAACATGCTTTTGACAAATGCAGACATTTATAAAAAGAAAAATTTACCAGTTTTTATTTTCAGATAATTACCTGAAATACTCCCAAGGTCCTCTCTGCCTCCTACAAAGTGCAGCTTTGATTAATTTCATTATTTTGAAAATGGAAGCCTTTAAAAAAAAAGTTCTTAATCTCAGTCACTTTTATTCCACATGATTATTTGCATACTTGTATTAATAACAACAACAATAACAGAACGAACTGGCCACCAGAGAAACTTCTATGGCAGAAATTCTATAGCTGGGCAAATGATATATTTTAAAGCTCTTTGTGATTTGTTCTGTGATTGGGTATATCTTATCTTACAAGTGAATTACGTTTCCAAACAAATTTTGTTTCAAAAAGTTCACTTATCAGTTATTCAGAACTTCAAACTCATCTAGTATATTTCATATATAAATTATTGTATTTAATGATAGGGTCCCCAGCCAACCCATAAGAGCCTAGGAAAGTAACTCACTTTATAATTCACATATAATTGTTCTGTACTGACCCTACCATAGAACCAAATCACCATACCATACAACGCTTCTTGGAGGAGGTGGGTGAATATTCAGAGTTGGAATTCCAGGAGCCCATCTTTGCCCCCTTTAGGGGAGTGAGAAGGCTTTCCTAACTCACTTGAGGGGCAGTGGGAAGACAAGAGCTCCCCATACTCCCTCCACAGGGCTTTGCGTTTCTAGGACTGGAGCCTGTGTTTCAAGAAGAGTTGGGAGGTGTGTCTTGTGGCATAATGTGGGTCAGGGATTTGCAAAGCTGGAAGCTATGGGCTTGGGAGCCTCCCGCTGGGGTAAGGCCTTGGGAGCCCTCCTTACTCCTTACCCCTGAGGCTAGCTTCCCACTCACCAGGGGTTTTTTTCTGTGCTGGCCTCACAGGTAATCTCTTGTTCCCTTCCCCCTAGCCCCCCATTTGTTTTTTAATAAAGCAGTTGAAAGTTTTCTAAGAACTAGGGCTTCTCATCCCTAACTCATCACTGTTTCGATTATTGCAGCCTCACAGCTTTCCTCCTCTTCTCTAGCACTGAATCAAGCAAACAGTTCTTGAGGATGGTAACAAGAAGGACACAGAAAGACAAAGAAAACATTATCCAGTGCCATCATTTCTCTTATTTTCACCTAGTCCTGGTCCATCAATGGTTCCTAACTCTTAGGGAAACCCCAAACCTTGAGACTCTGATGGTGACACGTTCCCATTAGCCTCAAATTTTTACTGAGACTCAGCCTGTGGCGCACAGGTTAAGAATTCTACCCTGAAAAAAATAAATAAAATGAAGGGATCATACTAGATGGACAATAAGGCCACCTTGAGATCTAAATTCTGTTATTTTTGTCTCTAAGTGTATGCGTTCATGTAAAATTGTATCATTCCCCAATCTCAGGGAACATTATTCTGTATTACATTTAATGTACAATAAATCTTTCAAACTCTTGTTAAAAAAAGAAAAGAATTCTATTCAGAAAGGAGGGCAAAAATGGAATCAGTTATTGCTTAAGAGGATAACTCATACCATGGATCCCTTGGTATTCTGTTTCTGGATTGTGGCTTGACTCTGGGGTAAAAAGCTCGATAAGGCCCAAAAGGGCCTGCAGAGTGGGAAGGGCAGGGATGAAGTCCATGGGTTTGGGCAGTCTCAAAGTGTGTTTCCTCTTTCTGGTCTCCTTTTCCCCTACTCCCTCCTTCTTCCTTCTCCTCCATTCCTGCTTCCACCTTTTCTTCCTGCACCCCAGCAGCAGTGCCACTCTGGATGGACTTCTGAACAGCTACAGGTGTGTGTGCTATTGGCGGATCTGCCAGGGTGATTGTTGCATACAAGCCACTCCCACTACATCTGCCCCAGTCAGGGACCAAGTGTGTCTGACTTAATTTGGCTAAAAAAAATCTTTGTTTCTTCTTAATGCAACAGATTATGATTAAGAATTTGCTAATTACTGTTGCCTCTTTGAATCCGATTTTCTTTCTGATTCCTTATCCAATTTTACATGGAAATTTAAATAAAATTGTATTTGGTAATGTATAAGTGTTATAAACGTGCAGACATGATGTAATACTTTGAACAAAAGAGAACATAATTAGCATAATAAAAAGTGTTTTGATGGCAAATGTGTGCTCCTAATGAGACTGGAACCATCAGTATGACACGCTGAAATGGTAGGCTGTTTACGTTTTTTCTTCATCCATACTAAAATTTAAAGTCGTATGTAACTTTTTTTTTTGTTTCTTGAGTATTTTACAGAACTATATCTAAAAATAATCACAAAAGTATTGTGTTTTGTTAATTTGCAGAAGACCAAAAAAAATGGGGGTTACTTACTTGGTAATAGTTTCTCAGATTTTAATTTTTGTAGCAGAAATCTTAAATGTTGATTTTGATTGCTCTTTTAAAAGAGTAGATAATATCTTAACATAGAAATAGGATTTCAAAGGACAGTGGGTGATATCTGGTGTTCTTTTCTACTCTCTGTCTCTTTTACAAAATTCAAATTCATGTCTCAGCAGTACTGCATGTTTTTCGGTGCACATCCTTTGAGCCTTTAAAATTTGATTTGACTGTGTGTTCTGACGATAGCGTGTTCAGATAAGCACATGGTGATAGTCATCTGTGTGTCTGGGCCCTAATGAACATCTGCTTTCTAGGGCGCCACAGGAGCACCTTTCTTTGTTTCCCCTTCCTTTGCCTTTTTGATTTGAATCTTGTTAAACTCTGGAAAGGGGGTTGTTTTTCAATATGCAAATACTCTTATCTCCCTTTTTTAGGGAAAAACAAGCACCAGATATTTTAAACATAACACACTGGGAATTTAAAAGGAGTCTGCAGGAGACAAACACACAATTATAGTTCTTCCCTTGACCATGTAGACATGTTGGGCTAAAACCATCTAGCAAAAATCATATAGTTGGAACTACCTGGTGGGCAATTTAACTCAATTCAACAGACACTAAGCCACATTGTATTAAGCCCTGGAAGGTGCAAATATGTAAATAAGGCATAATTCATGCCATTATGGAGCACAGTGAGATAATTTTATTTGTTTGTTTATTTAACCTTTTTATTGACCATATACATATATACATTATAGCAAACACCTTTTAAACATCTGTATAGTTATATTCATGTACTGGCCACCCAGGTTACTCTGTGAGTCTCCAGCACCCAGAAAATACCCTCGTGTCCCTTCCCAGTTTGTATCCCCTAGAGGTATCCACTCGTCTGACTTCTGTCTGCGTAGGCTGGTTTTGCCTACTTTTGAACTTCTTAAAAATTAATTCCTATAGTATATATCCCTTTGTGTCTGGCCTTAGTTCATTATTATTCTGGTGTGATTCATCCATGTTGCTATGTGTAGCCGTCTTTTTTTAATGCTATGTAGTATTCTATCACAGAATATATCACGATTCATTTGTTCTATTAATGGGCATTTGGATTATTTCAATTTGGAGCTATTATGAATAAAATTGCTTATTCTTGTTTACATAATTTGGTCAACATACACATTTACCTGTAAGAGACGAACTGGTAGGTCATGGAATATGTGTAGTTTCACCTTTGGTAGACATTACCGTTTTCTAGTCCTACTGGCAAAGCATGAGAAACCTAATTGCTCTGCATGTCACTAACACTTGGTATTGTCAGTCTTTAATTTTAGCCCTTCTGGTGGGTGGTTTCTCTTGATGATTTTAATTTGCATTTCCCTGATAAGATTGATGATGTTGCGCTCCAATTGAATATCCTCCTTTGTGAAACATCTTTCAAGTTTTTTGCTCACTTTTTAAACATAACAGCTTTATTGAATATAATTCACATAACATAAGATTCAACCGTTTACTCACTTTTTGTACTGGGTTGTCCTTTTTATTGGTTTATGGGTTTTTAGATAAAGTCTGGATACAAATCCTTCATCAGATGTATGTTTGAGAGTATCTCCTTCCAATTTTCAGTTTTCCCTTTCACTGTCTGCTTACTATCTTTTAATAAATAGTTCTTAATTTTAATGAAGTCCAACTTATAATTTATGATCACTGCTTTTTGTGTCTGTTTAAGAAATCTTTGCTTAGTTCAAGGTCATGAAGCTATATTCCTTGTATTTTCTCCCAGGAGTTGTATTTCACCTTTCACATTTAGGTCTGCAATCTATTTCTAATTAATTTTTGTGTTTGGTATGGATAGGGTCAAGACTCTCAACCCCCATATGACTATAATTGATCCAGCACCATTTATTGAAAAGATATTTTCATTCTCCCCTTTGAATTTCAGTGTCACCTTTGCTGTAAATCAGGTGCCCACATTTATGTATTTCTTTTTCTGGACTTTTTGTTTGGTTCCATGTGCATTCTTGTGTCAATATTAGATGATCTTAATTACCAGAGCAATATATTGATTGTATATTCTTTAGAAGAGTCTTAACTAGTCTAGATCTTTTGCCTTTTAAAGTAAATTTTAGAATCAGCTTATCCATTTCCATAAAAAAAGAAATCTAATAGAATTTTTATTGGAATGACATTAGATCTATACATCAATATTGGGAGAACTGGTATCTTCCAAACTGTAAGTGTATCACTTCTTATTTATTTATGAACTTACCACTTTTAAGTAATTAATAATAAAACAATGGAAAATTATCATTTTTAAATGTTTCTGAAATACAGCCAATGATTTCTTCAAAATCTATACTATGTTAGTTGGTATAGACTCTGTAAAAAAAAAACTTAACTCTTTTGAAGAAGGAGAGAAAATATTTATTATCAGATCAAAATTAATTTTGAAAAGTAGCTCATAACTGACTTTCCTTTTAAGAACAGGTGACATTCTTTTTGATTTTTCCTGAATGCATCTCAAAATATAACTGTTTCTCCTTTATATTCTTTGTTCTCATTTTGAAGCTTTGTTTATTTGATGATGTGACATCCTATCCCCCTTTCTTATATATTTATAAGCATAATAAAAATTAGTTGTGTTTAGAGAATTTTCTGACATCCCCTGTGATTTTTTTTAATATGCCCTGGATATTGTGAAAACAAAGGCTGGGAATGGCTGTGCTTAGATACTAACTTCTAAGCAATAGGACATGCTGCTCCATGGGCTTCTGCTCCTTCAAATTTTTTCTTAGATGTTCTAAAAATCTCATATATATTTTTTTCATGCTTTATATTTAAGATTTTTAAGCTTTGATTATTGCCGTACTCAGCCAGCCAAAAACAACTACATAGAACTTTCAAAGCTTATTAGTTCTGGCTAGGTTAGCTTAGGTTGAGTAGGAGGTTGAACAGACGACTTCTGAAGTTCCTTTCAACTCTAAATTTTATGATTCTGGGAATTTATAACATCCAAGAATCACAGAATGTTAGAACTGGAAGGAACTTTAAGTTGATCTGGTCTGAGCCACTCATTTTACAGATGAGGAAGGCTGTCCAAAGTGAAGAGACAGAAGGGAGAGTTCCAGAGGGATGTTGGGGGAGTGGTAGGAGGGCCAGATCTCACATGCCTGGTCAGTGCAGTGACCTGAAGGAGGGAAGGAAGGAAGGAAGAAGGGAGGCCACACACAGCTGTAGCAGTTATTCCAGAAAATTTATCAGAGGTTGGACTGGGGTGTGAATGGGGCCAGAGTCACCAGCTGGCTTCTAATTGGAAATCAGTAGGTCACACTGTCAGAGGTCACCCCAGAAGGTGGGGCGGGCTAGACTTCTGTGCTTCCTTCCATGAGCTTGGCCACTTCTCCCAGTTTGCCAGAACAGTGTCCAGACCTGATTCTGCTTTGTTCTCCTGTTTCTAACCCTCCAGGTTAGCTGGATAGTGCTGCACGCAGAGCTGAGCCCTACTCATCCTCCATGGCTTCTGGCCTATTCATGGCCGTGTTCTGTTTCTGGATTCTTCCTTTACCACATTCCTAAGGGTCTTTGTTTTTATAGCCCTGGGTCTGGGGCCAAAACCCTCTCACTTTTTCAGCACGCCTGGAGCTCTCCCACACTGGCAGGATACACTCCAGACTACTTCGTTCTTGCTAAACTTTCTCTATCCTACTATCACTACCTGCTGCAACCTGTTTGGTCACCAAAACAACAACAACAAAACAACCCAGAGAGGCTTTGATTAAACACCTTTATTTGTTGATGCCAATCCTCTCGTTCACCATTCTGATGGGAACCACTTTCTTCCTAATGCCAAGCACTCCACGTTTAGTCTCTAGTACCTCTTGTTTTTTTCACGAGATATTTGAACATAGTTGACAGCCTTCTACATTTATATAGGATCAGGTTTCAAGAGCTCCATTTTAGTCAATTATGTGGAAAACCTCAGAGAAAGAAAACACACAGTAGGAGGCATTAACAAGCCCATTGTGCTACTTGGACACAGCTTTTCCCTCATGCCATTTGGATCCTATTCTCATTAAATACACTAGCTGAGAGGATCATGCCTGGCTATATGCCTCTCATTAGGGAAATCAAATACAGGAGAAACTGGGGTATATTAAGCAAATAAGAGAGAATGATTTTCCCACATTCTCCAGTTAAAACGCCTCATAAGTTCATTTACATATTTCTAAGTCTGACAGAAAGTATAATTTAAAGTTGAGCCATCAGGAGCCAGGGCCTATTAAAGAGTAATTAGATATGAAGAAAAATAGTTCGTGAAATAATTTCTTAAGTCAGTTGGAAAGGATGAGTTTATTTTATTGTATTAGATTTACAACCAGTGTCTTAGGAATGCATGATTGAGAAAAGGTACAACCGCAGCTAGCTTTTGTGTTTGTTTTGTTTTGTTTTCTCACTGTTTCAAGAATCCTCAGTGCTGATTGGTTCAGACCTTTTGGTTTTCCTCCTAGAAGTTTGTGTAATCATGACTGGTGAACTCCAGAATCCGTGGGATGCACGAGGAAATGACAGAAAGGCGTGTGAGTGATTTAGGATCATCCTGTTAGGGCCTCTGCATTATCTGTAAGGAAAACAAGTTGTTTGTGGACCATTAGTAGTTGAAAAGTGACGCTGTCAGGGAGGCTTCCAGTCGGGTGGTGAGTTTAAAGATTAGGCAGAGTCATGCCTTTTAAAAAAATTCTTAGGGTGCCTCTTTTACCGAGCAATTGAGTACTTAGGCTAGAAAGTTCTCTCAGGTGGATTGAGTGCCTCATCTTAAACAACATGTTGATCCAACATATTTGGCTATTAGTAATGTTCTTGTGTCAATGGTTCTGAATCTCTTCCAAAACATAGCAATAGCTTTGTATTTGAATTTCCTTTACTTATTTAATTAGTTCAGGAAAGATGGGCATGCTTGACACTTTAGAAGTCATGTGCATTATTTGTCTAAGTCAAAAACATACGTATTCAATCAGAGTGACTTAAAGTCTAAAAGGAAAGTCAGGGTTCCAGTAATTGTGATTCTTAGAAACACAGAGAATTTTTTTTTTGATCCTAGTTTACTTCCTAAACTAAAAATTTCTGTCTTTAGTGGCTTTTATCCAACTTTTTCAACATATCACGAAGCTTTTGAACAAAGTTTACCCACATTTTCAAGGATGTACAGGCATATTAAAGAAGATGTATCAAATTCTGCATTGGGTGGCTGGTAAAATCTCATTTTTTAAGATGTTTAAGATATGGGGATATAAGTTTATTAATTTGATTTTTTCTCATTCCTTATTATATGTTAACTTTCACTAAGTGGAATTTCATTTAGACTATAATATGTAATAAATTTTCATTAATATCATTTACATGTTGGGGGAAAAGATGAAAAAAGTCAGAGGATATCAGGAAAGAAAAAGCATAGCATAAAGTTATATGTGTATTTAGTAACAGTTTGTTAACAATTATTTGTGTGTATGTGGTCTCCTTTATAAGAATATCAGTTTCTTAAGACAAGAAATATATCTTTATTTTTGTGCCTATTACAATGCTTTGCACTTAGGAGGTAGTTAAATAAATGTTTGTTGGATTGAATCCATGTCTTTTGTTTACTAACATAATAAAGAGAAGTATGAAGCATAGCCAGAATTCTTTAAGGATGAAATGCTTCTGCTTAAAATACACATATGATTAGGATGAAAAGCGACATTTAGTCTAAATTATCTAAATAATTTTCTCGATCTCTGACTTTACTATTAGTCTCCTTATTTGTGCCTAGAATGCCATCACTGCTGTTAAGCTAGTTTGTCACTGTCATATAAGCAGTTTATGAAGTACAAAAACGAAGTGTTCAGTGGCTATCAAGTTAAATATAACACATATAATGTGCATAGAAATGAGAGACCCATTAAAATGAAAATTTCTACTCTATTAGTGTAATTTTTTGAATAATGTATGGATGGGCATTATTATTGAAGAGCAATTAAATTTTTTAAAAAGGCTCCATTACTAAGAACTGTATTTCTTAGGATTATCTGGAAGTCTCTGAGGGCCTAGAACTGTGTCTGGAAGGATTTGTGATTATAGTTGTCAGGGTTTTGACAGGAAACATATGGCATACTTAAACTTGGTATTTAAGGGACATTTAATAAACAAGGATATTTACAAATGTGTTGGCAGGACTTAGGGAAACCAAAAAAAGAATAATGACATGTTCTGAGGCCAGCAAAAGATGGGTATTTTTACTCCACAGGGTCTCAGGGGCTAGAGGTGGGAGCAGTTCCCAGAACCTAGAAGGGTAGCCCTGTGACAAGCGCTGCTTAGGAGGAGCAGTGGCCTCCCACTGAGGACAGAGGTGACCCAGGTTGAGCAGACCTCCCGCACTTGCCTCCCGGTTACCGGTCTACTGTGAGCACCTCCAGCTGGAATCCACAGGAAGTGGGAGGGAGGAGGAGCCCCTGATGCCAGGTCTTATGGGTCAGCCTCTCAGGGCACAAAATAGGGTATAAAAGTGGACAAGCAGACCGGGGAATGGGGATCAGTAAATATTTGCCAAATAAACAGCTGCTTACTACTTTTTTTAATGAGTGGTTTGGTTTCCTTCAATTAACACTGCTACTTATTGCCTTCTTAGAAGTCTGCATTATTGCTTGAATGAGATAAGCAGTAGTTAGTAGAGTGCCTACTATGTGGAAAGCATTTTGCGAGGCTTGTTGCTATCAATAGCAGATAACTTTCTAAAATTAGCTGCCAGTAGAGTTGTACCTTGCTTTATACGATAGATAGATACTGAAAACAAACTAGTGTTGACATTAAATACTTTGAAGTGACATTATAAAGTAATCCAAAGCACCTCATTTCAAGAAAATCTGGGAAGCTTGCTCTTTAAAGCAGTCCTGTAGCACAGCTCTGTCTAGTAGAACTTTCTGCAACTATAGGAATATTTTATATCTGCACTGTCTGATGCAGTGGCCATTGGCCCCATGGAGGCTCTTAAGCACTTGAAATTTGACTAGTGTGACAGAGACTGAATTTAAAATTTTAGCCATAGGTGCCTAGTGGCCCTCATATTGGGCAATGCATCTATAGTAAATTGTTAAGCATGTGCTACTTGATTTAATTTTTGTGTGAAATCTATTTTGAGGTAAGAAATTGGATCTTGCACTTACAGATTTTCAGGTTGCTTCCTTCTGTATATAGGAACCCTGCGAATACTGGTGAGCAGAATGTAAAGGGAAGAGAAATCAAAAGCACCCGAGATGGAGCCGGTCCTAAGGCTTTTTTGGCTAATAAAAGCAAAGCAAAAGACACAAGAATCCTTTTATGTTATGTAGTATGTGCTTCACAAATGTAGGTCATATTTATTTAGACTGAGTTCTATTTAAAAATAAACCTTTGTGTCCAAATTTCTCATCACTGAAAAGTCTACTTCAATTAAAAAATAATACATTTATTCCTGTGATGGAGTTATTCTGAAAAAGTGTACTTCAATGAAAAAAGTAATACATTCATGTCTATGATGTAGATATTCTGTGCCATATGAATGGCTTCCATGCTTGGGCAGTTGGCTACAAAGAAAATATTTACGGAATGAAGATACGAAGTCTAGTATGTACCCAGCTGGAAGAAAATATGACTGATGATATATTAAAGTTATATATATCGTCTCTTCAAGATTTTGATATTTAGTGTCCTTATTCATTTTTGTTTATTTTCTTGGGTTTATTGGATATATATATATATATATAATATATGTGTGTGTAAAAATATGTATATATATATTTAGCTTTATGGTAAAATCTGAGGGTTCTCTTGGCCCTTTTTATAACTTGTTTTCTTCTTTTTAGCCTGCCTTTTAGAAATCTGCCTTATCTTAGTCTAGAATCTGAAAAAAAGAACAATCACTTGAAGTTCATAATTACTCCATAAGGAGAAACAGATTATTACCTCATGGATATGACATATTACTTGTAATGCAACTGAAATACTTTTCAGGGCATTAAGTTTATGGATACTTGTTTTCTGTTATTCTTATTCTTCTCAAGCCTTCCTTTTGTCTACCTTTTCCACATTATGCTTTATTTGATTGGTCTTTAACAGGCTGTAAGAATTAAATATGTGACTGTGCCTTTTAAAAGAAACAAGGTCTAAATTCATTATGACAGATTTTAAAAATGACTCTTGCTGTATAAACTCAAGAATTTTTTTTATTTATTGTGGTAACATAGACATAACATAAAATTTACCATTTCAACTATTTTTAAGCATATAATTCCATGGCAGTAAGTACATTCACATTGTTGTGCAGCTATCACCACTCACCAACTTTTTAAATGCTTAAATAAATTAGGAGTTAATATTGAGAGGTAATATTTCCAGTTTGATGGAGGTTTTTTTTCTTCTAAAAAGAATAATGGAATCATCCACAAATTCTTGTTCATGTCAGTAAAGAAACATCTGCTAAAATTGTATCAAATGCCATTTTAAAGCGGTATTAAATTAGTATAGCCACTGTAAGCTTGTTCATCAGCACACAACAAGAACTTGTCAAAGTAACTTTTGAAATGAAAATGGCACTTTGAATGGGAAGATGCAGTTATTTTGCTTCTTTCCATTTCATTTTTGAAGGAATTTCATTAGAAACCCAATGAACACTGTAGACCAGTGATATGGTATGTGCTGAAGAAAGGTGTGGTTTAATGTGTGGGATATATCACACTTTGTGACTCACCTTCCTTTAATGTATTTCTCAAGTTTGTGTAATAATATCCATACTTAAGCTTGCTTTCTTTTGTTCGTTTAATTGAGTTCTTGAGATGATACCAACACAACAGTGAAATTTGAGTCACTTTTACATGTGATTAAAATGCATAATTAACTCATAATATTTTGTGAAAATATAAAAGATAAAACCAGCTTTCTTTCTTAACATGAGTTCTGCCTACTTACCTGTTGCCATAGTAACCAGGTAAACACTAATAAAACCAAATGGGCATCAAAAAAGTTTCTCACATAATTTGCATTGAAAATTCTTCATGGGACCTTTTAAAAATGTGTTATTTGGGAGGGGGAAGGAAAGATTTACATAATGGAAGAGAAGTCAAACTGTATTTGAATATAGAAAGAGAGTTGAAGGGGTAGAAATCTGTATTGCTGAGAAAAGAGTTTTCAGAGCAGACTGTTTCTGGTATTTTATACCAATTATGTGCTGCTATTGCTTTGAATAAATTTTGCTGCCCTGCTGAGATTTCCTTTTTACAAATCCTGGAGCAATTATAAGATGGAAGTCTGGAATGTATAAACAATGTCCTTTGAACAGTAAATGAGCTTCATTCTTATAAAAACTCAAGGGTAGGAATGTACTACCTTTTATTCTATGGTCTCTGCCTTTCCTTCCTCCTTAATCATTGCACAGAAACTAGTGTCTACTCTAAATGTACAAAAACATGAATTTTTGACCAGAAATACTTTTAAAGTATAATTTCCATCAAATTAACAAAATCTCTCCTTTGCTCTAACACAATAACCAGTATACTTAATAACTGTTCAATATAGCTATTGATTATATACATCTCTGTCTCGAACCTTAACACAACAAACTGTAATAGATTCCCTTTTTCTATAGACCTGGGAAGCAAAACACCACACCAAGTAAGTTTCACAGGGAGGAAAATGACACCCTTATAGCATAACATTAGACTGGGTTTCCAAATGTCAAGTTGTTTTATGTGACAAAGCAATCTGCCCTAATCATGGCAAACAATATATCAAATCCTAAAGAGAAGTCAACTGTCACTTGGAGTTAACTGTAAAGAGACTGAACTCCATTATTTTGCTTAACTTATAGGCCTTATACAATGTTTACAGTAAGGTTTGGAGAGTTGCCTAGCATTGAAATATATACAATTAAACAACACAGTGGAACGGCCCTTTTATGTCAGCACAGCTAAAAGACCGCCATTATCCTCACATGATAGTCATTCTTGGAACTCTTAACATAAACAGGAATGGAGAACATTCATCTGTAATTCTGTCTAAGTGCATACAGGCTTTTGCTTTATTTTATTCACATAAACCCCCATGGAAGCTGAAGATAGCAATAATAAAGGGGTCACTGAATAAGAATTATTTCTTTGACTGTCAAAGAGTGTCATACTTTTATTTTGTTTGCAACTGAGCCTCAGTACTCAGGTCTTTGGACTTTTATGTAAGCTTATATAAACAAGGGAGAGTGTTTAAATTTATTACAGAGTGAATTTTACTAAAAACAACAAATGTAAAGAGACAGCAGAATATCATAGATTAAAATGAAACCAAATATAGGCTAACTGTTAAATCCACGTCATGTTTTGTTAAAGTTAGATTAGGTCAGTTTAACACATCTAGACCAGAAGGGTTGATTCTTCAGTGCGGTAGTGACATTACGAGAGTAAGATACAAAAACTGAAGCAATTTCTTGTTTTTGCAAAGTAGAATGTTTAAGAGACTGATTTATAGTTGTGTCCTTCAGTAGTATAAACATATATTTTTCATACACATATTGAGTTTTCCCTGTAGTATTTTTTTCCTGTAGATTTCCTAGGGATGTCCGGCTTTATAATTCTGAAAATTAGTTTACATTGACAACAGAATAAAGCATAGCTGTAATCACATGACTCAATACCAAGAGGAAGATCTGAGCTCAGGTTAGGTCACTGGGGCCAGTGACTCCAGCTGTTTTTGCTTCTGTTTTCTAGTCTGTTGTCTACAATTTGGGAATTGTTAAGCATGTTTCTAGAGGGTTTTGAACTGCTTGACAGTAAGGTGACTTGTTATATGCCCCCCTCCAAAAAAGGCCTGGCAACGCAATACGTGAAAAGTTTACAGCATATTTGGATGACTGAGTGTTAGAGCACATCAGAAAAGGAAAAGGTTATCCGAAATATGATTTTTCAATAAAAAATGAAATGTTTGCCTCTCACTAATCCTGACCTGAAGTTTGTAATTTAGAGCCCTCACTAGAGACAACTTTTTGTCCTTTACTTTCTCTTGTATAAATCCTTTTTTCCTACTTCTCAAAATACATGGTGAGCCTTTGCTTATAATCAGAATATATGAAAGGTTACACTGATTTAGATTAAGAATTTCCCAAACATGGTTTTGACCTTACTTGGGCAAGGTCAACCAAATGCCCGCAAACATCCATTAAATAACCAGTGGATCAGCCATCTGTATGACCAGACAGCTCTTGGACCTGTTTATGAGTTTAAGGACACAGGACCACGTGATCCACATACACTTGTGAAGTACTGTTGGCTTTTTTCCCCCAAGAAAATACATGTTTCAAATGTTTCCTCTATTCCTTATTTTCCATTATTTGAGGAGAAAGTTTGATTGTGATTTTATAAACTTTAAAGATATCTCTTTCAAGTTAATATTTTTCCAGAATGAAGAATCCTAATTTTATATCTTTTCTTTGAGTCGTGTTAGTTGTTCATTTAGTTTAGTTGTTTGGAGAGGCAATAATTACAATTTTGCAAAGTGACCTAGCTGCACTTGAATTTTGTAACATTAGGTTTTCAATTTTATTTCTGCTAAATAACTCTTCATGCCCAGGGGTGATTGCTCTTTTAGGTTATGGTTCGTGTTGAGCTGCTACCTTTCAGGTAGTCCAAAATGACTCCCAAACACTGTACAGTTGGGACTAGTAGTTTAGTGGGCTGTGTTAGTCTTACTTATGGATGTTGAAGGTCATCCATCTATCACCTTTTTGATCCACTTTCCTGAGGCTCATCCTCATCAGCACAGTGTGTCTTGTGGTGAAAGGGTAGGGTGGTATGTGCAGGTGTGGTGTTTCAATGGGTACCACTTCTTTCAAATTTTGTATAAAAATGTCAAGCCAGGCATGAGTCTGAGAGAGACCATTCTTGGGACTTTTAAATGAATTATGTCATGATTCTTATGTTGGTTTCTTGTTACATTTCCTTCTGTTATCATGTTCATTGCCCAAATACTCTTACATAGGTATATAGAAGACTCAAATTCAGAAGACCTGTCCCTACTCTTAGAGAGAGTATAGCACAACTTGGGAAAATAGTATCTATTTAATAGCCATTAACAACCTGAGTTGAGGACTGTGAATGGTATGAGGAGAGTGGGAAAGTGGAGAAACAGACTTCCCTTCTGTTGAAGAGAAGTCAAAAAAGCTCTGTCTATGGGGCACCACCTCTGCTCAGCCTTGAAAGAAAGATGACAATGGTAAGTGGTGTTTGTGGCAGAATAACCTCAGTGTGTTTGGGGTGGACTAGAAGAGCAGTGCAGGTAGTCTGGCATCCACGTAGGAGGACCAGGCAATGAAAGTTCTTGCTTTATCCTTTGGGCGATGGGGAGCCATTAAAGCTTTTAAACTGAGGAATGACATTTCAGGGAGATTAATTAACATGATGAGTGGGTTGGAGGTGAGGGAAACTCTAAGCATAATAAGGCTTTTTCCCTATATATTTTTAAGTAGATTCTATGGGAACTGTATCAGAGATTTCTTGAAAAGCCCTCACTGAGGTACTGTCTGTATTCTTTCAGATATTCTTTCAGTTAGTGTTCAACAGCTCTTTTCACTATTAACCACAAAAATACTTAAGTACAAAATCAAATGTGCCTGTGATATGTAGGCAAAAGATATCCTGGCAAAGTGATTCTGTGTTTTTTCATCCATTATTTAAATTTGGAATCCCACTTTATAAGATTCAAGTACTACGTAAGTCCATCCTGCACAGCTGCAGGTATGGGCTATGATAGAATTCACTGTTGTAAGGTAAATTTTTTTAACAAAAATAACAAAAATACTGATGATATTGATTACAGCTAACATTTATTGACTATTTACTATGTGCTAGGTACTGTTCCAAGAAGTTTATGTGTATGCAAGTCACTATTGTTAAAATACTATATATAGTTATGCGTGAAAGGATCTCATGTTAGAATAAACAGTAGAAAAAAATGGGAAGAGAACGACAAATTGATGTGCATGATAAATAGAACAAATTTAATCTATAAATCCTGTCTCTTTTCCATATAATCAAGAAAACACCTATGTACTGGGCACTGTGGGAAATGAATGGTGTCACTGTTTTATACTGACAATTGAAAAAGTCTATAATATAGTTAATTAACATATGCTAGAAAGTAAAAATAAGTTGAGTGTACAGAATAATATTTGGGGAGTGTGATGTGGAGCTATTCCAAGCAGAGCACCAGCTTGGATTTGTTTTTCTTTTACATCGACACCCGCACAACTGCCTCATGGATTTAAAAATATATCTCTGCAGTTTTATCGTCTTGGCTCTGGAGCTCCACACTCAGTGAAAATCAGAGTTGTCTGCATTAGGCTTCGGATGCTGCCGGTTCAGGCTGAGCATCGTTTATCAAGAATCTTCTTTTTCATTCCTCCTTTCAGAAATTTGCAGCACCGCCCCCTTCATTGTTTTATCTACTATGAGGTCAATTTTTTGTCTCCTAAATTTTTATTCTATTTTTTGAAATCTCTTTTTCACTCATTTGTGGAGTTACATTATAGAATGTGTCTCCCCTATAATTATACATCTCGTGACAACTCTCCTGATGCTTCCCAAGAATAATTTCCGAGTCGTTGGCATAATCCTGTGGCTTGAGTGCAAGTTAGTTGTAGGGATACTGCTAAGATCCTGAGAGAAAACGGAAGGTCCAGATATGAATGCTGAGATTAGTGGCTCTCTGAAGAAAAATACCCTGGGGAAGGTGGTACCGACGTGGGCAATTAGAAAGCTTTGGATAGTGATTCTGGTGGAGCGTGGTCCAACCACAAAGGAGCCGGAGTCTACAAGAGAAGTGAGTTTAGACAGTGCTGGAAGTTCTCGGGGGCGCAGCCCTGAGTAGCCATCAGGGGCCATATGACTTGGATGTGCAGAGTCCAAGGAAACCTGGAGTCAGGGCTGTGCTGGCAGCAATGACACAGGGGATGAGAATCAGACTCAGCAAGAACTTCTGGTTCCTTTATGTCCAGGGAGGCAGACAGAGAGGACTCTGGTTTGAGTTAAGGTTGAGAGTGAAGGAACATTTGAAAAAGAGACTGAAACTGCCATGAAAGAAAGATCTAATGTGTAAACATGAGTCAGACCATGGGGAATTTGAGGCTGTGTACCTGTATATTTCTAATTTGTAGTTTATTCCCTGAGATTCTCCCTGATGTTTGCTTGTAAACAGTTACCAGGTCAATCATTTTGTCTACTTTAAATGACTTTCTGAACATACAGTGCTGAAGTTCTCAAAGTGGGGACTGAGGGCATTGTCCGAAGAGTACAAAGACATGAAATCAAGTGCTTCTGTCTTAGGAGGAGAAATGTGTGTTCCTTCAGGTGATGGTAACAGAACATTTCTCACGAAGTGGCATCAAACAGAGACTTTTTGTGTAAGGGTCCCCTGGGTCTGGGTTTGACATATCTACGTGTAGTAATCCCAACACTAATTCTGTCATGGGTAAGGGAAGAGCTAATGCTCACAAATAATTGTTTCAGTGAGCTGTTAGGAAGCTAACCCTGCTACCTCTTTTCACACAAGAGTTCAGATTTCTTATGACCAGTAAATTAGGTGTTCACTTTTCAAAGTTGAATTGATGAATAAAAGTTGCTTCAATGATTTGTTACAGTTTTTTTCTAAAGCCTTAAGGGTGAAATTTCCCTCTAACTTTCCTGCTTAAGATATAAGTTAATCATATTTACTTATGCTATACATTTTAACCAAGTGATCAAAACTGCATATCCCACATGCTATACACAATACAGTTATTTTGAATGAAAGCTAATCAGAGTAATCAGAAAGTAGCTTATGTGTCTTTTGTTGAAACTGGAGGAATGAAAATAAGCTTACTTACATTAAAGTTGACTGTTTAAAGACACCATTCCAATGCTAGACCATAAAAAAAAGCAGACCCAAGATTGGGGGTGAGGTACTGTGCATTTACTCCTCTTTTGTGACAGCACTATAACTGTGTTGGCAAAACATTCCGAAAGTAAATCAGATAGAAACACGAATCTATGTTCCCAGAGAGACTGTTAGTTCGCCTCTTGCAAGCAAGGGTCATGCCTTCAAATTGCTTGGAAACCTCTATTATGCATATAGTGGATTCATACTAATACATACTTGTCGAGTGACCCAGATCCATATATAATACCATCTTATTCTTTTTAAGGAAACAGTGACTGCATTTCCTTAATTTCAACTGCACATGTTCCCTGCCCATAATTTACCTTCTCTGAAATGTGAGTGCCTCATATAGTTGGTTGCATGTTTGAGGGGCCGTCAGCCTGGATTAAAGTCCAGTTCTTTTGGAGGGGATTTGTGAATTTGTGTTTACTTGTGATAGCCCCCTGAGGACACTACCAATTTGGGACCACTTAAAATTAAATCTCTGCTGGAGGTTTTCTTGTGGTCACACTGCTTGTGTGGATACAGTATGAGCTGGTAGTTCAGATTCTTGGTGGAGATTTTTTTCCTTCCGTTCACCCAGCCACAAGCTCGAGACACGCACATTTTCTTTCTGCGTCCTTCAGCGTATTTCTTGTTCGCCCTTCCCCAGAGAGTAGGACCCCTTGCTCTTTTGTTAGGTTCCTCATTTGGGAGCATTTTTTACTTCTAAGCAGTACGTAGAATAATGGTATGTCCTGTTGTTAATGACATCTTAGATTTGATGAAATACAGTGTTTGTTCGGGTTGCAGTTATCCAGCAACTGATCCATGGCGTTAGAAAGCCCAGACAGAGGTTCTGCTGACTAGCTGCCAGTCAGGCCAGAAAGCCTATTTTGTATAGATGATGGTTATGATACCCTCATGGATCTAAAGGTATGAGCTAATCTGGATGACAATTAATGCCTGTTTGGGGTTTGGAAAACAGCTTCACTGTAGTGATTTCATCATGGTTCCTTGCTATGTCTAAGGTTCACTTTGAGATGGCACTTAAGCAATACAATCCGGAATCCAAGGGGTATTTAGTCAAAAGCCCTGACTCTTCTCATTAGCTCTCACTGCATACTCTTTCTTTTCCTTTATGGCTAAGCTTCTACTGTACAAACTGCATCCTTTTTGCATTTCTCATAGCAGTTGGTCCTTGCCCATCTTTTTGCTGTCATGTACTCAGACTAGGATGCCTTCCCCTATTATAACCTCTACTTGTTCACAGACTGTTGATTTCTCTCTTCATGAGTGTTGCCAACACTTTCTTAATGCTTCTGACCCAGGTGAGTCTCTTCCTCTTTGGGAAAAGAGACAGGAGGAAAAGAATATTAACATTTATTTATTGCCTGCTATTGTCAGGTCCTCTGTGAAATTATTGAATCCTGACAACAGCCTGTGGCAGGTAATTAATATTATCCCATTTTATGTAAGAGAAGACTGAGGTTCACAGGGGTGAAGTGCCCACCCAAGTCCATAGGTAGGTAAGGAGTTGGGCCAGGATTTGAAACATGTGTCAGACTTCAAAGCCAAACCATGTTCACTCTACTTCATTGTTTCACTTGAGGGGAGTGTTTCATGTGGATTTTTCTTTTTAAACTTCTCTCAGGCTCACTTAAGTGATTTATTCACAATAAAGATTTCACACACATAGAATTTGATGAAAGCAGATGCTGCATCTGACTATATCGTGGATGTAGGCCCTGAAGCTTGACATTCGGGCTTTGGTCTGTGTGTGTGTGTTGTGTACATGTGAGATTTTGGTTACTGTGTTAACTAACATTTGAGAAATGAATGCTTTTACCTCAGATAAAAACAAAAGCTGAGGCCTCAGTAATCTAATTCTCAAATTTAAAAATCTTACAATTAATCTGATATCAGCTTCGGTGTCTCATTTTTCACATAGATGTCTAATTTAGACTTTTTCCTCTTTAACTAGGATTTGGCAAAGCATCAATTGAAAGGAAAGAATATTCTGTATTTGTATTTAGTTATATTCTGAGACTCTGTAGAAGTTACTGTACATTTGTTGAGTGAATTTGTTGAGTGAATTTAACATCATAAAATAATGATTTTTGAAACTTTTGTTTTTAGAGGTATGATTGACAAACATAATCTTACTTACTTGGGATAGCAATCAGTTTCAGAAAGATTATAATTAAAGCACTTTGAGGGTACATATAACATATGATAATAATACACGAATACACTTTCAGCTAATACAGGCTTTTCTGATAAGTGTGAGAACTGCCCAGACAGGGAGGCTTTATGGAAGCTAGATGACATTCATAATTACAGGTAAAGACTGAAATTCAGGGGAGTGTGTGTGTGTGTGTGTGTGTGTGTGTATGCGTGTGCACTTGTGCACATATCTGTAGCCATACCAAGGCCTAAATTATTTTCCTGGCCCCTTGTTCACTACTGTTTGATCAGACCCAGGAATAAACCTAGATAATCTGAACCAGACTTCTAATCTGATGGGTTCTACCATGAACTTTGATGATTGATGATCAGTCCCGGGAGAAGGCATTAGAGAGAAGGGAGACTTCTGTCCCACACTCCTCACACTCGGTTCCTGAGCTAAGCCTGCTTTAATGATTCCATGCTGGGATTCCTCACTCCCGATACTGGCTGTGATCTGGTTAGTATCTGACTTTTTCTCACCCTTAGTCCTGGTCCCTCTTTGAAAGTAAATAATAGGGTAGCCTGACTGCAGGCCTGAGGGCTGACAGGTCATGACAGCTTTTTGGTGCCTTTCTCATCTTTATCAAATAAAAAGTTTGAATGAAAAATGTAGGATTGAGTTGGGCAGGAGCGATAATGTTGGAGTTAGCCCACAATGTTGAGGCCTGGTGTTTTCAGCATGGGTGGTGACATACATTCATTATGCAAAGACTGCACAGCTACCTTAGGGAAAAACAGGATAGACAAGACTTCGAGTTTTGAATTTATACAAAGTTGAGTCATAAGATATTGGAAGGGCTGTTGTGTAGTGACTAGGCCAAACTCAAGTTTCACTGTATCACATATTGTTGTCATTAGTAGTGGCAGGTTGACCAATTAATCTGTCTCTTTGGAAAACTTTCAAAGAAAGATTAACTTATTTGACTTTTTGTCATTATGATTGTTTGATCATAACTTTGGAACATCTTCAAAACTCATTTGCTTCCCTTCCCTTTCAAAAACTCTTGGCAAGAAGATAGTTAAAGATAAATATTGACAGTCACATTTGTGGAACTATAGCAGTATGCTGTTTTTCAAATAAGCACACTGTAGTGACTCTTGGGCAAATTCAAACCTAGTGAAAATCCTTCCTTACTGTATACAGAAACCTACACTGCGGAATGTGACAGGATTCCTAAATAGGAATTAGTCCGTTCGTGTGGGCCTTACAAGGGCAAGGATCTTTTCTTATTCTTCTTATCCCAGGATTAATGATACATTCAACAAATATTTGTTGAATGCATGAGTAGATGGGCAATTGGATGATTTTAGAGAAGCTGTATGACTTTTAAATAAAAGGTCTTCAAAGATACACTATTTTAAAAAGTCACCATCCAGAAAGCTGTAGAGAATAACATAAGAACCCATAGAACAGTCTTAAAGGATTAATCATTATTAACATTTACTGCACATGCTCTACCTCCTATTTTCTTTTTCATACAAGAAATAAAACAGTGCGTTTGCACCTTCCTCCGACGCACCTCTTGTCGTGAATTTTGAGACTGTTCTTCATGTTTGTGTCCTTGTACTTTTCCTACATTTATGTTTACCAATAAAATAATATATAGTAGTGGATTATTTTGTGTTTCTACATTTACATTTATAGTTATTAAACTGTGTGTGACGCAGTATCATTCTGCAGTTTTGTTCATTCAAAAGTTATGTTTTTGAGAAATGTGCATGTTGATTACATACAGGTCAATTTTATTCATTTTACTGCTCAGTAGTTTTCTGTCTTATACTGTAGTTTCTCTGCTCACTTTCTGATGCGTATTTAGATTGTTGTAGGCTTTTTCCCATTCTGGAAATGTCCTGTGAATACCCCTCTGTGGGTCTCTCTGTGTGCATGGGCGGGAGCCTCTCTGAGGTCTGTTTCTGGAAGGGGAGTGGGAGGTCTTGGTGTGTCGTGTGCTCTCTGAAAGGGCTGTCTCAATTTAGCCTAACACCAGTATGCAGGACAGTACCCTTCCTCCATATTCTTTCAAACAGGCTGTAGTATTTAGCTAGTAAAATATGCTAAGTGGTTTTTTTTTTTAAGTTCATGGTAGATGGCTTAACTGCTATTTAATTTTGCAAAATTCAAATTCTTTTTCATAACCTTAGAGAAGAAGGAAAGACAACATAATAAACAAAATGCTTGTGAATGAAAAGAGGGAATAGCCATGGAATAAAATAAAAGACATTGAGTTAAAAACCCCTTAGGTTGCCCCCTGTAGAGGGTCTCTGTTGAACCACGCTGAAATGCATTTCATTCTGAAAGGGAGGGCCGTGACTAAACCCCCTGATGACAATCCTGGCTGAAAAGAGCCCGTAATAATCATTTCCAGCCCTAAATACTTGGTCTTGTAGCAGCCTGAGCTGATGCTTTTTGAGAGGCATATTATAAAATGAAAGTAGGTATCTAATGAAAGGTTCTGGATTAACTAGCTTAAGTAAGTAAGAATCAGCTTTTACAGTTATTAGATTAATCATCCTGACCACTCCAAACCTCTGTTTGAACCTCTTTTTTTCCAGAAAAGATATCATCTCTTTTATGTGGAAACTATTATTAGCAGCAATAAACCCTGAGTTTGTCAGAAAGAAAAAAAAAAGCATTATGACTAATTTTTTTGGATGAGGTTTTTTTTTTTTTTCTTTTTTCCTCTCATCTCCTGATGGTGGGTTCTGTTTTCTTCTCAGGTCCGCAGGAAGAGCCTGTTTCCTTGTCATGCCTTTTCTTTTAGTGCATAAATAGCAATTGTTAGATGGTCTTTACCTCCAGTCTCTTCCATTCATCTCAGGTTCTCACTCTTCAACTGAAATGGCCATCTGACTTTAGCAAATAACCATGCCTAACATGTTTTATTTTAATCTTTTGCCCAAATTCTCTATTTCTCTTGTCAAATATTTTTATCATTGAGAGTATCATTTCTACCTGCCCAGTTCTAGAGTCTCAAAAATCAGTTGTCCAGTTTTCCTTCTGGGTACCACTACTGCCCTTGCCGTCAGGTAATCAGCCTTTCCTCCTTTGCCCCTTCCTTCCCTGCCCTAATCTGACCAGTGTAATGTGTTACATTATAAATCAAGAGAAGGTTTCCTCAGGGCTGCTATCTTGAAACACCTGGGCAAAAGGCTTATGTAAAAGCAGAGGGAGGAGTCACGTGCTTATTATTCCTATAGAGTACTTAGCACATCTTGAACTCAGTAAGTCTTCAGGACAGATTCTTTAGTGTCTACTTGCCGGTTATCTGTGATGAGTGGCATAGAACAGATTAGTTTTCCTCACAACACAAGATGCTTTCAGGCTACTTGAATACCCTCCCCCATATGAGTTTAGGGCACATCCAAGTTGGGGGCCCATTGAGCTTGGGAAGGAAATTGGAGGGGACAGAGCATGTAAAAAATAATAATAGCTTAAACAGTAACAATAACCGGTGTTACCTGTTGTTCAGGGTCACCTGCTCTGCCCCTTGCCTTCTATTGTCATAGAAAACTGAATATTGATTGAATTTATTAAATCGAGAAGATGACAATGGCGATTCCATTCAGCTGGCTAGAAACCAGAGAGATTCTTTCACAACTAAGCAAACAGCTACATGGCTAATGCCTGAAAGAAAATAAGCAGCAGGTCCAAGGGAAATTAAACTCTCCTTTCTCGGATTCCCTTTCTGTTATATTCTACTGGAAATGTGCATTTGTGAAGAATTTCTGACTCATTTGCTGTAGGCAAATACTTGTGTGGGCCTAATGGAGTATAGAGCGGTGAAAACGGAGGTTATAACTCAGGGAGGATGGCAGTGAGTGGCAGTGATGGATGTGAGCGAGGGGGCAGTGCCTTGCCCAATCTTCGCGGTCCTGTGCACTTGCCCCCACCCCAGAGCTCTCATAAAGCCAGACCAGCCACGGGGGGCTCTCCTTCCAGAGGTGATGGAGGTGTAGGCTCTGGCCCTCCAGTGACCATTGTGCTGACTTTACAAAAGTAAAAGGAAAGGGACAGGAAGTCACACCCTGCCCTACCGCTTTCTTGAATTGGAGTGCAGTAAGTTCTAGACCTGCAGACAAGGCCCCAGCCACCCTGCCTCCCTCTGATGTTTGTAATGCCACCATTTGCACTTTATGCCTTCTATCAGAGCATTGTCCCTGGTTCAAAAAAAGCACATTTTCTAAGAGGGATAATATTAAACTTCCTTGCTCATTCCACTCTTGCTGTAGTAGAATGGCTGAGGAATAAGGAACAGGGGATGCTATGTGTCTTTAGAAGAGTTCCAGAAAGGTCGCCAGAAGGGGAGGTGGGGGATGGTCATTCCTCAGGGAGCTTAGGGACCAGAGAAAGAATGTCCCTCCTTCCTCCCCACCTCACATAGCCCCTCAGTGTGGTTGTCATATTAGTAACAGAATAAGCTGAGTTGAGGGCAGCCTTCAGGGGGAGCAAAACAGCCAAAAAGAAAACTACTAAAAAGCAGTGATGGCCCCTTTTAGAACAGGGAGTGAGCACTGCTGCAGCAGCAGCTCCGAAACCTCCTTCTCCTGGTGACCTGTGGCCCAACCCCAGTGGTTCGACAGTGACCTTCACTGAGACTCAGCCTCTCTAAACTGCAGCATCCTTATCAAGGAGTAGTTGTCTGTGAAGCCCTGGTTGTAGATAGCCTTATCCCATGGTGACATACTGAGTGATGATGGCCTCCAGATCTGGTCACCACCTTCTTACCCTCTGGCTCCACTTGTTTTGTGCCGCTCAGAGTCATTAAGTGACCTCAGTTTCTATCCCCACAGAAAAGCCAGTGCATCCCAGAATTGATGACCAGAAGCAGGACATTCACCTTGATTGCCTTGCTTCCGGTTAAGGATGGAACAGTTGGGGGCAGGGTAGGATCATCACCTGCTTCAGGGAGAGTCTGCCTCCTTTGGGCCAGAGGTTTCTTTTAACTCATCTGCAAGGTTAACGGATTTAATTGTATGTTAGATTATAATTAAGGAATCTTCCCAATTAATGATGCTGGTGGAGGAAAAGCCATAAATTCTCCCATGGCTCAGCAAGCTTAGGCTTGAAGTAAAGTGGTGTTTAGAGGAAGTTCCTTTCTCCTAATAAATGCTTTTGTGCACATTGGGTTCAATCAATATTGACGAACTGGTCTCTTAGAAAGAAGGTAAGTGCATTAGACCTTATGTCATCTATTTAGTAATTCAGTTGCTGTGCTTCAAGTATTAGTGTCAGGCACTATTCTGAAACTTTATTTTCAAAGTAATGGAAAAGTGGAATAAATTATTTATTGAGAACTTTGGTGATAAAATGCCCCTGATCACTTGAGAGAATAAGATTAACCATGTAACAACAATCCCACTCCTAGGCATATATACAGAGGGAACCGTAATTCAAAAAGACACTTGTACCTCAATGTTCATGGCAGCACTATTTACAATAGCCAAGACATGGAAACAACCTAAATGTCCATCGACAAATGACTAGATAAAGAAGTTGTATGTTTATACAATGAAATACTACTCAGCTATAAAAAAGAATAGAATAATGCCACAGCAACATGGATGGACCTGGAGATGGTCATTCTAAGTGAAGTAAGCCAGAAAGAGAAAGAAAAATACCATATGATGTCACTTATATGTGAAATCTAAAAAAGTGACATGAATGAACTCATTTACAAAACAGAAGGAGACTCACAGATATAGGAAACAAACTTATGGTTACCAGGCGAGAAAGAGGAGGGTATGAGGGATAAATTGGGAGTTCAGGATTTGCATTTTCATATATAATAAAATAGATAAACAACAAGGTCCTACTATATAGCACAGGGAACTATATTCAATACCTTCTAATGGCCTCTAATGGAAAAGAATATAAAAAGGAATATATGCATGTATAATTGAATCACTATGCTGTATACCAGAAATTAACACAACATTGTAAACTAACTATACTTCAATGAAATTAAAATATTGATAAAATAGAAAAGATGCTTAATCTCAAAAATAATAAAGGAAATTCAGAATAAAAAAAGATTCACCATGTAGCATGTGAAATAATAAAGTTGATCAGTAGTTAATAATGAATAATGAGTGGAAGAGAGAGGAAAATGTTTTAAAATAGGTCAAAAATGTAATGCTTCTGTTGATTCATACTTCTGTTTGAAATTTTTAAAGATCAGTATATGTATCATTTTCAGTTATTTGAAATACACCATTAAGAATTATGGATTTAAAGTTTTTGCATTTAATCTTCCAAGCATTTGTGCTATTACAAAGATCATGGAGGATCAAGTGAAAGTATTTTAAATGTAAATCTTATAAGGAGGAAGAACGGCAGCACTTTGAGTGGTGTCCTGTGTATTTTTCTAAGATGAAATTAAATGTCATGTATTTGGGAAGCCCACTACAGTTTGTTTCTAAGGGAAACAACTTTGTAACCCTAAGAAAGAGTAGATACTTATGGCAAATTGGAATAAACATGCCAGTGTTAGAAAGGAAATCAAGAAAGCCCAAATCTCTTTGAATGGAAACTATCCAAATAACAGGATTGCTTGGAACATACAATACAGACCAACTGTAGGCCAACATTCTCAAAATGTAATTGCATCACAAAACCAATTAGACATGGTCGGTATTAGGTCTTATCTCTGAAGTGGTATCATAAAGGTCCTGCCTGAATTTCTAAGCCACTATTGAAGCTGGTGCAATTTTTGCTAAGGTGGTAAGAAAAGAGTCATGGCAACACTTAAGGCTGTGTGAATTTAAAGTGAATGAAGGAAGGAGCTGCCCCATCCAAGAAGCCATTTCTCCACAGCTCTGTACGTGTAGTATCTATTATTGGCCTTGTGCTTAAAACATTTCTCTGGAGATTTCTTTCTATCTGTGTGTTCTGAGACCTAGGACCCTAGGATGTGGCCAACTGTTCCTACTTCCTTATTTCTAAGGAAGTTCTTGGGATGTGGTTGCCATATGAAGACCTCTCCACTCTGTGTAAAGACTCTGGTAACTTTATAGCAGCACTGTTTATAATAGCCAAGATGTATAAACAACCTAAATATCCATTGACAGATGAACAGATAAAGTTGTGGTATATTTATACAATGGAATATTACTTGGCCATCAAAAGGAATGAAATAATGCAATTTGCAGCAACGTGGATGAGCCTAGTACTATCATACTAAGTAAAGTCAGAGAAAGACAAATACCATATGATATCAATTATATGTGGAATCTAAAATTTGATACAAATGAACTAAATAAATAAGTTCAGAAACAGAATCACAGACTTAGAAAGCAAATAAGTTTGTGGTAACCAAAGGGGAAAAGGGGTGGGGGAGGGATGAATTAGGAGTTTGGGATTAGCAGATACAAACTACTATGTATAAAATAGATAAACAACAATGTCCTACTGTATAGCACAGAGAACTATATTCAATATCTTATAATAAACCATAATGGAAAAGAATATGAAAAAGCATATATATATATATATATATATATATATATATATATATATGTATGTATATAAAACTGAATCACTTTGCTGTACCGCAGAAACTAACACAACATTGTAAATCAACTATACTTCAATTAAAAAAAAAGAGTATGGTAGCTTTAAACATTATAAATCAGGAAGAAAACGTTCTTTAGTGTAATTTCATGTATGAAACAACTTCAGGGGTAAGTTGCTTGATCCACTTTTTAAATACAGACAATTTTAATGATTATTGTGAGTAAATGAAGGTACATATTAATCCAGTTACAATCATTGTACCTAAGTAAATATCCAGGGTTATATGCTATAAAAAAGCACCTCTATCCTGCCATCCAGCATTGTATGTAGCACAGAGTATCTGTAGCAGGGTATCTACTTAGTAAATATTGGTTCAATAAATAAGTGAATTCAGACAACCAGGCTGAAATAGAATTATGTCTAAACAGGAGAGATAAATGCCATTTGGACCGTCTAAAAAAAGTGATCAGTAAAGCTTTAGTGTGATGATATAGAAAAACTGATGCTAACAATATTTTTATTCTAAAAGATTTCACATGCATTAGAGCAACCTATATTTCTTTGCATAGTTTCTTTACTCTTATGCAATAAATTGCCTTGAAAGTGGTGGTTGCACCCAAAAGTGTCAGGAAATCACTGAGAAAGTCATGTGATGTGTGAAAGTGTGACATGCAAGCTGGCACTGATTAATGCATATGCAGCACTGCCCAGCTAGCTGATCAAATATTGTATGTTGCCTAGTTAGCAATCTCTGGTCTATGCTCTGAATCTTGTGTTATAATTTCAGTGTGTATTTGTGATATATTCAATACTTAGCATACATTAAAGGCATAAAGCAAATTGTGGCCATTTCTTGAGGCCATTAGTATTGCCAGAAATGTTGTGTGCCTCCTCTCCTGCCCCATTTGTGGCAGTGAAGCTTAGGAGTAAGAAAGACCATGTTTAGATCCAAGCTCTCATACTTCTTAGCTGTGAAAGCCTAATATCTCTAATATAAATATATAATATTTCTTAGCCTCAGTTTACCTCTCTGTAAAATGAGGATACTACTGGTAATTCACAAGACTGTTAGTCTTCTCAGCCTCTGTTAAGTTACACAAAGTCCCTTGGACCTGGCCAGCTGAGGGGTGCCGGAAAGGAAGTATAGTTGTCTTGGTTTGGCTCAGTATCTCTATTACTGTTGATTACGTAGCCCATGGAGGACACGTGGTTCGAGAGGAGGTTAGAGAAGCAAGAAGCAGCTGGATTGGTGGAGAGGGAGCACGAGGGGCAGATTGCTGCTAGAGCTCCGTACCCTGATGGCAGCTAGAAGTTAAAGTCAGTAACTTGGCTACGAGGGACTAAGACAGTCAGGATAGAAAAAACAGGAAGAACTTAAAGATTCAGCTCGCATTTGGTACAGAAGCAAACAGTCCTACATTTTTTAGCATCTCTTGAGGTTTGCTATAAAGGCAGAACATGATAGCTACTGTTAACAGTTATGCTCCATATATTGTGAATTATTAAGAAAACTTTCAATTATGCTCAGGATATTGTGTTTAAGAAAGACAGAAAATCTAAAATACGACTTAGAAAACTTTTCATTAAAAGAGTTAATGTAAAATCTATATTGTATTTTATTTAAGTCTTAATTATCTAGATGAAAAAGAACAACAAAACTTACCTGGAATTCATTTGCAAAAGCTCTACTCAGACTGAGATGCCTCTTATTCACATTTTAGCTTTGTGATACTGGACTTAGCAACAGTTTCCTCATCTTTCAAGTGGAAATAAAATTACTACCTGCTATAGAGTTGGTGAGAGGTTTAAAATCAGTTAAACCCTGGAAAGCACTTACCATGGTACCTAACACAAAGTACATGCTAAATAAAAGTTAGCTTTTATGATTGGCGTTCTTACTATAAATGTTACAACCACTATTTTACCTTTTCAAGATTCTTTTTCTCCAACTATGAAGACCCAGTCCTTTTACATAAGCTGGAAGTCTTTGTGGTCTATTCCTTTGCTTGCTTGGTCTGGATTTCCTTTTCTTTCATGGGTTTTCCAAACTTTGTTTTGGTATTAGATAAATCACAGCTCATTAAAAGCTTGGGAAAGGAGTTTATATTGTATTGTGTGTGCTGGTTATAATTTTCCCTCTGCTCTCTTTCTTTCTTTTCTTGGTTGGATGTTGGATATTTCTTTGGTGTCCCCGCCGGCATCTGCATGCGCAGTTTTCCTTCCCAGGTTCTAAGTAGTGCTCATTCGACACTGCTGCTTGCCAGCCAAAAGCCATATAGTGAAGTGTGTGTGTTCCTGTTAGTTTTTGTTCATTCTGCAGTTTTATTTATCTTCTTCCTTCCTCTCCCTTTTTCTGGTTGTAATATTTCTTTTGGTTTCACCAAATGTCGCAAGAACATTTTAAAAATGATACTGTGCTTTATCTCCTCTTTGTGACATAATTGTAACTTGAGTGAATTTGTTCTCAACAAAGAGAAGGATTGTGACATTTCTAAACAAACAAAAGTAATAGCCTTTACTGTTTTGTATGTGCCATTCATAAAGCAGCAGCTTAAAGTCTTCAACTGAAGTTATAATGAAAAATTTGAGTTGCAATCAAATCAGATACTAGTCTTTATCTTGACAGGAGGTTTTACACACTTTGGAATGATAGCTCTAATTAAATGGTTATTGGCACGTACAATGTGGCATTCCAGGAACTAGGATCTGTACTGTAACTTTGTATACCTAAAGTATATTATTCAGAGAAACAAAAGCTACAGGGGTGGCTTGGGTTTAACTTCTGAGGATGATCAGAGACAAATATTTGACTGATTAATATAATATTTGACTGACGGATGTTCAAATAACTATTATCTTAAATATACTGGAAAATCAAATAAACTGAGAGCTTTTCCATATCACTAGTAATTCCACTGAAAGGAATTTTAGTTCCTCACTTCAGAGTGATATTTTAAAAAGATGAATTGGATCCATCACCACCCAACCATCCTAGCACTGCCTAAAATCTTCAATGCCTTATGGGAGCTCTTAGAAGAGAGTATAGTCTCTTTGACAGAACCAGCACACCTTAGAGGTGCTGCCCACTATACTCCTGTTTCACCAGGCTCCTGGTTTACTGGCTGTCCTTCACTTTCTCAAATGCTCCACACTCCTGCCTACCTCAGGACCTTCCAGGAATACTTCCCCCCTTTTGGAATACTGTTTCACTATAAACATAATGAAAAGACAACCTATGAAATGGGAGAAAATATTCGCAAATGATACAACCAACAAGGGATTAATTTCCAGAATATACAAGCAGCTCACAGAGTTCAATATCAAAAAAACAAACCAATCAAAAATGAGCAGAATATCTAAATAGACATTTCTCCAAAGAAGACATTCAGATGGCCAACAGACACATGAGAAGATGTTCAACATCACTAATTATTCAAAAAGTGCAAATCAAAACTGCAATGAGGTATCACCTCACACTGGTCAGAATGTCCATCATCAAACAGTCTACAAATATTAAATGCTGGAGAGGATATGGAGAAAAAGGAACCCTCCTACACTGTTGCTGGAAATGTAAATTAGTGCAGCCACCATGGAGAACAGTATGGACGTTCCTTAAAAAACTGAAAATACAGTTACCATATGATCCAGCAATCCCATTCCTGGGCACATATCTTGAGGGAACTCTAATTTGAAAAGATATATGCACCCCCATGTTCATGGGAGCACTCTTTACAATAGCCAAGACATGGAAGCAACCTAAATGTCCATGGACATATTGAATGGATAAAGAAGATGTGGTGTATATACACAATGGAATACTACTTAAGCCATAAAAAGGAATGGAACAATGCCATTTGCAGCAACATGGATGGACCTAGAGATTATCATACTAAGTGAAGTAAGTCATACAAAGACAAATACATGATATCACTTATATGTGGAATCCAAAAAAGTGACACAAATGAACTTATTTACAAAACAGAAAGAGACTCACAGACATAGAAAACAAACTTATGGTTACCAGGGGGAAAGAGGGGAGGGAAGGATAAATTGGGAGTTTGGGACTGGCAGATAACAAACTACTATGTACAGAATAAATAAACCACAAGGTCCTACTGGATACTGTATAATTCCTCCTCAGCCTTCACTTCTCATTGTCATAGTTACTTTCGTAGAGAGGACTTATCTGGTTCCTTGATTTAAATTCGTGCCTTAAAGTTGCCATCTTTCATGGCCTCCTGTTCTTTTTCCCTTATGGCACTTACCATAATCTATAATTGTATATTTATTTGTGTGTTTCTTTAGCACTCATTTCACAAGTAGATTGTAAGCCTCATGAAGACAAAAATCTGTTTTATTCACAACTGTATACATAGTGCCTAGCACAGTACCTGGCAAATCATGAGCATTGGATAACTATGTGCTGAATTGATAAATATGTAAGATTGCGAGAGAAAGATAAATAATTGAAGTGGTTTGCATGCATCATCTCTGCTTCTTTTACATTGTACCGCTCATGAGATGTCCTCAAAGAAACCATTATATTATTTCAATTTGAGTAGCAGTGATGCAAATGTTTATTGAGTTACAAGCTGGGTGCTTCTGCACGCAAAGGTAAATTAGATGTAGCTTCTACATTAATGGAGCTCATGGTATAAGCAGAGAGATAAACATTTATCTAATTCTTTGGAGGGCAATATGGGGAGAGTTCCCAAGGGCTTATGTTTTAAAGAGAGGTGGACAGGGTGGAAGAAATTTTCATAAAGGAGATGACATCGAAGTTCCTTGAATTTGAAGAAGTAGTAGAATGTTGCTAGACGGAGAATGTTGAAAGGCTGTTCTTGGCAGAAAAACTAAAATGGGCTATGGCAGAAGGCGTCAAAGTACGTGCTGTGAGAAGTTCCATGTGTCTGGGAATGGTTGTGGAGAAGGCTGAGTCCTGGAGTAGAGGGGCAGGAAATGACACTGGAAGGATAGATTCAGCGTAGGTCCTGGATCATTGGAGTGACTTCACTAGAGATTTGGATATTATTCTGTAGGTCGTAAGAGGCCATGCAGTGTTTTTAGCAGGTGGGTGAGAGAGAGCAGATCTGTGTTTTAGAAGCATAATGCTGGTGTTCTTTCTGAAGAGCTTTCCAGGAGAGCTGTTTTGATGGAGTGGCAGCAGTGAGTTGCTGAGTGAATAGAAAGGAACAGAAGAGGACAAGAAATAATAACCAGGCTTTGCAGAAGCTAGGTTCTAAGGGGAAGGGAAATAATGATGAAATCTCTCTGAAAAATCTCTTTTTAAAAAAATTATGAATTTAATACATGCTTAATAGAATTTAGAAAATACAGAAAGTTTTTGTAAAAGAAAATGAAGATTATAATATGGTTACAGAAGGGAAAGCAGAGTCCAGGGAAAATGCCCTTAGGATGGTCAGGGTAAGGGAGTACTTTTGGAAAGGATCCAGAAGGATCTTCCACTACAGTCGTGCCTTAGTTTGTTTCTTTTTCTTTTATTCTTTAATTTTTTTTGCAAGTCCTAATTCTGTCCATCTAGAGGGGCACAACCTTTTAAGGTCTCAGGGTTTTTGCATATATTTTCTCCTGTCTGGAATAGCTTTTCTTGCTGCCCTGTCCTCCTTTGACCTGGTTAACTTTTTACTCCTTCAGGCGAATGAGAGTAATAATGTGTGTCATAATACCAGTAATTGTATAAACACATACTGATCACTTACCAGATGCTGGTCTGTGGTTAGTCTTTCGTTTGTTATCTACTTTTGTCCTCACAAGAGTTCTGTGTGGCAGATACTGTTATCATCCTGTTTTACAAATGAAGATACTAAGGCGTTGCCAGATTAACTGACTTGAACAGGTATAAGTATCACTAGTTATTGCTTCCTCATGGAAGCCGTCCACACCCTCGACCAAGTTAGGAACCCCTAAATATGATCTTATAACACCAAGACATGGAAGCAACCTAAATGTCCATGGACAGATTGGTAGCTCCTGGGAGACTTTTTATCACCTTAGTAATTATTTGATAAATGTGGATCTTCCTTGTTAGACTGTACACCCCATGAGGGCACGTTCAATGTCTGTCTTGTTCCTGGCTGTATCCACCAATGCTTGGCTTTGTGATTACGGGGCACATAGTAGTCTGCTCAGTTAACCAACCACTTGATGCTAAAGATTGCTGCTCTTGTAGTGAGGTCAGTCTAAGCCTGTGATGTGCTGACCTGATAAAAGCACTTGTGCTGGAAAGGGGATATTTATCTGCTGGGCTCCATGGAAGTCCTGGGACCTTGACATAATGAGGACTTTGGAATTTCCTGGGGCTTACATGCCTCTAGATCAAACTATGTATCTTTTTTTTCTGTCCCTTCTCAGTTCCCTATTTTCTATGGAGCCATTTGCCAAAGTTGATACACAAATTCTCTGTGCTGTTTTCTTTAAGGCATCAAGTTTGCTTTTATCCAGGTTTTATGCATGTGATTTTCACTGAACTTTTACGCTTTAGAGTTAAAAAATAATAATATATTAGGTGAAGATTTATAGAAAGATGATTTTTCAAGACAATGCTGCATTAGAAGTTTCACTTTCTACTTTGTCCAATGGATTGGATTTAAATAGATTTGAAAGTCACCAATAAGGAAACCGAAGTTTCTTCAGGACAAAGTAGGATAAATTATTGATTTTTACATTTTAACTCAAATGGAGGTTGCACTGTCCATTTTAAAGTAAATAATGGAGTTCACACTGTCCATTTTAAAGTAAATATATTTTTGGATTGATTTTGGACCTGCCGCTTTTTTACTCTATTTATCAAGAGATAAGAACTGTGAAGGTACTGGAAGTTGAATACTCTCATTTCAGGAGATTAATCTTAGGTATTGTGAGCACAACAACCAAATCCACAGAGCAAATGTTTAAATTAGTTTTGACATAAATAAAGGATCTTGACTGTTTCTTTAAGAGTTAATACGAAGTGTCAAAAAAAGAAGCACTCATTATGAATTTTTTTGCCTAGTTTTAGACATTTAGTAGAGTTGGTTTTTATTTTGTCTTGTTTTGTCTTCCCCCTTAACAAAAGTTGGTCATAGTAAGGCATTTAAGGCAGGTCAACTTGAGTTTCAAAATATTGGCTTGGGAACTACATCAGTCTTTATCTTTGTCTTCCTGTTTATTTATAGACTGGAAAAGGAAGACAGCCTTTCCTGCTGTTTTAGTTTCCTAATGATGATATCTCAGTTTGTACTGAATTAATTCAAAGGAAGAAGGCTTTCTTTCTATATCTACGGAAGAAATGACCTCGTGAAAAGCTGGGGTGGGGGTTATCAAATTCAAGTGGTTTAGTGATTTCCACCATTTAACTTTATTTAAAAGTTAATACAACATTTTAAAACAATTTTTTCAGCCCTAAAGTGTGTTACAGCGGGTATTACAAAGAAAACACAAGAATTGACAGTATTATAAAAAGGATATGAAGATAGTAAGCCATAGTAAAATTAACTGTTGACATTTCACGGCTGGTCATGATATCAAGTTTTGTTACTTTTGGCATGAAATTAAAGTTGATAGGGGCTGTGTTCTGATTGCCCTGTTTATAACAATATTTTACATTAATTCGCTCAGCAGACAGTTTCTAAGAGTGCTGAGTGTTAAGGATTCAGAGATAAGTAAGATCTTGTCCTTGTTTTGGAGAGCTCATAGTCTAGGGGAAAAGGAGACGGCTTAATCTTCTTCATGGTTATAAAGGGCATCATCCAACCACTATCAAAGCCATTGTAGCATCTCTTGACCCCCAGTGCTCAGAAGAGCCATGCTTCACTGTATGTTGATCTTTGGGCCTTCAAATACCATTTTAGCAAACTAGTGAGGAATAGTAGAAAGAGTGGGCCAAGACTCCTTCATTAACCCATTCAATCACAAGTATAAACTGCTGTTTGTGGCAGGAATGTTCTGTCCTTTGTGCTAACAGTGTAAAGATGAAAGCCACCCCACTGTCCTCAAGGAGCTTACCGTTTAATTGGGGGAATGAACAAGGCAACTTACATAATTTCCCCATCCAGTGTGATGCGATCAGTAACCACAGGCTTTTATGGACAACAGCATAGAGTCATCTAGAGGCAGGGCAATGGATTCAGCAACCTGTTTCATTTTCCTCTAGCAGCTACATCTCCCAGCTTCTTTTGCAGCGACGGTGGGACCCTGTAACTGAACTGTGGTACGTAGAGTGTGGGCAAAAGTGATGTATACCACATCTTGGCCTGGACATAAATCCTCACACTCTTTCTTCCTTTTCTGAGATGACCCTGGAGGCCAAGTGTAGAAGATGGTCGTGTTATCAGAAAGGAGTCTAGGTCCTTGAAGGGTTGTGTGCAGTTCACTCACCCACCTATAAACAATGCCCCTCTCAAATTGTACTGGACTATAATATAATGAGGAATAAGTTCTCATTGTGTTAAATCCCTAACATTTAAAGGTCATTTTTTATCCACCTGTAAACAATGCCCCTCCCAAATCATACTGCACTGTAATATAATGAGAAATAAATTCTCGTTGTGTTAAATCCCTAACATTTGAAGGTCATTTTTTATAGCAGTTAATCTATACTGATTGATGTACCCTCTGTCTACTCTCAGGACACCTCCCCTTAGTAAGCATTACTGATGGCTGGGAGAGAGAGTGTCCCAGTTGGAGAATAGCATAGGGGAGGAAGAAAGCTTCAGATTTTTAGGAAACAGTAAATAGTTTGGTGTGGCCAGAGGGTAGTGGAAGTGGAGGGCAGTGGTTATGGATGGGACTGGAAAGGAAAGTCAAGGACCCATCATGGGAAGCTTTATGGGCCTAGCTAAGGGAAGAGAACTACCTAGGCCTGAGGGAAAAGCAGCCTCTCAGGGATAGAGTGTGTGATGGTGGTGTTTAGGCAGTAAAGAAGGGGAGCTCACTCGGCTTTGGTAAATGGTTTAATAAGAAACAATTTCTCATAATAGAGAATTTTTAGTCATGGTCATGCTTCGAGGGCTTTTCCACATACAAGGTCTCCAAAAGTTTGATTGTTGACCCCTCTATTGATGCTAATGTGGGCCTGGACATGGATAGAGCATAAGCAAAGTAAAGGAACTGGGAGGGTTTAGCGTGGAGGGGGAACTTGGAAAGATCATAATCATTACCTTTAAGTATGAGTAGCAGGTGGAAGAGGGTGACTGAGTGGCCCAAAAGCTACTGAAGAAAGTAGGTAGAAGAATAGAGAGACAGACTTGGGTTCAGCGTAAGGAAGACTTTTCAGTTATAATTGCTGGAAGAGCATTCATTCAGTCCAGGAAAAGATGGCAACAAGTTTTATAAGCAGAAAGGGCTGGAATAGACTGGCTTCCCAGCTTGAACGTATTGCCATGTAGGTGGTTCAAACATTGGATGAGATGGGGACGAGATACCTTTTGAGGTCTTTGCTAATAGTTTCATGTTCTTTGATATTGATCTGAAAATTAAATTTTTTTGAAGGCTAACTTTACTTACATTTGCCCTGATTTCAAGGTCAGGGAAATATATAATACAAGGGTTTAAAAACTTCCAAAGAGCGAGAAAACGGTACTTGTGTGTATGTCTTTACCCAGAGCTAACCATTTGGCACTTCATACATACCTGTGAGGCGCTCTGTCTGTTTCACATGGCTAAGTGACCCTGCCATGATATCACTGAATGGTATCTGTAGTAGAATGTCATCCCCTAACAACAAGGCAGTGGGGTGAAGGAAAAGGCAGATACTATCTTCCTCTGAGATACTGGGGGAAGAAACTTTCCCTGAACTCCCTTGTTTATCAAAGCCAGATAGCTCAGCTGTTCCCCTGAAACTGTCAGGCTTTCTTCCCTTGCTGACTCTGAACCGATGGGTGGGGATTGATTGGTCTTGCTTACCAAATGTGCGCTGTAGCACGACACAACTTTATTTAAAATACCATTAAGATGCAGACACATTACAGCTACTCTGAAGGCCCTCTCTTACAACATGAATTATTCAAACAGCTTCTTAATAATTGCATTGATTTCCACAGTTAAAAGCAGATCAGATTATGGAATCTGCTCAATACCACTTAAATGTTTATAGATGTTAGAGTTGACAAAGACCTTTTAGACACTGATAATTCCTTTCACTAGCTCAGAATGCTAGAGATTTGGCATTACTAGTAATGCTCTGTGATTATTTTTAATAAATCAGAAACACTGTAACAGCAGTGTAACAGTCTTCATTCTTATTCCATTTTACTCCCAGAGCTATTGCCTGAAAATCTAGTTATGCTAAAAATCTGACCCAAAACTTTTACATTTATATTGATCAGAAGCTTTTATGTTTCTTTTGCAAAGATCAATGTAGCAAACATGTCTTAACCTGCCTGTATTGATGCATGTATTTTAAAAATGTATGAATATTTATTGTGATAAAATCCAATAAGATTGCAGCTTCTCATGCTTTTAGTACCCTGTGAAAGAGGGGCAAGTTAACTAGTATGAGAAGAAATCATAGGTGAAGCGAAAATTAAATCTTGTATTCTTTTTGATTTTCCCCCTTATTTGTTAACTTCTGGGACGATGATTTCCATAGTGTTTTAGTCTACATAGATGGCTGTAACAAAATACCATAGACTGGGTAGCTTAAAAAAACAGAAGTTTATTTTCTCACAGTTCTTGGAGTCTGCAAGTCTGAGGTCAGGATGCTCGCATGGTTGGATTCTCTTTTCTTGACTTGCAGACAACTGCCTTCTTGCAGTGTGCACTCCTGGTCAATCCTCAGTGCTCACTTGGCATGGAGAAAGAAGACACCAGTCCTGTAGGATTAGGATCCTACCTTTATAACCTCAGTTAACCTTAATTTCTTCCTAAAAGTTCTATCTCCAAATACAGTCACATTGGGAATTAGGGCTCCAACAGAAGAATTTTGGGGAAACATAGTTCAGTCCGTAGCATCTAGGCGGTGGGCTCTGGAGTCACACTGCTTGAGTTTGAATGTGACATGGGGGAAGTTACTTACCCTCTCTGTTTCTCAGTTTTGTATAAACTGAGAAGAAGGTTAGTATGATTTCATGGCTTTATCATGTTGAATAAATGAGTTAAAACATGCAAAGTACTTAGTGCATGGCGTATATTAAGCATTCAATAAATGTTAGTTACTATTATTAAATTTTCTAAGTAGGTGTTTATGCCTCAGCTAAACTAAGACTTTTGTGATGTTATATATATATTCTCCAAGTATTCACGTTTCCATCTCAAATGACTACTGGCACTGGAAATTCAGAGCATGCCCTAAAAATTTTCCCTCTGAAATTGGATAGAGACTTAACTATAAGAGACTAGAGTGTACTTCATTTTATAAAATTCTCAAAAAGAAGTTATTCCCCTCAGTGTTGATCTGGTCACTCCCCTTCTCCCCATCCTGTCCCCTCTGCTAGTGCTAGAGAATGTCTGCTCTCCAAACAGATTCGGGACCTTCTCTGTCTATAACCTAAGGATTTCAGTATGACATTGTACACATTCTATCAAATAGCAAGGGCAGAGTAACTTGCCTAGTGATAGAAAAAGAATTCTTTACTTTTCCTATTTTACCACTTAATCTTTTTACACACACACACACACACACACACTCACTTTCCTACTCATACAATGAAAAATAGAATACATGGTTGTATACCTTACTGCTCTGGTAATCAAGATACTTCATCCATAGTAAGAAATTCAGTAGACTTTGGACTCTGCCTATAGGGAGTTTGGGGTCAAAGACATCCTCATTTAGTTAGTGTCTTGGAAAGCTAAGTAGAAAATAGTTGACAACTAACCACGAGTTCTCTAGGTTAAGGTATGGTTGCCTCATTCATTGGCCAGTATTCTATTTCCTGTGTTAAATGGAACAGTGACTGGAATTTGAATTGAATTAAAGGGGTAGAGAAAGTACACTTAACTGATTCTCAAGTGATAAATTATTTTTGAAGACTTGCAACACATGCCATCAGATGTCTCCAATCCTTCCTTGCTTGCTCTCAGTCTAGAGGAGGAGCTATGTTTTCTGTCAGCATCAGTCATCTCTATTTGGCAGGCAGACTTTAAAAAAAGGAAGAAGAAAAAGCAAGAAAGACAATGCCCATGAGTTCTCTTAGCCTCGTGCTAGCAAGCGCTTCTCTTTTCCTGCCTTCTGAGTCCATGTTGCAGGCGTTGGGCCTGTTGCTTCCCTCTCTCTCCCATTTTGAGTACCTGAACACGTCAGGGGTATTTTACACTTATAAACGTTTCATTCTAACAGTTGGACTTAGGAGTCAAATTACAAGACTTTCACTAAAATTAGAAACCTAAGAGTCTTTTTATATCTGAGCTTCTGCTTTAAAAAAAAAAAGTGAAATATTTCTGTAGTGCCATCTCTAGTTGCTGTAGGATGTGCAGTTTAAGTGATCTGTCTTTGTAACACGTTCCAGGTTAGGATGGCCATTTCTGCTAGAATGCTGAATGCAGTAGAAAATAAAACCAGCATGGTGTGGGCGTGTACACCTTACATACAGATTAAGGTATTAAAAATTATTTTTCATATGTACTGGGATGCAGCTATTTCCCAAACTGTGAGCAAATACGGTATCAAGAAACTGTCCATTTGTGGGGACAAAAAGAACTTTGACACCTATCTCTATACTATAGAATTCATTTGAACTGGATCATAGACCCAAATGTAAACTCAGAACCATAAATCTTCTGGAAGACATGGGAGGGTGTCTTTGTGTCCTCAGAGTAGGCCAAGATTTCTTGGATATCACACAAGAAGCACATCATAAACTTAAAAATTGATTAGCTAAACATCATCAAAATTAAGGTATACCAAAATATACCTTAAAGAAAATGAATAGATAAATGCCACCTGGGAAAATATTCACAGCACATATATCTGACAATAGACTCAAATCCAGAATACAGAGAATTTTTTTACAAATCTATAAGAAACAGATAACCCAATGAAAGGCTTGAATAAGCACTGTACAAATTAAAATTTATGAATGGCCAGTAAGCTCAAAAAAGATGATCAACATTGTTAGACATCAGAGAAATGCAAATTATAGCCACAGTGGGATGCCTTTTAACATCCACTAGAATAGCTGGAATAAAAGAGTACCAATGCCAAATGATGGGGAGGATGTGGAGCACCTGGAATTCTCAGTCTGGGGTGGGAGTATAATCTGGTCTAACCACATCGGAGAACTGCTGGACAGCTTCTTATCATGTTAAACAGACATCATATGACCTAGCAGTTCCACTCCTAGGTATTTACCAATGAGAAATAAAAATATTTCTACAAAAAGAATTGCATAAGAATGTTTATAGCAGCCTTATTCATAAAGCCAAACACTAGAAACAATCCAAATGTCCATGGAGAGTGGATAAACAAATTCCTTTGTAATTAATTCCTTTGTAATGGAACATTACTCAGCAATAAAAGAGAACAAACTACTGATTTAAGCAATAACACTGAAGAATCTCAAAAACATGCTGAATGAAGGAAACCTGTTGCAAAAAAGGCCTTATTTTAATATTTCACTTATATGAAATCCAAATACAGGTAAAACTAATCTACGGTCATAGACTTTAGATAGTGGATAGAGAGGAAGGTTGACAGAAACGGGGCCTGATAGAATGCTCTTTGGGATGGGAATGCCCTGTGTCTTGTTTTGAGTGGTGATTGAGTGGTATATACAGTCGTTAGAACTCATGAACTAAATACTTAAGATCTGTGGATTATATCTCAATTTTATTAAAAAAATAAGAATAATCTGCCATCCTCTGTCAAAATGATTGCATACTGGTGAATAATTCAAGATGGGAGCCTAGAGAATGTGAGGGAATATTACATGTGAGATTTCTTGGAAGAAGAAGAAGAAACTGGCTGCCTCCAAAGTGTGCAAATGTGTCTGTGATATCAGAATCCATCAACGGAACATTAGAGAGAAGGACCTGGAGTCAAGAACCTACTAAGGAAGTGGAAATGGGAAGTGCAGCTTCTTAGCTGCAGACCTTAGGGACATCGCTTAAGAGGCCATTTTAGAGTGAACAGATTTTGGTGAGGAGGAGGAGGGGCGGGGAAGGGGGCTTGGCTCGCAGTAAAGATGGTGACTCACATGCTACACCTTGAGGGGAAGGTGGTGCATGGGATCCTTCCAGGGATACTTCTGATGTTCCTCGGCTTGGGATTTTACTGATGGAAGACCAGTTAGTCTATGTCGAACATGGAGCTGAGGTGGAAGCACCGTAAAGTCAGGGATGCCAGATTGGTTTTAGGTGTCAGAATTGTACCTTAGAGCCGGTTTCTTGAGGCCAGGAATGTTGGGTTCCATCTCAGGGAGGAGGCTGGATCTGTCTGGTCAGCCTTCTTGTTGGAGAAGAATTCCTTTATGTTCCCAGTTACCGGAAAGCATTGATCCTCCAAAGATTGCCTTTCATCTGCATAAACAATGGATTTTATATAACTTGATTCCCCTACGGAGTCCCTTAAAATGATCTCAAAGAGTGTTCTTGACTTCTGAATGCTTTGAATGCTGCTGAAAAGCCAAAAAGACCCGATGGGAAGTCAGAGAGGGCATCAGCATCAAAGTGACTTCTTCCCTTCCTGCAGTGGTAAGAACACCAAGACCCTAAGGCATTTCTTATTTCTTGTCCAGGTCCTGTCAAAAATCTCAGGTGATCACAGGAGTAAAAGTGGTGTGAACAGGGTGATTCTCCTGCATATTTGGAGACAGGCTCTTGAATACTGTTGGAGAGAAATTTATCCTTAATCCCTTAAATGGGGCAGTATCTAACATGGCTATAATTGGAACTTTGTTTTAGAAAAACTGGGAAGCATGTCTTAAGTTCCTTAATAATCAGTGCCTCTGATTTTTCCTAAGTGACAGAGACGTGTATTATATGTGATGTGGACTGTTCCTTCATACCTGTAGCTCCCACAGTTTGAATATTTCCTATGTTACCTAAAGATGCAAAAATGTTGTGAGACAATTTCCGTCAAATACTTGGGAGGTTGACCCAGAAGGAAGCATAGTATTTCTGGACTGCCTTTGTTCATGTGGTTATAGATATTGCAAGATTCCTTTGTCAGCCACAGAATTGGTCATATCTCAACATCAGTTACAACTGCATATACTGATAGAAAGATAAAGATTCTGTGTAGTGAGTACTGGATTGGAGTGCTGGCATTTCTGACAGAACCAGCAATTTTTCAAATTGACTGAGGCATTAGGTAGACTTTGCTTTATGGATTATGTATCACTTTATTGTGGATTATATACCATTCTTGCTAATCATGCTAAATTGGAAGCAACTGCAAGAGAAATGAGACCAGCCTCTGCCTTGCACCTGTCTCTCCCTCTGAGTACATGTAAGAGGGCTCAGGTGGGAGCCACAGACTAGACACAGAACTAAGGAGGTGGCAGTGGTGGACTGAAATCAGGTGTCACTAAGGGACCCTGAAGGCCTGGGATGCTTGCCTTTAGGATCGTAGTTGCCAGTGTGCTGTTCTATTTTTATGTACAGTATTTTTCCCCTTTAACATCACTCAGGGTTCAGTCTAAGTGGATTGGGAACCCTATAGCAGGTTTTACCTTGGAGAGTGTCCCTTTTAACATTTTAGACTTCTCTAGCTATTCAGTATTTTTTCCATATCATTCATATTTTGTCTGTTAAAAATACTTTCCCAGCATTATTTCATTGTAGGGAAACGAAGCAGTCTTCTCCACAATCAAACAAGATTAATGTGCAAACTTAGCACTTATCTACTTACGTTTTGTAATGATTTAAAGTTCTTATCCCATCATTGAATTAAATATTCATGGTAGAAAAAGAAAAGGCAAGAAAGAGAGTGGGGGCAGGGGTGCGAGGCTAGGATGTACTTCAGAGATGGACAGCCTGGCTGCACGATGTCAGTTAATCTGGCTATTTTTCTTCATCACCCTTCAAATTTCAGTTTAAAGGCCTTCAGCTGAGGATTCTTTTGCTAACCACGTTCTTTCGGAACAGTGTAAAATGTATGCTATAGTTTTCCAGGAACCCATTACTCTGTTAGCTCCCTTTTTATTTTACTTTCGTTTTATTTGGTGGTTGGTAATAAGAGTGAGACCAATGTGGCAAGAAACCCCGAGGATGAGCTTTCTGTTTGGGTGAGCCTTTTCCATGGCAATAATTCCATGGTAGAGATATTTGCATTCAGCCATATTTAAGCTTTGGTGAAAATGATTCATAACAGTTCCAAGTTATTGCTTTTATTCAGAATAAAAAGCAGAAGAAGCAAGTTTGGTCATAAAGTGTAGAATAGATAGCATCGTAAGTCAACCCCAAACTGCGTATTTTAAAACAACAGTAATTGATTTTTTCTCATGATTCTGTGGCACAGGAATTTGGACAAAGGTGGCTGCTGTGAATACTGTCAGCTGACGAGGGGCACTGGTCTGTATTCAGCTGGGAATTTGTTCACTCGGTTGGTGGCTTAGATGGGCTTGAAGTTTGTGAAGGCTTTACTTTTAGTAGCTAGTGCCTCTGGCTTTGCTCTTACTCTTTGTTCTCTGCATTGGTAGCTTGTCCTTTCTCATAGGACAGTAGTCTCAAGATAGTTGGACTTACATGGTGGCTGGCTTCCAAGAGGAAAGGTGGAGGCTGCCAAGAACAGCATCAGTTCCACCACATTCTGTTGGTCAAAGCAAGTTACACACCAGCCCAGATTCAAGAAGCAAGAGAGATTGCACCTCTTGATGGGTGGAGAGGTACTTGAGTACAGATATGAAAGGAACTGATGGTGGCTGTTTGGAGATTATCTGTCACAGTTATTTACCTAAGTAACTTAAATAGAAGGGACAATTTTAGAAAAATCGCCAATTTTATTTGTTCCAGTAAGGTGGACTGCTACAGTGAAGACTATGAACCCTTTCTTGATTGACTGTTTCATAACAATGACTTTATAAATCCAATAATGTTGATCAAAAGTACTCTTCCACCTCACATGCCTCTCAATTTATCAATGCTTATTAAGTAATAACTTGACTATGTGATAGAATATTTATTTACACACTGTAACTAAAACCTTGGGATACCGTAATGAATGCATTCCTGATTCTTAAGAAATTTGGGCAAAGGAGATCAAATTAGTCCAGATCTGAAAATAATTCTAGATTTCCCATACTCCAAGTGACCATATAACTCTTCTCGTTTTCCCTCCTACTTCCTGGAGGAGTGGTATATGTCCATTTTCTCACAGCCACAGATGATCTTGAAAATAAGTGCCTTTTTTAGAAGAAAAACTATAGCTGGAATTCTAATCTAAAAATCCCCGTGACATAAAGACTGGTTGATGGCTGGGTGAATATAAAAATCTACCATTCTTATTGCATTCTGCTTATTAGACAATAAGGTATAATGCATGATTACTGTGTATTAAGTATTCTGGAGAAAGAGCCATGGAATAAGAATGAGGAGATTGATGTTCTGGTCGCCTTTGAAAAGTCACTTAATTTTAAGGCTTTTCTTAAACTATGGAATGAAGAGAATAATTTCTGCTCCCTCTACCTCAGAGAGTGTGAGATTTAAATGAATAAAAGCATTCAGGGCCATACATGAGGTCTAATCACTGGTGGTAAAAGAAGTGTTGGGACACCAAAAAGTGAGAAAGAACTCAATTAAAAAATATATATATATATATATATATATATATATATATATATTCCCCAAGGGGTTCAAGTCCCATTTGAGAGTATTCGTAGGTAGTATCTAGTTAAGGCACAGAAATAGCTTAAGGTAATCCCAGTAATTTCCAGAGGAGTTAGCAAGACCCTTTCTGTTCTGTTCAGCTTGACTCTCCTGGTTTTGTAGAAAGTTTGAGTCAAGCTGAACTGCCCTGGCTAGGATACCAGTCCCTTTAAATGTTTAATTCCTTGTAAAAGCTGAATAACATGGCAGAACATTAAGTACAGGACTCAGGGTTGGGCTTGTCCTTTCTGTCCTGACATTCTGTCATTTCTGCCCTTTCTTTACAGTACTTTTACTTATTTATGATTAAAGATCCTTTCCATGATCAATTTAATAAGGATTTGAAAAAGATCCTCAGAGAATCTTCAGATAAAAATAATTCTAAATTTCTTCTGGCCATAAAATGGTTGCCACACTTAACTGATGGTATATAGACATATGTCATTTTCTTGCACTTGATTTTATGGCACTTTGCAGAAATCGTTTTTTTTTTTTTTTTTTTTTTTTTTTACAAATTGAAGGTTTGTGGCAGCCCTGCATTGAACAAGCCAATTTTCCAACAGCATTTTGCTCACTTCATGTCTGTGTGTCACATTTTGGTAATTTTTGCAACATTTCAAAGTTTTTCATTATTCTTATGTTTGTTATGGTAATCTGTGATGTGTAATCTTTCATGTTACTATTGTAATTGTTTTGGGGCACCGTGAACCATGTCCGAATAAGATGGCAAAATTAATCATGTGTGTGTTCTGACTGCTCCACCAACCAGCTGTTTCCCTGTTTCTCTCCCTCTCCTTGGGCCTCCTTATTCCCTGAGATAAAACAATTTTGAAATTAGGCCAGTTAATCATCCTACAATGACCTCCACATGTTCAAGTGAAAGAAAATGTCACATGTCTCTCATATTAAATCAAAAACTGGCAATGATTAAGCTTAGTGAGGAAGGCATGTCAGAAGCCAAGATCAGGCAAAAACTAGGCCTCTTATGCCAAACAGTTATCCAAGTTGTGAATGCAAAGGAAAAGTTCTGGAAGGAAATTAAAAGTGCTACTTCAGTGAACACGTGAATGATAAGTAAGCAGACAACCTTATTGCTGATATAGTGAAAGTTTGAGTGGTCTGGATAGAAGATCAAACCAGCCACAAAATTCCCTTGAGCCAAAGACTAATGCAGAGCCAGACCCTAACTCTCTTCAATTCTATGAAGGCCGAGGGAGGTGAGGAAGCTGCTGAAGGAGGGTTTTGAAGCTGGCAGAGGTTGGTTCATGAGCTTGAAGGAAATAAGCCATTTCCATATCGTGAAAGTGCAAAATGAAGGAGCAAGGGCTGATGTAGATGTTGCAGTAAATTATCCAGAAGATCTAGCTAAGGCCATTAATGAAGGTGGCTACACTGAACAGATTTTCAATGTACACAACACAGTCTTCTATTGGAATAAGATGACATCTAGGACTTTCATAGCTAGAGAGGAGAAGTCAATGCCTAGCGTTAAAGTCTCAAAGGACAGGCTGACCCTCTTGTTAGGGGCTAATCCAACTGGTAACTTGAAGTTGAAGCCAGTGCTCATTTACCATTTTGAAAAGCCTAGAATAAGAATTATGCTCAGTCTACTCTGCCTGTGCTCTGTAAGTGGAACAACAAAGCCTGCATGACAGCACATCTGTTTACAGCATGGTCTACTGAATGTTTTAAGTCCTCTGTTGAGACCTACTGATCAGACAAAAAAAAAAAAAAGCTCTTTTCAAAATAGTACTACTCATTGACAATGTCCCTAGTCCCCCAAGAGCTCTGATGGCAATGTACAATGAGATTCATATTGTTTTCATGCACACTAACACAACATCCATTCTGCATCCCATGGATTAAGGAGCAATTTTGACTTTTATGTCTTATTAGGTAAGAAATGCATTCTAGATGTCATTAAGAAAATTTGTGATTAATGGGAAGAGGTCAAAATATCAATATTAACAGAACTTTGGAAGAAGTTGATTCCAACCTTCATGGATGACTTGGTGGGGAGAGGGTGGTATGGTTCAAGACCTTAATGGGAAGTAACTGCAGAGGTAGTGGAAGTAGCAAGAAAACCAGGAGGAGTATTCGAATCTGAAGATGTGACTGATTTGCTGCAATCTCATGATAAAACTTTAATGGATGAGGAATTGTTTCTTATGAATGAGCAAATAAAGTGGTTTGTTGAGATGGAATCTACTTCTTGTGAAGGTGCAGTGAAGATTGTTGAAATGACAACAAAGGATTTAGATTCTTACATAAACTTAGTTGATAAAGCAGCAGAGTTTGAAAGGATTGACTTCCATTTTGAAAGAAGTTCTACTCTGGGTAAAATGCTATCAAACAGCATTGCAGGCTGCAGAGAAATCATTCGTGAAAGGAAGAGTCAATTGATGTGGCAAACTTCATTGTTGTCTTATTTTGAGAAATTAGTACAACCACCCCAATCTTCAGCAGCCACCACCCTGATCAGCAACCATTAAGACCTCCACCAGCAAAAAGATTATGACTCTTTGAAGGTTCAGATGATGATTAGCATTTTTTAGCAATAAAGCTTTTAAAAATTAAGGTATGTACATTTTTTTAGACAGAATGCTATTGTATACTTAATAGGCTACTGTCTAGTGTAAACATAACTTTTATATGCACTATAATACTCACTTTATTGTGGTGGTCTGGAGCTCAATCCGTGGTATCGCTGACGTCGGCCTGTACAGTTTCCTTATTCATTTTTCTGGGATTCAGTAAATGATAGACCTGTGCTATCAAATACTGTAGCCACTTACTATGTGTGACTGTTTCGATTTCAATTTAGGTTAATTAAAATAAAAATTAATTTCCTCAGTCAACACTTAGCCATATTTCAAGAGCTCACTAGCCACCATATTGGACAGCACATGTGGAACAATTTCACCTAACAGAAGATTCCAGTGGAGGGCACTATTATAGACTGTTTTCTAACTCATTTGTTGCTGTGTTTTCTTCTTGCTCTTTCCCTCAAAGGCTCACTCTTTCAAGCTTGTTTGTTTCAGGTAAGCAATGGGGAAAAACAGATCAAACTCATGTCTGATGTGTCTGTGTTGTAGTAGTGTCAGTGAAAGAGTTGGTAACTGGATGGGCTAAAACTATTGACTAGAGTAAGATTTTAGAAATATCCTTGAATTTAATTTATATGTATTGCCCAAAGCAGTGGTTGTAGAGGTGGCTATATTTAGTTTTTAAATGGACTAGAATCATGTACTAGCTAAACACTTCCCATGAGCTAGTGACTACACTTTCCTACTGAGTATTGTTTCATTACTTTTATTTTTAAAGTTTTTTTCAAATTGAAGTATACTCAGTTTATAATGTATTAATTTCTCGTGTACGGCATAGTGACTCAGATATATATATAGATATAGATATAGATATAGATATATATAGATATAGATATAGATATATAGATCTATATATATATATTCCTTTTATATTCTTTTTCATTGTAGGTTAGTATAAGATACTGAATATAGTTCCCTGTGCTATATATATAGTAGGACCTTGTTATTTACCTATTTTATATATAGTAGTTAGTAGCTGCAAATCTCAAACTCCCGATTTATTCCTTCCCATATCCTCTCCCTCTGGTATCATAAGTTTGTTTTCTACGTCTGTGAGTCTTTCTGTTTTATAAGTAAGTTCATTTGTGTCTTTTTTTGTTTGTTTGTTTGAAATATAAGTGATACCATATGGTATTTTTCTTTCTCTCTCTGGCTTGTTTCATTACTTTAAAAATTTTCATCTTCTTACAAACTTCTCTACTCAGTGAAAATTAGACCACTATGCTCATATCTAGGTCATTGGAAGTAATATGTGCCCTTTTCTCAGTTTAAACAAAATTCCTAATCCAAGATATGTTCGGATCTTGATATACACCAATTAAAATATTGACTTTAAACAAAGAGGTCATAAAAAATATGCGATTAAAATGATTAGGAGTTGAGTCCTTATCACATAACCCAAAGTAAACGAGGATTGCACAATCCTGTGCTTCAGAGGTACAGCTCAGTGGCACAGGCATGTTCCTAGATATTCCAGACTCCTTTTAAATTATAGTGCTTCTTGTTGAAATTTGGGAATTAAAATTCACTTATGATGAACAGTTGTTAAAAAGGCTTTAAGATAGCTCTGTGGAGACACAGTGTAAAAGAACAGTCTTCAAAGCCAAGCCACATTTCTTTGGATCAGAACCAGACACGATGGTGTCAGCAGTATCCTTACCAAATGGGTCTTCAATAAAGGAAGCCTGTTTTTCACCTTAACATTGATGTAATTTATGGAAAGCCAGGCAACAAAATTATACCTTAATGTTTATGTTTGCTACATGGACTAAATTTCAGTAATTTTCATTGTGACACTAAAAATAAAGTTTGTTGCTGGAAGCTTGAGTTCTGTGAACAGACTTGTTTTAAGCATATTTTCCTACCTTTCCTAGGTGAGAATAGGTACTCACCCAGGAGATTCAGCCAGTGAGCAAGGAGCCACGAACCTCAGGAGGGAAGAGTAGTTCATAGCTCATCTCATTGAACTTCCTACATGATGTGAATTGCTTGAGGATTGGGCAAGGAGGGTGATGGCGCAGGTGTCAGTCGGCTTTGTTCTAGGTAGTTGGGCAGGCTATGTGGCATATCTGTCCAGAATTCCAAGCCATTAAATGAAATGCTTGTCATCACTGTTTTCCAATCACTGTGTCATGACACATCGACATGTCACAAAGATTTCCCTGCAGTGTTGCAGCAAGCCTACCTTTGCCCAAAGCTTTGGCTCCTTGGAAACATGCAGGCTACTTGCGTGGCTTGCACACTCTCTCCTCACTCCCAAGCATCTTGCATTCTGTATGTCTGGATTTAGCAGAAGTCTGGGTTTGGTTTGCAGTTCCTAATCTGAATTCCTCCACAGATGTAGGTGGTGGTTGTTACAAGGGGTTAACTCAGTCTTTACACATAGATCTAACAGTTTATCATTCACATGACATTTCTTTGAGTTAATCATTGCCGGTGTCCTATGAAACCACCATTTCTTATTTCCTAGAGTTGAGAAGGAATTCAAGACACCAGGTGTAAAGGAAGAGTGAAGAAAGAAAAGTGAGGGGATGACAAACACTTGTGAACTTTACTGTTTCTTGTGGGCCAGAAGAATGTACTTGTGTAAACCTTGCCCATTCTTTCAAGCCCCTTCAGTTTTCTGTAGTCACCATTTGAATCAATCTCCTCTCTGATCTCCTACTGTGTATTGTTTAGATCTCTACTATATTACTGATCAGGTTCTGCTTTGCCGCTTGGTCATTTGTGCATGTCTCTTATTGAAATAGTCAATTTCTTCTTTGTACCTTCAGAAGCACCTATAATACAATATAATAGGTAACATAAAATAACATAATATATGCTTATACATAGATATTTTTAAGTTCATTAAATATGACAGATTCATATTCAATACATAGTATTGAGAAGTACATAGTACTTCTACATCGTATGACACTGGTGAAAAAACAATGAACAAAATAGAAATGACCTCTTCTCTCAAGGATCTCTCATCAGAGGATGGACATTAAGTAATAATTTAAATGGCAACTTGAGGATCCAGAGAAGGAGATGTACAGTGTGTCTGTGTAAGGCTATGTGACAGGAAGACCTAGCCTCTTCTTGGGGATAAGAGGGAGGATTTTCTGGTAGAAGTGATATGTGTGGTGTAAGCTGAGATTTGAAGGATAAGCAGGAGTTGACCAGGCAGAGGTAGGAGAAGAGCATTCCATGCAGAGGGAACAGCATGTGTAAAGCACGTTGCTGGATAGGTTGCCTTGCAGATATGAAGAGCTGAATGACCAGAATACCTGGAACTTAGAGGGTGAGGAAGAGATGGTACAAGGTTGTGCCAGAGGAGTAGATGGGCATCAGTCTTGCAAGGGTTTGTGAGCCATGTGTGAAGGATTGGGTTCTCTACCCTAAAATCAAGAAGTTGCCATTGAACAATATAAAGGAGAAGATGCTTAATCTAGTTATTTATTCAGTTAAATCTTAGAAGCCTCCAGCTTCTACTTTCTGGAACTTAGATTTGCACTCATTGTTCTCATTTGCACCATGACTGTTGGGAGAAAAGAGGGAGTGGTATGACTAATACAGGTCATTGGAACCTCTCTACCAAAAGATAATGGGATGCCTCCTCAGAAAAGAAACTGACCAGTAGGTTGAAGAACTACTAGTCTGGATATAAGGCTTTCGAAATTTGAATATTATTCTATCTTGGACATGGGCCACTCAGTTTATTCTGAAAAACTGCTTTCTAGCAATCATCTTCCTCCCAATTTATTATTGGACTACTGTCTAGGTGAATTAGGCCATTCTTGAATTTTGAAACCTTCTGCTACCATCCCCTGCCCCCTCAGAACACTTAGCCATCAAAGGGAAGGATCCCAATAGTTTCTTTCTTTCTGGAGCTGTGTGTCCATATCAATCATAAGCAATCTCGTTGAAAGCTTGGAAGGAGGAAAGGATGGGAGGAGGCATCAAAATGCAAAGGATTTGGGGCTAAGGTCCCAATCATTATTTTGTTGAACTGAAACTCAGACAGATAGGAGAGCTGCAAAATTTGGGAATGCAATGAGAATAAGGAAGGCAAGAACTTTGGGTGAGAGGGGGTATAAGTGACCTACAGCACTACATTAGTTCCAGGTGCACAACATAGTGATTCCGTATTTCTATACATTACAACACGATCACTACGGAAGGCAAGAATTTTTAAAGGATGTTCTCAAATTTAAAAATCGAGTTTATTATATTGCATGAAGATGCCAGTGCTTTGTGCGTAAAACCTTTAAATGATTAACGTTTCTTAAACATCAAAACAAAACCAGAGATGTGCATAAATAAAGAGGCACAGATCCAGAAAGGTTATTTTTTGGTTTTTGAATCCTTAGGACTAGTAGAAATGAAAAAAGAATTGTTTAGATTAATTAGTTTGTACTAAAAAGAAGCACTGGGAAGAGTAGTTTGTAGTCATTGCCTTGATTGTTTGATGATCACTCTATACTAGATACAAAATAGAAAAACAGAGATACAGTACTTTCTAATGAGAAACATATCTCTCTTTTAAATGTAAACTCTATTTACTTTTAAGCCCAGTCAACTCTTGGATGGGGTGTTTAACTTCTGACCCAGTTTCCTACTGCATGGTAGGGCTGCAGGGGCTTATGGATGTGAAAGGGCTTTTAAAAACTATAGAGCACCTTAAAAATGTATTTACTGGTATTATTATTTCAGTTATCCATTACTGAGAAACAAACCACCTCAGATTTAAAACTGATTTGTTATTTTGCACCATTCCGTAGGTTGGTTGGGATCAGCTGGGTGGCTTCATGTGACTTTGGGTCACTCTGGCAGTGGCATGCATTTGGGCGCTCAGCTGTGGATAGAATATCTAAGATAAGTGCACCCAGCTTCCCTCACAGTTGTCCAGCTCTTGGCTGGAGTGCCTCTGTTCCCCTCCACCTAGCTTACCATTCTGCAGGACCTCTCTCCATGTGGGCTGGAGACCTGGATGGCAGACCAGTCCAGACTTCTTTACATGGCTTTTTGGCCGAAGGCTTCTTAAGACCTAAACCAGCAAGTTACTCAGCAGTACTTTTGATTCGTCTATCATAGGGCCATCCCACATTCAATGGGCAGAAAAATAGGTTCCACATCTTGACCAAGGAGGGCAAACTCACACTGGGAAAGCATATGCAGACTGGGAGGGATTGTGGCAGGCATCTTGGGAACATTCTACCCATGATTATTAGAGAAAGCTTGATAGATTATAAAGATTCCACTCTCAGTGAATAAGTAATTAGAAGCAAACTCTTGACCTACACTATTTCCAGAGATTAAAAATTTCAAGTCATTTTTAATATGTGTCCTGTGCATAATAACCATCAAATATATTCACAGTGGTTACTCTAGTTGAAGGGGAAAATGTATTCCCTAAAAACCTAATTCCTGATTTAGCTTTATTTTTGAATAACAAAGAAATATACTATATTTGTACTTTTTATTGTTTCAGAAGTTAAATGCACTCTACACTTTTATTGATACAGAGGAAATTTTGAACTCCCTCTAGTGGCAACAGGTTTTCTTTCTTTTTTTGTTTTTCAGAGAGCTTGCTTGAAATAGTAAGATGGCTGACACGTATAGCAGAACAGTGTTTCAAAAACGACTGGTTCTTACTGAGATGTGTGTTTTCTCCCGTGTGAGTTAGGGTAGATCCTTTTATCTCATGTGAGAAATATTCATCTTCCTAAGAAACAGTAGTGATCAATTACATGAAAAGAAAAATTGAAAGGAGACTTCCTGTTAACTTTTAAAGTATAAAAACTGTGAACTGTTCCCATCAATCAAGGTCCTAAGTGAAAATGATTATATTTTGACGACTAAAACAGCTTGATCCTTGACTGAAAAATAAATTGGAATTTTAGTTTTTGTCTGAAGAATTATTTTGGGGGCAGATAAACGTATGTCATTGCAAAAAGCTTTAGAAAGAGATCAATAGGTAGCTATTGAAATGTGACATTTGGAAAGCACTAATACCCAAACCAAAAATAAAAAAATAAAAATAAAAATAGAGGTGCCAAAGCCCGATGCTGTCCTCTGTAAAAAAAAAAAAGTTTAAATTTGGTTTTTCATAGCCAGTGGAGAAACAATATTCATCATAGCTATCACCATCATTGTACAAAAGGAAGCATCACGTCAAAGGGTGGGAATAGAAAAACAGCTACGGCGGAATTTGTAAATGATGCTTTCCTATCCCCACCCCACCACCAAAGAGAGTTAATAGTGCTCATTAATTTAGTCTGTTATCTGTCCACTTACAGGCAGATTTATTCCGATTGTTTAAGAAAGGACATTTTCTGTGATGCTGTCAGAAAAGACATTCTTACAAAATGCTGTTTTCTCAACTCTTGGCCGAAGCTGATCCAAGTTACTAGGCTGCCTTGTCTCGTCTGGCAGGCTGCAGCCCGCATCCCTCTCTTCCTTCCCACAAAGGTAGCAGGATGCCAGGGATGGTAGGGAAGAATCCAGAGAGAGGGTTTTTTTTTCCCCTCCTTTTTAATTTCCAGAAAGTAGAACCTAGGATTATGAAAATAATCCCAGGATATTTTTTTGTTTGGGAGTAAACCATGAACTAGTAAGACTTTATGAAAAGAAACCATCCAATGAAAATTTCTACTTTGTTTCCCTCCAGTACCTCTTTTCAGTTCGACGTGTATAACCGAGTATGTGTCTCTTGTGGTCTTGATTACATCCGGTGTTTTTAGCTGGCAGCATTTCCTCTGTTGAGGCCCCACTTGATTTGCCAGACTTTATTTCTGTGACTATAAAGCAAGAAAACCAAGTTGTATGAGAGAGTGAAATTTAAGAAAAAATTAAGTGTTAGGATAACATTGATGTTTGAAACAAAAAAACGAGGCACTAAATCTGTTGTAAACAAACTGGTCATCTGATCATTAAAAATATATAGGCTACAAAAGTGCTTGGGAAGTCTTACAGACATCTTTTAAAAACCACCCTGCCTGTTTTCTTTTGAATATTTATATAAACCTAATTTAGCTAATAAACAGAGACCATAGAATTCCCACCCATTTAGTTGCATGAATTTGGAATAATGAAGGTGAATTTGCAGTTCTTAAAATGGTGTTTTCTTCCAGTTCTCATAGAAGTGTTTTTGGAACAGTGGTCTGTACTAACAGCTGTATTCAATCGTGAGTAAAAGTCACTTCCTGAAGAGAATGAAATTCAACTTAACATGCGAACTTGCCCGGAACGTAATCCTGCGGGGCTGGTGTACTATGTGATTATGAAACTGGACGTGGGTACCCTGCTGAGGTGATTTCTTGTAAATAGTACCCAACAGAAACCGTTAATCAGTGCCAGTGCTTCTAACTGAAGATTCAATAATCTAAAAGCATTGCTTATTTATACACAAAACCGTCTTAATTTTCAAGAATTTTACTACTTGGTATTTTGAAAAAGTAACCCTTGTGGAAATATATTTATATGGAATCTATATCTTTATCTATCTACACATACTTATATACATATATAGATATATATACCTACATATGTTTCTATATATTTCGGCTTCTTCTTTTAAAGTTGTGTCAGTCTTGAGTTTCAGGCATTTTTTTTTTAAATCCATTTTCATTTTCATTTCATTCATTCATTCATTTACTGTAGTGAACCTAATTTAAGTAGAATTTTTGTTCCTGGTCTCATAAGATTAGTACAGTTTTACCTATTTAATATCTATTTTAAAAACATCTTTTAGGTAGTTGTTACTGAGTTTTACTCTCCTAAATGTTGTACTTCTTTATTTTAAAGAGAGAAATGTTGTATCAGTATGCATTGGATATTGCTAAACCTTAATGGAATTGGGCTTTAGATGGAAAAGTTTTTTACTGAATCAGTTGTTTTCTTTATGGATTACTCTTTTGCTATCTAAACAGTGAACGCATAGTTTTCAGTCAAGGCTATCAAATTGAAATAAAGATAAAGTCTAACACATTAAGCCAGAATTAACAAATAAACATACATAAAAATTCCAGCCTTCTCCATTTGTAGGAATCAAAACCATTTCCTGCTTTACTTTGGTAACAAAGTAGAAGCTAGGCTTTTTTCATTTCTTGACCAAATCTCTAAGTTGCCTTGAAGACCTCTGTTTATAATGTCTTCATGCATTCTTTCCTTCTTGACATGCTCCCCTCCCTCCAGTAAGATACTAATTAAAGAGAGGCCAGTGTGACCCTAGGTTGTTTAAGAGTCACTAGCAATGAGGCAGCAGCACAAATCTGGACAGGAAGTGCTCATTCCTAAAATATAATACAACCATTAAGACTGTCTTATCAAAAATCTGTTGGTTTCTAATAGGCAAAAAAAAAAAGCTTCCTTTGATTTAAAACATATACACTTAAAACCAAAATAGAATCTCTAAAACTTAGACAATATATCATATGTATACTTTTTAGAAGAATTTGCAACAAAAACATCATCTCATATAATAAATGATAGTTTATTTTATTTTAGAGACATTAAAATAGGTAAACATGAAACACATTTTAAGTCTAATTTGTATGTGAGTTTTTTTGTTTTTGTTTCTGTTTGTGGGGAGAGGAGCCTATATCTTCTCATTCCTTTTAAAGAATTTGAGACAGTTCAAATTGTATGTGAGAGGCTTGGTTTTTTTCATATACAGAAAGTGGCAACACTTTAATTGGGATGATAAGAAAGATGAATATAGTACTGACTGATCATGTAGGTGTAATTAGGGCAATTTTGTTAATAATAAATGATTTGAAAGAAATGGAAATAATTTAGTAACTTAAATAAGCAAGTGACATTGCCTGACATCAGATTATTTCCCTCTTGAAATGACTTGCTGTTGCTAAATGCTAACTTTCAAGAAGCAGTTTCTCATACAACTGGGTTAGTATTTGTTTGGCAAGATGCATTTGATTGCAAGTAATAGAGACTCACTACTGTTTGTGTTAATTACTGGGGTGGGATTGTTCTAAGAATATGTAAGGGAATCAGAATTTCCATTGTGAGACCAGACCTCAAAGGAACCCAGGAAGGCTGCCTTACCAGGCCTCAAGATAGGCAGGAACCATAGTGGCTGTGAGCCTTGTCGAGGTCAATTGAAAGACTGTTCTCAGTTCAAGGCACAAGTGCAAGAGCAGGAGTTTTGAATTTTGCCTCTTGAATGTCCATCATTTATGTCTCCCAGTTGCTCTTGGTTTAGCTGGTTTCTGAGTCCAGCTACTTTGCTTCTTGCTGTCTGCTGGCTGCTCACTCCTCCACTTCTGTGAGTCTTAGTGTTGTTGGAAATCCTTGCCCCATGAGTCACTGTTACAAGTGATGATTCCTGTGTCTCATTGTTTCTACCTCCTCCCAACTTCAGCTTAGTCATGGCCCTTCTGCTACCTCATGGCCTCCCTCTCTGTGCAGCAGCACCTAACGATTTGACCAAAGTAGGCTCCCTGTAAATATTGGTTGAATGAATAGAGGAGGAATATTGTCAGGGAATTACTGTTCTCTTTCAGTCAAACATTTAGCTAATAAGATGTAAAATAACTAAAAGGCAGCTGGAAGAGAAAAGGTATTTTGAGAATTTTAAGAGACCTGGTCATCTCTCTTTGGATTAAAAAGAATTCACTGCCATAGTAGTGAGAAACAATTTGTTTACACAGGCACTGGAGAAGGGTATGAGTTTAAACCTGAGAGTACGGACTATCCCATTAAAAGGTAGGTGTGCCTTTAAAATCTCCCACTTCATGCTGCCCCATTTAAGCAGCTGTACGTACTACCAGAAGTGAGATGATTTAACTCAGATGCCAAGAAGTGAAGCAGTCATTTTCTTGATCATGTCCCACTAGATTAAGGTACCTAATGCGGGTCTGAAGGCTACTTTTCTATTGGCCTTCAAATCTTAATCTTAATTATTTGTCTGTGAAGAGATGATCAATTCCTGAGTATCTTAGTGCAGCCATCCCCTTTTATGCTTGTTTTTTAAGTCTCCTGTCTTCCAATAGCTGCTCATATTTTAGCTTTTGGTTGCTCAGGGTATAAAAATAAACACCATGAAAGGGTTCCCAATTGCTTGTTTTTTTGGTTGTTGTTGTTTGTTCTGTTTTTGTTTTGTTTTGTTTTGTTTTTTAATATGAAAGAGAGGTTCTGAAGTTCATTTGGTAAAATATTTCCTAGATTCTGCCATTTATATAACAGTTTATGAGTAGAAGGCAGACATAATTAGACCCAAATGTATAATTATGTCTTTCGTTCAGGAGTTTTCATCTACAAATTGAGTTGAAGAAGAACTTGAAGAGCAGTCTAGAACTGAACTGCTCAGCTTTGCTGTTAGAGCAGGAATATCCAAAGTCGCCAGTTAATGGGGCTTTCATTCCTCCTGCACTTTGGAAACGATCAGCATTCCCAAAGGCATTCAAGAATATTTTCCCTCATTAGAGAAAAAGTACTTCTCAGATTCTGAGGACTTTCTGCATGAAAACAAAACAAAATAGATAATAAACATGCTCCATGAGTATGAGGAACATTTTCTCTTTAATTTTATAACAAGAGTACTTCATCTTCTTGGACCCCTACACCAATGAGTTTAAAATAACTTTTATTTATAGGGTTGCAACTGTGTACAAGGCATTAGCTCTTAACAAGCTTACATATTCCAGTGAAATGCATAGATGGATATAACCAAATACAGTACAAGTGGCCATAGTTGGGAACATGTAGATTTCAGTGGTGACATCAGAGAGAGGGGGTAAGGGGACGGTAAGAGCTGGGGGCTGAGGGGAAGCAGTGAATGCTGACCAGGGAAACAGAAGCTCAAGGGAGTTTGGACCATGGGTCTGGATCCCTAGAGAAAAGCCAAGATTGACTCTAGATGTGGACTCCTTTGTTCAGGGTGATCACTGAAGTGCTAGCCACGTGTGAACTCATATATGGAAAAGAATCTAGAGCAAGAGAAAAAAAAAAAAGAGAGGGCAAAGGAGGACAACCAAGAGAGTAGGTATCTATGAAAAATTCCATGAAAGTGAGATACAGAACTAAATCAATGTTGGTTGGGGGCCAAGAGGCACTTGTGGTTGAGTGGTGGGGTCAGAAGCCAGATTACAGTGGTCTGTAACTAGAATAGAAAGAGAAGATGTATAAACATCCACTTATGAGTGGTCTTTAAGAACCTTGACAATGAACGAAAGAAAGAATAAAATAGCTTAAGAAGCATTTCCCTTCTTTTAGGATAGAGAAGACTTGAGCGAGGTGGTTTAAAGGAGAGAAAAGTCATTGCTTCTGCTATTCTTTCTAAAAGGAAAATATATTACTGTATTACTTTTATAGTAAAAAAAATTAAGTACCCAAGAAAAAGAAAGAGAAAGGAAGGAAGGAAGGAAAGAAGGAAGGAGCAAGCCAGTATAGATAATACAGAAATTCATTTGAAATCAAGGATTCAAATGGAAACCTACACCTTGAAAAGAGCTAGGAACATCTCTATTACTAGGTAGAGAAGGAGGCCAAGAAAAAAAAATACACTTTTGAGAAGAAAACTGAGGGAAGTTCACATAAATAATGTCAAATGATCTCTATGTTATCATTTGGCAGTGAAGAATGAGACTTAGAATTTCAGGGGAAAAAAATTAAAGGTTTGGAATTAATTCTATGGGGGATGGCATAGGGAGCCACTTGGAAATGAGGAAAATGAGCCCAAAACTTAAAGTGAATTTTTTGTGAAGCTAATGAACATGATTATGATTTGCAGTCGTCAGCAACACAGGAGAAGGAACAGAAAAGTCTCATGGTCAAATGTGCTCATCTGTAAGACAGGATGAAAGGGCTGTGGTTACTGGATACTAGAAATAACAAACTTGGGTTGCCTGATTTGGGGGTTTAGATCAGTTAGGAAGTAAGTGAAATGTGGGGGTGGGGGTTGCTGTTGGTGATGTTGGTGATGGTGGTGACCTGATGGAAGAGAGGAACAGACGGATAAAGAGAATGAAGGGGAGGCTTGCATTTCCATATCTGGAATGGGAGTACTGGCCACATGGGGATCAATGGAACAATGCCTATGAAATACTAATATAATGTCTGGCATAAGTGATGCACTCAAAAATGTTGTCTAATACGATTATCTTTATTAATAAAAGAGTGCAGAATAGATGGAAGCATGGGAATTTCAGAACCTGATTCTATGCAACGGTATTAGTCATTGAAGTAAAGCAAATATGCAAGTTTTCTTGAAGTGGAGTGTAAGGACCTACCTGTAAGGTTGGGGTTTTAGATGAAATGATATCCCCTAGAAGAATCTCTTAGCTATGTGTGAAATGATTGGCAATGATCTTTCTGTTGAAGGTGAATAAATGATGATAACTGATTTTTGTGATTTAACAAACAGAAGTGTCTTATTTGCTTATCCCCAAAACTCTGTAAGGGAGCTACTGTTGTCCTTTCCCTTTTTACAGTTGAACAGATTTAGGTGAAGTTTGCTAAATTACTAAGTGGTAGAACTGTCTTTCAAACATGGCAGTTTTTATTGGAAGCTCATGCTTCGTCCACTGCTCTGTACTCTAAATGGCAGTGGCAGTTTGTAGGTGATATAATGTGGTCAAGCGCATTTCAAGGACTGTACTGTTTTTCATTGAAGAGGGACAAGGATGAGGCAGATGCCTCTTGGTGTGGGGAAGACAGAATCAACAACTAGAGTTTCAGGGGAAGTTGTGTCATGAGAAGAAAGTAATTCCCAGCTGCTTTAGTCATTCTCAAACACATTTTGGTGCCATCTTGGGTTTTAATAAAATACGTCCTTACCTGAGAAAACATTTAATCAGTCTTAGGCCCTCTTAGGTCAAGAGGCTGTCATTTTGTATGTACCTTATTATAAATATTCTTTTTTTTAATAGCAAAGCATTATATTCTATAATATGTAAGTTATAGATATAGATACATCTTTGATATCTCTGTCTATATATATATATAGAGAGAGAGAGCTGAAGTTAAATGTTTATTTTTTCTAGGTTCCTGTAACTACTCTCCGCTTCCTTTTTTCTAACAGTAGTGTTTAGATAAGGATGGGAATGTGTGTCCTTATCATTTCTGACCCAGAATAGTGTAGAAGGAAGCCACAGTGACTGATGGGAGTGTGTGGTATTCCTCAGGTGTGCTGGACTGGAAAAGAGGCTGAGAACAACTGATTTATGGTGAAGCCAGGTCAGTAAGTCCTTGCTGAGCTCTCACAGGATGCCTTTCAATGTAGTAAATAGTAGAGAGTGCGTGGTAAATCTTGGCCATGGTTTCATCAGTTGAAGAGTTTACAGTGTAAAGGCACTAAGTTGACCTGATTTAGGCATAAATACAGTCCTTAGAAACTATAGCGAGAAGTCTTGGAAAATAGATGAGAGTAGGAAAAACTCAGAGGGGGTGGACCATGAGCTGTGATTTCAACAGAGTAAACAGAGGGAGGGATGAATGTGGTTTGGCTGATGGAAAAACAGAGGCTGTTTCCTGGCAAAACTCAGAGCCAAAAAAGAGTGAGTTCATGAGCAGCCAAAACACAAATAGTAGCTGGAAGAGAGGTAAAAGGGGAGCAGAGCTCGAAAGTAGAGTGCTTTACGAGTGATGTTCAGA